>NW_027362771.1:335416203-336616203 GCF_046119375.1 Phyllobates terribilis
GCTCCTACCAGAATGTTTTGGGTTTTTTTTCTCTCCAATCTTCATTTTTTTTTTGTTAACAGAACATTTAAGTAAATTATATTGTAATAATAAAAAGAAAGCAGTTAGCAGAGGCAGTGGTTTGACAGTATTGTAGGCTTGTTTAACCCTTTGGCTAATAGTGACTGGTAAAGTACTGATCTGCAGGTAAAATTGTTGGATAAGGCATTACTAGTTACTTTAAGCCCCAGGGGGTTAAAATGTGTGCAGCACCTCAGCTATTTGCGAATGCTTTCTCCTAACTTTGGCTTGCCACAATCAGGCTAATTTTCCCCTTCACTCTCCACCACCTCAAGAACTTTTCCTTTCCTTCTTTTATAACATCTTGCCAACTTCTTTTCTGCCGATGTCTCCCCTGTTAAACCTGTCTGCTTTTCTGCCAGTTTCTCCCCTTTTTCTCTATTTCCTTTTTATCTTCAGACTACCCCTCTGCACCTTTTCTATTCCTGGGTTGGAGCTGAACTGCTTTGAAAAGTTGAAAAAAATAGAAGAAAAAAAAAATAGCTTTGTACATGACTTTTAAAAACAAAACAAGATTAAAGTGAACAGAAGACAGCAGTATTTTTCAACCTTGTAAATAGTGCATCTGCATGAGAAGGGTTGAGGTGGGACACGCATGGTGTTTGCATCATGTTTAAGTACAAAATGGGGAAAAAAATATTTATTCTTTCTTGAAGATCATTGGTCCTGGCTGTACTGTTTATTCTTTAGTCTTTTTGACTAGACAATGTGTCTACAAACGCTACACAGTCTAAAAAGATCTTTCCAGTTGCCACAATAACCACTCCATAGAGAATGTTGGTTGTGTACATTGCATTAAATCTGGCTGTGCTGGCTGAAATAACATTTCCAGGGAGGCACTATGTGTGATTGAGTGTGAATGCCACTAGATTTTAGGACTCCCATGAACTATGTTACTTGAAAATATTAAAATGAGAATGAGTGAAGAGACATTTTGCTTGAACCGGACATGACCTTCTTGCAGCTTGTCTCTGTACTGAGTATTTTTGCTAATGTGATGCTACAGAGTGCCTGCGGCATTATGAGAGTTGACCATGAGTGAGCATTGTACAGTAGGAGAACTTAATTATTTTTTGCCTTTTAAATTAAGCAAAACAATACAGTTGAACAGGAAGAATCGAACCAAAAAGGGTTGACTATACAAAGCATAGATTTTGTTACCGTGTAATACCACTGTTGGTGAAAGTTTTAATGCAAGAGCTGCTCACATATTGTTCATTAAATTTGGTAAGACCAAATGGTGAAAATTTGTTTCCCCCCCATATTATTGTGCACTGGATGTATTCACCACAAACATTTCCCTGAATGACTGATTAAAGTAGCACTCTGTTTTTTTTTTTAATAACTCCTCCTTCAATCACAGGTATTTATGTGCACAGTAAAATACTTATCCTTTGCTGCCTTTTCCGCTTTCCACTCCGGTCCTCCTCCTGCACCATGTGACTGAAGTTGTTTTCCACTCCGGTCCTCCTCCTGCACCATGTGACTGAAGTTGTTTTCCACTCCGGTCCTCCTCCTGCACCATGTGACTGCAGTTCTGACTTGCTGAATCACACAGCTTATTCTGTGTGGACCAGTTACTTTCTTAATTTAAGGCCACGGCCCCACTATCCGTATTTGGTCAGTATTTTTTCTCAGGAATGGGTGCGAAAACCAGGTGAGGAACAATCAGAGAAAAGGTATAATAGAAAGAAACAAGTACACCAATTCTGCATTTATCACCCACTCCTGATTTTGCTCCCACTCCTGATAAAAAATACTGACCGAAGACTGATAGTGGGGCCGCGGCCTTAGTCTGAGATTCACTTTGAGGTTCTGATAGCCTTGTTTTGAGAAAGCAATTAACAGTCTGCCATGTGAACGGACAAGTCAGAGCTGCGGTCACGTCATTCTAAACAAGACCTTAACGGTGCTGGAAATGGGAGAAAGCAGCAATCGAAAAGTATCTTGATACATCCATTTTGCATATGTTATCTATGGTTAATGGAAGAGATAAAAAAAAGTCAGACTACTACTTTAACTTTGTGTAAATTCCAGTGGGACATTTCCAGTACAAAATTTCCACAGCAGCAAAAACTTCTGTGGAGTTTGTTGTGGAAATGTGTTGGATTTGCCTCATGTAGGATGAACTCAGGAGAGATGTCCTCGGCATGAGTCAACATGCTGTGGATTTCAGTTTATGCTGCAGCTTTTCTTCACAGCGTGAATGAGATTTTGTGAATTCTGTTCCACATTGCTGCAACTGTAATGCAGATTGTGATAAGTCTGTTGCTTATACACCGCGTGAAAACACACTGTAAATATTACGATGATGGTTGGCTGAAATAATGAAGACGCTGTCAATGGATCACTGCTCAAGGCCATAACCCAAGTCCTTTTATTATTTTGTCAGAAACCCACCTGTTTGAGAAATTGCACCACTCTCGTCCCAAAGTGGAATATTACTATTACTACTCCATTATCATAGTATTTCAATCTTGTGTATTAATGCACGATAAAGGGAAAAACTAAAAATAACAATGTCATTTTTGGCATTAAAGGTGTTTTCCTACAAATAAGGTACATTTTAATTAATAGATCTTGGAATAAAAATAAATTCCACAATTGGATGTGTTTAAAAAAAAAAAAAAAAAAGTTCCTGGGCTGAGATAATCTTAAAAATGTGCCCCTGCTGTATACTGTGTAATGGCTGTGTCTTACTGTGCAGGAACATGGTCTGATCATATCACAGCTCCTGGGCAGGGGAGGAAGCAAAAGAGAGTATACAGACAGGACCACATTGGATAGCTGCATTATGTGAGTTAATGTTTAACCCCTTTACAGCCTGGGACGTATTAGTATGCACCAGGCTGTAACCCCCCGGTTCAGTGAGGGCTCTGGCGCTGAGCCCGCACTGAACCGGGCACATGTCAGCTGATTATTACAGCTGACATGTGCCTGCAACAGCCGTGGGTGGATCGCGATTAACATGTTTAATGCCGTAGTCAATCTCTGACAGAGGCATTTAACAGCGCCGCGCCGGAAGCGCGTCACTTACCCCGCCCATCGGTGACCCCGTCACGTGATCGCGGGTCACCGATGGGTGGTCATGACAACCCTGGGTCTGCAGCAGACTCCAGTGGTTGTCATGAGCTGATCACTATGAGCGCCACCTAGTGGTCGGCACTCGAAACACAGGAGCATTTCTGCTGCATACAGGGGATCTACTGGTCCCCTGTATGTAGCAGAGGCGATCAGACAAGTGCTGCTCATAGTCTCCTATGGAGACTATAGAAGCAAGCAAAAAGTGAAAAAAAAATGGTTTTAAGAAAAGATAAAAGTTTAAATCACCCCCCTTTCGCCCCATTCAAAATAAAATAATAATAATAAAAAAAAAAACACATACACATATTTGGTATCGCCGCTTTCAGAATCGCCCAATCTATCAATATAAAAAAAGAATCCGATCGGTAAACGACGTAACGAGAAAAAAATTATAAACGCCAGAATTACTTTTTTTTTGGTAGCCGCAAAATTGCAATAAAATGCAGTAACAGGCGATCAAAACATCGAATATACCCCAAAATGGTATCAATGAAAACTTCAGCTCGGCGCGCAAAAAATAAGCCCTCGCCCGGCCACAGATCCCGAAAAATGGAGACGCTACGGGTCTTGGAAAATGGAGCCATTTTTTTTTTTTTTTTTTTTTTTAGCAAATTTTGGAATTTTTTTTCACCACTTAAATAAAAAAGAACCTATATATGTTTGGTGTCTACGAACTCGTAATGACCTGGAGAATAGTAATGGCAGGTCAGTTTTAGCATTCAGTGAATGTGGTAAAAAAATCTGTGGTATTGCTTTTTTTTTGCAATTTCACGGCACTTGGAATTTTTTTCCCGTAAAACCAGTAATGTTCAAAAGTACAACTCGTCCCGCAAAAAATAAGCCCTCACACGGCTATATTGACCAAAAAATAAAAACGCTATGGCTCTGGGAACAAGGGGAGCAAAAAACGAAAATGCAAAAACTGAACATCCCTGGGTTGCGAAAGGGTTAAAAACTGCAAAAGTTTTACCTCGCAGAACGAAATCTTTTGCTTCCTTTCCTGCTCAGGAGCTGTGATTTGATCAGATCATGTTCTTGTATAGTCTGATTATCTCAGCACAGGAGCATTATTTTATTTTTAACGCATCCAATTGTGGAACTTATTTGTATGTACTTTGTTCATTTGAAAACCCCTTTAAGGCCATGTACTTAAGTAGTGTAAATTCTGCAGGTTTTGTGTGCAAATCTACTGGGTTTAACAGTTCAGGCAAAGTACATGTGATTTTATGAAATATCAGGCCCAATGTGTGTTTTAAAGATGCTGTTGGAGAGCCTGGAAAATGTATTAAAAAGAATGCTGAATCTCATTCTGGGATTCTCATTGCAGAATCTCACTCTGGGATTCTGCATTTGTCAATGCAGAATACCAGCGTTTCCGCACTAAAAAGTCATCAAACCTGCACCAAAAACGTATTGAAAATCGCAGTTGAAATGCTAATTCCTATTGCATTTTTTGGTGCAGGAAAAAAACACTGCATTTTCACACGTGGGAACATGGTCTACAGTTTTTTCATTTGAAGATACTGGTTTATTATTATTATTATTATTATAGACTAAATTTCTTAAGGGTGTATTCACATAGGGCAGAATGGTGCATCACTATGACCAGGGGTGGATTAAAAGTAGCAAGAGCCCCAGGAAGTTTAGTAGGTGCGCCCCCTCCCAAAAAAAAAAAAAAAAATTAGGCACAATATAGTTCACGTGAAATTAATTTGGCAGAATATTAATATTAATTATGATAAAAAAAATTTTTTTACATTAATTGTATGACTTAATATTGAGCACAATTAAGTATGCTGACATCCCCTATATACAGTATGAGACCCTACACACAATATGAGCTGCCACAATGCTCCCATAGACAGCAGGAGGCTGCACGTAGCCATCTATACAGAGCGGGAGGCCGCACGTAGCCATCTATACAGAGCGGGAGGCCGCACGTAGCCATCTATACAGAGCAGGGGGGGGTGCACGTAGCCATCTATACACAGAGGGGGGGCCCGCACATAGCCATCTATACACAGCGGGAGGCCGCATGTAGCCATCTATACACATCAGGGGGGCGCACGGTGCCATCTATACACAGCGGAAGGCCGCACGGCGCCCCCCAGATACAGCCGGAGGCCGCACGGCGCTCTCCCCTGAGCCAGCGGGAGGCCACACGGTGCCATCTATACACAGCGGGGGGCCCGCATGTAGCCATCTATTCACAGCGGGGGGGGGCCGCACGTAGCCATCTATACACAGCGGGGGGGGCCCGCACGTAGCCATCTATACACAGCGGGGGGGCCCGCACGTAGCCATCTATACACAGCGGGGGGGCCCGCACGTAGCCATCTATACACAGCGGGGGGGGGCCCGCACGTAGCCATCTATACACAGCGGGGGGGGTCCCGCACGTAGCCATCTATACACAGCGGGGGTCCCGCACGTAGCCATCTACACACAGCGGGGGTGCCCGCACGTAGCCATCTACACACAGCGGGGGGGCCCGCACGTAGCCATCTATACACAGCGGGAGGCCGCATGTAGCCCCCCCCCCCCCCGATACAGTTAGGTCCATATATATTTGGACAGAGACAACATTTTTCTAATTTTGGTTCTAGACATTACCACAATGAATTTTAAAACAATTCAGATGCAGTTGAAGTTCAGACTTTCAGCTTGAGGGTAGCCACACTAAAATTGGATGAAGAGTTTAGGAGTTTCCGCTCCTTAACATGTGCCACCCTGTTTTTAAAGGGACCAAAAGTAATTGGACAATTGACTCCAAGGCTATTTCATGGACAGGTGTGGGCAATCCCTTCGTTATGTCATTCTCAATTAAGCAGATAAAAGTCCTGGAGTTGATTTGAGGTGTGGTGCTTGCATTTGGAAGGTTTTGCTGTGAAGTAAACATGCTGTCAAAGGAGCTCTCCATGCAGGTGAAACAAGCCATCCTTAAGCTGCAAAAACAGAAAAAACCCATCCGAGAAATTGCTACAATATTAGGAGTGGCAAAATCTACAGTTTGGTACATCCTGAGAAAGAAAGCACTGGTGAACTCATCAATGCAAAAAGACCTGGGCGCCCACGGAAGACAACAGTGGTGGATGATCGCAGAATAATCTCCATGGTGAAGAGAAACCCCTTCACAACAGCCAACCAAGTGAACAACACTCTCCAGGAGGTAGGCGTATCAATATCCAAATCTACCATAAAGAGAAGACTGCATGAAAGTAAATACAGAGGGTTCACTGCACCGTGCAAGCCACTCATAAGCATCAAGAATAAAAAGGTTAGACTGCACTTTGCTAAAAAACATCTAAAAAAGCCAGCACAGTTCTGGAAGAACATTCTTTGGACAGATGAAACCAAGATCAACCTCTACCAGAATGATGGAAAGAGAAAAGTATGGCGAAGGCGTGGTACAGCTCATGATCCAAAGCATACCACATCATCTGTAAAACACGGAGGCAGTGTGATGGCTTGGGCATGCATGGCTGCCAGTGGCACTGGGTCACTAGTGTTTATTGATGATGTGACACAGGACAGAAGCAGCCAAATGAATTCTGATGTATTCAGAGCCATACTGTGTGCTCAAATGCAGCCAAACTGATTGGTCGTCGATTCATACTACAGATGGACAATGACCCAAAACATAAAGCCAAAGCAACCCAGGAGTTTATTAAAGCAAAAAAGTGGAATTTTCTTGAATGGCCAAGTCAGTCACCTGATCTCAACCCAATTGAGCATGCATTTCACTTGTTAAAGACTAAACTTCAGACAGAAAGGCCCACAAACAAACAGCAACTGAAAACCACCGCAGTGAAGGCCTGGCAGAGCATCAAAAAGGAGGAAACACAGCTTCTGGTGATGTCCATGAGTTCAAGACTTCAGGCAGTCATTGCCAACAAAGGGTTTTCAACCAAGCACTAGAAATGAACATTTTATTTACAATTATTTAATCTGTCCAATTACTTTTGGTCCATTTGAAAACAGGCTGGCACATGTTAAGGAGCTGAAACTTCTAAACCCTTCATCCAATTTTAATGTGGATACCCTCAAATGAAAGCTGAAAGTCTGAAATTCAACTGCGTCTGAATTGTTTTGTTTTAAATTCACTGTCCAAATATATATGGACCTAACTGTACAGCGGGAGGCTGCACGGCACCCCCCCAGAGACCGCGTGAGGCCGCACGGTGTCATCTATACACAGCAGGAGGCCACATGGCGTCTTCTATACACAGCAGGGGGCCGCACGGCGCCCCCCAGATACAGCGGAAGGCCGCACGGCACCCCCCCAGAGACCGCGTGAGGCCGCACGGTGCCATCTATACACAGCAGGAGGCCACATGGCGTCTTCTATACACAGCAGGGGGCCGCACGGCGCCATCTATACACAGCGAGAGGCCACACGGTGCCATCTATACACAGCAGGGGGCATCACGTAGCCATCTATACACAGCAGGAGGCCGCACGTAGCCATCTATACACAGCAGGGGGGGCACGTAGCCATCTATACACAGCAGGGGGCCGCACGGCACCATCTATACACAGAGTGAGGCCGCACGCGGTGCGGGTGGTACCGGGGTCGGGAGAGGAGGACTGCAACTCCTCTCATCTGACCGCCACTCCCGCTGATAACCGCGAGAGCGGCATGGCTGGGAGGAGCAGTAGTCTGCTCTGCCCAGCCCGCATGACCACGGTCAAAAAATAAAAGAAAGTAAAAATAATAATTATAAAAAAAAAAACCTTACACTCAACTGTCCTGCGGCCCCCGGTGTTGTCCTGCTCCCCGGCAGCGATCCGATGCTCCTGGCGGCCAGCGGTACACTGCAGGAGCGCACTCACTCCTTGCAGTGTACTTAGCTGCCAGGACCTGCGGTGATGTCAGGGATCAGCTGATCGGTCACGTGACCTCCCCATGGGAAAATTCTCAAGAATGCTACCATGGTGGTAAGTTCACCGGGGCGATCAGTGATTGCTGATGTCACTGCTGTAGAAGTGACCCGGATCACCGTGGGACAATCGTTGGCGGTACGTGAACTGCGTCGTTGACGGTGGACAGGTGAGGAATATGGTTGTTTGTTATTTTATGTTTTTTCAGACTATGAATGGCTTCGTGGACAGAGGGTAATAAAGAAAAAAAAAATTGTAGAATCGTGTGTATTTCATTAAAATAGTTTTCTTCTGGCCTTATCTTTTATTGAGAAAGCGGCAACCATTTTACTACGCCCTCCATTACTAACCTGGGCTTCACGTCAGTCGCCAATACAAGGCTGACTTGAACCCTAACCCCATTACCCCACTCGTCACCGCTACAGGGCAGTGGGAAGAGCAGAGGCTAAGCGCCAGATTTGGCACATCTTATGGATGCGCCATTTCTGGGACTGCTGAGGGGTGATATTAATAGCTTCGGAGGGGGCTAGTATTCACGGCCCCTTCCCTGGCTATTAATATCAGCCTGCAGCTCTCTGTTTAACCTTTGCTGGTTAGATTTTATAGGGGGCCCCTATGTCAATTTTTTTCTGGAGTCCCCCTGTAATCTAAACAAACAGCTGTGGGCTGATATTAATAGCCAGGGAAAATTGTTAGCTAATGGCCTCTTCCCCGACTACTAATACCAGCCCCCAGTGGTCGGCTTTATCTCTGCTGGTTATAAAAATGACGCGGAAGCTCAAGCTATATATATATATATATATAATATTTTAAATTTCGGCTCTGTGCCCGTGATCAGTACATAGCAGCGCTTTGGACGCATATTTTTGCTGCTTCCAAAACAGTGCATTCTATTGAACGCAGGTAAATCCACATGTGTTCACTGAACCATGCAGATTTACCACATTTTATACATTCTAGTGGTCAAATTTCTGTTGCGGAGACTAGCGACTCCGCAAGTGAATTTGACATGCTGCGGTACTGAAAGACGCGCCGCATGTCAAGTGTCCACGCGTGATCCGCAGCCTCTGATGCACGCATAGTGGACATGGGATTTCTAGAGATCCCATCCACTATGCTGTAACATCTGGATGCTGCGGATTTGATGCTGTATAAACACGCAGCGTCAAACCTGCAGCGGCTCCTGATCGTGGCCACGTACCCAAACTCACCTGCAGCCTGTCAATTTCTGTAGTGGACACGACAGTCTCCACTGCAGATTTTGACCGATTGAAGTGTCATTATATGTGGTGGATTCACGTACCGACATCAAAAGTGCAGCATTAGAACACCTCGTTTTGGACTCAACAAAAATACGCTGATCGGGGGGATATAATGACTAACCAAACAGCTGTGAGCTGTTAATAATGACCAGGGACCATGTTTGTAAATGGCACCTTCCCAGGCTAAAAATAGCTCACAGCAGCTGCATAAATTACGTTAACAGAAATGCTAATGAAGATTGGGTGAATGGGATTAGAGGACATCTAGCTCTTTTGTTTGGTCAAGGTGTCAATCAGACCTTTTCATAACCAAACTTGGTCATGCCAACCAAGTAAAGAGTTAAATAAACAGAGACACAGTAAACACTTTATTTGAAATACAAAATACACATTCTTTATTCATTTAAATTAACCAATATACTCACACCAGTTCTGAAGGTAATCCAAGGGTTTAAGCAAATAACTTTATTTAGCTCCAAAAAGCATTCATTGATGTACAAAAACACGTGGCATTTCCGCATGTGTTTTTCCTGCCAAGGAGATGCGGAAACGCACAGGAAATTTCTGCTTCAAATCCTGATCGTGTGCACATAGCTTTAAAGGGGTTTTTCAAAAATCAAACAAATTGGGTCAAAGGCAGGCAATGATGTAAAATAATATTACATACCTGTTGACTCTTCTGCCTCTCCAGAGCGACCTTCCCCCTTCTCTTTCCATTTGTTAGGACTGCAGCTGTAACATCTTGTCTACAACACATGACTGTTGCAGCCAATCACTGGCTTCAGCAGTAATGCAAAAGTGGAAGGTACAAGCCTTCCACTTTGTGGTCAGTAGTTGTGTGTTTCTGATGTCACCGTAAAAGCGCTATGGGAATAATTTTTTTTTTTTTCTTTACACCATTACCTGTATTTTTTCCAATTACGTCTGATTTTAGACAACCACTTTAATGTTGCTTGATTTCAATATAAAAGTATAAATCCCATTCAACTTTGTACAGAACAAAGTATTCAATGAGAATATTTTATTCATTCAGATCTAGAATGTGTTATTTGAGTGTTCCCTTTATTTTTTTGAGCAGTGTATATAATATATATATATATATATAGGAAATATGAGTAGAGCAGCCAGCCGTACAATATGGGTTATTGAGTTATTGGTTGTATTGTGTATGTTAATCCTAATTCATTTATTAGTTATTAACATCATTAGAAGATGGTAGTATACAGTATCTTAGGTTAAAAAAAATGTAGTTTGTAAACTCACTATTTTATATTTCTTTGATGGAAGAAAATGCCTTATTGATCCCTCTATATAATATATCTGACAGAGCATGTTCTATAAGTCTATGTTCACATGTCCAGTAGTGATCAGATAGAAAAGATCCAACAGCAATCTGTTGGAAAAAAAAGTGGTAACAGACACAACTTTTTAGTCCATTTTTAAATAACTGATCTCTGCTGAATCCGTGTTTTAACATTGAAGTCTATGGAAAACAAATCTTAATTAGCCATCTGTTTTTCTTTCATTTGTAACAGATCTTTTTTGCTTACTGGATCCAGTAAACAGATCCATTTTTTGCTTACTGGATCTAGTAACGGATCCGTTTTCTATAGATTTCAATCTTAAAAAGACTGATCTAGCAAAAATCAGTTATTTAATTCAGTTATTTAAAAACGGATTAAAGTTGACTGCACAACTTTTTTGTCAACAGATTGCTGCTTTATCCATTCTGACATGTGGACATAGCCTTACTCATGGATTGTCCAACATTTACAATGAAGTGTTTATCTAAGTTTTGTTAGTAAAAGGTTACCTTCCTTAAACAGCTGCTAATACACAAATTGATAATTTGGCACTTGTTTCTCCAACACAAGATAAGACCTATCCTATCATTAATGCAATCCTCAACATTGAAATTGCAACACCAAGAAGGAAAAGTCATGAAATTCTGAAAACTAAAGTAACAATAAACATGTTTAATGATATGCAAATGATGAAAAACTGGAAACAAAATTTTCAAAACATCTTGATTTATTCAGTATCAAGTATGTGCGCCATGCTCTTGCAAGCCTCAGCATGTTATCAATGGTTGTGTGAGGAATGTTTTACCATGCTGGATGCAGTTGGGCATGCAAATCCTCAAGATCCACTGCTGGCAGCTCACATTACAATTGCCAACCAATGATGTTCTTGATGTTCTCAATGAGAGACAAGTCTGGAGATGTAGCATTCCATGGTAGTACATTTAGACCACGCAGGTCAAGTGAAGGTTTCTTCATAACTTTTCCCATGTCGTCTCATCAGATTTGAAAGATGGCACATAGTGATCCATTCTGTGATGCAAGTGAAATTGGATGTAACATACCAATTCCTAAGGCATCAAATGGTGTCTCTACAAACAATCAGAAGTCATTTGCATGACATTGGGCTATAAGCCAGACGTCCAGCTACAGGTGTCCATTGACCGCTGTCAAAGGCTATCATGATGCAGATCAAGAATACAGTGGAGGCCAGAATGGAGGTCTGTCCTCTTCAGCAATGAGTCACGCTATTGTCTTGTATGCAATAGTAGCCGGAGAGTGGTCTGAAGACAATGTGGGCAACACCATTACACATCACACAAGTCCTAATTGTGGGATTATAGCATGGTGTGGGGTTCCATGATGTTCCATAGCTGGATCCCTCTAGCCTTCATTCCAGATATTCTAAAACCTCAGCATTACATTGTTTTACTTCTAAAACTATTGCTATGGCCATTTCTTCAAAGTGTCCCAGGCGCTGTTTTTCAACATAACACCAGACTGCATGTTGCTTGTGCTACTGTGAGCAGCCTACATGGCCTAAACATGCTACCATATCCTGCAGCTTCTCTGTGCTTGTCTCCCACCAATCACATCTTGGACATCTTTTGTTGGCAATTGCAAAGGGAGCTGCCAGCAGCGGATATTTCCATGCTCAAGTGCATTCATAATGGCAGAACATTCCTCAGACAACCATTCATGACCTCATTGATAGCGCCAAGGCATGGAAGTGTGTGATTTTCTGCACGAGTCGCTCATATGTTAAACTGAATTTATCTAGTTGTTTGGAAAATATTTCAATTTACTCTGTCACCTCATTGGGGGACACAGGACCATGGGTGTTATGCTGCTGTCCACTAGGAGGCGACACTATGCATAATCTGAAAAAGATTAACCGTGGCTCCTCCTCTGCTGTATACACCCCTGGATGGCATCAGCCTTCTCCAGTTTTTGCTTAGTGTCGCATAGGAGGCACACCTAAAACTTTAACTCCATTTTCACCGACGGGATTACAGATGAAGAAAAGTGGGTCTACTGCGAGACTCCCGGCATGGCTCCTTCCTCGGCCCCTTATTACGGGTGCACGGTTGAAGTCGAGATGGCTAGTCCCCATGTCGCTCCTTCCCCAGCCCCTCGGGTGCTGGTTCGAAGTCGAGACCCCCCTCCTTCCCCAATTCCTTTTGGTTTCTGGGTTGAGGTCGAGACGAGGATATAACCCCCTGATGGTGACAGCAGCACCTCCCTAATCCCCCCCCGGGGGTATTAGGTTGAAACGCCTCAGGTAGGGCCTGTACAAGCAGCACACTATGGCTGAATCCAGGGACCCCAGCCCTGCTGCGGGCTCCTGTCGGGGCCGGGGGGAGTGCAGGCAGGCATAACACAACAGAGGCACAGGCCTCCCTGTACCCTGTTTCTGTGGCAGCACCAGCTCTATGGTGCCTCAGGGGTACTCTTCACAGGGCCCCCCCTTCCGCTTATACCCCACCGCTATCCTGCCTTTAAATCCGGGGGGACCGGTTCAGATCCAGCCGCCTCCCAGACTTCTGTGCCGGCCTGGAGTCCCTTTGGGCATCAGGCATCTCATTTAGGCCGTGGCTTTGGCCTAGCCGAAGCCGCCACCTCCTCTCCCCGGCCCGCCCCCTGGATGACAAATATGACACTCTACAGTGTCATATAGGGGGCGGATCAAGACTGAAAGGGAGCGATATCACACAGTTCTGCCGCCCTTTTCAGCTCTCCACCCCACTTCTTTCTTAACTTTACTCCGGCGGCCATTATCTGCTGCAGGAAAAGGGAAGACCAGCCAGTCTCCGGGGGGCACAGGACTGTGGATCTTTGGCGCTGGACCTAGGGGCACACTGGTGGGATAAGATCACAGCTGGAGTTCTTCCTCGGCTGTGAGTCCAGGGCTCTCTGCATAGCCACCCCAGTGCACTATTCCGGGCTCAAGGTCCAAGAGAACCAGGCAGGACTGCTATTATGCACTCTGTACAGCCTGCAGCAATACTCTCCCCAGTGGCAGCATGTACCCGCACTGCCAGGACTGTATCCAGACTACTGTGCCAGAGCCACAAGAAGCCCCTGCCAATGCTTCGGTGTCTAATGCCACGCCGGAATAGGTCACTCAGATGTCGCAATCTATGATGCAGTCTATAGATAACATAACCTCCACATTGCTTCAGGCTCTGCAGAGTCATGCCTCGGCTATGAACGCTACCCAGCAAAGGGAAGGCTCGACTCAGGGACATGACGACCCGGGCACATCCACGTCTAGGTCAGGACACAAGCGGACCCACAGGTCACGTCCATCTGCGTCATCCCATAGCACACGGTCATCCCCTTCTAGGGAAAGACACCGTAGTTCCAGGTCATCTAGACCGTCCCCTACCAGACAAGGAAACTGAAGGGTCCCTAATCTCAATTCCCCCTAGCAATACAGCGCTAGTTGAGGACGTAATTTCGTCCATCCATCGGGTGCTGGACATTTCTGATCCGCCCCCGGAGGCACCACAACACAAGATTTCCTTTGAAGGAGTTCTGAAGCCGCCTAAGGTCTTCTTTGACCACCCAGAGTTTAAGTCGATCCTTAAAAAGCAGTTCTCACAGCCTGAGAAGAAGTTTACCAATCGCAAATATCTGGAGGCGCGGTACCCCTTCCCACAGGAGGTCACCAAGGAATGGACAGATCCACCCGAAGTGGATCCCCCAGTCTCTAGGCTAGCAGCACAGTCACTCCTTTCACTGCCAGATAGCTCAACCATCAGGGACGTAGCAGACCGGCAGGTGGAACGCATGGCTCGTTCAATTTTCGAGGCCGCAGGGACCTCCCTGGCTCCCGCGTTCGCTTCAGTTTGGGCTGCCAAGGCCATCCTGGCTTGGGCCAAAAATTTACAAGCTGGCCTCCAAGTATCTGTTCCTGAGCTGTCAGACCAAGCGGTTCAAATAGCAGTTGTAGCAGATTACATGCGTCATGCAGCTCTGGATTCTGAAAGGGGTGCAGCGGGGATGGCATCAAACGCCATCACGATTCGGCATATCCTCTGGCTGCGGGAATGGAAAGCAGACGCAGCCTCAAAGAAGTCCCTCACGCACCTCCCGTACCTCAGTGGTCAACTTTTTGGTGAACAGTTGGACACGATGATATCCAACGCCACCGGGGGTAAAAGTACCTCTCTCCCCCAACTGAAACCCAAACGCACTTACAAGAAGCGTAACCAAACTCGATTCCGATCCTTTCGGAACTCTTCGGGCTGGTCCGTCTCGCGGCCAGCACAAAATACCAACCGCTCCCCACGCAGGGACAACTCGCGGTCGACGCAAAGGTCAGACAAGACCTGGCAGTCAAAAGCAGGCCAGTCAAAGTCCAAAGGAGGAAAATCTCAGATTTCCTCCTCATCATGACTCACGAACTCCGGAAGACAACCCCACCTGTAGGCGGCCGACTTTTGCTCTTTCATCAAGTCTGGCTGCCTATTACAGAAGACAGGTGGGTCAGGGAACTAGTGTCTTCAGGATACAAGATAGAGTTCACTTCCAACCCACCAAACAGACTCTTTCTTTCTGTTCCCCCAAAACCGCCAGCCAAGGCTCGTGCCTTCTGCCAAGCGGTCTTCTCTCTTCTTCAGGCAGGAGTCATAGTACCGGTCCCCGCGCCGAGTGCTTCCGAGGGTTCTACTCCAATTTATTCGTAGTCCCCAAGAAAGGAGGCGGCGTACGGCTCATACTGGACCTAAAACAGCTCAACAAATATGTACGGGTACGTCATTTTCGCATGGAGTCCCTTCGGTCCATCATTGCGTCCATGGAGAAGGGAGAATTTCTCGCCTCCATAGACCTACAAGACGCATACCTGCATATACCGATTGCACCCGCCCATCAGAGATTTCTCAGGTTCGCAATCCACCAGGACCACTTCCAGTTTGTGGCTCTCCCGTTTGGACTCGCCACGGCTCCCAGAGTGTTTACCAAAGTCATGGCAGCCACCATGGACGTCCTGTACTCCAAAGGCATAGTAGTCGTTCCATACCTGGACGATCTCCTTATCAAGGCTCCCACCTTCAAGGACTGCGAGCTCAGCGTCTCAATCACAATCGACACTCTGAGTCGCCTGGGCTGGTTAGTCAACCTACAAAAGTCATCACCAACCCTGAGTCAGTCACTGACCTTCCTGGGAATGCTATTCAACACCTTCAGGGGTCTAGTGCTCCTTCCCAAGGACAAGACACTGCCTCTCCGTCTAGGAGTTCGCACCCTCCTCAGCAAACCCCCTCGATCTCTCCGGTTTGCCATGAGAGTCCTTGGCAGGATGGTGGCCGCAATAGAAGCGGTCCCATTTGCCCAGCTTCACCTCAGGCCTCTCCAACTAGCCATCCTCAAGTCATGGGACAGGAACCCTTTTTCTCTCGACAGGGAGTTCCAGCTGACGTCGTCAACCAGGAGGTCCCTGCACTGTTGGCTCAAGCCAACCTCACTAACAAAGAGGAAATCCTTTCTCACGGGTCAATGGAAGGTTCTGACCACCGACGCGAGCCTGATGGGTTGGGGTGCGGTACACCTACACCACAGAGCACAGGGCAAGTGGTCCCCAGTGGAAGCGACCATGCCCATCAACATCTTGGAGATTCGTGCCATCCTCCTGGCATTGAGAGCCTTCCATCACTTACTGGCAGCCTCTCACATCAGAGTACAGTCGGACAATGCCACGGCTGTGGCATATGTGAATCACCAAGGGGGAACCCGCAGTGCCCAGGCGATGCGAGAAGCCACACACATTCTCCACTGGGCGGAAGACACAGGTTCGGCTCTCTCTGCGGTCGACATTCCGGGTGTGGACAACTTCCTCAGCCGGCAAGGAATGGACTCAGGAGAGTGGTCTCTCCATCCCGAAGTTTTTCGACAGATCTGCCATCGCAGGGGGACTCCGGACGTGGACCTAATGGCATCCCACTTCAATGCCAAGGTCTCCAACTTCATGACCATAACACACGACCTGCGGGCGCTAGGAGCGGACGCCCTGGTTCAGGACTGGACCCAGTTCCAGCTCCTGTACATTTTTCCACCTCTCCCCCTGATATCCAAAGTGGTGAGGAAGATCAAGCAAGAGGGAGTTCCAACCATCCTAATCGCACCGGACTGGCCCAGACGTACATGGTATGCAGACATCATACAGCTCACAGCGGACGTCCCCTGGTGTCTTCCCGACCGCCCGGATCTTCTGTCACAAGTCCCATTCTACCACCAGAACTCAGGGGCCCTCAATTTGACGGCGTGGCCATTGAGACCTGGGTTCTAACACAGTCAGGGTTCTCGCCGGACGTCATTGTGTAACATACCTGGCGGCGTCCTTGCATGGTGGTCCATCTCCCACTGTGCAAGAGGGCGCACTTGATCTCCTGTCCAGAATGTCTCTCTGGCTTCCCTCCATGCTGTCTGTTTGTGTCTGTTTCTGCTGCTTAAGGGCGGCGCCCGATCACTTCCTGCCTTTTGTACCTGCTGTGGGTCACACCCCTTGTGCGTCCTCAGCCTATTGCTGTCTGTCACTTGGTATATAGCTCAGCAGCTCCCTTCTATCCCTGCCTGAGCATAGTGTTTCCTTCAGTGTGTGCTTGCACTCTGAAGGTGCCAGGTCCCGTCTCTTGTCTCCTGCTTTTTGTATCAGTTCCCGTGTCTGAACTGAGTCCTGTATGTCTTCTGCTTTGCGGTATCAGCTCCCGTGTCTGAACTGAGTCCTGTATGTCTTCTGCTTTGCGGTATCAGCTCCCGTGTCTGAACTGAGTCCTGTATTTCTCCTGCTTTGCGGTATCAGCTCCCGTGTCTGAACTGAGTCCTGTATGTCTCCTGCTTTTCGGTATTAGTTCCCGTGTCTGAACTGAGTCCTTTCTGTGTTCTCTTGTCTGTCCTGTCTGAACACGCTCCTAGCCTGTTCCTCCTGCCTTCTAGGGGCCGATTACCTAGACCCGCTCCTGTATCTTGTCTGTCCTGTCTGAACACGCTCCTTGCCTGTTCGTCCCGCCTCTCTGGGGGCAGTATTCCCAGACCCGCTCCTGTATCCCGCTGCAGTGTCGGTCTCCTCCGTACACTCAGTTCCAGTCTGAACTCTCTCCTGTCCTTTACCTGTTTTGCCTCTATGTCCGTTCCCTTCCTTTTTCTGCAGAGTCTGAACTCGTACCTAACTCCTGCTTGTTGTCTCTGCAAGTACTGTGTGAGTATCTGGCTCTGTCTTTCCCTTCCTGTCTGTTCCGTGTGAACTGAGCCCTGTCCTCCCTGCTCAGCCTTGTCTGCACTCTAGCAGTGCTTGCCTGTAACCCTCTGCCTGTATTGTTCCTGAGTCCCGGTGTGTACTGGGTCCTATCCCGCCTGTGTTCCTACCTGCTAGTGCCTCCCTGTCTGCACTCTAGCTGTGCTTGCCTTTACCCCCCTGCCTGCATACCCGCCTGCCTGCATACCAGTCGTGCCTGCCTATACCCACCAGTCTGTGTGCCAGCCTACCAGCCTGTTCCTGTATTCCCCTGTGTGGGTCAACAGCCGTGTCCGGGGTCTGTCCTGGAGTAGCACCTGGTCCCTCTGCTCGGTTCCTCCTTGGTGCACTGGCGTCGTATGCCGTCGTGCGACCCTGGTCGGATCGGGTGAATACTTAGTCACGCCCCTCCAGGCATTCACTCTCCGGCACGGTCCAGTGGAATCACTACCAATCACACGCACACGCCGCTTAGCCCGGGCGTGTGCATAACACATTGGAACTATGATCAGGGCACAGAAGCCAACCTCTGCTAAGATATATTACCGTACCTGGAAAGCCTTCTTTATCTGGTGCGAATTTCGTGGCCAGACCCCATTCCCTTATTCCCTCCCCAGGGTACTTGGGTTTCTCCAATCGAGTCTGGAGGCCAGACTGTCCCTGGCCTCCCTTAAGAGCCAGGTGTCAGCTCTCTCAGTGCTCTTTCAGAGGTGCATTGCTAAGAAGCCGCAAGTGAGGACATTTCTTCAGGGGGTTTCCCGATTGGTTCCCCCCTACAGACGACCACTAGAAACGTGGGACCTCAACCTGGTGCTGATAGCATTGCGGAAACACCCTTTGAACCCCTTAGGGAAGTCCCACTCTGCCTTCTATCCCAGAAAGTGGTTTTCCTGGTGGCAATCACCTCACTATGCAGGGTGTCTGAACTGACAGCACTCTCCTGCAGACGGCCCTTCCTGGCTTTTTACCAGGACAAGGTAGTTCTCCGTACGGTCCCATCCTTCCTTCCGAAGGTTGTGTCCAACTTCCACCTCAATGAGGAAATTTCACTGCCATCCCTCTGTCCAGTCCCTGTTCATAGAGTGGGGAAGGCTTTGCATACGCTTGACCTTGTCAGGGCATTACGTATCTATGTGTCTAGGACTTCGCCCTTCCGGAAGTCTGATTATCTTTTCCTTCTTCTGGAAGGCGGCCGCAAGGGTCTGCCAGCTTCCAAAGCTACCCTTGCCAGGTGGATCAAATCCACCATACAAGAGGCCTACCACCTCAAAAATTTTCCTCTTCCAGCAGGTATTATGGCACACTCTACACGTGCGGTAGGGGCCTCCTGGGCCATTCAGCACAACAAGTGTGTAAGGCAGCCACCTGGACTAGCCTACACACGTTTACCAAACACTACAGGGTTCATACCCAGTCCTCAGCAGACGCGAGCCTGGGTAGACGTGTTCTGCAGGCGGCGGTACCCCAATTGTAGGGGCCCGTCTACACAATATTCGTCCATTGCTTCCCACCCAGGGACTGCTTTGGGACGTCCCATGGTCCTGTGTCCCCCAATGAGGCGACAGAGTAAAGGAGATTTTTGTGTACTCACCGTAAAATCTTTCTCTTAGCCTCTAATTGGGGGACACAGCTCCCACTCTGTTGCCCGTTCCGGGCCATTGTTATGTTAAGTTCTCATATTGTTTTTGAGCTCGTACATAGTTGCCTTCTTATAGGCATGGTTATGTTATCCATGTTCCGTTCCTCCTAATGCTTTTGCACAAAACTGGAGAAGGCTGATGCCGTCCAGGGGTGTATACTGCAGAGGAGGAGCCACGGTTAATCTTTTTTAGATTATGCATAGTGTCGCCTCCTAGTGGACAGCAGCATAACACCCATGGTCCTGTGTCCCCCAGTGAGGTGACAGAGTAAAGGAGATTTTTGTGTACTCACCGTAAAATCTCTTTCTCTTAGCCTCTAATTGGGGGACACAGCTCCCACCCTGTTGCCCGTTCCGGGCCGTTGTTATGTTGAGTTCTCATATTGTTTTTGAGCTCGTACATAGTTGCCTTCTTATAGGCATGGTTATGTTAACCATGTTCCGTTCCTCCTAATGCTTTTGCACAAAACTGGAGAAGGCTGATACCGTCCAGGGGTGTATACTGCAGAGGAGGAGCCACGGTTAATCTTTTTCAGATTATGCATAGTGTCGCCTCCTAGTGGACAGCAGCTTAACACCCATGGTCCTGTGTCCCCCAATTAGAGGCTAAGAGAAAGAGATTTTACGGTGAGTACACAAAAATCTCCTTTTTTATCTTTAACATGTCTATCGATCCTGTGATTTGTATAGTTCCACGACTTTTCCTTCTTGGTGTTGCAATTTCAATGTTAAGGAGTGTATATATAGTTGCAATCAAAGTTATTCAACACCCCCTTTCACCTCCCCATCCCTCCAAGTTTCAAATTAGGTTTACTGGCAAAATTGACACACTCTTGCTATTTGCAATTACCCAATGAAACGAGCAATTAAACACAACTGTTTTTTTCCAAAATTCACACAAAATGCCACTTTTAATGAATATTAAAGTCTCAGAATTATTCTGCCACTTCATGACAAGCATATTTTATACTACAGTACACTTTTCATAACCAGAAACCTTCTGCCAGCATTCCTGAGGAATCTTAACCCATTTCTCATTGCCTACTTTTCACTAATAATTTCCAGTTTCCACCAGAAATTGTCTATGGGATTCAACTTAGGCCACAGTGATTGCTACTCCAGAATCTTCCAGTTCTACTTCTGAAATAAAATCTTGGTGGCATTTAAGGTTTGCTTTCTTGGGATCATTGTCCTGTATGAAGGTCCAATGAAGCCCAAGCATCAGCTTCCTCTACAAAGCATAATGTTTTTTTCCCAGGTTTTTTGATATTTGAATTAATACATCTTGCCCTCCATACACTGCTGGTGAAGTAAAGCAACGTCAGAGCATCACCGAGTCACCATCTTACTTTAATGTAGGCAAGGTGTGGGATTTTGTTGTTTTTGCTTGCATACAGTATAATGGTCCCCAACATATTATAATGGCCCCATGTAACCTTCCATGCTGTGCCCCCCCATAATCCTCCATATAGTATAATGCACTCCCCATGGTCCTCGATATAATAAAATGCACTCCCCATGGTCTTCCATATAATAAAATGCACTCCCCATGGTTCTCCATATAATAAAATGCATTCCTCATGGTCTTCCATATAATAACATGCTCTCCCCATGGTCCTTCATATAATGCACCCCCCATGGTCCTCCATATAATAAAATGCACTCCCCATGGTCCTTCAAATAATAAAATGCACTCCCCATGGTCCTCCATGTAATAGAATGCACTCCCCATGGTCCTCCATATAATAAAATGCACTCCACATGGTCCTCCATATAATAAAATGCTCTCTCCATGGTCCTCCATATAATAAAATGCACTACTCATGGTTCTCCATATAATAAAATGCACTACCCATGGTCCATATAATAAAATGCACCCCCCATGGTCCTCCATACAATATAATGCACCCCCTTGGTCCTTTATACAATATAATGCACCCCCCCATGGTCCTCCATACAATATAATGCACCCCCCATATTCTATTATGGCTACCAGTCACTGATTTAAAAAATAAATACTCACCTCTCCTCATTACACCCGATGCTCCAGTCTCCTCAGCATGTGGTGTGAAGCGTCAGACATCTCGGAGCAGGGGGCGTGCTACTCTGACATGTCAGACGTCGAGGCAGAATAATGGGGGTGGAAGCGTTAGAAGATGATCCCTCCTCCATTATCAGTGCTCTGGCCATCAGTGCGAGCAATGATGATGGGGGACGGAGCATCAGCAACTCTTCCACCCTCATTCTGTGCAGGTGGATGGTGCGGGTGCTGATGGGCGAAGGAGGGGCCCTGTGCAGGCGCAGATGCCGTGCCCCCCCAGCTCACGGGCCCCATAGCAGTGGCGTTGCTTGCCACCATTGGCGGTACGCCACTGATCTTGATGTTTGGCCACGGAGACCTTTAACATCTAATATGCGCCTAAGTAAGCAGACTGAAACCTTAGCTCCTGCTTCCACCAAATCTTGCTGCAAGTCTTTTGCAGTCACTGGAGGCTTTTTGACCATATGCCTCCTCAGGAATCTAGTGGCAGCTGGTGAAAGTTTCCTTTTACAGCCACATACAGGTAGTGTAACATCAACATTGAACTTGCAATTGTATCTCTATAAACATTCCATTTTCAGAAGACCTGGAATATTCTGAAGTGGCCATCACAGTCTCCTGACTTGAGCTCCATAAATCTTTGGTGGAATTTGAAGAGGGCAGTTGCAGCACAAAAACCCAAGAATGTAAATGAACTGATGCCTTTGCCCATGAGGGATGAACCAAGACTCCACAGCAATGCGAGTGTCTAATTATGTATCACGGTTTCTGCAGGTCTTAACAGCCAAAAAATGGTCTACTAAGTACTAAAGACACCCAATGCAACTTCTCGATGCAAAATTACGTATAGGTGAGTCATTGCAGGGGTGACAGCATATTGAAAGGACTCAATCCCTGACATTGGCATTTACATGGAATGTGTGCTTGCCGGACGCTATTGATGGGTTACCATGGTATCTGGGGTCTGCTGACTGCCTCCATCGCTACTTTTTTGGTACTCCTCTGAAGCTCAGACAGGCTGAGCTTCATAGGACCAAATATTTTCACTATACTCTGTGTTATTGCTGTTTAAAGTATAACCGATTGGATTATTGCAAGTTCAAGTCCTTGAAGAAACTTAAAAAAATAAACATTTGATATTGTTGCATTGATAAGTCAGATTTTTCAAAATTTAAAATTAATTAACCCCATAGGTGCTCATACAGCTCAGTTGGTGGAAAATTAAAAATGTTAAATTCTGAATATTTTTTGTCCCCTCTGAAATATAAAAAAAATCTATGCATGTTTGGTATCTCTGTAATCATACTAGTCTGATTCAGAGTAATTTTTATAGCAGAATGAACACATTAAAAAACAAAACACCAAAAAACATGCTGAATTGTATTTTCATCTTCTTCTTTCTTTTTTTTTACAATTTCACCACATTTAAAATTGTTTTACCCTTTTCCAGTACATTGAATATTAAAATGAATGGTGTAATTAAAAACTACTATTTGCCCTTTTATAGCCATATCAAATGTAAAATAAAAAAGGGCGTAATGAACGCGTCAAAATTAAAAATCACCCAGTCGTTAAGGGATTAAACCACTTGTTATATTTGCTGTATTGAGTTGTTTAAATTGTTCTTGTTTGGTTTATTTCAGAAATTTTGAAAATATTGCTAATGAACCGAATTGGAAATGTTGGGAGCAGGAGTGAACAATATGATTGATACTTGATTGGTTTCTGATAACAAAAACTACTTGCATTAATAGCTGTATGCAAGGCTTAGTAGATATTGAGCATATTGCTGTTTATTGAGGAAACTGACTCTTCCATCACAGATACATTCAAGAAAGTGTTTGCCATTGGTTTAGCACAGGCCTGCACACCATGGGGCCCAGAATTTTCACAAAATTTATCGCATAAGTGTCATCTTGAAGGAAGAAAAAAAAAAAAAAAGGACATTCTGATGGTACCCTATTTGGATGACTTTCTAATAGTTGGAAACTCAGAAGGAGGTTGCACAAAGGAGATCGATCAGCCCCTAGTTATCCATTTAGATCTAATGATTGACTTTCAACACAGCTGCAGTCTGGATTTGACAAATCGGAACTGTAACCCTTACAAACTTAAGCTTTTTTGGGATCTGTATAGATTCGACCCATTTGTTTTCCCCAGGAGGAACAACACTTTGGACTCTTTCACATGTCTTCAGTGGGAGATCCTGTCAGTCCAGGGCAAAAGATCAGTTCAACTAGTCCAGAAGTTTCATACTTTGGTAGTGATTTTAGACTCCCTGGCCCAGTGGCTGAACAGAGAATCTTTCTAGAAGGATCCTGATGGTTCTACCAGACCTGGAAGCAATCAGTTCTTTCAGTGAATATGGAGTGCCTCGATAGACAACAGCTCCTCAAATCTAAAGGAGCTCAGACCAGTAAGAATGATCTTACAGGTCTCTTTGAAATGGATTTCTGGAAGAAATGTGGTGGTTATGTCCTACAACAGTGGCTTACATAAATCACCAGGTCATATCAGGGGCTTTGATGATCAATGAAGGGAAAAATTTGGACGCTGGTAGAGGAAAATATTCTATCTTTTTCCGGTCGTCACTTAAGGGGGTCGGACAATCTCAGAGCTGATTACCTAAGACATCACCTTCTCAATCAGGAGGAATGGATCCAGAATCAGGAAATCTTCAGTAAGACTTATGTTCAGTGGAGTCTTAAGGAAAAAGTTTTATTTTCTACCAGAAAAAATCACCAACTAATAGCATAGATTTCTTTCAACCCTAGGGCAGAGGTGTATTTATGTTTTCTGGCACCCGGGGCAAGAATTCAGTTTGGAGCCACCCCCACCACCCCCTTCCCCAAGCACACATGCGATTTGCACACTTATTTACGTGCCAATTTTTTTAAATTATTATTAATAAATAATTGTTAATATTAATATTCAGACGAATTAATTTCAGCCTATTTGTTCGGCCTCCACAACAGTCACGGTCTCTCATGTGGCCACTTGGGACAATTAATCTCCTACCCCTGCTCTGTTTTATATAGTGCTGTTATGCATAGTGCATAACAGGTGCATAATACACAAGAGTAAATCTTCTATCTCTGTCTCTTTCCATCTACAGATGTGTACCAGAGCACATGTGTGCTACTCACATGACCTATCACATGATTTATCAAAGGGAATCATGTGACATGTCATGTGATACATTGGGTATGTGGGGGTAGGGGCCAACGGCTTCTAAATTGCCCAGGGCCTTGGCTTCTCTTAAAGACGTTTTCCCATGAACAAAAGTTCATTTTAATTAATAGATCTTTGAGTAATAATAACTTCCACAATTGGATATGTTTAAATATAATGT
The DNA here is from genome assembly GCF_046119375.1 of Phyllobates terribilis. NCBI lineage: Eukaryota > Metazoa > Chordata > Amphibia > Anura > Dendrobatidae > Phyllobates > Phyllobates terribilis. Next base: position 335,441,061 of record NW_027362771.1, read on the forward strand.
TCCTGTGCTGAGATAATCTTATAAATGTGCCCCTGCTGTGTACTGTGTAATGGCTGTGTCTGACCATGCAGGAACATGGTCTGATCATACCACAGCTCCTGGGCATGGGAGGAAGCAAAAGAGTATACAGACATTACAGCAGGGGATCACAGCTGATTCTTTCTGTGAGGTAAAACATTTCCCTGCCTGTTTTTAAACAATGTTTTACCTTAAAGAAAGAATCAGTTGTGATCCCATGCTGTAACGTCTGTACGCTCTCTTTTGCTTCTTCTCCTGCCCAGGAGCTGTGGTATGATCAGACCATGTTCCTGCACGGTCAGGCACACTCATTACACAGTACACAGCAGGGGCACATTTATAAGATTATCTCAGCACAGGAACATTTTATTTAAACACATCCAATTGTGGAAATTATTATTATTCCGAGATCTATTCATTAAAATTAACTTTAGTTAGTGGGAAAACCACTTTAAACCACCCCTGGTGACCAGCGTTTGGTAATACTGCTGCCAGTGGTTCTGGTAGTGTTGCTGCTGATACCGTCTCTCACATCTTTTACTGTGAGGTTTGTTTTTTTCAATCACGCTACCATATCCATTGCTTGTACCATGTTTTGGTTAAACATACATTTTTGATTTAAATACAATGTTTAATTTTTGTCTAAAACTTAGCCAATCTACGGAAAATAGGAAATCAACCAGCAATGTTAGGCAAGTTTCACATGATGGACAAAAAGGATAATTCAACAACAACCTGGCCATAATATCGCTGTGGCGTGACCGTGTCTCCAATTTGACAATTTAAACAGGTGAGGCAAAACAGACTTGTCAGACCTTGCCAAACTGAAATATTAAAATAAGTACTCAAAAAGTAAAACGAGTGTAGCTGTCGTTATTTTTTATTTTATTATTTTTAGAGGGATATAGGTTTTTGTTTTTTTTTTGCTTTAAATTCCACCACTGAACAAAAATTGTTTAACCCTATAAAGCTTGATCGCTATATGGGTACACACACAAAAAGTAATTTGCTGCGATAGACAATAATATTTTTGAGGGATTACATAACCCTATAATGTTACATTGTGAAGTCCCTACACGTAGGTTTAGTAGGTGTACTAGTAATCCTAACTGACTTGAGTGAGGGACCGTGTACTAGGATTACATATCTGGAATTGTGAAAAACTGAGTTTTAATGAATGTCAATAAGGTGTACTGTATGTAATAGGTAAGATTATCCTGATGAGATAAATCCTATTGTTGGTACTAAATATACAAATCTTGCACTGTGTTATATTACGCTGTATGTCAACGGCTTAGCCTTTTCGTGGTATTATTGTGTGGGGAAACATTTCTTGGTACACTAGAACCTATGTGAATATTGCGGCTGACCAGTTGCCAACTCTTAGGACCATAGTCTACACATTATTTGATTTCATTAAGCAAATAAATTTTCCAGCAAATTCTGGGAACATGAGGGTTTGCAAAAAAAAGACCTGCGCAGTCACATCTGCAGTTTTCACTATGAATGTCTAGTCAACTGTCAGTGTCGACATGGACTACAATCTTAGGAAGTTTTCAGTATTTTTTTTTTATAATAATGCTGCAAAGAATTTAGGCTTGACTGAAGATAAAGGTCTGAGGACTATCAATACACACCGCTTACATATTAGATGCATACAGCACACATAGTTCTCACTTATTAGACACATGCATTACCCACACCGCTTATATATTGGATGCATACAGTACACATACCAGTCACATATTTTACATATACAGCAAACACACCACTCATATCAGATGCATCAGCATATACACTGCTCACATATTAGTGGCATACAGTACACACCATTTTTACACATTAGACACATGCAGCACACAGCTCACATATTAGATGAATACAGAACACACACCGCTCAAATATTGGATGCATACAGTATCCACACCACTCACATATTTTACACTTACAGCACACACAATGCTCACATATCAGATGCATTCAGCATACACACTACTCACATACAATTGCATACAATATACACCATATTTATACATTAGAAACATGAATCACACACAGAGCTTTGGTAATTTCTGGTAAATCTTGTCTGAGCTCTACATGTGACAACAATGTTCCTCCCTTTCTTCATCTGTCTTGCATGTGGGGAAGGGCGGTGACATAAATAGGAGCCTTTTCACAGAAAAAAATCCAACATTGGCTAGGTTTTGCCAAAAATGAGACCAAGATTTAACTTTATGGCCATCATTCCAAAAGGTATGGTTGACGCAAAGCCAACACTACACATCATCAAAAGAACATCGTACCCCCAGTGAAGCATGGTGCATGACAGAGGCGGCTTTATGTTTTGGCCTTGTATTTTGTCTGTTGGAACTAGGGTTTAGTCAAGGTGGAGGAAATTATGAACAGTTCCAAATATCAGTCTATTTTGCATCAAAACCTTGAGGCCTCTGCTAAAAAGCTAAAGATGAAATTCACAATGAGCCTACGCATACCTCCAAATCAAGAAAATAATGGCTTTGCCAGAAGAACATCAAAGTTTTGGAAAGGCCGACCCAAATCTGAAGAATCCCACTCAGATGTGCTAAAACTGACATGAAAAGGGCATTGTTTCTTGTGAAAGCGGTTATTTTTGAGGATAGATTTAGGTGTGTAGGTTTTCCGTTCTTGTTGCCAGGTGTAGACTAGGTTATTCTTATAGTCGGAGAGGTCTCTGGTAAATTTCTGTTTTTTAATCGCTGTGATGGCATCCTCATGTTCACTTGATGTTTTTTTGCAGTTTATCTTTGAGAGTTGTATAATCAGGTTCTGTAGAAATTTTTTTCATGGATTTCTCTTACTGGGAAATAGTAGTTTCTAAATCTTTGAGTTTGATATGCTCATATTTAATAATGAGTTGCATGAGATGAGCAAATATTAAGGATGTTATACCATTCCTTCTCAAAGTCACTATTGATGTTAGTTGTGCCATTCTTCTTTAATCTTGGTCCTCTTGGGATCATATTTAGATCTAAATATTTTTGTAGAGTAGTGGCGTCCCACCATGTATGTAATCTTTGTGACAATAGTTTTTTTAAATCCCAGAAATCATTATTCATAGTCGTATAGGATTGGTTATCTTGGGTGTCCTCAGTAGAAATTTTTTTTTTTAATTGACACATGGTGAGACAGGTTTTATTTTCCTATATTAGATCGGTTTCAACTGACAAAAGCCGACTGTTATAGAAATGATATGTCTAGGCATTCCCAAACGAAATGCCTATAGCTCACCATAATATCGGAACCGATGAGGTTTGTAGCCCTTCACATGGTGTTGGTTTTTGATGTTGTCTACTCCCAATTTAACATACCTTCTTGAGTCTATTCAGACATGTGGGGTTCTCCGCAATGCAGCATTTATATCCACATGAAACAATCGACATAGTTTATACTAGGAAGGTATTTGTTCTATGTAGTCACCCGATATGTTACAACCACTCATACCATTTCATTCCATACTGAAATGTCACATTCAAAATGTTAGTGCACCATATAAAGAATTTTTATACAAGCCATGCAATACTGCACATAACACATGGTGCCCTAGAATTGGAACTGATGAGGTTTGCAGTCCAGCATATGTTACCGGTTTTTGATGTTGTCTACTCTCAACGTAATGTATTTTCCTGAGTCTTATTCAGACATGTGGGACTAGAAAAAGTTAACCGTCCCATGCAATGGGGTGATTGGAAAAAGGCACTCCTGAAATGTGAAGCACACTGGATCCTTAAACCTGACACAATGTTTCCCAAAGGACTTCATTTCAAAATGGATCTGTTATACTTACATTAAGAAGTTTTTCCTAACAACCTATGGAATCAGTCCCCTCTTATTTTGCCTACCTCATAATGCCTATCCTCTATGGGACTTTCACTTTTTTCACTTTGATCGCATGCATAATGCATTGCAATTAGTGATGTGCGAAAGTCCTCGTATAAGGGGTTAACCGAGCACACTCAAGTCCTAACCGAGTATCTTCGGCGTGCTCGGATAAAATGTTTGAGTCCCTGCGTCTGCATGATTTATGTCTGTTAGACAGCCTCAACACTTGCATGAGTTGCCTGTTTGTTAGGGAATCCTCACAGGTGTTGAGGCTGACTAACAGCCGCAAATCATGTGGACGCAGGGTCTCTAACATAATATACGAGCACGACAGAGATACTCGGTTAGGAATCGAGCGTTGCTCTGATAAATAATCCAAGCACGTTTGCGCATCACTAATTGCAATTCATTATACCTGTACAGAAGCTTCTTAGACCATGCTCTGAGCATGGTCTAAGAGGCTTTCCATGGCAATGATCGGGCCCCTGTGATGATGTTGTAGGGGCGTCGATCTGAAAGGAGAGGGAGGGGGGTCTGGCCTCATAAATGTTGTGATCGCTTTTGATCACAGTATTTAGGGTATTAAACAGCCAGGGGTGGTGCTGACACCGTCCCTGGCTGTCACTGCAGGAGCTCAGCTGTAAGCACATCCTACGCGATCATGCAGATTGACTGACCGATCACAGCCCTCTGAGTGCGGGTACCGATGACGTGGGTCACCACACCTCTTCCTGTGCTGCTCAGTTGTCAGTGACAGCTGTCGGCACGGAACTGTCAATGCATGTTTCACACAGTGACAATTTAAATGTATGACGAACATAGCATGGCATGATGGGGGAACTGACGCGCCTCCTCATGACGTGCTATGTTCGTCATTGGTCATAATGGGATTAAAGCATAGATCAGTAGGTGATATGGATTAAAATAAAAAATTAATTTAAATAGGGATCATGAACTGTGACATGAGGCTGTGGGTTATTTGCAGTCTGTGATTTTTTGTTTTGTTTTCTGTTTTTTTTATTTCCTGTTGTTGTAAACTTGATACATAAAACGGCAGAGGCAGTTCTGGTGACATCACAAGGCACTTGACAGCACCCGGCACGTGACATCATAGACCTCACATGACATCACAATTGCTATAGAATGTGCAAAGTTCTATTCCTGAGTAGTGTTGAGCCACCCCCGTAGTGTTCGACTTCGGTTCGGTTCGTCGAACACCCGTATGTTCGCCGAACTGTTCGTCGAACTATTCGACGAACACCTTCGAACACCATTAAAACCTATGGCAGGCAAACAAAAACACATAGAAACACATAGAAAACACCTTCAAAGGTGTCCAAAAGCTGACAAACTGCTCAGAAGACCTAACTAACACATGGAAAAGTGACAAGTACATATAGTCATGCGAAAAGAAAAGAGGTGGAGGAGTAAAAGGAGGGGGGAGACACAGATATAGGCATGTCATGCCCTTCTAAAACCAAAAAAGTGTGAAGCCGACACAGCCAGTCCGTTCCTGCCCGTGCCACCTCCGTGTCGCCGGGTTTGTGCCAGAGCCGCGGTGGACCCTGACGGCCAGCCCCCCTCTCCCAATACTGGTGCCTGTCCACTGGTGGGTCGAGCCCCCCCGCGGTGGGGGGGAGTAACATCTGCAGAAGAAAGACCATCTTCCAGCCAAACTAAGACGTCGACTTCTTTTCGTGGACAATGTGATACGATCCCTTTCTTACGGACACGCCCATCGCTACAAATTCCAGATGAGGCACAAAAACAGCAGGTGCTTCAACGGATATCAAATGCTCCTTCAAGTGGGCTCTCCTCCACCTCAACTTCAACATCACAAATACTCCAGTCCTCAGAGGTGTCACCCCAATCGCACTTGCTTCCTCACAGCTCCCAAGTCTCCAGCTGCCCTTCTGAGTATGGGGTAACACAGATGGTTGAGTCTGCACAGCTGTTTACTCATACTATAGCCTGGGAAACGGAGGTCTGCTCCAGAGCTTCTGTTAATCCAGACGAGGAAATGATCTGCACTGATGCCCAGAATCTTTATAAGTCGGATCCAGGACCAGATGAAGAAGGTTCTGAGCATAATGTAGACCCTCGTTCCCAAACTGTAACTCCTGTTAGTGGAGACAATGATGAAGACGATGATGAGACTCAAATACCTGATTGGAGCGACAACTTGACTTTTCGGTCAGGGCAGGAAGAGGCTGGTTCTGAGGACGACGGGTGTGAGAACACACAGGGTGATGATGACGAGGTTGGAGATCCCACTTACTGTCAACCCACAGTCAGCTAGTCGATGAGGTCAGCAGAGGAGGTGGAGGAGGATGTGACTAGCCCAGGGGATGGGGATGACTCGGTACCCGGGCCTTTGCCTGGCCTTGGGGATGTCGCGGTGGTCGGCTCCCTGGCCCGTACCCTGGGGTCACTCTTTAAAAGGGTGGATAATTGTTAATTTTATAAGAGTTCGTGACGCCACCTGTGGTATCTGGTGAGAAGCACCAGCGCTGCAGCAGTCCACTGAGGCCCATGATAAGGCAGATCGATGGTATAGCTCCCCACAGGTGGAGCTAGGTCTCAGGGCAGCGTATGCAGGGGGAATGCAGGACAGGCAAGACCCAGCTGGGTCAGAGCAAGAACGGGAACGGACATGGTAGTCATTTCAGTACCTTTTACTGGTGGAAATTCAGGCACATCCCGGAGCACTGTAGGGTGAAGGGTGCATATCAGGATCCTCCCCAATGAGCGGGTGTAGGGCCTCCTGTTTCTTGCCTCTGCGTAGTAAGTTTCTGACCTGCCTGGAGCTAGGCCTAACTTTGTCTCTGTCCTGCGCTGGCTGACCTTGTGGTAGGGCCTTCTCTTGGAGTTCACGCTCCCAGTATGCGGGGCCTAAGTGTCTCCTGGCTCTGTTACGTATCAGCACCTTAGCGATCCTGGGACTTGTAGTTCTCCAGGGATTCCGGTTATGCCTTACTGGGTCATAGAGATCCCGGTAAGCTCGGATCCAGTGTCCGGTAAATGCTTCGGGGTGAGCTGGCTAAGCTCCTCTGCCCCTTATGTACTAACTCGCCACTCGCCTTTGGCCTACTCAGGCCCTCACTAGGCTATACACACTAGCGGCAGCTTGCCGCGCTTCACCGATCTTATGGCGCCGGCACACCTTAAGCTCTAACTGGGCTCACTGAATCTAGCTAGCAGGAGCCTCGTGCTCCACTCCTGAACTATTAACTGAGTTCTCTAGACTAGACTGAGCTCCACTGCAGACTGACCTCTCTTAGGCTTCTCTACTGCAGGAACTCTTCAGAGGAACTGAACTGCCTAGCTCCACCTTCCCTATTTATATCCCTAACGGGCTCCCTCTGGTGGTCTGAGGTGGAAGGTGGAGATGTGTGAATGTTTATGGGGGCCTCTTGTGGAGGGTTCCATCAATGCACTCTTCTAGGATCTGTGATACCAAGCACAGCAGGGCGTCACAGATGCTATTGACGATGAGGTTAGGTTGCACCTTCCTGGACAGAGACGGAGTACTGGAAGCACGTCAACAACTGCATCCTCAACCACAACTCTGCCTCTGACCACAAGTCGTAGTGGCTCTTCAGGTCGGATGGGCTCTAAGCCTTGCATAGCCTGGGCATTTTTTCAGATCGATAAGGATGACCCAACTCGTGTTATCAGTAATATTTGTCACCAAAAGCTAAGTAGAGGCCAAAAAATCCATAGTTTGAGTACTTCATGCATGTACCGTCACATGGATATGAAGCATAAGTTGCAGTGGGAAGCTCACTGTGCTACAATGCGGCCTAGCGGGCCGGGCCAACCACTGTCTGCCCCATCTTGTGCATCCGCAGCCTCTTCATCCTCTGTGACTGGGAGGACAGCAGTCACACATGTTTTTGGACGCAGACCTGCCACCTCTTTACCCGCAACAGCCAGTGTGATTGGCAGGTCGTCAGTTCATTGGGAAGTGGAAACACCTGCTGGTGTTGAGCGCTCTCCGACATTGAGAGCACCACCTTTGGATCAAGGCAACCTAACATGTCCGCCTGCATCTTCCTCACAGATCGGCAGTTTGCCGGGGACACCCTACTCAACCCCGTCTAAGCACAACAGTCAGCCCTCGGTCCCTCAGATGTGGAAAAGTAAAAGACCATTTCCTCCTAGCCATGACAAAGCTAAGAGGTTGAATTTCACCATCTGCAAGCTGTTGGCTACAGAAATGCTGCCTTTCCGCCTGGCGGACACAGAGGATTTTCGAGACCTTATGTCCGTCGCAGTGCCCCAGTACCAGATGCCCAGTCGGCACTACTTCTCAAAGAAAGGTGTGCCTGCTCTCCACCAGCATGTCGCACACAACATCACCGCTTCTTTGAGAAACTCTGTGTGTGACAGGGTGCATTTCACCACAGACACTTGGGCGAGTAGGCATGGACAGGGGCGTTACATGTCGCTGACTGGGCACTGGGTAACTATGGTGACAGCAGGACAAGGGGCTGCTGTCCAAGTCTTACCGTCCCCACGGGTTGTGCGTCAATCCTCTTTATCTCGAAGTTCCTCCACTGCTTCTGCCTCCTCAACCTCCTCTCGGTCCTCCACCTGCACCCAAAGCCTGTCTGGTCATGCCACCTGCTTTCTAACTGCGCAGAAAGAATCCTGCACACCTCCTTACTATGCTGGCAGCAGGGCTCAACGGCATCAGTGTTTACTTTGAAATGTCTGGGAAATGTGAGTCACACAGCTGAGGAGTTGTGGTCCGCTCTGGAGACCCAGTTTCATGAATGGTTGTCTCCACTGGACCTGCAACCAGGGAAGGCCGTGTGCGACAATGCTGCAAACCTGGGTGCGGCCCTTCGCCGGGGCAATGTCACACACGTGCCTTGTATGGCTCACGTGTTGAACCTGGTTGTCCATCAATTTTTAGCCCACTATCCCGGACTAGATGGCCTTCTGCAGACGGCACGGTCGCTGTGAGCATCCCGCAGCTCAACGACTTATATCTCTACAGAAGTCGTTGGGCCTGCCAGTTCACCGGCTGAAATGCGATGTGCCGACACGGTGGAATTCAACTCTGCACATGTTGCAGCGACTGTGGCAGCACCGACAAGCCCTGGTGCAATACGTTCTGACGTATAGCCTGGGCCAACGAGATCCAGAGGTGGGGCAAATCATGCTGCAGGAGTGGTCTCAGATCAGGGACCTATGAAGTTGACGCGCGCCCTGGGCCGTGGGGTACCCGGAGCCGGGCCGGTAGACGCTGGGGGTTGTAGTCACTGTGGCGATGACCCAGTCCGTGACCCAGGGCGGTCAATCCAAGGGTAATTTGTATATATGGGTTTTATAATGTCCGACTACGCCACCTGTGGAGTGCGGCCAAAGGGGCCGCCGCTGCGGAACAGTCCTCTGAAGCTGGTGGTTTTGCAGAAATGGTATTATTACTCCCCACAGGAAGAGTGTAGCTTCGGGGCAGTGTGGGTGGATGATGGTGGTTGTAGTGCAGGGAGTCAGTAATGAACACAGAGTCCGTGTGATGCAGTACCAAGATCTTTACTCACAGTTGTTGCAGTTCAGAATACAGGTACCAGAGCAATCTCCCCCGTCGTGCTGTGCGTACTCAGTGAGGGGCTCAGTCCACCCCCAGATAGCTCCGGAGTACTTAGCAGGACCCCCTTCTTTGTGTCCTTTCTCTGGCCTTCTCCCTGCATCTCACACCCAGTGACACTTCTATCCGGTATCCTCAGGCCTTGGCGGGCGACGTGTGTTCCGTCCCCTGGGTCCTATGTGGCTACCTTCTTAGTGAGACTGGTGTGGACTTTGGCCTGCAGTACATGAAATGCTGCAGCCTCCGGTTTCTAGTTGAGACTTGCTGTTTCTCCGCTAGTTGAGGGACCGGTTCCCCTTATCTGGTCTGACCCCTCTACCTCCTGGTAGCAGCGGGCGTACGGGTGGCCTTCTGCACGGCCCGTACCCGTAGGGTCCCTTCGATTCCTGGAGCCTTCCTGTTCTCACTCCTCTCTTCTCTCCTTCAGTCCTGGGCCTCCCAGGCTAGGCCCGCCTCCAGAGCAGAGCTCATGCAGAGCCTCTGCTCCTGTCACTTCTCCTCCTCTGACTGGCTTGCTCTTTATAAGATGGCTTCCTATTTATACTCTCCCTGTCATGTGCTCCCCTAAGCTGCTCCCCTAAGCACCCACTACATAGGACCCTCCCGCCAGCTAGGGACCTGGGACTGTGTTCTCCCTTAGGAGCAATCTCGCCCTACCCCCACTGCGGGTATGTGTTGGATGCAGGTGTTAGGGTCCCGAGCCATACTCCTTCCTTACCTGAGGGTGAGATACCACACCTCTGGGTGAGATGCAGTAACTCTGTGGCGACTGAACCCTCAGGGGCGCCACACACCCTTCTGCACAGTTTTGAAATGGCGACGAAGATGTTTAGTGCTGACGACGATGCCATTATCAGCATGACTATTCCGGTGATTTACATGCTGGAGCACACGTTAAACAGAATTCAGAGTCAAGTGGTGGGACAAGAGGAGGTGGAGGAAGTAGAGGAGGAGTCGTATGCGGAAGGGATAACATCTCCAAGGTCCAGACGGTCGGCAGCACCAAGGCGGCAGGCATGGGAGGGTGGGGGAGAGGGATTAACCAGGGCGCATGGTAGCAGCTAAACTGTTGAGGAAGGTGCAGGCAGGAGCCGAGGAAGAAGTGGAGGACGAACTGGCGATGGGCATGTAAGACTCATCAGATGAGGGAGACCTTGATCACATTTCTGTTGTGCAAGGTTGGGGGGAGAGGGCAGAGGAAGGAAGCATGATTCTTACCTCGCTACCAACACAACAAGGACTTGGTCCTCCTGGATGCGCAAGACACATGAGTGCCTTCTTGCTGCACTACCTGCAACATGACCCTCGGATTGTGAGAATTCGAAGTAATCCCAACTACTGGGTTGCCACACTCTTAGATCCCCGGTACAAAAGTAAATTTGCCGAAATAATTCCTGACATAAAAAGGGATTTAAGCATGCAGGAGTATCTGCAGACGCTGTTGCAGAATCTTACATGTGCTTTTCCACAAAACACCAGTGGTGCACGTAGTGAATCTCACAGTTCTAACTTGCCAACCGTGGGACTGTCGAGTCTTCATCACTCAAACCGTAACAGTAACACAGTATCTGCTGGTAACAGCAATTTTGTGGAATCGTTTCACCACTTTTTTAGACCATCCTTTGCAAGGCCACAGGAGACAAGAAGTCTGACACATAGTCAACACCTAGAGAGGATGGTACAGGAGTATCTCCAAGTGAACATCGAAGCCATGACTGTGTCACTGGACCCTTGCTCATTTTGGGATTCCAATCTGGAAAAATGGCCGGAGCTCGCCACTCACGCCTTGGAGATCTTGTCATGCCCTGCAGCCAGCGTTCTCTCTGAACGTGTGTTCAGCGCTGCTGGTGGTGTGCTGACAGATAAGCGCACGCGGCTGTCCCCTGAGAATGTAGACAGACTCACGTTCATAAAGATCAACAAATCATGGATTTGCAAGGACTTTTCTACCCCTGTGTCATCCTGGGGAGACTAAAAGCTGGAGGATTTCGTAAAATCACCTCACCAACCGTTTTAAGCAACTGTGGGGCAATTGATGCCACTTAACCCTAGAACGCATGACCATAAAAATCTTCACTTTCACATACCTGGGACCTTTTAGGCCCATGTGCAAATAACATGGAATAACTCAAACTCAAATGACAAACAACTATATACCTGAGGAATACCTAGAGTTTCAAAATTCTAACTAAAGTAATCTTGCAGAAAATAGAAAACAATTAACAGAGAGGGCCTGCGAGGCCCCAGGTATGCGTTCTAGGGTTAAGTGGTGTCTGTGCCACAATTTTGGGAAAAAATGGAGACTCTTTTTGGAGTCCCCTTGCTGTGTCTTTTGTGACGTTGGCATCGTCAATTCCAGGTGGGTTGGGTCGCTCCCCCCCCTTTTAACTATAAGAAACTACATACACTATGGCTTGGGGTAACACAGATGGTTGAGTGTGAAGAGCTGTTTACTCAGAGGTCTGCTCCAAAGCTTCAGTGTCTGCTAGTCAGCGTAGAATTTTTAACTGCATCTAGCCTAGGCAATACTTTGGGCGTAGTAGCCCAGCTGCGAAGCAAGCTGCACCGCCTGTGTATCTAATAAGAATTTTTAAATGCATCTAGCCTAGGCAGACTGTGGGGACCCCCAACCAAACCCAGACGCTCAGCCCCCCTACCACCCCCCTTTCCTTGACAATACAATAATGTAACTCTTACAACTGGATGGGTGAGGATCGGTCACAGCTTTATTAACTCTTTATACTCATTCCATTAGAAAGGCATTTTATTTCTAAAATAATTCAGCTTGTTGCAGCATGCCCTGGGTCTCCACTCCGGCAAGTTGGCCAACAAGTGTAACTCTCCAACATGTCCTTTCTATTTCCAGGCCACAGAGGATCCTGCGTACTCGTATGCAGTACTCTGACCCCCACCCATCACTCTTAACGCTTGTTCCACTCCATCCTGGAGTCCTGACAGGAATATGTCCAGTCCAATATCCATTAAGTGAACACCTTCGGGCCGTATGAGGCCTGCTTTATCTCCTTCCAGTTGTCGGTGTCGTATCACTACACCGCCTCTGTCTCTTCTAAATTTTGCCATCCGAATATTTATTACCCGCCTTGTCCGTTCGATGGCCGTGATGTCTCCCTCACCTTGCTATACTGCTATTGGCACAATCTCTGACCATACTTTAGCTAGTTTTGTGAAAAATTCTCTGAAGCGCTCAGTGTCTAGTTTCATTATTGCCATTAGTTATGCGCTCTTGTGATGACCTAGGTCGTTTCCCCCGGCCTTTATAACTAAGATGACCGGACCTCTTGCCTCTCTCCCTACCTTGATTACCTCCATTAGTACCTGTGGTGATAGCAGGCCTCCAATACCTCTCCAGTTGAAATATGTGTTATGAAACTCTAATTTCCTCCCGCCTGGGCGGACTTTCGCCCTTTTTTCTGCCCAATATATATACGAGTGGCCTATCACCCACACTGTTGGCTTAGCGTCACCTGTAAAAGAAACAAACCACGTTAGGATAACAAGTCCGGTCTTATGTATCTCGCCAAACACGTGGATCACCATCTCCCTATCTTCTGAACTTCCGTTTCTGACAGTCCTGCTCTTGCTGCTTCCGTGGCCGCGCCTATGCAGAATGAGTGTGTCCCGTAATCTTTGGGGTGGTTCCCTGCCGATGTTATGCATTTATTAAATATAGCTTGGAACTGGTATTTTGATAATGGCGTTCCATCAATGTGTGATAGGAAGAAATTACTTTGTGATCTGATGGTTATATATGTTTTTACTATTGTTACCCGACTCAGTGTACTGTTTGTTGGTTGTAGAAGTACCCAAGTGCCCCTGCCCGCTGGAACCGTTTTCGATTGGCGTATGCGTAGACGTATTGCATTATTGGCTATGACTACGTCCTGGTGTAATAAGCCTCCACTGGTGGTAATTTTGGATTGAGGGACTAATTCGCTTATGCATAGCGCCCCGAAGAAGGCGATCACAAATGCAGTAGACAGTAGTGTTGCTTCAAATTGTGAGTGTCATGTTAATGGTGTTAGGGATATGATGTGAGAAATCAGTTTTAGTGACACGGGACGGGACGTCTACACTCCTGACTTGGCTGACCCCTTTTCCACCCTTTTTATGGATTGTCTGATGATGAATCTTTGTCACATCTCCCCAATTCAGTAGTTGGAAGTGAAATGCTACTCAGGTCAGACACCGCTGCGCTGACGCCCCTGATATGCCCCTCATCATTAGCTGGTGGAGAAATTCTATGGTGACTTGTGATCTGGCTTGTTCACATTGGTCAACCCGTCTGCCTGCTACTAGTCGTGTCCACTCTTCCCATGCCTTACCGTATGCTTGCCACGTCGAGGGGGCAACTGACGCTCTGATTAATGGCATCAACTATTCGCCACTATATCCCATAGGGAGGGTGGGCAACTGCTGCCCGATGGGTGGGCGCTGGGGAAGAGCTCTGTGAAAATCTGCCAATTGAATTGTTATAAAGCGTTAGCAGCAGCTTTACACCCCTCAGCATGGTGGCTAGCGCGGACCCATACATTGTGTTTTAGGCACAGGAATGCTAGCCGGCGTAGTAGGCCTAGCACTGGGAGAGACGATGATGCCATCTTATTAATGCAATGCGCTAGGCTGGTGTTTTTTGTTATGAAGCGTATATTTTTGTTAGCCAGGCGCGTGTCTCATATTTCTATTGCTACCACCATTGGGAAGAAAAATAATTTTCAGGGCTAGATGCAGCTAAAAATTATTATTAATTTCAAAGCTGGTGGAGGTTAGTATAGATGGCCTAATACAATGAGTACCACACACTGCTACAAGCCGAAATATTTTTTCCGAGCTAGATGCAGAAAAAAATTATATTGAATTTGCAACCTGACGGAGGTCAGTATAGATGGACTAATAGAACAAGTCCCACACACTGCTAGAAGCCCAAATATTTTTTCAGAGCTAGATGCAGATAAAAATTATTTTTAATTTGCAACCTGGTGGAGGTTAGTATAGATAGACTAATAGACCAAGTCCCACACACTGCTAGAAGCCGAAATATTTTTTCAGAGCTAGATGCAGAAAAAAATTATTTTTAATTTGCAACCTGATGGAGGTCTGTATAGATGGACTAATAGAACAAGTCCCACACACTGCTAGAAGCCGAAATATTTTTTCAGAGCTAGATGCAGATAAAAATTATATTGAATTTGCAACCTGATGGAGGTCAGTATAGATGGACTAATAGAACAAGTCCCACACACTGCTAGAAGCCCAAATATTTTTTCAGAGCTAGATGCAGAAAAATATTATATTGAATTTGCAACCTGGTTGAGGTTAGTATAGATGGACTAATAGAATGATGCTATGCCCACAAGGTTTTACTTCACTAGATGCAGTAAAAAAAAGTGGTATTCTATACACAGGTGGTGTAGCTTGCAACACAGATAGGCTACTCCACTGACTAACACACTCTGAAATAGGCCAAAAAGGATTTGCTTTGCTAGATTTAGCCAAATGCTGTGAAAAAAACTTGCACAGCACTGGCACAGACCTGCCTGGCAAAAACTGATAGGAACTGATGTGACTTAGTCCTGAAAAGGACTGCAATTACAATTAGCCTTTACTCCCAACCTATCTATCTAAGAGCACAGACCTGCCTGATAAAAGTCGTAGGAAATGATGTAACCTAGTCCTTAAAAGAACTGCAATCACAACTCTTCCCTACTCCCAAGCGATCTGTAGATTTGTGCGAAAATTGGCTTGAAATTAACAAGGTATAGCGCACACAGCAACAGCGGTGCCGTCTAACACGCAGCTGCAGCAGTGAGAAAATGGTGGCGACGGGGAAAATGGCTGGGTCTTATAGGGCAAGGACATGTGACATACACTGCCAATGACACATGCCCTTGCTTGTGTGAAAAAAAACACTTCGCCCCGTGTGTGCGCTGCTGATAGGCTGACAGACTGCACCTCCCCACTGTAAATGCGGGAAAGAGAAAAAAAAATGGAGATCTTCATTATTCCTGCAGAGATCCATCCCCTGCCCCTCCCCCCGCCCCGCTGTACACTCAAACTGCATATTAACATTAATTTTCAGCATTACTGAGAAAAAATCCAGTTATGATTTTGTTGCACGAACAGTTATCGAACATAACCTCGAACAGCCGAATTTTTCTCAAATTGTTCGTGTTCGCCGAACGGCTCGAACACTGCCCAAAACAGCTCGAATTTGAGATTGGCGAACAGTTCGATTCGAACACCGCTCATCTCTATTCCTGAGTCAGCTTGTGTTACAGCTTGAAGAGGACAAGTCCCGGTAGGTAGCTCTTCACTGAACGCTGAAGATCGGGTCACATCAGACAACGAGGAGAAAAGACTCGCTGCACAGCATTATACACAGCACAAACAGCACAGCAGGACCAGGATGTGATCTGCAGTGTGTGCTGTATGGACTGTGTCCTCATCATCCCCATTATGTTTCCAGATGAATACATTGTTTTCTTTTTTCCTGACCTCCCACAAGACTGCTCTGAGATAGGACCTGTAGTCATCAAGTGAAAAGACTTTTGGGGTCCAGCATAGAAGGTAGGTGTGTGTACATGTGCCTGTGTGTGTGTGTGTGTGTGTGTGTGTGTGTGTGCACATGCAGGGGCGGACACTGAAAATGTGTGTGGGCCCCCCTCCTTTGGTGGCAACAAAGCTATATATATATGTAATATAATTTTACATAACGTCCTCTTTTGTCCCTTACATATCGGGTTTCTCTTGTTATTTTTGTCATTTATAGCGCCCTGTCTTTATTAAATACTGTCCTATCTTGTTAGATATGAACTGCAATGTTGGCTGATAGACCATGGGAAAGCTTCATTTCTGATGGAGGACCTGATGGACTGGTCTTCTGCTCAGATGCTACTCCATCAGCTGTCATTTTACATCTAACAAGAGACAACCATGTTACATAGTTACATAGTTTATAAGGCCGAAAAAAGACAAGCGTCCATCCAGTTCAGCCTATTTCTTGTGCACTGCAGCTATTCCGCAGCGTTGATCCAGGGGAAGGCAAAAAAAAACCATGCGGTATAGGCCAATTTACATCATTGAGGAAAAATTCACTTCCCGACTCCAATCTGGCAGTCAGATTAAATCTCTGGATTAATTAACTATCACTAAGCATACAGTCATGGCCAAAAGTATTGAGAATGAGGCAAATAGTAATTTTTCCAAAGTTTACTGCTTCATTTTTTGTAATGGCAATTTGCATATACTCCTGAATGTCAAAGAGTGATCAGCTTAACAGCAATTACTGTACTTGCAAAGTCAATATTTGCCCAGAAAATGAACTTTAACCCCCAAAACACATTTCAACATCATTGCAGTCCTGCCTTAAAAGGAGCAGCTAACATCGTTTTAGTGATTGATCCATTAACACAGGTGTGGGTGTTGATGAGGACAGGGCTGGCGATCAATCAGTCATGATTAAGTAAGAATGACATCACTGGACACTTTAAAAGGAGGCTGGTTCTTGGTATCATTGTTTCTCTTCAGTTAACCATGGTTATCTCTAAAGAAACACGTGCAGCCATCATTGCACTGCACAAAAATGGCCTAACAGGGAAGAGTATCGCAGCTACAAAGATTGCACCTCAGTCAACAATCTATCGCATTATCAAGAACTTCAAGGAGAGAGCTTCCATTGATGTCAAAAAGGCTCCAGGGCGCCCAAGAAAGACCAGCAAGCGCCAGGACCGTATCTTAAAACTGTTTCAGCTGTGGGATCGGACTACCAGCAGTGCCGAGCTTGCTCAGGAATGGCAGCAGGCTGGTGTGAGTGCTTCTGCACGCACTGTGAGGCGGAGACTCTTTGAGCAAGGGCTGGTTTCAAGGAGGGCAGCAAAGAAGCCACTTCTCTCCAGAAAAAACATCAGGGACCGACTGATATTCTGCAAAAGGTACAGGGAGTGGACTGCTGAGGACTGGGGCAAAGTCATTTTCTCTGATGAATCCCCTTTTCGATTGTTTGGGACATCTGGAAAACAGCTTATTCGGAGAAGAAGAGGTGAGCGCTACCACTAGTCTTGTCTCATGCCAACTGTAAAGCACCCTGAAACCATTCATGTGTGGGGTTGCTTCTCAGCCAAGGGAATCGGCTCACTCACAGTCTTGCCTAAAAACACAGCCATGAATAAAAATGGTACCAGAATGTCCTCCAAGAGCAACTTCTCCCAACCGTCCAAGAGCAGTTTGGCGCCCAACAATGTCTTTTCCAGCATGATGGAGCACCTTGCCATAAAGCAAAGGTGATAACTAAATGGCTCATGGAACAAAACATAGAGATTTTGGGTCCATGGCCTGGAAACTCCCCAGATCTTAATCCCATTGAGAACTTGTGGTCAATCATCAAGAGACGGGTGGACAAACAAAAACCAACAAATTCTGGCAAAATGCAAGCATTGATTATGCAAGAATGGACTGCTATCAGCCAGGATTTGGTCCAAAAGTTGATTGAGAGCATGCCAGGGAGAATTACAGAGGTCTTGAAGAAGGGGCAACACTGCAAATATTGACTTGCAGCATTAACTCATTCTAACTGTCAATATAACCTATTGGTACTCATAATATGATTGCAATTATATTTCTGTATGTGATATAAACATCAGACAAACACTAATAAAAACCAGAGGCCAGCAGATCATGTGAAAATATAATTTTGGTGTCATTCTCAAAACTTTTGGCCATGACTGTAAGATGTAATTTTATTGTTCTCAAGAAAGGCGTCCAGGCCTCTCTTGAACTCATTAAGTGAGTTGGACATCACCACTTCCTCTCCCAGAGCGTTCCAGAGTCTCACGCCTCTGACCGTAAAGAATCCCCTTCTATGCTGGTGCAGGAACCTCCTTTCCTCCAGACACATAGTGTGATAAAGAGGGTGCTGTGAATAACAAAAGTAACGAGAATACGCTATGTAAGGGACGGTGCTATATATAACAAGAGATGATACTATTTAATAATGGGACAACACTGAACATTATAGAGGACACTATATAATAAGGGAAGGCGCCATACATAGCTAGAGAGGATGCCATGTAATAAGAGATGGTGTTAAATATAATAAAGGAGGAAACTATGTAATTAAAGGAGTATTCTCATCTCCAAAATCCTATCCCAATATGTAGTAGGTGTAGTAATATTAGCAAATACCTCCAATTAGAAATGTAATATAGTTCTCCTAATTAGCTCTATTGCTTACCTAATTGTTAATGGCATTGCATTAGCTTAGGTATCCATGGTTATGACCACTGTGTGTCTGGCCATAACCATTGGATACCTAAGCTACTGCAATGCCTGCACATGGGGTAAGCAATATAGCTAATCAGGAGAACTATATTTCATTTCTAATTGAAGGTATTTGCTAATATTACTACACCTACAACATATTGGGATAGGATCTTGGAAATGGGAATACCCCATTAAGGACTGTATTATACATAATAAGTGAGTACATTATACACTATGGGACAGCACTATATATAATAAGTCTACATTTCTGTATCCTTGTGCTGCTTGGTTTTTTTTCTCAGACAGCACACAGACCCACTGAGTACGTCCTATTCTGATCTTCAAAATCAGCTCAGAACAGGACATGCAAATCTCGCAGATCTCATTCTCGGATCCATGGTTTTCACAAATATGTGAATGAATCTATGAAACTGAGTCTGTGTGCAGTCCAATAAAAAAAATTTGGCAAGTCACAGATATTTAAAACTAATGTGAGAATGTGGCCTAAGGGATCTTACAAACAACAGAATCACTCCTAGTCATACATTGCAGATACAGAAAAAGTACTTGCATCTGACTCGCCCCCTGGGCCGTGGGGCACTCGGGACCGGGCTTCAGGGCAATGCTGGGAGTAGTAGTGGCGACCCGGTCCCGTGGCTCAGGGTGGTCAGACCAGTGGTAGTCTGCTATGTGCTGTAGGTGTCCGACTATGCCACCCGTGGATTGCGGTCAGGGCTAACCGCCGCTGCAGTGCAGACCGCTGGGGCTGATATAAATGTGCAGCACTGAATAGTTCAACTCCCCACGGGAGGAATATGGCTCCAGGGCAGAATATATAATGGATGATGGAGGGGATGATTCCGACCACGATAGCCAGGAAACGGAGGCCTCTTAAACAGTTCGGGGTCTTTATTAGAACAGGTAATATGACCCAGAAACAGGCCCGGCTAGGAGGGGGCCTGGATGTCTGAGAGCAAGTGGGAAGCTGGCCCTGGTCAGGGTGAGGGTGTAGGCCTACCGTGCTCTCTGTGCTCCTTCTGGCTATTTCCCTCCTTGTAGTGTAACAGCCCACGTTCCCGAGCTCACCGTGTCCTCTCGCCCGTATGGCTTGCAACTTGGGTCCCTTTCTACTCCCGGCCTGGTACGGCTTTGCTGGTCCCTTCTGCTGTGGTGGAGCCTCCAGGCATCTTAGGCCAAGGAACATACAGTCCCCTGCGGACTGGTTATCTGCTGTAGGACGTGGAATCCTCACAGCCTCAGACACCAAAGTCTGGTAGATTAGTCTCTTCGTCTGCCAGGACAGGCGCACTTCGCCTCTTGTCCCTGGCTCGTGGCTCTCCTACTGCCACATGTCCTCTTAGGCTGCAACACAACTGTCTGTCCCTGCTCTGGGACACTTCTCTATCCAGAGACAGGTTGTCCAGTTTTCCCTAACCCTGCCCCCAGCTCCAGCTTTTATAGGGGCAGCCTGCTCCCCCTACTGGGCTGGGACAGGAGGTGCTGCATGCTAATGATCCTTGACTAGAGGACCTCCCCCTTGCTCTCAGACACAGCTTTATTACATTTGTGGCATCCAGGCCAGGGTGACACATTCCCCCCTAGTAAAATTTAGTACTCCGGGACTAAACAATAAACAAAGAATAATATGCATGACCATAAAACATTAGTAGACAAACGACGCACAGGTTGAGTTCTTAAGGTCACAGTGTGGTCTGTGACCGGGTGTCCATATCACCAACACAACGGGGAGCCTTAACCAGGTGGGGGTCTGTCCTAGCCCCAAGTCCTTTACAGTCTTAGTTCATTCCTTGGTCAGGCTCCAAAGGCAGTCCATACAAAGTCCCGGTTATTAAAAGTCCATAACCTTTGAGTCCGTACGGTAACTGTAAGAAACTGAAACACACAATTGCCAATCATGCATGTAACGTTGCAAGCATTTCAACACTTGGCAACAGGGTTATTTACAGTTTTAGTGCACCCTATATTCTCCAGCGAGCGGGTATCTGCCCCTTTGTGCTCCTGGTTGACCTCCTTAATCCACTGTCTGGTGGTGGACCGACCTGGCTTTCCCCACTACCGTTAGGGGTACAACTACCAGCTTGGTGTACAGGTAGGACAGGCAGCTGTCTGCGGGTCCTTTGGCTTACCGCAGGCATGGCAGGCTCACTGTCAGCAGAGGGTTGATTCTCCTGGGCTGCTGGTACAGGCTCTTCTGCCTCTGGAACTGCTTGCTCTTCTTCACCTTCCGGCTCTGGTGTAGGTTGTTGATGAGCCTGTTGCATGAAATGCAGGACGGGAACCACTATGGCATCGTTTATTCGAGTCCAGGACTGAGGAAACTCTCCGAGAACGGTGCTGATCATTTCTTCCTTGTCCTCTGCGGGTTCAAGGTCACTTTGATCCTCTTCTGCACTACGGAGTTGCTTGGGGCACCTTTTTAGGTGGTCTCTGGAGATGGTACTAGTGGTTTCTCCTCCATCCCTGGTGATCACGCACACCTTCGAGTTGTCGTGGTCAGACTGCAGTACGGTGTAGGGTTCCCTTTCCCACTGGTCGTCCAACTTATGTAGCCTTCTCTTTCGCTTCAGGACCTGCTCACCAGGTTCTAGGGGAACAGCAGGGGCGTGTTGGTTGAAGAGTCTTTCTTGCCTTTCTCTCACCTGGGCCAGGCTCTTCTCCACACTCTCCTGTACCTTCTTGTACTGCAGTCGCCTTTCCGTATCCCAGTCCGCATCCGGGGAGGTGTCCTCAGGTGTTAGGACTCCCATCTCCAGGTCCATGGGCAGCTTACCTGGTCTGGCTCGCATCAGGTAAGCCGAGGTGCAGTTTGTAGCATTCACCGGGATATGGTTGTATAAGTCTATCAGGTCCGGCAGTTTTTCTGGCCACAGGCTGCGTTCCTCCAGGGGCAACGTCTTCAGGAGATCAATGACTATATTGTTCATTTTCTCACACATCCCGTTGGTTTGTGGGTGGTAAGGGCGTTGTATGAATCTTCTTACAGCCATAGAGGTTGCAGAATCTTGGAAGATTTCGGCTTCGAATGCTGGACCCTGGTCTGTCAGGACCTGTTCCGGATACCCATGTGGACAGCAGAAGTATTGCTGGAAGGCTCTGGCCGCCGTTTGGGCTGTCAAGTCTTTCACCGGGACCACCACTAGAAAACGGGAATAGTGGTCCACGATTGTCAGGGCGTAGATGTATCCTGACCGGCTTGGAGCCAATTTGACGTGGTCCAGAACTACCAGCTCAAGAGGCTGCTGGGTGACGATGGGCTTCAAGGGTGTCTTCTGGCTGGTGCGGTCTTTTCTCCTTAAGTTACAAGTGCCACAGTCCCTGCACCACTTCTCTACAGCCCCTCTCATGCCGACCCAAAAGAACCGTCCTCTTAGCAGGAACTCCAGTTTCTTCCAACCAAAGTGCCCCGCTCTGTCATGGTAAGCCCCCAGGACCATAGCTGCATCCCGCCTTGGGACCACGACTTGCCAGGTCAGCTCGTGTGTCCGGTGGTTGACAAGTCTTCTGCACAGCTTGCCTTCATAGAGGAACAGCTTGCTCTTCTCTTTCCATGGCTGCTTGGCTTCCTCTGGAGCATCCGGATCTAAGCGGGCGTCTTCCTGGGTCAGCAGATCTTTCACCAGGCGGATTGCAGGGTCACTATCTTGGGTCTCGGCCCAGCTGTGGTGAGGTAGGGGATTGATCATAACAGTTGTTAAATCTTCCTCTTTCACGCGGTGGGAGTATTGAGCGGCCCCATACCGGTGAAACGCGGGGAGTTCTACCTCCTCCAGCTCTTCTAGGTCTTCATCACCTTCAGGTAAGTGAGGCATTCTTGACAGGGCGTCAGCGTTGGCATTGGTTTTGCCTGCCCGGTACTTGATCACGAAGTCATAATTGGAGAGACGGGCCATCCACCGCTGTTCCAGGGCACCAAGTCTTGCACTGTCTAGGTGTGTTAACGGGTTGTTGTCCGTGTACACAGTGAACTTTGCGGAGGCCAGGTAATGCTTGAAGCGTTCCGTTATGGCCCACACCACCGCCAAGAATTCTAGCTTGAAGGAGCTGTAATTCTCCGGGTTCCTCTCGGTGGGCCTCAGCTTCTGGCTGGCGTACGCGATCACCCTTTCTCTGCCCTGTTGGTTTTGTGACAGTACGGCTCCCAGTCCCACATTACTGGCGTCTGTGTGGAGAATAAAAGGCTGGCCATAATCAGGGTAGGCCAGGATCTCATCCCCTGTGAGGGCCATCTTCAACTGGCGGAAGGACTCCTCTTCCGGTTTATCCCACTTGAAGGGTGGCTTTTGGCTTCTGGACTTAGACTGTCCTATCAGGAGGTCCTGCATAGGAGCTGCCATCTTAGTGAACCCGGGGATGAACCTTCGGTAGTAGCCTACCAACCCGAGGAACTGCCTCACTTCTTTGATGTTCGAGGGGCTTGGCCAGCTCTTGATTGCCGTGACCTTGTCAGGGTCGGGGGCTACTCCTTCCGCACTTACCACGTGCCCTAGGTACTGGACCTTCGGTTTCAACAGGTGACACTTCGATGGTTTCACCTTCAGGCCATAGCCTGCCAGGGCTTCGAACACCTCTGCCAGGTGCTTTAGATGTTCCTCGTAAGTCTTCGAATAGACGATCACGTCGTCCAGGTAAAGGAGGACCGTCTCGAAGTTTCGGTGCCCTAGACAGCATTCCATCAGCCTCTGGAAGGTCCCTGGTGCGTTGGAGAGCCCGAAGGGCATACAGTTGAACTCGCTCAGTCCCATCGGAGTGGTGAAGGCGGTCTTCTCCTTGTCAGCCTCTGCCACAGGAACCTGCCAGTACCCGCTAGTAAGGTCCAAAGTAGAAAAGAAGTTAGCTGATTTTAGTGCGGCTAAAGACTCCTCTATTCTAGGCAGTGGATATGCGTCTTTGTGGGTGATACGGTTGATTTGTCTATAGTCCACGCACATTCTCATGGTGCCGTCTTTATTTTTTACCAGAACCAGGGGGGCAGCCCAGGGGCTACAGCTATCTCTAATGACCCCAGCCTCTTTTATTTCTCTTAGCATGCCCTTGGCGTTCTGATAATATGCAGGGGGTACAGGCCTGTGTCTCTCTTTTATTGGTGGGTAGCTCCCCGTGGGGATATGGTGTTCTATCCCTTTTACTCTGCCGAAGTCTAGCGGGTGCTTACTAAAAATTCTCTCGTACTCCTGGACCACCCGGTAGACTCCTTGTTTTTGGTGCAAGGGAGTGGAGTCAGCACCCACATGGAGTTTCTGGCACCAGTCCTCCTTTTGTTTCTGGGAGCCATTACCCTCCGCCTGTGGAGATGGAGGCAAAGGCTCCACGGCCCTGATAGCTTTGTGTTCGACAGCAAACAGTTTGCCAAGTGTAGCGTACCTGGGTAAGTGTACCTCCCTCTCCCCAATGTTGAGAATGCGAACGGGCACCCTTCCATGACGGACATCAACCACCCCTCGGGCTGTCAAAATGATGGGCCTGCTGTCTGAGTACACGGGTTCTACCATGGCTTGGTAGTCCCTACCTCTCAACCCGATTGCAGTCCGACACCAGATCATCATTTCACTTTTGGGAGGCATGGAAATGGGGAATGGGTCACTCATTCTTACGCTACCGATCTCACCACCAGACAGTTCGACCTGCTGCCGTCTCATCAGGGCTTTTATCTCTTTGTTGAGGGCTCTCTGTTGGCTGAAACTAGCATTCACCGCCACCTGTTGTAGAATTACAATTACCTCTGAAAGACAATTTTCAATCACGTTAGTACCCACAGTTATTTTAGGGTGACTTTCACTATGGTCAATGTCCACAATAATCACTCCCTGTGCCGGCAGTTCAACTTTACCAATCTTAATGGTCATCTCTTTGAACCCCATCTGCGGCACGGGCAAGCCATTACTGACGATGATGCTCAAGTCACTGTCTGGATACCATGTTATATCAGCATCAGTCCAATACTGCTTAAAAAGTACATAAGGGATAGTGGTTACTTGCGACCCGGTATCCAGCAAGGCGCTCATGGGGATACCGTCCAGCACCACGGGTAAAACCGGGCGCCCCCCCAACATACTTATTACGCCAATTGTAAGGGCCTGGTGATCTTATGCCTGGCGGTTGGCCCTCTGCCCCAGGTTGGACCCGTTTAAATTACAGTACCTGGAAATGTGTACGGGCTGGTTGCATCGACGGCAAATGGGCTGTCCATCCTCTGCGTAGCGGTCTGTAGGCCTCCCTCGGAACGACGGGGTCCTCCTCTGTCGACGCCACGGGACATCCTTCGGACTTGAAGCCAACTCGATGGGTCTTGATGGGTCCACTTGTAACGCCTGGACGGTCCTGGTCAACGCCGCGATGCTCCTGGTCAGCTCCTGGACTTGGTGGTGCAGATCTTTCGACGGGGCTTGGTTCAGGGCCTGTGCATCGGCCCCCACAGAGTCCATAGAGGAGGGCGTCGCCTCCTGGTGGTAGGTGAGAGCAGGGCGCCGGGGGTTTATAGCGCCACTTGTTGCGGGTTCACGGAGCACCCTTATGGCCCTGTCCTTGAATTGGGCAAAGGTCAGGTCAGGGTTCTGAAAGAATATGAGGCGCAGCTGGGTCCTGTGGGCGCTAGACAGCAGACCTTCTATGAACTGTTCTGTTAGTAGCTTATCCGTATCCTGCACGCTGCCAGGGTCAGCTTGTTTGATGGCCCTCAAGGCTTCTTGCAAATTTAGGGCATAGTCTCTAATGCTGTCCTGTGCCCGCTGCTTACATCCATAGAACCGCATTTTAATTTCAGCGGAGGTACGGGTATCAAAGGTACCTCGCACCCGGGCCAGAATGTCCTTTACAGTCCTTTTCTCCTCAGCGGGCCATGACTTTACCTCCCGCTGGGCTGCGCCAGTTAGCTGCCCTGTCAGTATTGTAATCTTCTGTTCCTCTGTCAGGCGGTAAACTTGGAACAAACTGTACAGCCTTTCCTTAAACTCAGTTAGGGCATGGGGCTCCCCTGAATGCTTGGGCAGCCAGGCCGCTCCAGGGATGTAAGGCAGGGAAAATGACATCACCGCTGCTGCAGCGGCGCTGGTGGTAGAAGGTCCCTCCGCGTCCGTCATCTTCCTCCCCCCTAGTTAAGCGTGGCCTACCTTCCGACGATCCTCTTCTGTAGGCCGCGGCTCCGCTGGTGCTGCTCCGGACGAGGACCTTGCGTCGCGTCCTGGTGACGTCAGCGTCGCTCTCTCTCCCTTCCAGGACCTTGCGCAGCGTCAGTGCGTGGGGCGGAGCTTCGGGTCTCACGCGGTTTGGACATCCACGCCCCTCTTCTTCCCGCGCAGCGTCCTGAAGATGGCGTCCGATGGCGGGAAAACGGCTGAAGATGGCGGGAACCGACGGAAGATGGCGGGAGACGGCTGGAAATGGCGGGAAACGGCTCCGGATGGCGGGAAACCTTTTTTCAGGTGCGTGTGTAGTCTTTTTCAGGCACGCAATACCCGTTTGTGGCGGGTTGGTTACTATCCTGCCGACTACGCCAAAGCTGACTCGCCCCCTGGGCCGTGGGGCACTCGGGACCGGGCTTCAGGGCAATGCTGGGAGTAGTAGTGGCGACCCAGTCCCGTGGCTCAGGGTGGTCAGACCAGTGGTAGTCTGCTATGTGCTGTAGGTAATGTCCGACTACGCCACCCGTGGATTGCGGTCAGGGCTAACCGCCGCTGCAGTGCAGACCGCTGGGGCTGATATAAATGTGCAGCACTGAATAGTTCAACTCCCCACGGGAGGAGTATGGCTCCAGGGCAGAATATATAATGGATGATGGAGGGGATGATTCCGACCGCGATAGCCAGGAAACGGAGGCCTCTTAAACAGTTCGGGGTCTTTATTAGAACAGGTAATATGACCCAGAAACAGGCCCGGCTAGGAGGGGGCCTGGACGTCTGAGAGCAAGTGGGAAGCTGACCCTGGTCAGGGTGAGGGTGTAGGCCTACCGTGCTCTCTATGCTCCTTCTGGCTATTTCCCTCCTTGTAGTGTAACAGCCTACGTTCCCGAGCTCACCGTGTCCTCTCGCCCGTATGGCTTGCAACTTGGGTCCCTTTCTACTCCCGGCCTGGTACGGCTTTGCTGGTCCCTTCTGCTGTGCCGGAGCCTCCAGGCATCTTAGGCCAAGGAACATACAGTCCCCTGCGGACTGGTTATCTGCTGTAGGACGTGGAATCCTCACAGCCTCAGACACCAAAGTCTGGTAGATTAGTCTCTTCGTCTGCCAGGACTGGCGCACTTCGCCTCTTGTCCCTGGCTCGTGGCTCTCCTACTGCCACACGTCCTCTTAGGCTGCAACACAACTGTCTGTACCTGCTCTGGGACACTTCTCTATCCAGAGACAGGTTGTCCAGTTCTCCCTAACCCTGCCCCCAGCTCCAGCTTTTATAGGGGCAGCCTGCTCCACCTACTGGTCTGGGACAGGAGGTGCTGCATGTTAATGATCCTTGACTAGAGGACCTCCCCCTTGCTTTCAGACACAGCTTTAATACATTTGTGGCATCCAGGCCAGGGTGACACACATCCAGTGACGGCTAATGTCTCATCTGATTAAAGACGTTTTCTGTTTCTTCTCCATCTGGTCAGACCTTCATGTCGACATCTCCTGTCATGATGATCATCGCAGCCCTGAAAACAACAAGGTCACATATTGTATATACTCGTATATACATTTGTCTCCCCTACGTTGCGTCCCTAACTACACATATGTAACCCACCATTTATATACAATCAGCCACACACCATTAAAAATATAAAGTGATAACCTAGCTCTGTGTCGGCACCCAATAAATATAAATTAATCAGTGTCTGTGACTCTCCCCCAATTAATATCAATGCTATGTGCACATGTTATGCTTTTGTCGCAGCAAATATGCAGCATTTTACAAGTACCAGCGAATAGAATAAGAATCCTGAAGTCTCATGAACATGCTGCAAATTTTTTCTTTGCAGCAGATTCAAATATGCATAATGTCAATTCTTTAAGTTTTTGCGGCATATTTTACTCACTCTAATTAGTGGAGAAAAATCTGCAACAACAACTCCTTTAAAGGGAATGTGCCACCCCCCTAGGCGATATCAGACCTCTACTATGGGCATACAGGTGATAGAAAAGTAAATCTATACTTACCTGTATGGGCCATAGCAGAGGTCTGATTGCAAACCCCTCCTATCTGCTTACTATTCCCCTAAATTGCCACCTCTGTGCTAAATTACCTTATCCCCCCCCCCCTCCCCTGCACATCACAGGGCCCTGTGACGTGCCCTGCTCTGCCTCCCTTCCCGCGCAAAGCACCGCTCCCATGGAGCGCGCTTTGTTTCCTTCCAGCCCCGTTTGGCTGCGTACTGCGCCGCAGCCTTGCATTGCGCAAGCGACGGCGAGGGGGCCGCTTTGCGCATGCGCTGGAGGGGAGGCAGAGCAGGGCACGTCACAGGGCCTCTGGAAAACAGACTTTATATAACCAGATTTCTCTGCATTCAGACCTCTGCTATGGGCCATAAAGGTAAGTATAGATTTATAGAGGTCTGATATCGCAAGGGGGTGACACATTCCCTTTAAAAAGCAAGGCAAAACTGCATATTTTAAGCAGAGTTTTTCCTGCCTACACATCAGGATTTGCAGCAGAATTTTCTGCTGCAAATCCTGAATGTGTTCACATAGTCTTAGTCCCTGTCCTGTGTCCACCCACCCCCCTATTCATTATAAGTCCCTGATAGTGTCTTCACCCATTTCAGAATTCATAATGACGCTATCAGGGACTCGGCATCCTCCCCCACCACCCAATTCATTTTAAATTCATATCAAACATCCTCCTCCCCCCTCAACTTGTTTATTATAGGTCCTTGAAGTCCCACTTCCACCCCTTATTGCCATCCCAACCCTCCGCAAACCACTTCTCATCGTCCTTTCTTCAGTGTATTGCTCCCCCAGTGTATTGCCTGCCCGGGGGTATTGCCTACCCCAATTTATTGCCTCCTCAGTGTATTCCTCCCCCACTGTATTGACTCCCCAGTTTATTGCTCCCCAAATATATTGACACCCCAGTTTATTGCACCCCCAGTGTATTGCCTCCCCCAGATTTATGACTCCCCCAGTGTGTCGCCTTTCCCAATTTTAAGCCTTCCCCAGTTTTATGCCTCCCCAGTGTGTTGCCTCTCCAGTTTTATGCTTCCCCAGTGTGTCGCCTCCCACAGTTTTATGCCTCCCCAGTGTGTCATCTCCCTCAATTTTATGCCCCCCCAGTTTTATACCTCCCCCAGTTTTATGCCTCCCCAGCTTTATGCCTCCCCCAGTTTTATGCCTCCCCAGTGTGTCGCTTCACCCAGTTTTATTTCTTCCCCAGTGTGTTGCCTTCCCCGGTTTTGTGCACCCCCCAGTGTGTTGCCTTCCAAAGTTTAATGCCCCCCCCCAGTTTTATGCCTCCCCCAGTTTTATGCTTCCCCCAGTTTTATGCTTCCCCAGTGTGTCGCCTCACCCAGTTTTATGCCTCCCCCAGTGTGTTGCCTTTCCCGGTTTTATGCACCCCCCAGTTTTATGCCCCTCCAGTGAGTTGCCTCCCAAAGTTTAATGCCCCCCTAGTTTTATACCCCCCAGTGTCTCGCCTCCCCCAGTTTTATGCCTCCCCAGTGTGTCGCCCCCCCAGTGTGTCGCCTCCCCAATGTTTTGCCTCCTGTTTTATGCCTCCATAGTGTGTCGCCTCCCCAGTTTTATGTCTCACCTAGTGTCGCCTAACCCAGTGTGTTCCCTCCCACAGTTTTATGCCTGCCCCAGTTTTATGCCTCACCCAGTATGACGCCTCCCTTAGTTTTATGCCTCCCCCAGTTTTATGCCTCCCCCAGTTTTATGCTTTTCCAATGTGTCGCCTCCCCAGTTTTATACCTCCCTACTTTTATCCCCCCGTATGTCACCTCCCTCAGTGTGTCTCCTCCCCCAGTTTTATGCCTTCCCAGTGTGTCGCCTCCCCCAGTTTTATGTCTCCCCAGTGTGTTGCCTCCCCCAGTTTTATGCCTCCCCAGTTTTATGCATCCCCAGTGTCGCCTCCCCCAGTTTTATGCCTCCCCAGTATGTTGCATCCTCAGTTTTATGCCTCCTCAGTGTGTTGCCTTTCCCAGTGTGTCGGATTCTCCAATTTTATGCCTCCCCAGTGTTGCCTCCCTCAATTTTATACCTCCCCAATGTGTCGCCCACCCCAGTTTTATGCCTCCCCAGTTTTATGCATTCCCAGTGTCACCTCTCCCAGTTTTTTGCCTCCGCAGTGGGTCGCATCCCCTGTTTTATGCCTCCTCAGTGTGTCATCTATCCAAGTGTGTCGCCTCCCCCAGTTTTATACCCTTCAAGTTTTATGCCTCCCCCGTGTGTCTCTTCCCCCAGTGTGTCGCCTCCCTGGTTTTATGCCTCCCTGGTTTTATACCTCCCCAGTTTTATGTCTCCCCAGTTTTATGCCTCCCACAGTGTGTCGCCCTTCAACAGTTTGATGCCTCCCCCAGTGTGATATCTCCCCAGTGTGTCGCCTTCCCAGTTTTATGCTTCCACCAGTTTTTTGCCTCCCGAGTGTGTCGCCTCCCCCACTTTTATGACTCCCTGATTTATGCCACCCCAGTTTTATGACTCCCTGATTTATGCCACCCCCAGTATTTCGCCTCCCCAGTGTGTCACCTCCCCATGGGTGTCGACTTCCCAGTTTAATGCCTCCCCCAGTTTTATGCCTCATCTAGTGTGTCGCCTTCCCCAGTTTTATGCCTCATCTAGTGTGTCGCCTCCCTCAGTTTTATGCCTCCCCAGTGTGTCGCCTCCCTCAGTTTTATGCCTTCCCAGGGTGTCGCCTCCTTCAGTTTTATGCCTCCCCCAGTTTTATGACTCCCCAGTGTGTTGCCTCTCCCAGTTTTACGACTCCCTGTTTAATGCCACCCCCTTCCCAGT
Source organism: Phyllobates terribilis (assembly GCF_046119375.1). Classification (NCBI taxonomy): domain Eukaryota; kingdom Metazoa; phylum Chordata; class Amphibia; order Anura; family Dendrobatidae; genus Phyllobates; species Phyllobates terribilis. Next base: position 335,471,748 of record NW_027362771.1, read on the forward strand.
GTGTCGCCTCCCCATGGATGTTGCCTCCCCAGTTTAATGCCTCCCCCATTTTAATACCTTCCCAGTTTTATGCCTCACCCAGTGTGTCGCCTCCCCCAGTTTTATGCCTTCCCCATTTTTATGCCTCTCCTGTGTGTCGTTTCCCCAGTTTCATGCCTCATCCAGTGTGTCTCCTCAACCAGTATGTTGCCTCCTTCAGTTTTATGCCTCCCCAGTGTGTCGCCTCCTCCATTTTTATGCCTCTCCAGTTTTATGCCTCCCCACTGTCGCATCCCCCAGTTTTATCCCTCTCCAGTGTGTCTCCTCCCCAGTGTGTCACCTCTCCCAGTTTTATGTCTCTCCAGTGTGTCGCCTCCTCTATTTTTATGCCTCTCCAGTTTTATGCCTCCCCACTGTCGCAACCCCCAGTTTTATGCCTCCCAAGTGTGTCGCCTCCCCAGTGTGTCACCTCCCCCAGTTTTATGCCTCCCCAGTGTGTCAGATCCTCCAGTTTTATGCCTCACCAGGATTACCTCCCCCAGTTTTATGCCTCCCCAGTGTATTTCCTCCCCCAGTTTTATGCCTCCCCTAGTTTTATGCCTCCCCAGCGTGTCACCTCCCCCAGTTTTATGCCTCCCCAGTGTGTCACCTCCCCCAGTTTGTTGCCTCTCCAGTTTTATGCCTCCCCACTGTCACAACCCCCAGTTTTATGCCTCCCAAGTGTGTTGCCTCCCCAGTGTGTCACCTCCCCCAGTTTTATGCCTCCCCAGTGTGTCAGATCCTCCAGTTTTATGCCTCACCAAGATTACCTCCCCCAGTTTTATGCCTCCCCAGTGTATTTCCTCCCCCAGTTTTATGCCTCCCCTGTGTATCACCTCCCCAGTTTTATGCCTCCCCCAGTTTTATGCCTCCCCAGTGTGTCGTCTCCCCTGTTTTATGTCTCCACTGTGTCGCCTACCTTAGTTTTATGCCTCACCAGTGTGTCGCCTCCTCCAGTTTTATGCCTCTCCCAGTTTTATGCCTCTTCAGAGTGTCGCCTTCCCCAGTTTATGCCTCACCCAGTGTGTGGCCTCCCCAGTTTTATGCCTCTCTGTTTTATGCCACCCCCAGTTTTATGCCTTCCCATGGGTGTCATCTTCCCAGTGTGTCGAATCCCCAGTTTAATGCCTCCCCCAGTTTTATGCCCCCCAGTTTTATACCTCACCCAGTGTGTCGCCTCACCCAGTGTCACCTCCCCCAGTTTTATGCCTCCGCAGTGTGTCGCCTCCCCAGTTTTATGCCTCATACAGTGTGTCGCCTCAACCAGTATGTCGCCTCCCCCAGTTTTATGTCTCCCTAGTGGTTCACCTCCCCAGTTTAATGCCTCCCCCAGTTTTATGCCTCCACAGTGTGCACCTCCCCAGTTTTTTTGCTTCCCCCACTTTTATGCCTCCCTAATGTGTGGCCTCCCCAGTGTGTGGACTCCCCAGTTTTATGCCTCCCTGTTTTCTGCCTCCCCCAGTTTTATACCTACCCCAGTTTTATGCCTCCTCAGTGTGTCACCCCCCCCCAGTTTTATGACTCCCCAAGTTTTTGCCTCCCTATTTTTTTGCATCATCAGTTTTATGCCTCCGCAGTGTGTTAACGCCTCCCCCAGTTTAACGTCTCCCCAGTTTTATGCCTCTCCAGTGTGTCGCCTCTCCAGTTTTATGCCTCTCCATTGTGTCGTCTTTCCAGTTTTATGCCTCTCCAGTATGTCGCCTCCACAGTTTAATGTCAACCCAGTGTTTCTCCTGCTCAGTTTTATGCCTCCCCAGTGTGTCGCCTACCCAGTTTAATGCCTCCCCCAGTTTTATGCCACTCCAGTTTTATGCCTCCTCCAGTTTTATGCCTCTACAGTTTTATGCCTCTCCAGGTTTATGCCTCTCCAGTGTGTCGCCTCTCCAGTGTGTCGCCTCCCCAGTTTAATGTCAACCCAGTGTTTCTCCTCCCCCAGTTTTATGCCTCCCCAGTGTGTCGCCTCTCCCAGTTTTATGCCTCCCCCAGTTTATACCTCCCCCAGTTTTATACCTCCACCAGTGTTATGCCTCCCCCAGTGTCGCCTCCCCAGTATTTCGCCTCCCCAGTGTTTCGCCTCCCCAGTTTTATGTCTCCTTAGTGTCGCCTCCCCAGTTTTATGTCTCACCTAGTGTCGCCTAACCCAGTGTGTCTCCTCCCTCAGTTTTATGCCTCCCCCAGTTTTATGCCCCCCCAGTGTGTCACCTCCCTAGCTTTATGCCTCACCCACTGTATTGCCTCACCCAGTATGTCGCCTCCCTTTGTTTTATGCCTCTCTGTTTTATGCCTCCCCCAGTTTTATGCTTCCCCAGTGTGTCACCTCCCTCAGTGTGTTGCCTCCCCCAGTTATATACCTCCCCGATTATATGCCGCCCCAGTGTGTTGCCTCCCCCAGTTTTATTCCTCCCCCAGTGTGTCACCTCCCTCAGTGTGTTGCCTCCCCCAGTTATATACCTCCCCAGTTATATGCCGCCCCAGTTTTACGCCTCCTCAGTGTGTCGCCTCCTCAGTGTGTCACCTCCTCAGTGTGTCGCCTCCCCAGTGTTTCGCCTCCCCAGTTTTATGTCTCCTTAGTGTGTCGCCTCTCCAGTGTTTCACCTCCCCAGTTTTATGTCTCCTTAGTGTGTCGCCTCCCCAGTTTTATGTCTCACTAAGTGTGTCGCCTAACCCAGTGTGTCTCCTCCCTCAGTTTTATTCCTCCCTCAGTTTTATGCCTCCCCAGTGTGTCACCTCCCTAGTTTTATGCCTCACCCACTGTATCGCCTCACCCAGTATGTCGCCTCCCTTTGTTTTATGCCTCTCAGTTTTATGCCTCCCCCAGTTTTATGCTTCCCCAGTGTGTCGCCTCCCCAGTTTTATGCCCCCCAGTGTGTCACCTCCCTCAGTGTGTTGCCTCCCCAGTTTTATTCCTCCCCCAGTTTTATGCCTCCCTATTGTCGCCTCTTCCAGTTTTATGCCTCTCTAGTTTGTCGCCTCCCCCAGTTTTATGCCTCCCCAGTTCTATGCATCCCCAGTGTCGCCTCCCCCAGTTTTATGCCTCCACAGTGTGTTGCATCCCCATTTTTATGCCTCCTCAGTGTCGCCTTTCCCAGTGTGTCGGATTCTCCAGTTTTATGCCTCCCCAGTGTCCTCTCCTAGTTTTATGCCTCGCTTGTATATCGCCTCACCCAGTTTATGCTTCATCAATTTGTCACCTCCCCCAGTATTTTGCCTCCATAGTGTGTCGCCTACTCAGTGTGTTCCCTCCCCCAGTGTGTCGAATCCTCCAGTTTTATGCTTCCCCAGTGTGTTGACTCCCCCAGTTTTATGCCTACCCAATGTGTCGCATCCCATTTTATGCCTCCCCAGTGTGTCGCCTCCCCCAGTTTTATACCTCCCCAGTGTGTCACCTTCCCCAGTTTTATACCCCTCAAGTTTTATGCCTCCCCAATGTATCTCTTTCCCCAGTGTGTCGCCTCCCCCAGTGTGTCGCCTCCACGATTTTATGCCTCCCCTGTTTTATGCCTCCTCTGTTTTATGCCTCCCCAGTTTCATGCCTCCAACAGTTTGATGCCTCCCCCAGTGTGATATCTAACCCAATGTGATGCCTCCCCCAGTGTGATGCCTCCCCAGTGTGTCTCCTTTCCAGTCTAATGCCTTCCCAGTTTTATGCTACCCCCAGATTCATGCCTTCCCAGTTTTATGCCTCCTCCAGTTTTATGCCTCCCCCAGTTTTATGCCTCCCCCAGTTTTTTGCCTCCCCAGTGTATCACCTCTCCAGTTTGTCGTCTCCCCCAGTATGTCGCCTCCCCAGTTTTATGCCTTCCCAGTGTGTCACCTCCCCCAGTTTTATGCATCCCCAGTGTCGCCTCCCCCAGTTTTATGCCTCCCCAGTGTGTCGCATCCCCAGTTTTATGCCTTCTAAGTGTGTCGCCTTTCCCAGTGTGTCTGATTCTCCAGTTTTATGCCTCCCCATTGTCCTCCCCCAGTTTTATGCCTCCTCAGTGTATCGCCTCCCCCAATTTATGCCTCATCAATGTGTCGCCTCCCCCAGTTTTTTGCCTCCCCAGTGTGTCGCCTCCTCCAGTGTGTCGAATCCTCCAGTTTTATGCTTCCCCGTGTGTTAACTCCCCCAGTTTTATGCCGCCCCAGTGTGTTGCATCCCCAGTTTTATGCCTCCCCAATGTGTCGCCTCCCCTAGTTTTATACCTCCCCAGTGTGTCGCCTTTCCCAGTTTTATACCCCTCAAGTTTTATGCCTCCCCAGTGTGTCTCTTCCCCCAGTGTGTCCCCCTATTTTATGCCTCCTCAGTTTTATGGCTCCCCAGTTTTATGCCTCCCCCAGTGTCGCCCTCCAACAGTTTGATGCCTCCCCCAGTGTGATATCTAACCCATTGTGATGCCTCCCCCAGTGTGAAGCCTCCCCAGTGTGTCTCATTTCCAGTTTAATGCCTCCCCAGTTTTATCCTTCCCCCAGATTTATGCCTCCTCAGTTTGTCGTCTCCCCCAGTATGTCGTCTCCCCCAAGTTTATGCCTCCCTAGTTTTATGCCTCCCCAGTGTGTTGCCTACCCCAATTTTATGCCTCCCTGTTTTATGCCACCCCCAGTTTTATGCCTCCTCACTGTGTCGTCTTCCCAAAGGTAAGGCCTTCCCATTGGTGTTGCCTCCCCAGTCTGTTACCTTCCCAGTGTTTCGCCTCCCCAGGTTAATGCCTCCCCTAGTTTTATGCTTCCCCAGTTTTATGTCTCACCTAGTGTGTCGCCTACCCCAGTTTTATGCCTCCCCAGTGTGTCGCCTCCCCAGTTTTATGCATCACCCAGTGTGTCGCTTCAACCAGTATGTCGCCTCCCCCACTTTAATGCCTCCCCAGTTTTATGCCACCCCCAGTTTTATGTATCCGCAGTGTGTCGTCTTCCCATGGGTGTTGCCTCCCCATGGGTGTTGCCTCCCCAGTGTGTAACCTTCCAAGTGTGTCACACCCAGGTTATTGCCTCCCCCAGTTTTATGCCTCCCTAGTTTTATGCCTCACCCAGTGTGTCGTCTCACCCAGTGTGTCGCCTACTCCAGTTTTATGCCTCCCCCAGTGTGTCGCCTCAACCAGTATTCGCCTCACCCAGTTTTATGCCTCCATAGTGTGTTGCTTCCCTCAGTTTTATGCCTCCCCAGTGTGTCGCCTCCCCAGTTTTATGCCACCCCCAGCTTTATTCCTCCCCAGTGTGTCATCTTCCTATGGGTGTCACCTCCCCCTGGGTGTTCCCTCCCCAGTGTGTAACCTCCACAGTGTGTCATCACTCCAGGTTAATGCCTTCCCCAGTTTTATGCCTCACCCAGTGTGTCTTCTCAACCAGTATGTCCGCCTCCCAGAGTTTTATGCCTCCACTGTGTGTCGCATCCCCAGTTTTATGCTTCCAAAGTGTGTTGCCTCCCTCAGTTTTATGCGTCCCCAGTGTGTCGCCTCCCTCAGTTTTATGCCTCCCTAGTGTGTCGCCTTCCCCAGTTTTATGATTCCTCAGTGTGTCGCCTCCCCCACTTTTATGCCTCACCCAGTGTTTTGCCTCCAAGTTTTATGCCTCCCCAGTTTTATGCCTCCTTAGTTTTATGAGTCCCCAGTGTGTCACCTCTTCCAGTTTTATGCCTCCCTGTTTAATGCCACCCCCAGTTTTATGACTCCCCAGTGTGTCGCCTCCCCATGGGTGTCACCTTTCCAGTTTAATGCCTCCCCCAGTTTTATGCCTCATCTAGTGTGTCGCCTTCCCCAGTTTTATACCTTCAAAATGTGTCGCCTCCCTAAGTTTAATGCCTCTCCACTGTGTCGCCTCCCTCAGTTTTATGCCCCCCAGTTTTATACCTCACCCAGCGTGTCGCCTCACCCAGTATGTCGCCTCCCCCAGTTTTATGTCTCCCTAGTGGTTCACCTCCCCAGTTTAATGCCTCCCCCAGTTTTATGCCTCCCCAGTGTGTCGCCTCCCCCAGTTTTATGCCTCTCTGTTTTATGCCACCCGCAGTTTTATGCCTCCCCAGTGTGTCGCCTCGCCATGGGTGTCGCTTCCTTATGGGTGTCGCCTCCCCATGGGTGTCACCTTCCCAGTGTGTCGCCTCCCCATTTTAATATCTCCCCAGTTTTATGCCACCCCCAGTTTTATGTATCCGCAGTGTGTCGTCTTCCCATGGGTGTTGCCTCCCCATGGGTGTTGCCTCCCCAGTGTGTAACCTTCCAAGTGTGTCACACCCAGGTTATTGCCTCCCCCAGTTTTATGCCTCCTTTGTTTTATACCTCACCCAGTGTGTCGTCTCACCCAGTGTGTCGCCTACTCCAGTTTTATGCCTCCCCCAGTGTGTCGCCTCAACCAGTATTCGCCTCACCCAGTTTTATGCCTCCATAGTGTGTTGCTTCCCGCAGTTTTATGACTCCCCAGTGTGTCGCCTCCCCAGTTTTATGCCACCCCCAGCTTTATTCCTCCCCAGTGTGTCATCTTCCTATGGGTGTCACCTCCCCCTGGGTGTTCCCTCCCCAGTGTGTAACCTCCACAGTGTGTCATCACTCCAGGTTAATGCCTTCCCCAGTTTTATGCCTCACCCAGTGTGTCTCCTCAACCAGTATGTCCGCCTCCCAGAGTTTTATGCCTCCACTGTGTGTCGCCTCCCCAGTTTTATGCTTCCAAAGTGTGTTGCCTCCCTCAGTTTTATGCGTCCCCAGTGTGTCGCCTCCCTCAGTTTTATGCCTCCCTAGTGTGTCGCCTTCCCCAGTTTTATGATTCCTCAGTGTGTCGCCTCCCCCACTTTTATGCCTCACCCAGTGTTTTGCCTCCAAGTTTTATGCCTCCCCAGTTTTATGCCTCCTTAGTTTTATGAGTCCCCAGTGTGTCACCTCTTCCAGTTTTATGCCTCCCTGTTTAATGCCACCCCCAGTTTTATGCCTCCCCAGTGTGTCGCCTCCCCATGGGTGTCACCTTTCCAGTTTAATGCCTGCCCCAGTTTTATGCCTCATCTAGTGTGTCGCCTTCCCAAGTTTTATACCTTCAAAGTGTGTCGCCTCCCTAAGTTTAATGCCTCTCCACTGTGTCGCCTCCCTCAGTTTTATGCCCCCCAGTTTTATACCTCACCCAGTGTGTCGCCTCCCCCAGTTTTATGCCTCCGCAGTGTGTCGCCTCCCCAGTTTTATGCCTCATCCAGTGTGTCGCCTCAACCAGTATGTCGCCTCCCCCAGTTTTATGTCTCCCTAGTGGTTCACCTCCCCAGTTTAATGCCTCCCCCAGTTTTATGCCTCCCCCAGTTTTATGCCTCTCTGTTTTATGCCACCCCCAGTTTTATGCCTCCCCAGTGTGTCGCCTCGCCATGGGTGTCGCTTCCTTATGGGTGTCGCCTCCCCATGGGTGTCACCTTCCCAGTGTGTCGCCTCCCCATTTTAATATCTCCCCCAGTTTTATGCCTCCCCAGTTTTATGCCTCACCCAGTGTGTCGCCTCACTCAGTGTGCCGCCTCCCCCAGTTTTATGCCTCCCCATTGTGTCACCTCCACAGTTTTATGCCTCCTCCAGTTTTATGCCTCCCCAGTGTGTTGTCTCTCCCAGTTTTATGCCTCCTCAGTGTATCGCCTCCCCCACTTTATGCCGCACCCAGTGTGTGGCCTCCCAACTCTTGTGCCTCTCTGTTTTATGTCTCCCCTAGTTTTATGCCTCCCCAGTGTGTCGCCTCCCTCACTTTTATGCTTCTCTGTTTTATGCCACCCCCAGTTTTAGGCCTCCTCAGTGTGTTGCCTCCCCATGGGTGTCGCCTCCTTATGGGTGTCGCCTCCCCATGGGTGTCATCTTCCCAGTGTGTCGACTCCCCAGTTTAATGCCTCCCCCAGTTTAATGCCCCCCCAGTTTTATTCCTCACCCAGTGTGTCGCCTCCCCCAGTTTTATGCCTCCCCCAGTTTAATGCCCCCCCAGTTTTATGCCTCCCCCAGTTTTATGCCTCTCCCAGTTTTATGCCTCCCCCAGTTTTAGACCTCCCCAGTGTGTTGCCTCCCCATGGGTGTCGCCTCCTTATGGGTGTCACCTCCCCATGGGTGTCATCTTCCCAGTGTGTCGACTCCCCAGTTTAATGCCTCCCCCAGTTTTATGCCCCCCCCCAGTTTTATCCCTCACCCAGTGTGTCGCCTCCCCCAGTTTTATGCCTCCCCGGTGTGTCTCCTCCCCAATTTTATGCCTCATCCAGTGTGTCGCCTCAACCAGTATGTCGCCTCCCCCAGTTTTATGCCTCCCTAGTGGGTCACCAACCCAGCTTAATGCCTCCTCCTGTTTTATGCTTCCCTAGTGTGTTGCCTCCCCCAATTTTATGCCTTCCCAGTGTTACACCTCCCCCAGTTTTATGCCCCCCCAGTGTGTCACCTGCCCCAGTTTTATGCCTCCCCCAGTTTTCTGCCTCTCCAATGTGTCCCCTTCTCAGTGTTATGCCTTACTCAGTTTTAAGCCCCCACAATGTGTAGTCTCACCCAGTTTTTATGCCTCCCCCAGTTTTATGCCTCTCCGGTGTGTTGCCTCCTTAGTTTTATGCCTCCACACTTTAATTATTACCCCCGTTCCATACCTTTCCAGTTTTATGCCTCCCCAGTGTCACCTCCCCAGTTTTATGCCTCTCCAGTTTTATGCCTCCTCAGTGTATCCCCTCCCCCAGTTTTATGCCTCTCCGAGCTTTATGACTCCCCAGTTTTATGCTTCCCCAATGTGTTGCCGCTCCAGTTTTATGTCTCCCTCAGTTTTATGCCCCCCAGTTGAATGCCCCCCCCCCCCCAGTTTTATGCCTTCCCGGTTTTATGCCTCCCAGAGATTTTTGCCACCTTAATTTTTTGACCCCCCTAGTTTTATGCCTCCCAAGTGTCGCCTCCCCAGTTTTATGCATCTCCAGTTTTATGCCTCCCCAGTGTATCCCCCCCAGCTTTATGACTCCCCCAGCTTTGACTCCCCCAGCTTAATGCCTCTCCAATTTTATGCCTCTCCAGTGTCGCCTCCCCACCCTAGTTTTATGCCTCCCCAGTTTTATGCCTCCCCAGTTTTATGCCTTCCCAGTTTTATGCCTTCCCAGTTTTATATCTCCCCAGTTTTATGCCTCCCTCAGTTTTATGCCTCCCTCAGTTTTATGCCTTCCCCAGTTTTGTGCCTCCCCAGTTTTATGCCACCCCAGTGCGTCGTCTCCCCAGTTTTATGCCTCCACAGTGTGTCGCCTCACCAGTTTTTTTGCCTTCCCCAGTTTTATTCTTCCCCAGTTTTATGCCTCTCCAGTGTGTCACCTCCCCAGATTTTTGCCTCTCTAATGTGTTGCTTCCCCAGTTTTATATCTCCATAGTTTTATATCTCCCCAGTTTTATGCCTCCCCCAGTTTAATTCCTCCCCCAGTGTGTCGTCTTCCCAGTTTTATGCCTCCCTAGTGTGTCGCCTCCCCAGTTTTATGCCTCCACAGTGTGTCGCCTCCCCAGTTGTTTTGCCTCCCCCACTTTTATGTCTCCCTAATGAGTCCCCTCCCCAGTTTTATGCCTCCTCCAGTTTTATGCCTCTCCAGTTTTATGCCTCTCCAGTTGTATGCCTCTCCAGTGTGTCGCCTCTCCAGTGTGTCGCCTACACAGTTTGTCGCCTCCCCAGTTTAATGTCAACCCAGTGTTTCTCCTCCCCAGTTTTATGCCTCCCCAGTTTTATGCCTCCCCAGTTTTATGCCTCCCCAGTTTTATGCCTCCCCAGTTTTATGCCTCCCCAGTTTTATGCCTCCCCAGTTTATGCCTCCCCAGTTTATGCCTCTCTAGTTTATGCCTACCCAGTTTTATGACTCCCCCGTGTGTCGCTTCCCCAGTTTTATGCCTCCCCAGCTTTATGTCACCCAGTGTGTCGCATACCCAGTTTTATGCCTCTCCAGTTTTAAGCCTCCCCCAGTTTTATGCCTCTCCAGTTTTATGCCTCTCCAGTTTTATGCCTCTCCAGTTTTACGCCTCCCCCAGTTTTACGCCTCCCCCAGTTTTACGCCTCCCCCAGCTTTATATCTCCCAGTGTGTCGCCTACCCAGTTTTATACATCCCCAGTGCATCGCTTTCCCAGTTTTATACCTCCCCGAGTTTTATGCATCCCTGAGTTTTATGCCTCCCCCAGTTTTATGTCTCCCCAGTTTTATGCCTCTCCAGTTTTATGCCTCCCCAGCGTATTGCCTCCTCAGTTTTATGCCTTCCCCAGTTTTATGCCTCCCGAGGGGCCTGCATCCCCCAGTGTGTCCCCTCCAGTTTGTTGCCTCCACAGTGTGTCGTCACCCCAGTGTGTCACTTCCCCACTTTTATGCCTCCCCAGTTTTATGTTTGCCTAGTGTGTCGCCTCCCCAGTATCTTTGTCTACCCCAGTTTTATGCCTCTCCAATGTGTTGCCTCTCCAGTGTGTTGACTCTCCAGTGTGCTGCCTCTCCAGTGTGCTGCCTCTCCAGTGTGCTGCCTCTCCAGTCTGTTGCCTCTCCAGTCTGTTGCCTCTCCAGTTTGTCACCTCCTCAGTTTTATGCCTCCCCCAGTTTTATGCCTCCCCAGTTTTATGCCTCTCCAGTTTTATGCCTCTCCAGTTTTATGCCTCCCCAGTTTTATGCCTCCCCAGTTTTTTCCCTCCCCAGTGTGTCACCTCCCCAGTTTTATGCCTCCCCAGTATGTCGCCTCTCCAGTATTATGCATCCCCAGTGCGTTGCTTTCCCAGTTTTATGCTTTCCCCAGTTTTATGCTTTCCCCAGTTTTATGCTTTCCCCAATTTTATGCCTTCCCTAGTTTTATGCCTCCCCCAGTGTGTCGCCTCCCCCAGTGTGTCTCTTCCCCAATGTGTCACCTCCCCAACTTTTTGCCTCCCCCAGTTTTATGCCTCCCCCAGTTTTATGGCTTGCCCCTTTTATGCCTTCCCAGTTTATCGCTTCCCCACTTTTATGCCTCTTCCAGTGTGTCTCTTCCCCAATGTGTCTCCTCCCCAGCTTTTTGCCTCCCCAGTTTTATGCTTCCCCAGCTTCATGCCTGCCCAGTTTTCTACCCCCTCAGTTTTATGCCCGCCCAGTTTTATGCCCGCCCAGTTTGTCGCCCGCCCAGTTTGTCGCCTCCCCAGTTTGTCGCCTCCCCAATGTGTCGACTCCCCAGTTTTATGTCTCCCTAGTGTGTTGCCTCCCAAATATCATGTCTCCCCTAGTTTTATGCCTCCCCAGTTTTATGCCTCTCCAGTGTGTTGCCTCACCCAGTTTTATGCCTCCCCAGTGTATCACCTCCCCAGTTTTATGCCACCTTAGTGTGTCGCCTTCCCAGTTTTATACCTCCTCCAGGCTTATGGCTCCCCAATGAGTCACCTCCTTGAGTGTGCTGCCCCCCCCCAGTGTGTTACCTCCCCAGTGTGTCGTCGTTCCAGCTTTATGCCTCTCCAGTTTCATGCCTCCCCCAGTTTTATGCCTCCCCCAGTTTTATGCCTCCCCAGTGTGTCGCCTCCCCAGTTTTGTGCTTTCCCCAGTTTTTTATGTCTCTCCCAGTGTGTCACCTCTCCCATTGTGTCACCTCCCAGTGTGTCACCTCTACTAGTGTTTCACCTTCCCAGTTTTATGCCTCCCCAATTTTATGCCTTCCCAGTGTGTCGCCTCCCCAGTTTTGTGCTTTCCCCAGTTTTTTATGCCTCTCCCAGTGTGTCACCTCTCCCAGTGTGTCACCTTTCCTAGTGTTTCACCTTCCCAGTTTTATGCCTTCCCAGTTTTATGCCTCCCTCAGTGTGTCGCCTCCCCCAGTGTGTCATCTTCACAGTTTCATACCTCCCCAGTTGTGTACCTCCCCCAGTGTTTCGCCTCCCCGTTTCATGGCTCCCCAGTATGTCGACTCCCTAGTTTTGTGCCTCCCCAGTGTCATGCCTCCCCAGTTTTTGCCACCCCAGTTTTATGCCTCCCTAGTGTCTCGCTTCCCCAGTTTTATGCCACACCAGTGTGTTGCACACTCAGTTTGTCGCCTCCCCAGTTTTTTGCCTCCCCAGCGTTTTGCCCCCCCAATTTTCTGCCTTCTAAGTGTGTTTCCGCCCCAGTTTTATGCCTCCCCCAGTTTTATGCCTCCCCCAGTTTTATGCCTCATCCAGTTTTATGCCTCCCCAGTGTGTCACCTCTCCAATTTTATGCCTCACCCAGTTTTATGCCTCCCCAGTGTGTTGCCTCCCCAGTGTGTTGCCTCCATAGCAATATGCCTCCCCAGTTTTATGCCTCCTTAGTGTGTCTCCGTCCCAGTTTTATATCTCCCCAGTTTTGTCTCCCCAGTGTCGCTTCCCCAGTTTAATGCCTCCCCAGTGTGTCGCCTAACCAGTTTTATTCAACCCTAAGTGTGTCGACTCCCCAGTGTGTCGCTTCCCCACTTTTATGCCTCCCCCAATTTCATGTCTAAACTAGTTTTATGCCTCCCCCAGTTTTATGCTTCCCCAGTGTGTCGCCTCCCCTGCTGTATGCCTCCCCTGCTGTTTGCCTCCCCAGTTTTATGCCTCCCCAGTTTTATGCCTCCCAAGTTTTATGCCTCCCCAGTGTGTCACCTCCCCTAGTGTGTCGCCTTCCCAGTTTCTTGGGAGGTGACACACTGGGGAGGCATAAAATTGGAAAGCATAAAACTGGGGAGGCGACACACTGGGGAGGCATAAAACTGGGGAGGCGAAATCATAGGGGAGGCATAAAACTTGAGAGGCATAAAACTTATGGAGGAGACACATTGTGGAGGCATAAAACTGGGGAGGCGACACACTGGCAGAGGCAACACACTGGCAGAGGCATAAAACTGGAGGGACTAAAACTGGGAAGGAGACATACTTGGGAGGCATAAAACTGGGTAGGTATAAAACTGGGGGAGGAGACACACTGGGGAGGCATAAAACTGGGGAGGCAATAAACTGAGGAGACATAAAACTGGGAGAGGCATATAACTGGGGAGGTGACACACTGGGGAGATGACACACTGAGGAGGCAAAAAACTCAGGAGCCATAAAACTGGGGAGGCATAACACTATTGATGCATGAAACTGGGAAGGCGACACACTGTAGAGTCTTAAAACTGGGGAGTTTTAAAACTGGAGAGTCTTAAAATGTTGGAGGCATAAAACTGGGAGGCATAAAACTGGGGTGGTGACACACTGGGGAGGCATAAAACTGGGGAAGCGACACGCTGGGGAGGCATGAAACTGAGGAGGCGACACACTGGAGAGGCATGAAACTGGGGAGGCGACACACTGGGGAGTCGACACATTAGGGAGGCGACACACTAAGAGAGTTGACATAGTAGGGAAGGCAAAAGAAAAAGGGGGAAGCGACACACTAGGGAGGCGACACACTAGGGAGGTGACACACTGGGGAGGCGACACACTGGGGAGGCATAAACTAGGTGAGCAAAAAAAACTGGGGAAGCATAAAGCTAGGGAGGCATAAATCTAGGAAGGTGACACACTGGGGAGGCAACACACTGGGGAGGCAAAAGCTGGGGAGGAATAAAACTGGGGAGGTGACACACTGGGGAGGCATAAAACTGGGGAGGCAAAAAACTCGGGGAGGCAAAAAACTGGGGAGGCGACACACTGGGAGGCAACACACTGGGGAGGTATACAACTGGGTAGGTGACACACTGGGAGGCAACACACTGGGGAGGCATAAAACTGGCAATCAATAAAATTGGGGAGGGGACACATTGGGGAGGCATAAAACTGGGGATATATAAAACTGGGGAGGAGACACACTGGGTGAGCATAAAACTGGGGAGGCGACATGCTGGAGAGGTGATACACTGGGGAGGCATAAAACTGGGGAAGCATAAAACTTTGGATATGATACACTGGGAAGGCATAAAACTGGGGAGGCGACACACTGGGGAGGCATAAAACTCGGGAGGCATAAAACTGGGGCGGTGACACTGTGAAAGCATAAAACTGAGGAGGCGTCACACTGAGGAGTCATATAACTGGGGAGGTATAAAACAGGGGAGGCGACACACTGGGGAAGCATACAACTGTGAAGGCATACAACTTCTATCCCTCCCTTCCTCCTTCGGTCTTACTCAGTGGGCTTCCGCCCCCACCCACAAAGACCACACACTGGACCTCATATTCACCCGCCTCTGTTCCCTATCTAATCTCTCTAACTCACCTCTCCCTCTCTCTGACCACAACCTACTCACATTCTCTACCCTCTCCTCTCCAGGGCAACAATCCCCACTCCACAAACTTGCATACCCTCGCAGAAATCTTAAACACCTTGACCTACACTCACTCTCTGAATCCCTTTTCCCTCTTACAGACATTAGCTCCTTACATGATGCAGATGTTGCTGCCACTTTTTACAACACCACAATAGCTGTAACTCTCGGTTCGGTCGCCCCCCTCACACATACCAAAGCTCGCACAATCAACAGACATCCCTGGCACACCAGCCTAACTAAAGAACTGCGATGGGCCTCCAGAGTTGCTGAGCGTAGATGGAAAAGGTCCCACTCCAATGAGTACTTCATCGCATTCAAACAGTCCCTCACTGCCTTCAAGTCCACACTCACTACAGCAAAACAAACATACTTTGCATCGCTCATATCCTCCCAGTCTCACAACCCCAAACAACTATTCAACACCTTCAATTCTCTCCTCCGTCCCCCAGTGCCTCCTCCCTCTCCTCTTATTTCAGCCAAAGACTTTGCCTCATTCTTCAAGCAGAAGATTGATACCATCAGACAAAGCTTTTGCCTAAAGCCCCCACAGCCCATCCCCACACCTACTTCAAACCTCCTCCTCCAAAACCACCTTCTCCACCATTACGGAAGATCAACTTTCCTCTTTACTCTCCAAATCACACCTCACCACCTGTAAACTTGACCCAATCCCATCCCTCCTCATCCCAAACCTTACCACTATCTTGGTCCCAACCCTAGCCCACCTCTTCAACCTGTCACTAACAACTGGTGTCTTCCCCTCATGCTTCAAACATGCCTCAATCACACCTATCCTCAAAAAGCCCTCCCTTGACCCATCCTCTCTGACTAGCTATCGCCCTATATCACTTCTCCCCTATGCCTCAAAACTACTGGAACAACACGTCCATTCTGAACTGTCCTCCCACCTCTCCTCCTGCTCCCTCTTCGACCTGCCTACAATCCGATTTCCGACTGCACCATTCTACTGAAACTGCACTGACTAAAGTCACCAATGACCTACTAACCGCCAAATCCAAGCGACACTACTCCGTCCTCCTCCTCCTAGACCTGTCATCTGCATTCGACACAGTGGACCATTCCCTCTTACTACAAACTCTCTCATCTCTCGGCATCACAGACTTGGCCCTATCCTGGATCTCCTCATACCTAACAGACAGGACATTCAGTGTCTCCCACTCACACACCACCTCTTCATCTCGCCCCCTATATGTCGGTGTCCCCCATGGTTCAGTTCTAGGACCCCTACTCTTCTCCATCTACGCCTTAGGCCTGGAACAGCTCATAGAGTCTCGTGGCTTTCATTATCACCTCTATGCTGATGACACACAGATCTACCTCTCTGGACCCGATATCACCTCCTTACTAACCAAAATTCCACAATGTCGGTCCGCTATTTCATCCTTCTCCGCTAGATTTCTAAAACATAACATGGACAAAACTGAATTCATCATCTTTTCGCCATCTCATTCAACCCCCCCAACTGACCTATCTATCAATGTCAATGGCTGCCCACTTTCCCCAGTCCCTCAAGCTTGCTCCCTTGGGGTAACCCTGGACTCTGAACTCTCCTTCAAACCACATATCCAAGCCCTTTCCACTTCCTGCCGACTCCAACTCAAAAATATCTCCCGGATCTGCACATTCCTCAACCATGAATCTGAAAAAACACTAGTGTACTCCCTCATCATCTCCCTCCTTGACTACTGCAACCTCCTGCTCTGTGGCCTCCCTTCCAACGCTCTCACACCCCTCCAATCCATCCTAAACTCTGCTGCCCGACTAATCCACCTGTCCCCCAGCTATTCCCCGGCCTCTCCTCTCTGTCAATCTCTTCACTGGTTCCCCATTGCTCAGAGACTCCAGTTCAAAACCCTAACCATTGCATACAAAGCCATTCACAACCTGTCTCCTCCATATATCTCTGACCTAGTCTCCCGTTACATACCCGCATGCAACCTCCGATCCTCACAAGATCTCCTTCTCTACTCCCCTCTTATTTCCTCCTCCCACAATCGCATACAATATTTTTCCCGTGCTTCCCCCCTACTCTGGAACTCTCTACCCCAACACATCAGACTCTCGTCGACAATGGAAACCTTCAACAGGAGCCTGAAGACCCACCTCTTCCGACAAGCCTACAACCTGCAGTAACCACCGCTCCACCATACCACTGCATGACCAGATCTACCCTCACCTACTGTATCCTCCCCCATCCCTTGTAGATTGCGAGCTCACGCAGGCAGGGTCCTAGCTCCTCCTGTACCAGTCGCTGTCACATTGTGTTCAAGATTATTGTAATTGTTTTTGCTATGTATACCCCTTTTTCACATGTAAAGCGCCATGGAATAAATGGCGCTATAATAATAATAATAACTGTGAAGGCGACACACTGGAGAGGCATAAAACTGGGTAGGTGACACACTGGTGAGGCATAAAACTGGGGAGGCGACACACTGGGGGAGGACACACTATGGAGGTATAACACTGGGGAGGCATAAAACTGGGGAGGTGTAAAACTGATGACGCGACACACTGGGGAGGCATAAAACTGGGGAAGCAACACACTGGGGAGCCATAAAATTGAGGAGGCAACACTGGGGACGTATAAAACTGGGGAGGCGACACATGGGGGAGGCATAAAACTGGAGAGACGACACAATGCAGAGGCATAAAAACTGAGGAGGCAGCACACTGGGGAGGCATGAAACTGGGGAGGCGACACACTGCGGAGGCGACACACTGGGAGAGGTGACACACTGGGGGAAGCATAAAACTGGGGAGGCATAAAAATGGGTAGGAGACACACTAAGGAAGCATAAAGCTGGGGAGTCATAATACTGCGGAGGCATAATACTGGGAGAGGCGACATACTGGGGAGGCATAAAACTGTGGCGCGACACACTGGAGAAGCATAAAACTGTGGAGGTGACACACTGTGGAGGTGACACACTGGGGAGGCGACACACTGGGGAGGCATAAAACTGGGGAGGCAATAAAATGAGGAGGCAAAAAACTGAGGGAGGCATAAAACTGGGGAGGCGACACACTGGGGAGGTAAAAAACTGGGCAAGCATAAAACTCGGGAGGCATAAAACTGAGGGAGACATAATACTGGGAGAGGCATATAACTGGGGAGATGACACACTGGGGAGGCATAAAACTGGGGAGACAACACACTATGGAAGCATAAAACTGTGGAGGCGACACACTGGGGAGGTGACACATTGGGGAGGCATGAAACTGGGGAGGCATAAAACTGGGGAGGCATAAAACTGGGGAAGGCGACAAACTGGGGAGGCGACATACTGGTGAGGCAGAAAACTGGGGAGGCATACAACTGTGAAGGCATACAACTGTGAAGGCATACAACTTTGAAGGCGACACACTGGGGAGGCATAGAACTGGGGAGGAATAGAACTGGAGAGGCATAAAACTGGGGAGGCAACACACTGGTGAGGTGTAAAACTGGGGAGGCAACACACTGGTGTGGCGTAAAACTGGGGAGGCATAAAACTGGGGAGGCATTAATCTGGGGAGGCGACACAATAGGGAAGGACACACTATGGAGGCATAAAACTGGGGAGGTATAACAATGGGGAGACATAAAACTGGGGAGGCGACAAACTGATGACGCGACACACTGGGGAGGCATAAAACTGAGGAGGTATAAATCATGGAAGGCGACACACTGGGGAGGCATAAAACTGGGGAGGCGACACTGGGGAGGCATTAAACTGGGGAGATGACACACTGGGGAGGTGACACACTGGGGAGACATAAATCTGGGGAGGCATAAAACTGGGGGAGGCGACACATTGGGGAGGTATAAAACTGGGGGAGCCATAAAACTGTAGTGGCGACACACGGGGGAGGCATGAAACTGGGGAGGCAAGACATTGGGTAGGCATAAAAATGGGGAGGCGACACACTGAGGAGGCTGCACACTGGAGAGGTGACACATTAGGGAGGCAAAAAACTCTGAGAGGCATAAAACTGGGGAGGTGACACACTGGAGAGGCATAAAACTGGGGAGGCGACACACCGGGGAGGCATAAAACTGGGGAAGGCGACACATTGGGGAGCCATAAAACTCTGGTAGGCGAAAAACTGGGGAGGTGACACACTGGGGAGGCATAAAACTGGGGAGGCAAAAAGTTTGAGTAGCGAAAAACACAGGCAGGCATAAAACTGGGGATGCGACACACTGGGGAGACATAAAACAGGAGAGCCAATACACTGGGTAGTCATAAAACTGGGGGACTCATAAAACTGGGGAGGCGACACACTGGGGAGGCATAAAACTGGGGAGGCAAAAAATTAGAGTAGCAAAAAACTTATAGAGGCATAAAACAGGGAAGTCTTAAAACTGTGGGAGGCATAAAACTGGGGAGGCGACAATCTAGGGAGGCATAAAACTCGGTAGGCATAAAACTGGGGAGGTGACACACTTGGGAGGTGACACACTGGGGAGGCATAAAATTGGAAGGCATAAAACTGGGGAGGAGACACACTGTGGAGGCATATAACTGGGGAGGTATAAAACGGGAGGCGACACACTTGGGAGGCATACAACTGTGAAGGCGACACACTGGAGAGGCAACACACTGGGGAGGCATAAAACTGGGGAGGAGACATACTGGTGCGGCATAAAACTGGGGAGACATTAATCTGGGGAGGCGACACACTGGGGGAGGACACACTATGAAGGCATAAAACTGAGGAGGCATAAAACTGGGGAGGTGACAAACTGATGACGCGACACATTGGGGAGGCATACAACTGTGAAGATATACAACTGTAAAGGTGACACACTGGAGAGGCGACACACCGGAGAGGCAACACACTGGGGAGACATAAAACTGGGGAGGAAAAAGACTGGGGAGGCATAAAACTGAGGAGGCGACACACTGGGGAGGCATAAAACTAGGGAAGCATAAAACTGGGGAGATGACACACTGCCGAGACATAAATCTGGGGAGGCATAAAACTGGGGGAGGCGATACATTGGGGAGGTATAAAACTCGGGGAGCCATAAAAATGGGGCAGCGACACACTGGGGAGGCATGAAACTGGGGAGGCATAAAACTGGGTGAGGCAAGACATTGGGTAGGCATAAAAATGGGGAGGCGACACACTGAGGAGGCTGCACACTGGGGAGGCATAAAACTGGGGTGGCATAAAACTGGAGAAGCGACACATTAGGGAGGCAAAAAACTCTGAGAGGCATAAAACTGGGGAGGCGACACACTGGGGAGGCATAAAACTATTGAGGCATGAAACTGGGGAGATGACACACTGGGGAGGCATAAAACTGGGGAGGTGACACACCGGGGAGGCATAAATATGGGGAGGCATAAAACTGGGGTAGGCAACACATTGGGGAGCCATAAAACTCTGGTAGGCGAAAAACTGGGGAGGTGACACACTGGGAAGGCATAAAACTGGGGAGGCAAAAAGTTTGAGTAGCAAAAAACTCAGGGAGGCATAAAACTGGGGATGCGACACACTGGGGAGACATAAAACTGGGGAGGCATAAAACAGGAGAGTCAATACACTGGGGAGTCATAAAACTGGGGGACTCATAAAACTGGGGAGGCGACACACTGGGGAGACATAAAACTGGGGATGCGACACACTGGGGAGACATAAAACTGGGGAGGCATAAAACAGGAGAGTCAATACACTGGGGAGTCATAAAACTGGAGGACTCATAAAACTGGGGAGGCAACACACTGGGGAGACATAAAACTGGCGAGGAAAAAAATTTGAGTAGCAAAAAACTTGTGGAGGCATAAAACTGGGGAGGCATAAAACTGGGGAGGCATAAAACAGGGAAGTCTTAAAACTGTAGGAGGCAAAAACTGGGGAGGCGACACTCTAGGGAGGCATAAAACTCGGGAGGCATAAAACTGGCGAGGTTACACACTTGGGAGGTGACACACTGGGGAGGCATAAAATTGGAAGGCATAAAACTGAGGTGGCGACACACTGAGGAGGCATAACACTGTAGAGACGACACACTGGGGAGTCATATAACTGGGGAGGTATAAAACGGGAGGCGACACACTGTGGAGGCATATAACTGGGAAGGTATACAACTGTGAATGCGACACACTGGAGAGGCAACACACTGGAGAGACGACACACTGGGGAGGCATAAAACTGGGGAGGCGACACACTGGTGCGGCATAAAACTGGGGAGGCATTAATCTGGGGAGGTGACACACTGGGGGAGTACACACTATGGAGGCATAAAACTGGAGAGGCATAAAACTTGGGAGGCAACAAACTGATGCCACAACACATTGGGGAGGCATACAACTGTGAAGGTGACACACTGGAGAAGCGACACACTGGAGAGGCGACACACCGGAGAGGCGACACACTGCGGAGACATAAAACTAGGGTGGCAAAAAACTGGGAGAGGCATAAAACTGGGGAGGCATTAATCTGGGGAGGCGACCCACTGGGGGAGGACACACTATGGAGGAATAACACTGGGGAGGCATAAATCTGGGGAGGCATAAAACTGATGACGCGACACACTGGGGAGGCATTCAACTGTGAAGGCATACAACTGTGAAGGCGACACACTGAGGAGGCATAAAACTGGGGAGACGACACACTGGTGAGGCATAAAACTGGGGAGGCATAAAACAGGGGAGGCATTAATCTGGGGAGGCGACACACTGGGGGAGGACACACTATGGCGGCATAAACCTGGGGAGGTATAACACTGGGGAGGCATAACACTGGGGAGGCATAAAACGGGGGAGGCGACACACTGGTGAGGTGTAAAACTGGGGAGGCATTTAACTGGGGAGACATTAATCTGGGGAGGCATAAAACTCGGGAGGCATAAAACTTGGTAGGCGACAAACTGATGACGCAACACATTGGGGAGGCATACAACTGTGAAGGCATACAACTATGAAGGTGACACACTGGAGAAGCGACACACTGGAGAGGCGACACACCGGAGAGGCGACACACTGCGGAGACATAAAACTAGGGAGGCAAAAAACTGGGAGAGGCATAAAACTGGGGAGGCATTAATCTGGGGAGGCGACCCACTGGGGGAGGACACACTATGGAGGCATAACACTGGGGAGGCATAAAACTGATGACGCGACACACTGGGGAGGCATTCAACTGTGAAGGCATACAACTGTGAAGGCGACACACTGAGGAGGCATAAAACTGGGGAGACAACACACTGGTGAGGCATAAAACTGGGGAGGCATAAAACTGGGGAGGCATTAATATGGGGAGGCGACACACTGGGGTAGGACACACTATGGAGGCATAAAACTGGGGAGGTATAACACTGGGGAGGCATAAAACTGGGGAGGCATAAAACGGGGGAGGCAACACTGGTGAGGTGTAAAACTGGGGAGGTATTTAACTGGGGAGACATTAATCTGGGGAGGCATAAAACTGGGGAAGCGACACACTGGGGAGGCATAAAACTGGGGAGGCATAGAATTGGGGAGATGACACACTGGGGAGGTGACACACTGGGGAGGCGACACACTGGGGAGGCATAAAACTGGGAAGGAGACATAATGGGGAGGCATAAAACTGGGGAAATATGAAACAGGAGAGGCATAAAACTGGGTAGGAGATGTCACACTATGGAGGCATAAAATTAGGGAGTCAATACTACAAATGCGACACACTGGGGAGGGAGTCTGCACACTGTGGAGGCTACACACTGGGGAGGCTACACACTGGGGGGGCTGCACACTGGGGGGCTACACACTGGGGAGGCTAAACACTGGGGAGGCTATACACTGGGGAAGCATAAAACTGGGGAGGCAATAAACTGAGGAGGCAATAAAGTGAGGAGGCAGAAAACTGGGGGAGGAATAAAACTAAGGGAGGCATAAAACTGGGGAGGTGACACAGTGGGGAGGCAAAAAACTGGGCAAGCATAAAACTGGGGAGGCATAAAACTGGGGAGATGACAAACTGGGGAGGCATAAAACGGGGGAGACAACACACTATGGAAGCATAAAACTGTGGAGGCGACACACTGGGGAGGTTGACACATTGGGGAGGCGACAAACTGGGGAGGCATGAAACTGGGGGGGCATAAAACTGGGGAAGGCGACACACTGGGGAGGCGACACACTGGTGAGGCAGAAAACTGGGGAGGCATACAACTGTGAAGGCATACAACTTTGAAGGCGACACACTGGTGAGGCGTAAAACTGGGGAGGCATAAAACCGGGGAGGCATTATTCTGGGGAGGTGACACAATGGGGAAGGACACACAATGGAGGCATAAAACTGGGGAGGTATAACACTGGGGAGACATAAAACTGGGGAGGCGACAAACTGATGATGCGACACACTGGGGAGACATAAAACTGGGGAAGTATAAATCTTGGGAGGCGACACACTGGGGAGGCATAAAACTGGGGAGGCGACACACTGGGGAGGCATTAAACTGAGGAGGCATAAAACTGGGGAGATGACACACTGGGGAGGTGACACACTGGGGAGACATAAATCTGGGGAAGCATAAAACTGGGTGAGGCGACACATTGGGGAGGTATAAAACTGGGGCGGCGACACACTGGGGAGTCATAAAACTGGGTGAGGCAAGACATTGAATAGGCATAAAAATGGGGAGGCGACACACTGAGGAGGCTGCACACTGGCAAGGCTACACATTAGGGAGGCATAAAACTGGGAAGGCAACACACTGGGGAGGCATAAAACTGGGGAGGCGACACACCGGGGAGGCATAAAACTGGGGGAGGCATAAAACTGGGGGAGGCGACACATTGGGGAGCCATAAAACTCTGGTAGGCGAAAAACTGGGGAGGTGACACACTGGGGAGGCATAAAACCGGGGAAGCAAAGAGTTTGAGTAGTGAAAAACTCAGGGAGGCATAAAACTGGGGATGCGACACACTGGGGAGACATAAAACTGGGGAGGCATAAAACAGGAGAGCTAATACACTGGGGAGTCATAAAACTGGGGGACTCATAAAACTGGGGAGGCGACACACTGGGGAGCCATAAAACTGGAGATGTGACACACTGGGGACACATAAAACTGGAGAGGCATAAAACAGGAGAGTCAATACACTGGGGAGTCATAAAACTGGGGAGCCATAAAACTGGGGGACTCATAAAACTGGGGAGGCGACACACTGGGGAGACATAAAACTGGGGATGCGACACACCGGGGAGGCATAAAACTGGGGAGGCATAGAACTGAGGAGGGATACATTTGGGGAGACCACACAATGGGGAGGTATAAAACTGGGAAGGCGACACACTGGGGAGAAATAAAACTGGGGAGGCATAAAACTGGGGAGGCGACACACTGATGAGGCATGAAACTGAGGAGGCGACACACTGGTGAGGCATGAAACTGAGGAGGCGACACACTGGGGAGGCGACACACCGGCGAGGCGACACACTGGGAGAGGTGACACACTGGGAGCTGGGAGAGGTGACACACTGGGGAAGGCATAAACTGGGGGAGGTATAAAACTGGATGAGGCATAAAACTGAGGAGGCAAAATACAGGGGAGGCGACACACTGAGAAGGCATAAAACTAGGGAGGTGACACACTGAAGAGGCATAAAACTTGGGAGGCGATACACTGGAGAGGCATGAAACTGGAGGGGCATAAAACTGGAGGAGGCAACACACTGGGGGAGGCAACACACTGGTGGAGGCGACACACTGGTATAAAAATAAGGAGGCGTAAAACTGGGGAGTCATAAAACTGGAGGAGGCGACACACTGGGGAGGCATAAAACTGGGAAGGAGACATAATGGGGAGGCATAAAACTGGGGAAATATAAAACTGGGGAGGCATAAAACTGGGTAGGAGATGTCACACTATGGAGGCATAAAACTAGGGAGTCAATACTGAAAAGGCATAATACTGGGAGAGGCAACACACTGGGGAGGGAGGCTACACACTGTGGAGGCTACACACTGTGGAGGCTACACACTGGGGAGGCTACACACTGGGGAGGCTACACACTGGGGGGGCTACACACTGGGGAGGTGACACACTGGGGAGGCATAAAACATGGGAGGCTTAAAAGTGGGGAGGCATAAAACTGGGGAGGCAATAAACTGAGGAGGCATAAAACTGGGGGAGGCATAAAACTGAGGGAGGCATAAAACTGGGTAGACGACACAGTGGGGAGGCAAAAAACAGGGTAAGCATAAAACAGGGGAAGCATAAAACTGAGTTAGACATAAAACTGGGAGAGGCATATAACTCGGGAGTACTGTTGAGCATTCCTATACTGAAATATCGGGTATCGGACGTTATTCGCGGTATCGGAATTCCAATACTTTTACAATATCGAATACCGGAATCGGAAGTTCCCATAATGCCTGCGCTCTGCAGTGTCTCTGAAGGATGACAAGCAGGATGGCAGCGCTCAGCTGCGATCCAGCCTGTCATCAGAATGCCATCCCAGCGTGGGAGAATTCTCCTGATTGTTTAAAAGCCGGCGGGCGGTAAAAAGCCGCCGGCTTTTAAACAATCACACAGCCCCATACTGCTTCCCCGCAGCCTCCCACCCCGATCCTCCGCTCCCCCATCCTGATCGTATGTTAGGACCGGTCGGGGAGCACAGCACCAAGGAGCAGGGAGCGAAGGACCCGGGCGGGGAAGCCGGCAGTGAAAAGACTTCCCCGCCGGCTTTCCCGTTCTGTGCTGCGCTTTCCCGACGGTTATTTCAAATGAACAGCTGAGGTATCAGGTGATGCCGATCAGCTGTTCATTTGAAGTAGCCGCGGTGCCCTCAGAGGGTTCATGTGAGTTCATGCTTGACTGCATTGCATGAACTCACATGAACTTTCCCACGGCCGCACAGGTCAGCCTCACATCCCAGACGATCAGACCGGTCATGATTAGTGTGTGCGCGGTGTCTGTGCGATGTCTGCGAGTGTGTGCGGGGTGTCTGTGAGATGTCTGCGGGTGTGCGCGGTGTCTGTGGGATGTCTGCGGGTGTGTGCGATGTCTGCGGGTGTGTGCGTGCAGGTAGACATAGGCCGATGTGACACTACTACTCCCATCGGCCTATGTCTGTCCCCCGTCCACTCGTGCCAGCAGGATCAGCTTGATGGGAGCAGTAGTTCCCATCAGCCTGATCCTGCTATTTAAACTGCCCCATATGTTATTTTTGCCCCTATACATCTTTTATTCTTTTAGGCCCCCATATATATTTGTTTTTGGTCCCCAATAAATTTTAAATACATGTCATTGGTGGCCAGTGGTTACCTAAAATAAATTAGTTTATACATTACCTGTCCCCGCCGATCGCCACCTAAAATAAAGTAAAAAATAAAAAACTACACCTATACTCACCTAGACACCTAATTCCCCGAAGCCATCGATCTCCTGTAATAAAATATAAAATAATAAACCACAACCTTATCCTTACCCCTCCGTAGTAGTCCACGAGTGTCCCACGAAGATCTCCAGTTTAGAGCAGCCACATAGAATGTGACCGCTCTGAACCGCTGCCGTCACTAGAATGACAGGGCCGTAAAGCAGCCCCATCATTGCATGAGCGGGTTCGCCGGAGTTCAGGCAGTGCTGCTCCGGTTAGCTCCTTTACAGCCCTGCTGTACCGCGAGAAATTCCCACGGTACAGCAGTGCCGTAAAGGAGGTCTCCGGAGCTGCGCTGACTAAATGCACTCCGGTGACCTCAGTCAGTGGCTCACGCTGCCGGGAGTGGACGGGTTCCCGGCAGTGTGAGCTTACAGCAGCCATGACAGCTGTCACCATCTCCAGATGTGACAGCTGTGCATGGGAGATCAGCGCAGGAACGTGGACAGGTAACTATTTTTTTTTTAGTAAACTAAGAATTAAATAAAATGGTGTGTTTTATTTCAAATAAATTATTTTTTTCTGGGGGTAGTGTGTGTTTTTTCTTTTTAACACTTTGTAGGTTAGTAATGGGGGTGTCTTATAGACGCCCATCATTACTAACCAGGGCTTCATGGCAGCTGGCGCTGACATGAACCCTACCACTATTACCCCCTGCCACCGCCACAGGGCAGTGGGAAGAGCGAGGCTAAGTGCCAGAATTGACGCATCCTACGGATGCGCCATTTCTGGGGCGGCTGACGGCTGGTGTTTCTAGCCTGGGAGGGGGCCAATATTCATGGCACCCTTCCTGGGCTATTAATATCAGCCCCCAGCTGTCTGCCTAGCCTTTGCTAGCTATTAAAATAGGAGGGACCCCACATCATTTATTTTGGGGGGTCCCCCATTTTAATAGCTAGTAAAGGCTAGGTATTCAGCTGGGGGCTGATATTAGTAGCCTGGGGAGCTCCGTGGGTATTACCCCCTTCCCAGGCTTCAAACATCTGCCCCAGCCGTCTGCTTAACCTCCGCTAGAGACTAAAATTACGGGGAACCCCACGCCAATTTTTTTTTTAATAAATCCTTTATTTTAACACTAAATGACAAGTACAGTAATCAACACTATCACTGTACTTCTTATATATGTGACTGACATGTTTCTATCTATCTAATCTATGTGTGATGCTCTATTCTTTCTATTCAAAATTGTCGGGTACCGCTGCTGAATTGCCGGCCGGCTTTTTTAAAGAGACGGTGCTTGAAAACACTAATATTTTTTTAAATAAATCCTTTACACTAAATGACAAGTACAGTAAGCAACACTGTCACTGTACTTATTATATATGTGACTGACATGTTTCTATCTGTAGCGTCGGCGTCCCTGCCTCCTGCTAGGCAGGGACGCTGTTCCCCTCACCTCACTGTTCCCCTCACCTCACTGTTCCCCTCACCTCTCCGCTCCGTGCCCGGCGTCCTCCTCCCGCTCTGCTGGCAGCGCGCGCTGCTTCCCGGCCACTGTGCTTAGGGCGCGCGCGCTCCCCCTCTCTTAAAGGGGCCGCGCGCGCCGTCCTAAGGAGTCCCCGGCCAATGGCCGGAGGACCTCACCATATATAAGGCACCTCCTCCAAAATGGAGGTGCCCGAGCAATGTTGTTGCATAGCCTATCACTCTGCTTCAGCCCTCAGGTCCCGTTACCAGATACCTGCCAGTTACCTGCCAGTTACCTGCCAGATTCCTGCTTGATACCTGCCTGATACTTGTCTATCTGCTTACATTCCTGTGGTCCGACAGTCTGCCTACCAGCCCTGCCAGTCTGTCTATGGATCTGTTTGCCCGCTCACCTGGGAGCGCTTATCTGCTACCTGCCTGCTAGCCTACCTGGAGGCTCTGCCGTCACGTGCTGTGACCACCTACCTGTCCAGAGACTCTTACCCGCTCACCTGGGAGCGTCCGCCTGCTACCTGCCTGCTAGCCAACCTGGAGGCTCTGCTGTCATGTGCTGTGACCACCTGCCTGTCCAGAGACTCTTACCCGCTCACCTGGGAGCGTCCGCCTGCTACCTGCCTGCTAGCCTACCTGGAGGCTCTGCTGTCACGTGCTGTGACCACCTGCCTGTCCAGAGACTCTTACCCGCTCACCTGGGAGCGTCCGCCTGCTACCTGCCTGCTAGCCAACCTGGAGGCTCTGCCGTCACATGCTGTGACCACCCGCCTGTCAAGAGACTGTCCTCGTCACTTGCCGTGACCTCCTGCCCTTCTACCCAGAGACTGTCCCCGTCACTTGCCGTGACCTCCTGCCCTTCTACCCAGAGACTGTCCCCATCACTTGCTGTGACCTCCTGCCCTTCTACCCAGAGACTGTCCCCGTCACGTGCCGTGACCTCCAGCCCTTCTACCCAGAGACTGTCCCCGTCACTTGCCGTAACTACCTGCCCGCCTACCCTGGGAGCCACCCGCTTCCTTACAAGGACTGCCCCTTTGTATCGTTGCCCAGAGGTTCCACCTCCCAGACCCGTTACAGTTTGCTTGGGCCATGGAACCCGGTGGCACCAAAGCTCCCTCGCTCTCAGACCTATGTCATGAACTGTCCCGTCAGAGGTCCCAACAGGAGTCCATCCTGAGTCATCTGCGGAATGTCAACTCTCGCCTGGACACTCTGACTGCTCCACCAGCAACCACCGCTAGTGTCATGACTCGCAGCCCGGCAGCGCCGCTGCCCACCAATACCATGGCATCCTGCCCCGGACCCCGGCTTTCTACACCTCCTCGCTTCGGAGGCGACCCCACTCAAGCTCGGGGCTTCATAAACCAGTGCATCCTGCATTTTGAACTCCTGTCCCACCTGTTTATCTCCGACCGGGCCAAAGTACCCTTCATCATGTCCCATCTCACGGGGGAGGCACTGGCTTGGCTAAATCCTCTATGGGAGAGAGGAGACCCCCTGGTGTCCAACCTGCCAGCCTTTCTCACGGCTTTCCAGAAAGTCTTCGACGAACCCGGACGGAAGACCTCATCCGCATCATCTCTGCTACGCCTCCATCAAGGAAATCTCACCGTGGGCCAATATGCCATACCGTTCCATACCCTTGCTTCGGAGCTGGCCTGGGATAACGACGCCCTGGTGTCTGTCTTTTGGGAGGGTCTGTCCGGCCGTATTAAAGATGAACTCACCGGTCGGGACATTCCTACCACTCTCGACGACTTAATAACTCTTGCCACCCGGATTGACATCCGGTTCCAGGAACGCGCCAAAGAGGTCACCCGTGAGAGGAGGTTTCCACGTCTAGACCCTACCTTTCAGAAATCCGTCACTTCTCCCGCTACTCCCCAGGCGCACTCACCCGAGCCTATGCAGGTCGACCAGACCAAGATGGTCAAGACCCGTCAAGAGTTACGCCGAGCCGAGGGGAGCTGCTTCTACTGTGGCAGTAAGGAGCACCGGATCCGTTCCTGCCCGGAGAGGTCGGGAAACGCCTGTGTCTAGGATCGCTCAGAGAGGTCGTCCTAGACAAGAGTAAACCCTCTCCATCTCTGTTGCTGTCGGTCTCTATCATCTGCGGGGAGAACCGTTATTTTGAACTAGCCCAACTTGACTCTGGAGCTGCCGGAAATTTCATTTCTCAGTCCCTGGTAGAGAAATACCGCATTCCCACCAAACCTCTGGCTGTACCCTTATCTGTCGCTGCTGTGGATGGGGGCCTCTTACCACATCCCATCCAACTCATCACCGAATCCATAACCCTGCAGGTGGGAATGCTGCACTCTGAGAGCATCTTCTTTCATGTTCTGCCTGGACTCTCTCACGCCCTCTTGCTAGGCCTACCTTGGCTTCAGAAACATGCACCCATGCTTGATTGGCAGACCGGAGAAGTCCTTCGCTGGGGACAGGACTGCCATAAGACTTGTTTAGTTCCCGTCCATCCTGTCCGTCCTTCTCCTACCCCAGCCAATCTACCTGGTCTTCCGGTTCCCTATTGGTCTTATGCCGACGTCTTTAATAAAAAGGAGGCAGAGACATTATCCCCTCATAGACCATACGACTGCCCAATCGACCTGATGCCCGGCGCTACTCCTCCCCGTGGGCGTATTTACCCTTTGTCCGCTGCTGAGACCCGGTCCATGTCTGAATAAATTGAGGAGAATATGGCCCGGGGATTTATCCGGAAATCGACCTCCCCGGCAGGAGCAGGCTTCTTCTTCGTCAAAAAGAAGGACGGCTCACTCCATCCCTGTATAGACTATAGAGGCCTTAACCAGATCACGGTGAAGAATAAATACCCCCTTCCGCTCATTCCGGAATTATTTGACCGTCTGAGGGGGGCTAGAATCTTCACCAAGCTGGACCTCCGTGGGGCGTATAACCTGGTCCGTATCCGTCAGGGGGATGAATGGAAGACGGCATTCAACACCCGGGACGGCCACTATGAATATCTGGTAATGCCCTTCGGTCTCTGTAACGCTCCCGCCGTCTTTCAAAAGTTGGTCAATGACATCTTCCGGGACCTTCTCTACTCCTGCGTAGTGGTGTACCTGGACGACATCTTGGTCTTCTCTCCGGATCTTCTCACTCACCGGAGGGATGTTCGTCAGGTCCTGCTCAGGCTCAGGCAGAACCACCTCTACGCTAAATATGAGAAGTGCCTCTTTGAGCAGACCTCGCTTCCGTTCTTGGGCTACATAATCTCTCAGACCGGCCTACGAATGGATCCTGAGAAACTGTCTGCCATCTAGAAGTGGCCCCGACCAGAGGGCTTGAAGGCTATTCAGCGGTTCCTGGGCTTCGCCAACTACTACCGCCTCTTCATACCGCACTTCTCTTCCCGGACTGCTCCAATCTCTGCGCTCACCCGTAAGGGCACTAATCCCAGAGAATGGCCGCCCGAAGCAGAGGAAGCCTTTCTTTCCTTAAAACAGGCTTTCTCTCCCGCCTCGGTGCTGCATCGTCCGGACGGCAACAAACAATTCTTCCTGGAAGTGGACGCCTCCTCCTCTGGAGCCGGAGTGGTACTTACCCAAAAGTTGGCTTCCGGAAGAATGGTAACTTGCAGCTTCTTCTCCAAACTCTTCTCCCCTTCTGAGTGCAATTATTCTATAGGAGACCGAGAGTTATTGGCCATTAAGCTGGCACTGGAGGAGTGGCGTTACCTGCTCGAGGGGGCTCTTCACCCGGTAATTATTTACACGGACCACAAGAACTTGGCTTACCTCCAGAGCGCCCAGAGACTTAACCCGCGCCAAGCCCGGTGGTCCTTGTTTTTTGCCCGCTTTGATTTCGTTCTTCATTTTCGCCCGGCAGACAAAAACATCAAAGCTGACGCCTTGTCCCGATCCTTCCTGGTGTCTGATCTAGAGGAGGAGCCTAAGCACATCATTGATCCCGCCAGAGTAATGCAGGTGGCCCCCGTGAATCTAAATCGTCTCCCTCCCGGTAAGACGTTCGTAACAGTACCTGATCGGAAGAAGATCCTACACTGGGGTCACTCGTCTAAGCTAGCTGGCCACGCCGGTCAGAAAAAGACCCTCCAGCTTATTACCCGGCATTACTGGTGGCCTACCCTGCACAAGGACGTAATAGACTTTGTTTCAGCCTGTGTGTCCTGCGCCCGCAACAAGGTTCCGAGACATCTGCCAGCCGGTCGCCTCCTTCCTCATCCAGTATCTGCTGCCCCGTGGCAGCATATAGCTATGGACGTTATAACGGATCTCCCTGTCTCTGCCGGTTGTACGGTCATTTGGGTGGTCGCTGACCGCTTTTCCAAGATGGCTCACTTCATTCCCCTGCCGGACCTCCCGTCTGCACCCGAGCTGGCTAAAGACTTTATCCGCCACATCTTCCGTCTCCATGGCCTGCCCCTTCACATCGTGTCGGATCGTGGGGTTCAGTTCACCTCACGCTTCTGGAGAGCCACATGTAAGCTGCTGGACGTCACCCTGGACTTCTCCTCCGCTTACCACCCACAGTCCAATGGTCAAGTGGAGCGGATCAATCAGATGCTGACCAGTTACCTCCGGCACTTCGTTATTGCCCACCATTCGGACTGGGTGGATCTCCTACCATGGGCCGAATTCTCTTACAATAATCACGAGAGCGAATCTTTCTCCAAATCTCCGTTTTTTGTAGTCTTCGGTCAGCATCCTCAGATCCCATTTCCCGTCTCCACCTCGGTGGACAATCCGGCTGCGGAATCTCTCGTTAGCGAATTCTCCTCCATTTGGGAGAGTACCCGATCTGCACTCCTTCAGTCGTCTGAGCGGATGAAAAGACGCTGACAAAAAACGCCTGGATCCTCCACAATTCCGTCCTGGAGATAAAGTCTGGTTCTCGTCCAAGTATGTCCGGCTCAAGATTCCTTCCTACAAGTTAGGGCCTCGGTTCATCGGCCCACTGGAAGTTATCAAACAAATCAACCCAGTGGGCTATAAATTGAAACTCCCGGCCAACTTGCGGATCCCTAACTCCTTCCATGTATCTCTCCTCAAACCCGTGGTACTTAACTTTTTTTCCAAGTCTACAGGTACGCCTCCTGCTCTGGTTTCCGCTGAAAACGAGTTTGAGGTAGAGAACATTCTGGCCACCAAAAGGGTAAGAGGAAAGACCTTTTTTCTAGTGCATTGGAAGGGGTTTGGTCCTCAGGAGAGAACGTGGGAGCCCCGGGAGAACATCCATGCCCCTCTCATCCTTGATAAATTTCTGTCTGGCCTAAAAAAGGGGGGGGCTAAATGGGGGGGTACTGTAGCGTCGGCGTCCCTGCCTCCTGCTAGGCAGGGACGCTGTTCCCCTCACCTCTCCGCTCCGTGCCCGGCGTCCTCCTCCCACTCTGCTGGCAACGCGCGCTGCTTCCCGGCCACTGTGCTTAGGGCGCGCGCGCTCCCCCTCTCTTAAAGGGGCCGCGCGCGCCGTCCTAAGGAGTCTCCGGCCAATGGCCGGAGGACCTCACCATATATAAGGCACCTCCTCCCAAATGGAGGTGCCCGAGCAATGTTGTTGCATAGCCTATCACTCTGCTTCAGCCCTCAGGTCCCGTTACCAGATACCTGCCAGTTACCTGCCAGTTACCTGCCAGATTCCTGCTTGATACCTGCCTGATACTTGTGTATCTGCTTACATTCCTGCGGTCCGACAGTCTGCCTACCAGCCCTGCCAGTCTGTCTATGGATCTGTTTGCCCGCTCACCTGCGAGCGCTCATCTGCTACCTGCCTGCTAGCCTACCTGGAGGCTCTGCCGTCACGTGCTGTGACCACCTGCCTGTCCAGAGACTCTTACCCGCTCACCTGGGAGCGTCCGCCTGCTACCTGCCTGCTAGCCTACCTGGAGGCTCTGCCGTCACGTGCTGTGACCACCTGCCTGTCCAGAGACTCTTACCCGCTCACCTGGGAGCGTACGCCTGCTACCTGCCTGCTAGCCAACCTGGAGGCTCTGCCGTCACGTGCTGTGACCACCTGCCTGTCAAGAGACTGTCCCCGTCACTTGCCGTGACCTCCTGCCCTTCTACCCAGAGACTGTCCCCGTCACTTGCCGTGACCTCCTGCCCTTCTACCCAGAGACTGTCCCCGTCACTTGCCGTGACCTCCTGCCCTTCTACCCAGAGACTGTCCCCGTCACTTGCCGTGACCTCCTGCCCTTCTACCTAGAGACTGTCCCCGTCACTTGCCGTGACTACCTGCCCGCCTACCCTGGGAGCCACCCGCTTCCTTACAAGGACTGCCCCTTTGTATCGTTGCCCAGAGGTTCCACCTCCCAGACCCGTTACACTATCTGTCTAATCTATGTGTGATTCTCTATTCTTTCTATTCTAAATTGTCGGGTACCGCTGCTGAATTGCCGGCCGGCTTTTTTAAAGAGACGGTGCATGAAAACACTGTTATTTTTTTTAATAAATCCTTTACACTAAATGACAAGTACAGTAAGCAACACTGTCACTGTACTTTACATATATGATATGTTTCTATCTATCTAATCTATGTGTGAAGCTCTATTCTTTCTGTTCTAAATTGTCGGGTACCAGTGTATGCCGCTGCTGAATTGCCGGCTTTTCATGTTTCACTGTGAGCACTGTTCCCATCGATTTGGGCAACCACCTCCCCCAATACATTCTACATTATTGTTAGTTGTTTTCCTTCATGTAGAATTAACCTACAAGGAAAGAAAGGGTTTATTTTCATTCCAATATTTGTGTCCCATTGACTTGCATTGGATTCCGGCATCGGAATCGGCGATATCCGATACTTTTTGGGTATCGGCCCGATCCAATCCGATCCGATATTTCCTGATATCGGAAGGTATCGCTCAACACTACTCGGGAGGTGACACACTGGGGAGGCATAAAACTGGGGAGGCGACACACTGGTGAGGCATAAAACTGGGGAGACATAAAACTGGGGAGGTGACACAATATGGAAGCATAAAACTGTGGAGGCGACACACTGGGGAGGAGATGTCACACTATGGAGGCATAAAACTAGGGAGTCAATACTGCAAAGGCATAATACTGGGAGAGGCAACACACTGGGGAGGGAGGCTACACACTGGGGAGGCTACACACTGGGGAGGCTACACACTGGGGGGCTACACGCTGGGGGGCTACACACTGGGGAGGCATAAAACATGGGAGGCTTAAAAGTGGGGAGGCATAAAACTGGGGAGGCATTAAACTGAGGAGGCATAAAACTGGGGGAGGCATAAAACTGAGGGAGGCATAAAACTGGGTAGGCGACACAGTGGGGAGGCAAAAAACAGGGTAAGCATAAAACTGGGGAAGCATAAAACTGAGGTAGACATAAAACTGGGAGAGGCATATAACTCGGGAGGTCACACACTGGGGAGGCATAAAACTGGGGAGGCGACACACTGGTGAGGCATAAAACTGGGGAGGCATAAAACTGGGGAGACATAAAACTGGGGAGGTGACACATTATGGAAGCATAAAACTGTGGAGGCGACACACTGGGGAGGCGACACACTTGGTAGGCATAAAACTGTGGAGGTGACACACTGGGGAGGCAAAAAACTCAGGGAGGCGACACACTGGGTACGCGACACACTGGGTAGGTGACACACTGGGGATGCATAAAACTGGAGAGGTGACACATCAGGGAGGCAAAAAGCTCTGAGAAGCATAAAACTGGGGAGGCGACACACTTTTGAGGCATGAAACTGGAGGGTGACACACTGGGAAGGCAGAAAACTGGGAGACAACACACCCGGGAGGCATAAATCTGGGGAGTCATAAAACTGAGGGAGGCGACACATTGAAGAGCCATAAAACTCTGGGACCCTTAAATCTGGGGAGGCAACACACTGGGGAGGCATGAAACTGGGGAGGCATAAAACTGGGGGATGCGATATATTGGGGAGGCATAAAACTAGGGATGCGACATACTGGGGAAGCATAAATCTGGGGTATCATAAAATTGAGGAGGCATAAAACTGGGGAGGTCACACACTGGGGAGGCGTAAAACTGGGGAGGCAAAAAATTTGAGTAACAAAAAACTCGGGGAGCCATAAAACTGGGGAGGCAGCACACTGGAGAGGCATAAAACTGGAGAGGCAATGCACTGGGGAGGCATAAAACTGGGGAGTCATAAAACTGGGGGAGACAAAACTGGGGCAGGCATATAACTGGGGAGGTGACACAGTGGGGAGGCATGAAACTGGGGAGGCATAAAACTGAGGAAGGCGACATATTGGGTAGGCATAAAACTGGGGAGGCGACACACTGAGGAGGCCACAAACTGGAGAGGCATAAAACTGGGGAGGAGACACACCGGGGAGGCATGAAACTGGGGAGGCATAAAACTGGGGGAGGTGACTTATTGGGGAGGCATAAAATTGGGGAGGCATAAAACTAGGGATGCGACACACTGGGAGGCATAAAACTGGGGTGGCGACACAATGGGGAGGCATAAATCTGGAGAGGCATAAAACTGGGGAGGAATAAAACTGGGGCGGCATAAAACTGGGGAGTCATAAAACTTGGGGACTCATAAAACTGGGGGAGGCAAAAAACAGGGGTGGCAACACAATGGAGATGCATAAAACTGGAGAGGCATAAAACTGGAGAGGTGACACACTGGGGAGGCATAAAACTGGGGAGGCGACACACTGGGGATGCATACAGCTGGGGAGGCGACACACTGGTGGCGACACACTGGAGAGGTGACACACTGGAGAGGCTACACACTGGGGAGACATAAAACTGGGGAGGCTACACAGTGAAGAGGTATAAAACTGTGGAGGGGACACACTGGGGAGGCATAAAACAGGGGAGGTGACACACTGGGGATGCATACAACTGGGGAGACAAAACATTTGATGCAACGCACTGGAAAGGCGACACACCGGGTAGACATAAAACTGTGGAGGCTACACAGTGTGGGAGGCATAAAACTGGGGAGGCGACACACTGAGGGAGGAAACAATAGGGAGGCATCATGCTGGGGAGACATAACATTGGGATGGTATAATACTGAGGAGGTGACAAACTGATGACGTGACACACTGGGTAGGCATAAAACTGGGGAAGCGACACATTGGCGAGGTTAAACTGGGGAGGCATAAAACTGGGGAGGGTTAGAAGTGGGGAGGTGACACACTGGGGAGTTATAAAACTGGGGAGGCGACACACTGGGGAGGTATAAAACTGGGGAGGCATAGAACTGGGAAAGCAACACATTGGGAAGGTATGAAACTGAGCAGGCGACACAATGGGGAGGCATGAAACTGGGGAGGCATAAAACTGGGGAGGCGACAGAGTGGGAAGGCAGCACACTGGGAGAGGTGACACACTGGGGGAGGCACAAAACTGGGGGAGGCATAAAACTGGGGAGGCGACACACTGGGAAGCCATTTAACTGAGGAAGCATAAAACTGGGGAGGTATTAATCTGGGGAGGTGACATACTGGGGGAGGACACACTAGGGAGGCATAAGACTGGGGACGTAACACTCTGGGGAGGCATAACACTGGGGGGGCATAAAGCTGGGAAGGCGACACACTGGGGAGGCGACAAACGCAGAACACTGGGGAGGCAAAAAACTGGGAAGGTGACACACTGGGGAGGGATAAAATTGGGGAGGAGACTCACTGGGGAGGCATAAAACTGGGCAGGCATAAAATTGGAGAGGCGACACACTGGGGAGGCGACACACTCAGGAGGCGACACACTGGGAGAGGCGACACACTGGGAGAGGCGACATGCTGGGGAAGGGAAAAAAAACTGAGGAAGGCACAAAACTAAGGGAGGCGACACACTGGGGAGGCACAAAACTGGGGAGGTATAAAGCTAGGGAGGCGACACACTGGGGAGGCATAAAACTAAGGAGATATTAAACTGGGGAGGCATAAAGCTAGGAAGGCATAAGTCTGGGGAGGCGACACACTGGGGAGGCAACACACTGGGGAGGCATAAAACTGGGGAGGCATAAAACTAGGGATACATTAAACTGGGGAGGCATAAAGCTAAGGAGGCATAAGTCTAGGGAGGCGACACACTGGGGAGGCAACACACTGGGGAGGCATAAAACTGAGAAAGTGACACAATGGGGAGCCATGAAACTGGGGAGGCATAAAACTGGGGTGGCATAAAACTGGGGGAGGCATAAAACTTTTGGAGGCATAAAACTGGGGAGGCAACACACTGGGGAGGCATAAAACTAGGGAGGCATTAATCTGGGGAGGTGACATACTGAGGGAGGACACACTAGGAAGACATAAAACTGGGGAGGCAACACTCTGGGGAGCCATAACACTGGAGAGGCATAACATTGGAAATGCAACATACTGGGAAGGCTACAAACTGATGACGCGACACACTGGAGAGGCATAAAACTGGGAAGGAGACACACTGGGAAGGGATTAAATTGGGAAGGCGCCACACTGGGGAGGCATAAAACTGGGGAGGCAACACACTGGGAAGGCATGGAACTGGGGAGGCGACACACTGGGGAGGCATGAAACTGAGGAGGTGACACACTGGAAGAGGCGACACACTGGGAGAAGATGACATACTGGGAGAGGTGACACACTGGGGAAGGCAAAAAAACTGGAGGAGGCATAAAACTGGGGGAGGCAAAACACTGGGGAGGTGACACTGGGGAGGCAAAAAACTATGGAGGCATAAAACTGAGGAGGCATAAAGCTAGGGAGGCACAAATCTGGGGAGGTTATACACTGGGGAGACAACACACTGGGGAGGCAAAAAAACAGGTTGGGGAGGCATAAAACTGGGGAGGCATAAAACTGGGGAAGGAATAAAACTGGGGGAGGCATAAAACTGGGGAGGCATAAAACTGGGGAGGTGACACATTGGGGGAGGACACAATATGGAGGCATAAAACTGGGGAGGCATCACGCTGGTGAGGCATAACATTGGGGATGCATAAAACTGGGGAGGTGACACTGAGGAGGCAACAAACTGATGACGCAATACACTGGGGAGGCATAAAACTGAGGAGGCATAAAACTGGGGAAGCGACACATTTGGGAGGTTAAACTGGGGTGGCCTAAAACTGGGGAGGGTTAAAATTGGGGGAGGAATGAAACTGGGGAGGCATTAATCTGGGGAGGCGACACACTGGGGGAGGACACAATATGGAGCCATAAAACTGGGAAGGCATCACTCTGGGGAGCCATAACATTGGGGATGCATAAAACTGGGGAGGTGACACACTGAGGAGGCGACAAACTGATGACGCGATACACTGGGGAGGGATAAAACTGGGGAAGTGACACATTTGGGAGATTAAACTGGGGAGGCATAAAACTGGGGAGGGTTAGAAGTGGGGAGGTGACACACTGGAGTCATAAAACTGGGGAGGCATAGAACTGGGGAGGCAACACATTGGGAAGGCATGAAACTGAGCAGGCGACACAATGGGGAGGCATGAAACTGGGGAGGCATAAAACTGGGGAGGCGACACAATGGGTAGGCGACACAGTGGGAAGGCAGCACACTGAGAGAGGTGACACACTGGGGGAGACAAAAAACTGGGGGAGGCAACACACTGGGGAGGCATTAAACTGGCGAGGAGACACACTGGGCAGCCATTTAACTTGGGAGGCATTAATCTGGGGAGGCGACACACTGGGGGAGGACACACTAGGGAGGCATAAAACTGGGGATGCAACACTCTGGGGAGGCATAACACTGGGGTGGGCATAAAACTGGGAAGGCGACACACTGGGGAGGGATAAAATTGGGGAGGAGACACACTGGGGAGGCATAAAACTGGTCAGGCATAAAACTGGGGAGGCGACCCACTGGGGAGGCGACACACTGGGGAGGGATAAAACTGGGGAAGAGACACACTGGGGAGGCATAAAACTGGGCAGGCATAAAACTGGGGAGGCGACACACTGGGGAGGCGACACACTGGGGTGGCGACACACTGGGGAGGCGCAACACTGAGAGAGGCGACACACTGGGAGAGGCGACACAGTGGGAGAGGCGACACAGTGGGAGAAACGACATGCTGTGGAAGGCAAAAAAAACTGGGGAAGGCATAAAACTAAGGGAGGCGACACAATGGGGAGGCATAAAACTAGGGAGACATTAAACTGTGGAGGCATAAAGCTAGGGAGGCATAAGTCTGGGGAGGCGACACACTGGGGAGGCATAAAACTAGGGAGACATTAAACTGTGGAGGCATAAAGCTAGGGAGGCATAAGTCTGGGGAGGCGACACACTGGGGAGGCAACACACTGGGGATGCATAAAACTGGGGAGGCGACACACTGGGGAAGCATAAATCTAGGGATACATTAAACTGGGGAGGCATAAAGCTAGGGAGGCATAAGTCTGGGGAGGCAACACACTGGGGAGGCATAAAACTGAGAAGGCGACTGTCACGAAAACACACTTGGTCAGACCTTGCAGCTCTCTGGCGCCCCCTTATCCTGCTGGTCAAACACGGTATTGACCGAGGATAAGCACGGGCGCAGCTGCTCTAATTTATGTAGACTATTATGGCACGTGATGTGACAGGACGTATATATACCACCAGTTCCTTCCAGGAACGTATATATACCTCCGTCCAGCCACCCTCAAACCACAATATCACATAAATACTGGTATACTGCCACCACCGATCGCTTAACAGGTGGATTGGGTACCCGTTAGGTAACGTGAATTAGCGGGTGAGGAACGTGTTTGCTCGACATAGGACAAGAAGAACGAAGCTGGTAAATAATAATGATTTACTCCTGAAAGTGGGCAGTGTTTACAAAAGATATATAAGATATTATAAAAGAGACAATGTACATATATGAATAAAACAGTTATTAAAATAAAAGGAGTAAATAATAGCAAAACCTGCGCCACGAGGTGATGGTCTCAGATTCTGTGAGGGGGGGACGGCTCCCCGGAAATTAAATGTGATTCTTCCACGCAGCGAGGAGTGCTTGCGTCTGACGTCCCAGGGTAAGAATGAAGTAAACTGGCCGTTCTGGTTTTTAGTAAGGGGCCAAAACTCTAGGAGACACCCATGTTGTTTACCTCACATGGGGGCTCGGTTTTGTGAACCCACCCAGCTGCATAAGATATAACAATCCTTCAGATTTCATATCTTGGTATGGGGGTGTCCCACATCCAAGATGGAGACATCATGTTTGCCGTCACCAATATTCATGAAGATGGATATCAAATATGATATCTCTATGACGCTCAGAAGCTCAGAACCCATTTCCCAGGTTCCTGGTGGTCTCCCAGCCACGAAAACCACACCATCGCAATTGGAAAAAGGTGAACATCTCAAAAATGTGGTCCCTGTGTTTGTGACAGTCATGTGCATTATTAAAATCGACATTAAAAGTTTGTACAGTTAGACAATAGGATTGGAGGGAAAGCACGAGTGAGTTCTATGTAGCCTCTTCCAAATGAGCAGGGGGTGGAGATTTAAGACATCTCTCATTTTTAAAACTAGGACAAAAATACATTTTGCCTGACACCTCCCTCTTTTTAGACTGCGCTATGGAGGTAGGACCTTCTGGTACTCCTCCAGGCGTATCTCTGGAGGCTCCCCTCGCCGGGACAACCCATCAGCATTGCCATGCTCGCTGCCTTTGCGGTGTTGAATGGTAAAGTCATAGTAACATAGTAACATAGTTTGTAAAGCCGAATAAAGACTTGCGTCCATCAAGTTCGACCT
The DNA here is from genome assembly GCF_046119375.1 of Phyllobates terribilis. Taxonomy (NCBI): domain Eukaryota; kingdom Metazoa; phylum Chordata; class Amphibia; order Anura; family Dendrobatidae; genus Phyllobates; species Phyllobates terribilis. The sequence continues at coordinate 335,512,424 of NW_027362771.1, forward strand.
GTTAGTTCTGTAATTGCTAAAGTTGATCCAGAGGAGGGCAAAAACCCCAAATGATTTGGCCAATCTTCACCTGAGGAAAAATTCCCTCCCGACTCTGAAACCAGCAGTCAGAATAAATCCCTGTATCAACCTACTATTTTATTTTATTTTTAAGTATACGCTGAAATCTGCCTGGTATCTAGAAATGCATCCAGTCCCCGCTTGAACTGGTGTAGTGAATCCGACATTACCGTCTCCTCACTCAGTGAATTCCATATTCTCACTGCTCTTACCGTAAAGAACCCCTTCCTATGCTGGTGCTGAAACCTTTTCTCTTCCAGTCTTAGTGAGTGCCCTCTTGTTACCGTAATATCCCTCCTTTTGAACAAATCCCGGGCAAGATCTCTATACTGTCCCCTAACATATTTGTACACATTTATTATGTCCCCCCTCAACCTTCTCTTTTCCAGGCTGAATAGTCCTAGTTTTGCCAACCTCTCTGGGTATTGCAGTCCCTCCATTCCCTTTATTAATTTTGTTGCCCTCCTTTTTACCTTTTCAAGCTCATTTATATCCTTTCTATATATTGGGGCCCATAACAGAGCACAGTATTCCAAGTGTGGTCTGACCAGTGCTTTGTACAGTGGAAGAACAATGTTCTCATCCTTTGCAGCTATACCTCTTCTGATACATCCCATTACCCTGTTTGCCCTTACAGCAGCGGCCTGACTTTGGGCACTCCAATTTAGTTTGCTATCAATCAAGATGCCCAAGTCCTTCTCCATCTCTGAATTCCCCAATGATTTCCCATTCAGTGAGTACTGGTGACTTCCATTTTTCCTTCCCATATGTATGACCTTACATTTCTCCTCGTTAAACCTCATTTGCCATTTAATGCTCCACCTACCCAGCTTATCCAAATCCCTCTGTAGGTCTGCACTGTCCTCTTTTGTATTAATTGTTTTACATAACTTTGTGTCATCTGCAAATATTGATATTTTACTATTTATCCCGTTGACTATGTCGTTAATAAAGATATTAAATAACATTGGGCCTAGTACAGACCCCTGTGGTACCCCACTAGTGACGCTTACCCAATCTGAGTATATTCCATTTATAACCACCCTCTGCCTTCTATCCTTTAGCCAGTTAGCTACCCACTTGCAGACATTTTCCCCCAGCCCCATCATTCTCATTTTGTATACCAACCTATTATGTGGCACGCTATCGAACGCTTTTGAGAAGTCGAGATACACGACATCCACTGGTTCCCCCTGATCTACTCGAGAGCTAACCTCCTCGTAGAAGTCAATCAGGTTTGTTTGGCAGGAGCGATTTCTCATGAATCCATGTTGGTTCGGGATTAAAAGATTATTAGCATCAAGATGCTCCGTAATTGCCTCTTTAATGAAGCTTTCAAAAATTTTGCCCACAACGGACGTCAGACTCACCGGCCGAATTGAGGCTCCAGCGTAACAACCTTCCGTTGGCACCGGACATGGTGTGCAGCCAACTCAGGGGGTTGTGGTCAGTCACGACAGTGAAGGGGCGCCCGTACAAGTAAGGTGTGTAAGCGGTGCAGGGCCCATACAATGGCCAGGCACTCCTTCTCTATGGTGGAATAGGCCACTTCCCTCGGCAGCAGTTTCCGACTTAGGTACAACACGGGGTGTTCTTGGTTCCCCGAGTCAACCTGGCTGAGTACAGCACCGAGGCCAAACTCACTGGCGTCGGTCTGTACAAAGAGTGGCCGTGTGTCGTCGACCGCCTTTAGCACAGGAGAGCTGCTCAGGGCAGTCTTCAAAGCCCGAAAGGCCACCTCGCATTCCTCTGTCCATTTAACTGAATGGGGTAGGCTCCTCCTGGTGAGGTTTGTCAAGAGCTTCGCAAGGCTACTATAGTCTTGTACAAAGTGTCTATAGTACCGTGCGGTGCCCAAGAAGGACTGCACCTGCTTCTTGGTCCTGGGGGTGGGCCAGGACACGATAGCGTCCACCTTCCCAGGCTCTGGCTTCAGAGTACCCCCACCTACCCGGTGCCCCAGGTAGTGGACTTCATTCATGCCCATCTGGCACTTTCCTGGCTTGATGGTCAAGCCCGCCTGGTGAATGCGCCCAAGCACCTGCTGCAGATGCTTGAGGTGCTCTTCCCAGGTGGGACTGAAGACGGCAATGTCATCCATTTACGCCACTGCGTACCTCTCCAGTCCCTGAAGCAGGTGGTTGACCATTCACTGGAAAGTGGCAGGGGCATTTTTCATGCCAAAAGGCATGACCGTGGATTCATACAATTCGAAGGGGGTGATAAAGGCGGACTTCTCCTGGGCCCCGGGGCTCAAGGGAATCTGCCAATATCCCCGACTCAGATCCATAATGGAGAGATAGCTAGCGCTGGCTAACCGCTCCAGCAGCTCCTCAATGCGTGGCATTGGTTGTGCGTCAGAGGCGGTGATAGCATTGAGCCCCCTGTAGTCCACACAGAACCCGGTGGTCCGGTCCTTCTTTAGCACCAAGACTACAGGTGAGGCCCACACGCTCTTGGACCGCTTAATCACCCCCAACTTCAGCATCTCCTCGACCTCCTGGCGCATTACATGCTGCACCTCGTCGGAGATTCGACAGGCTGTCCGCCGGAGTGGGGCATGATTCCCGGTGTCCACTTCATGGACCACCACTTCAGTCCTGCCAGGCAGGTTGGTGAACACTGCTTGGAAGGGTTTCAGCACTGCTCGCATCTGAGATCTGGTCTGCGGATAGCAAGGCGCTTATCTCTACATCCTCTAGGGACCCGCTGGCCTTCGCTTGGGCCAGCATGTCCAAGAGGAGGTCGTCCTCCCCATCCTCGGGCAGGCTGCAGACCGGTAGGACGCAGGCTCCAAGTTCTTGATGAGCCTTCATCATATTAACGTGAAAAGCCTTCCACCTACCCCACGCGTGGTCAAGAGTGATCACGTACGTGACCGGGTTGAGCTGTTGGTGAATGACGTACGGGCCTTCCCAGGCTGCCTGAAGCTTGTCCTTTGGTACAGGGACCAGCACCCACACCTTCTGACCCACCTGGTAGGTCCGCTCTCGGGCGTTCTGGTCGCACCAATGCTTCTGGTCAGCCTGGGCTAGCGCCATATTGTCATGCACCAACTGCATCAAGGACTGCATCATGTCACAGAAGCGCATGACATACTCCACGATGGACACTCCTGGGGAGCTTGGCTCTTCTTCCCAGAATTCCTTTATCAAACCAAGGGGTCCTTGGACACGCCTGCCATACAGGAGCTCAAAGGGAGAGAACCCCATCGAGGCCTGTGGTACCTCTCTGTAAGCAAATAACAGGTGTGGGAGGTAGCGCTCCCAGTCGCGTCCCTGGGTCTCAACCAGCATTTTTAACATCTGTTTGAGGGTACCGTTGAATCGCTCACACAAACCATTGGTTTGGGGATGATATGCGCTCGATACCAGATGCTGCACCTGCATTTTCTTACATAGGACCTCCATTAAGCGAGACATGAACTGTGTCCCCTGGTCGGTAAGCATCTCCCTGGGAAAGCCTACTCGCGAAAAGATGGCCAAGAGGGCGTCCGCCACCTTATCTGCCCTAATTGAGGACAGGGCTACTGCCTCCGGATACCGAGTAGCATAGTCTACCACGGTAAGGATGAAACGTTTTCCAGAGCTGCGGGGTATGGCCAGTGGTCCCACAATGTCCACAGCAATCCTCTGGAAAGGCTCCTCTATCACTGGCTAAGAGATCAGGGGGGCTTTGGGAGCCGGCCCTGACTTTCCCACTCTTTGACACGTGGTACAGGAGCGACAGTAGTTCACCACATCCGTCCCCATTTTGGGCCAATAAAAGTGGTGAGACAGCCGGGCCTTGGTTTTTCTGACCCCCAAGTGTCCAGCGAGTGGAATTTCATGGGCAATCCGCAACAACTCATCCCTGAATTGGTAGGGGACGACCACCAGTCTTTCCCTCAGCCACTCCTGTTGGGGTGTACAGGGAACTTTCTCCCGGTACAACCTCCCTTGGTCCCAGAATACCCTCTCCTTATCCGACTCGGAGGTGGGTTTCTCAGCGAGGCTCCTTAACGTCTCCAGGCTAGCATCTGAGTGCAGAGCTGCCTGAAACTCCTGCCTGGAGGAAGCCAGAAGTGAGGTTAAGGCCACGTCCTCACTGGGACCCACTGGGACCGGCTCTGGGTCCATACCTGATTCTGTTATTCCTCTGTCCGAGGAGGGTCCAGAAGGGAGGGCGTTACTTGCATTCTGGGCACTCTGACTGCGGGTAACAGCGGCTATATAGGCCGTCTCCCCGGGGAATAAAACCGTCCCATCAGCCTGCGCGGCTATGAGTGCTACTTCCCCATCCTCCTCCATTACCTCAGGCACAGTGCTACGTATGGGGCAGCTACCATCAGCCAGGTCACCATCTGTTGTGACACTGGTCACTGACACAGCACCACCTGCTTCATGGTCCCCGTGCCTCTCCCCATTACCCTTAGCACTGACACTTGCTCCTGCTAGGGGATCCTCAGCAATATCACCCCGCAGCGTGACATGGCTGAGTTCTCCTGTACCTTCCAATACATCATCATCATCAGCAGGTAAAGCATTGACATTCACATTATCAGCATTAACCTTACCAACCGTATCAGATCGGGGAGAGGTGTCAAGGACATAATAAGCAAACATCCTCCCCAAATCAGTTCCCAGCAAAACATTTGCAGGTAGGTTTTCGGATACTCCCACTTCCTTCACCCCACTCCCCGCACCCCAATCAATAAAAACCCGGGCCATGGGCAAGGGGCATCGGACGCCCCCAATCCCGGTGACAGTCAGGGTCTTTCCCGGAATAAGCTCTTCAGCGGACACAAGTTCGGGTCGGATGAGGGTTCGTTCGGCCCCAGTGTCCTTGAGGCCTACAGTGACAGTGTCCCCCACCATGACAGACTGCAAGTTTTCACAGGCCCTCCCAACCGGCCCACCCACCAAAAGAGCTGAGGCATTAGGCCCTGGGGCCTTGGATGGGGGGTTCTTCCTCTGCTTCTCTGGGCAAGTGGCGCTGAGATGACCAGTCTGGTTGCAGAAATAACACCTGCGGGCATCAGATGCAGGCCGGGCATTGGTAACGGGGAAAAGGCCTCCGGAAGGTCGACTGGCAGGGGCAGGGATGGTGGTTGATAGCTTACCCCCTTTCCAGCTGGCGACGACCGGCTTCCGCACTTCCGGTCTCCGGTTGGCCTCGTAGGTGTCTGCGATCTGCGCTGCTTTATTGGCATCTGGTGGCTCCCGATCCATCACGAACTGCCGTACCTCAGTCGGACACAGATGCAGGAACTGGTCTTTCACCATCAGGTCCTTTAGCTGCTCAAAGGTGGTCGCTGACAGTCCTTGGATCCACTGCTCAAAGTTGGTTCGGAGCCCATGCACCACATCGCTGTAACTGTCGTGCGGTCCACGTTGGAGGTTCCGAAACTTTTTACGGTACACCTCAGGAGTCAGTTGGAACCTCTGGATTAGGGCCTGCTTAATGGCATCATAGTTCCCATCGAGGCTCGGAGGAAGAGCCACAAACACATCCAGAGCTTTGCCTCGCAGCCCTGCAGTTAAGTATCGCGCCCACTGTTCCTCAGGCAGCGGATACTGCCTGCAAGTCTTTTCAAAACCCCTCAGAAAGGTGTCGAGGTCGCCGTCCTTTTCCATCACAGGAAAATGCTCTGGATGGGGTTTAAACAGGGTCGCACTGTTGGTCTCACCGTTCCGTGACATGGATGCTGGGATCCTGAGTTGGGCCATCTGCAGTTCATGGGCCCTCTGAGCTTGGGCCTCCGCTCACCGCTCGGCAGCCTCTCGATGGGCTCTCTCGGCCTCTTGCTGGGCTCTCTCGGCCTCTCGCTCGGCTCTCGGCCTCTCGCTGGGCTTGGGCCTCCGCTTGCCGCTCGGCAGCCTCCTGGTGCTGTTGCATTACTTTCAGCCGTCCTTCATGATCCTCTGCAGGAAGTTGCTGTAGAGCCATCTGCAGATAGGGGTCCACGCTGCCCTGGTCGCTGACGCGGCATGCGTCTACAGGTGGGACCCTTGCAGCAGTACTGTCCATATCTCGGCTGACCCCTGGCCCTGCTGAGGTCTCGAGAAGGGCTTGCTCGGTCTCCAGTTGCGCCAGTGTAGCAGCCATTTGTTCTTTGTTTTTACCGAGGGGGTCAATGCCTTTGGTTATACATATTCCAGTAAGAGTGTCCTTCTTCTGCTGGCTGTACCAGAGCTCCCCAACTATGACCATGATCACCAAAATAAAAATAGAAAAGAAAAAACGAAAAAGGGTAGGGGTAACTGCTACACATACAGTATTGTCTCAGATCTAATAAACACTGAGTTCGATCTTCAAAACTTTTGTGCAGGGTCCAGGTAAAAACCGTGCAAGTTTTTAGTAAGAGGAATGATTGCTCAAACCAGATCACTAATGTCCTTTGATCCCACCGCTTGCCACCAATTGTCACGAAAACACACTTGGTCAGACCTTGCAGCCCTCTGGCGCCCCCTTATCCTGCTGGTCAAACACGGTATTGACCGAGGATAAGCACGGGCGCAGCTGCTCTAATTTATGTCGACTATTGTGGCACGTGATGTGACAGGACGTATATATACCACCAGTTCCTTCCAGGAACGTATATATACCTCCGTCCAGCCACCCTCAAACCACAATATCACATAAATACTGGTATACTGCCACCACCGATCGCTTAACAGGTGGATCGGGTACCCGTTAGGTAACGTGAATTAGCGGGTGAGGAACGTGTTTGCTCGACATAGTACAAGAAGAACGAAGCTGGTAAATAATAATGATTTACTTCCGTAAGTGGGCAGTGTTTACAAAAGATATACAAGATATTATAAAAGAGACAATGTACGTATATGCATAAAACAGTTATTAAAATAAAAGGGGTAAATAATAGCAAAACCTGCGCCACGAGGTGATGGTCTCAGATTCTGTGAGGGGGGGACGGCTCCCCGGAAATTAAATGTGATTCTTCCACGTAGCGAGGAGTGCTTGCGTCTGACGTCCCAGGGTAAGAATGAAGTAAACTGGCCGTTCTGGTTTTTAGTAAGGGGCCAAAACTCTAGGAGACACCCATGTTGTTTACCTCACATGGGGGCTCGGTTTTGTGAACCCACCCAGCTGCATAAGACATAACAATCCTTCAGATTTCATATCTTGGTATGGTGGTGTCCCACATCCAAGATGGAGACATCATGTTTGCCGTCACCAATATTCATGAAGATGGATATCAAATATGATATCTCTATGACACTCAGAAGCTCAGAACCCATTTCCCAGGTTCCTGGTGGTCTCCCAGCCATGAAAACCACACCATCGCAATTGGAAAAAGGTGAACATCTCAAAAATGTGGTCCCTGTGTTTGTGACAGTCATGTGCATTATTAAAATCGACATTAAAAGTTTGTACAGTTAGACAATAGGATTGGAGGGAAAATCCAGGGTATACCAGTATGCTTGCTGACGTTTTATGGCGGTAATAAAAATTCCTTGTTAGGGGGAAAGCACGAGTGAGTTCTATGTAGCCTCTTCCAAATGAGCAGGGGGTGGAGATTTAAGACATCTCTCATTTTTAAAACTAGGACAAAAATACATTTTGCCTGACAGAGACACAATGGGGAGCCATGAAACTGGGGAGGCATAAAACTGAGGAGGCGACACACTGGAAAGACGACACACTGGTAGAGGCGACACACTGGGAGAGGATGACACACTGGGAGAGGATGACACACTGGGAGAGGATGACACACTGGGGAAGGCAAAAAAAACTGGAGGAGGCATAAAACTGGGAGAGGCAAAACACCGGGGAGGCGACACACTGGGGAGGCAAAAAACTATGGAGGCATAAAACTGGGGAGGCATAAAGCTAGGAAGGCATAAATCTGGGGAGGTTATACACTGGGGAGGCAACACACTGGGGAGCCAAAAAAACGGGTTGGGGAGGCATAAAACTGGTGAGGCATAAAACTGGGGGAGGAATAAAACTGGGGGAGGCATAAAACTGGGGAGTCATTAATCTGGGGAGGTGACACACTGGGGGAGGACACAATATGGAGGCATAAAACTGGGGAGGCATCACGCTGGGGAGGCATAACATTGGGGATGCATAAAACTGGGGAGGTGACACACTGAGTAGGCGACAAACTGATGATGCGATACACTGAGGAGCCATAAAACTGGGGAGGCATAAAACTGGGGAAGAAACACATTGCGGAGGTTAAACTGGGGAGGCATAAAACTGGGGAGGGTTAAAATTGGGGAGGTGACACACTGGGGAGTCATAAAACTGGGGAGGCGACACACTGGGGAGGTATAAAACTGGGGAGGCATAGAACTGGGGAGGCAACACATAGGGAAGGTATGAAACTGAGAAGGCGACACAATGGGGAGGCATGAAACTGGGGAAGGCAGCACACTGGGAGAGGTGACACATGGAGCCATTTAACTGTGGTAGCATAAAACTGGGGAGGCCTTAATCTGGGGAAGCGACACTCTGGGGGAGGACACACTAGGGAGGCATAAAACTGGGGAGGCATAACACTAGGGGGGCATAAAACTGGGAAGGCGACACACGGGGGAGGTGACAAACGCGAAACACTGGGGAGGCAACACACTGAGGAGGGATAAAATTGGGGAGGAGACACACTGGGGAGGCGACACACTGGGGAGGCGACACACTGGGGAGGCGAAACACTGGGAGAGGCGACACACTGGGAGAGGCGACACACTGGGAGAGGCGACATGCTGGGGAAGGCAAAAAAAACTGAGGAAGGCATAAAACTAAGGGAGGCGACATACTGGGGAGGCATAAAACTGGGGAGGCATAAAGCTAGGGAGGCGACACACTGGGGAGGCATAAAACTAGGAAGACATTAAACTGGGGAGGGAAAAAGCTAGGGAGGCATAAGTCTGAGGAGCCGACACACTGGGGAGGCAACTCACTGGGGAGGCATAAAACTGGGGAGGAGACACACTGGGGGAGGTATAAAACTGGGGAGGCATAGAACTGGGGAGGCAACACATTGGGAAGGCATGAAACTGAGAAGGCGACACAATGGGGCGGCATGACACTGGGGAGGCATAAAACTGGAGAAGCATAAAACTGGGGAAGTGACACAATGGGTAGGCAACAAAGTGGGAAGGCAGCACACTGGGAGAGGTGACACACTGGGGGAGGCACAAAACTGGGGGAGGCATAAAACTGGGGAGGCATTAAACTGGCGAGAAGACACAATGGGGATCCATTTAACTGGGGAAGCATAAAACTGGGGAGGCATTAATCTGGGGAGGCGACACACTGGGGGAGGACACACTAGGGAGGCATAAAACTGGGGAGGCAACACTCTGGGGAGGCATAACACTGGGGGGGCATAAAACTGGGAAGGCAACACACTGGGGAGGCGACAAACGCGAAACACTGGGGAGGCATAAAACTGGGGAGGCGACACACTGGGGAGGGATAAAATTGGGAAGGAGACACACTGGGGAGGCGACACACCAGGAGAGGCGACAAACTGGGAGAGGCAACATGCTGGGGAAGGCATAAAACTTAGGGAGGTGACACACTGGGGAGGCATAAAACTGGGGAGGCATAAAGCTAGGGAGGCAAAACACTGGGGAGGCATGAAATTAGGCAGACATTAAACTGGGGAGGCATAAAGCTAGGGAGGCATAAGTCTGGGGAGGCGACACACTGGGGAGGCAACACACAGGGGAGGCATAAAACTGGGGAGGCATAAAACTAGGGAGACATTTAACTGGGGAGGCATTAAGCTAGACGGGCATAAGTCTGGGGAGGTGACAGACTGGGGAGGTAACACACTGGGGAGGCATAAAACTGGGGAGGCGACACACTGGGAAGGCATAAAACTGAGAAGGCGACACAATGGGGAGCCATGAAACTGGGGAAGCATAAAACTGGGGTGGCATAAAACTGGGGGAGGCATAAAACTGTCAGAGGCATAAAACTGGGGGAGGCATAAAACTGGGGAGGCATAAAGCTAGGGAGGCGACACACTGGGGAGGCATTAAACTGGCAAGGAGACACACTGGGCAACCAATTAACTGGGGAAGCATAAAATTGGGGAGGCATTAATCTGGGGAGGTGACACATTGAGGGAGGACACACTAGGGAGACATAAAACTGGGGAAGCAACAATCTGGGGAGGCATAACATTGGAAATGTGACATACTGGGGAGGCAACAAACTGATGACGCGACACACTGGGGAGGCATAAAACTGGGAAGGCGACACACTGGGAAGGGATTAAATTAGGAAGGCGACACATTGGGGAGGCATAAAACTGGGGAGGCAACATACTGGGAAGGCATGGAAATGGGGAGGCGACAAACTGGGGAGGCATGAAACTGACTGAGGAGGCGAGACACTGGGGAGGCATAAAACTGAGGAGGCGACACACTGGAAGAGGCGACACACTGGGAGAGGATGACACACTGGGAGAGGTGACACACTGGGGAAGGCAAAAAAACTAGAGGAGGCATAAAACTGGGGAAGGCAAAACACTGAGGAGGCGACACACTGGGGAGGCATAAAACTATGGAGGCATAAAACTGGGGAGGCATAAAGCTAGGGAGGCATAAATCTGGGGAGGTTACACACTGGTGAGTCAACATACTGGGGAGTCAAAAACTAGGGAGGCAACACACTGGGGAGGCGACACACTGGGGAGGTGTAAAACTGGGAAGGCGACACTATGGGGAGGCGACACACTGGGAGAGGTGACACACTGCAACAGGCAAAAAAACATGGAGGAGGCATAAAACTGGGGGAGGCGACACTCTGGGGAGGCAACACACTGGGGAGGCATAAAACTAGGCAGGCATAAAGCTAGGGAGGCATAAATATAGGGAGGTGACACACTGGGGCGACAACACATTGGGGAGTCAAAAAACTTGGTTGGCATAAAACTAGGGAGGCGACATACTGGAAAGTCAACACACTGGGGAATCAACACACTGGGGAGTCAAAAACTGTGGAGGCATAAAACTAGAGAGGGCATAAAACTAGGGAGGTGACACAATGGGGAGACGACATACAGGGAAGGCGACACACTGTGGAGGCATAAAACTGGGGAGGCATAAAACTGAGGAGGTGACACTGGGGAGGCATACAACTGGGGAGAAGACAAACTGGGAGAGGTATAAAACTGGGATAGGCATAAAACTGGGGAGGCGACACACGGGGGAGGTGACACACTGAGGAGGGATAAAATTGGGGAGGAGACACACTGGGGAGGCATAAAACTGGGGAGGCGACACACTGGGGAGGCGACACACTGGGAGAGGCGACATGCAGGGGAAGGCAAAAAAAACTGGGGAAGGCATAAAACTAAGGGAGGCGACATACTGGGGAGGCATAAAACTGGGGCGGCATTAAGCTAGGGAGGCGACACACTCGGGAGGCATAAAACTAGGGAGACATTAAACTGGGGAGGCAAAAAGCTAGGGAGGCATAACATTGGAAATGTGACATACTGGGGAGGCAACAAACTGATGACGCGACACACTGGGGAGGCATAAAACTGGGGAGGCGACACACTGGGAAGGCATAAAACTGAGAAGGCGACACAATGGGGAGCCATGAAACTGGGGAAGCATAAAACTGGGGGAGGCATAAAACTGGGGGAGGCATAAAACTTGGGGAGGCATAAAGCTAGGGAGGCGACACACTGGGGTGGCATTAAACTGGCAAGGAGACACACTGGGGAACCAATTAACTGGGGAAGCATAAAATTGGGGAGGCATTAATCTGGGGAGGTGACACATTGAGGGAGGACACACTAGGGAGACATAAAACTGGGGAAGCAACACTCTTGGGAGGCATAACACTGGGGAGGCATAACATTGGGAATGTGACATACTGGGGAGGCTACAAACTGATGACGCGACACACTGGGGAGGCATAAAACTGGGAAGGCGACACACTGGGAAGGGATTAAATTAGGAAGGCGACACATTTGGGAGGCATAAAACAGGGGAGGCAACACACTGGGAAGGCATGGAAATGGGGAGGCGACAAACTGGGGAGGCATGAAACTGACTGAGCAGGCGAGACACTGGGGAGGCATAAAACTGAGGAGGCGACACACTGGAAGAGGCGACACACTGGGAGAGGATGACACACTGGGAGAGGTGACACACTGGGGAAGGCAAAAAAACTAGAGGAGGCATAAAACTGGGGAAGGCAAAACACTGGGGATGCGACACACTGGGGAGGCATAAAACTATGGAGGCATAAAACTGGGGAAGCATAAAGCTAGGGAGGCATAAATCTGGGGAGGTTACTGTTAGAACCCTACTGTTAGTTTTTTTTCTATTTTGTTGGTCACATGACTTTCTGCCTATATTATCCAGCTCCGCCCTTCTGGCCTTGCTGGACTTCAGTGTTACATTTACTCTTAAGCTAGCCAGGTGCCTTGTACCTAACTCTGTAGTTTGCTTGGTCCTTGGACCACTAGTACTTTTTGTTTGTTTGTCTTTGCTCTGCTACAATTTCTGCTAGAAGGTGTCCAACTATATCCCAGTCCTAAGTTCTTGTAGGGACCCCCCCCTTATATCTGTAGGTCTGCGTTCAGACTAGCCAAGGACTTAGGCGGGTTTGTTCACAAGGAACAGTTCCCCCGCTGCATCGTAGGGAATCAGCTTAGTCCTATTGTAGGGACAGTTTTCCTATCTTTCCTTAGTGCTTGTAGCAGTTCATAACAGTTACACCCTGGGGAGTCAACATACTGCGGAGTCAAAAACTAGGGAGGCTACACACTGGGGAGGCGACACACTGGGGAGGCGAACCTATGGGGAGGCGAACCTATGGGGAGGCGACACACTGAGGAGGCGACACACTGGGAGAGGCGACATACTGGGAGAGGCAAAAAAAAATGGAGGAGGCATAAAACTGCAGGAGGCGACACTCTGGGGAGGCAACACACCGGGGAGGCATAAAACTAGGCAGGCATAAAGCTAGGGAGGCATAAATATAGGGAGGTGACACACTGGGGCGACAACACATTGGGGAGTCAAAAAACTTGATTGGCATAAAACTAGGGAGGCGACATACTCGAAAGTCAACACACTGGGGAGTCAACACACTGGGGAATCAACACACTGGGGAGTCAAAAACTGTGGAGGCATAAAACTAGAGAGGGCATAAAACTAGGGAGGTGACACAATGGGGAGGCGACATACTGGGAAGGCGACACACTGGGGAGGCATAAAACTGGGGAGGCATAAAACTGAGGAGGTGACACTGGGGAGGCATACAACTGGGGAGAAGACAAACTGGGAGAGGTATAAAACTGGTAGAGGCATAAAACTGGGATAGGCATAAAACTGGGGAGGCGACACACGGGGGAGGTGACAAACGCGAAACACTGGGGAGGCGACACACTGAGGAGGGATAAAATTGGGGAGGAGACAAACTGGGGAGGCATAAAACTGGGGAGGCGACACACTGGGGAGGCGACACACTGGGGAGGCGACACACTGGGAGAGGCGACACACTGGGAGAGGCGACATGTTGGGGAAGGCAAAAAAACAGGGGAAGGCATAAAACTAAGGGAGGTGACACACTGGGGAGGCATAAAACTGGGGAGGCATAAAGCTAGGGAGGCGACACACTTGGGAGGCATAAAACTAGGGAGACATTAAACTGGGGAGGCAAAAAGCTAGGGAGGCATAAGTCTGGGGAGGCGACACACTGGGGAGGCGACACACTGGGGAGGCAACACACTGGGGAGGCAACACACTGGGGAGTCATAAAACTGGGGAGGAGTCACACTGGGGGAGGTATAAAACTGGGGAGGCATAGAACTGGGGAGGCAACACATTGGGAAGGCATGAAACTGAGAAGGCGACACAATGGGGAGGCATGACACTGGGGAAGCATAAAACTGGGGAAGTGACACAATGGGTAGGCAACAAAGTGGGAAGGCAGCACACTGGGAGAGGTGACACACTGGGGGAGGCACAAATATGGGGAAGGCATAAAACTTGGGAGGCCATACTGGGGAGCCATTTAACTGGGGAAGCATAAAACTGGGGAGGTATTAATCTGGGGAGGCGACACACTGGGGGAGGACACACTAGGGAGGCATAAAACTGGGGAGGCAACACTCTGGGGAAGCATAACACTGGGGGGGGCATAAAACTGGGGAGGCGACACACTGGGGAGGGATAAAATTGGGGAGCAGATACACTGGGAAGGCGACACACCAGGAGAGGTGACAAACTGGGAGAGGCGACATGCTGGGGAAGGCAAAAAAAACTGGGCAAGGCATAAAACTTAGGGAGGCGACACACTGGGGAGGCACAAAACTGGGGAGGCGACATACTGGAAAGTCAACACACTGGGGAGTCAAAAACTGTGGAGGCATAAAACTAGAGAGGGCATAAAACTAGGGAGGCGACACAATGGGGAGGCGACATACTGGGAAGGCGACACATTGGGGAGGCATAAAACTGGGGAGGCATAAAACTGAGGAGGTGACACTGGGGAGGCATACAACTGGGGAGAAGACAAACTGGGAGAGGTATAAAACTGGTAGAGGCATAAGACTGGGATAGGCATAAAACTGGGGAGGCGACACATGGGGGAGGTGACAAACGCGAAACACTGGGGAGGCGATACACTGAGGAGGGATAAAATTGGGGAGGAGACACACTGGGGAGGCATAAAACTGGGGAGGCGACACACTGGGGAGGCGACACACTGGGGAGGCGACACACTGGGAGATGCAACACACTGGGTGAGGCGACATGCTGGGGAAGGCAAAAAGAACTGGGGAAAGCATAAAACTAAGGGAGGCGACACACTGGGGAGGCATAAAACTGGGGAGGCATAAAGCTAGGGAGGCGACACACTGGGGGAGGACACACTAGGGAAGCATAAAACTGGGGAGGCAACACTCTGAGGAGGCATAACACTGGGGGGGCATAAAACTGGGAAGGCGACACACTGGGGAGGTGACAAATGCGAAACACTGGGGAGGCTTAAAACTGGGGAGGCGACACACTGGGGAGGGATAAAATTGGGGAGGAGACACACAGGGGAGGCGTCACACCAGGAGAGGCGACAAACTGGGAGAGGCGACATGCTGGGAAGGCAAAAAAAACTGGGGAAGGCATAAAACTTACGGAGGCGACACACTGGGGAGGCATAAAACTGGGGAGGCATAAAGCTAGGGAGGCGAAACACTGGGAAGGCATAAAACTAGGGAGACATTAAACTGGGGAGGCATAAAGCTAGGGAGGCATAAGTCTGGGGAGGCGACACACTGGGGAGGCAACACACTGGGGAGGCATAAAACTGGGGAGGCATAAAACTAGGGAGACATTTAACTGGAGAGGCATAAAGCTAGACGGGCATAAGTCTGGGGAGGTGACAGACTGGGGAAGTAACACACTCTGGAGGCATAAAACTGGGGAGGCGACACACTGGGAAGGCATAAAACTGAGTAGGAGCCATGAATCTGGGGAAGCATAAAACTGGGGTGGCATAAAACTGGGGGAGGCATAAAACTGGGGGAGGCATGAAACTGGGGAGGCATAAAGCTAGGGAGGCGACACACTGGGGAGGCATTAAACTGGCAAGGAGACCCACTGGGGAACCAATTAACTGGGGAAGCATAAAATTGGGGAGGCATTAATCTGGGGAGGTGACACATTGAGGGAGGACACACTAGGGAGACATAAAACTGGGGAAGCAACACTCTGGGGAGGCATAACACTGGGGAGGCATAACATTGGGAATGCGACATACTGGGGAGGCTACAAACTGATGACGCGACACACTGGGGAGGCATAAAACTGGGAAGGCGACACACTGGGAAGGGGTTAAATTAGGAAGGCGACACATTGGGGAGGCATAAAACTGGGGAGGCAGCACACTGGGAAGGCATGGAAATGGGGAGGCGACAAACTGGGGAGGCATGAAACTGTCTGAAGAGGCGAGACACTGGGGAGGCATAAAACTGAGGAGGCAACACACTGGAAGAGGCGACACACTGGGAGAGGATGACACACTGGGAGAGGTGACACACTGGGGAAGGCAAAAAAACTAGAGGAGGCATAAAACTGGGGAGGGCAAAACACTGGGGAAGCGACACATTGGGGAGGCATAAAACTGGGGAGGCATAAAGCTAGGGAGGCATAAATCTGGGGAGGTTACACACTGGGGAGTCAGCATACTGGGGAGTCAAAAACTAGGGAGGCAACACACTGGGGAGGCGACACACTGGGGAGGCGTAAAACTGGGAAGGCGACACTATTGGGAGGCGACACACTGAGGAGGCGACACACTGGGAGAGGCGACACAGTGCAAGAGGCAAAAAAAAATGGAGGAGGCATAAAACTGGGGGAGGCGACACTCTGGGGAGGCAACACACTGGGGAGGCATAAAACTAGGCAGGCATAAAGCTAGGGAGGCATAAATATAGGGAGGTGACACACTGGGGTGGCAACACATTGGGGAGTCAAAAAACTTGGTTGGCATAAAACTAAGGAGGCGACATACTGGAAAGTCAACACACTGGGGAGTCAACACACTGGGGAAACAGTACGAGAAAGAGGCGTTACGCCAACTTAGAGATGCCCAGACATATAAAAGATTACCATTTAACCCTACGGCCTCCTTCTCTGATGCACTCCAGGGGATTTGTGTTATGTTCTGCTACCAGAGCTAAGGAAAGAGAGGAGATCTGTCCCTATGATAGAACTCAGCTTTATCCCTACGATGTAACAGGGGACCTGATCCTGCGATCAGACCTGCTAAAGTCCTAAGCTAGTCTGTACGGAGACCTATAGATGTGGGGAAGGAATCCCTACAAGTACTAAGGACTGGGAGGAAAATGGGACACCTCCTAACAGAAATAGTAGCAGACAGACGAACAAACAAAATATATAGAACATAGAGGTCCGTAGACCAAGCAAACTAACAGAGTTAGATACAGAGCACAGGCTAGCTAGAAAGTAGTTATACAATGAAGTCCAGCAAAGCCAGAAGGGCGGAGCAGGATTAAATAGGCCAACAAGGTCATGTGACCAGCAAAGGAAAAAACCTAAGAGCAAGGTTCTAACAGTACCCCCCCTTCTAAGAGGATCCTCCGGATCCCCTAGGACCAGGCTTATCAGGAAATCTCCTGTGAAACGCTCTGATAAGTCTGGACGCGGAAACATCATCTGACCTCACCCAAGAGTTATCCTCGGGTCCGAAACCTTTCCAGGCCACAAGATACTGCAAACTACCTCTATACCGTCTAGAGTTAAGGATGCGAGAAATTTCATATTCCCCGTCCTCCACCACCGGAGGAACAGAGGCAGAGGCGTCACCATCCGACACAACAGCTTTTTTTAACAGAGAGACATGAAATACCGGATTAATTCTCCAGGAGGTAGGAACCTTCCACAGAAACCACAGCAATGGGGGATGATAAAGGTTCGGGTTTTAAATTGAGTCTTTCCAAGAATCCCCCATCAATTACATTCAGAGTAGACCCACAATCAACAAACACCCGAAATTCCATTAATTTTTCCTGAGCAATCGTGGAAGCAGCTAAAAATACACCCTTGGAATTTAAACAGGCAATACGGGCATGACTGACCATTTTTTTTTCTTTCTTCATACGAAGCTCACAGCCTTTAATCAAATGACCAGATTTTCCGCAGTAGAAACACAAGCCTTCAAAAAATCTGCGATCTTTTTCTTGAGAGCGAGGTGCCACCGATCCAATCTCCATCGGTCCACCACTGTTAGTACACACATTCTCATAACCAGAAACTGACATAACAGAGGATTTGCTCTCATTAACCCTTGCACGCAGTCTCCTATCCACCCGTATAGCTAATTGCATAGCCTGTTGCAAATCTTCAGGTGTAGGATAAGCAATTAGCAGGTCTTTAACCCTTTCATTGAGCCCAGCAAGAAATAGACTTTTCAGAGCAGAATCGTTCCACCCTGTTTGAGTACACCAACGACGAAAATGAGTACAATATTTTTCCACATTACCTGATCCCTGTTTCAAACGTCTCAACTCAGTCTCAGCTGATGCGACACGGTCAGGATCATCATATAATAGCCCCAAAGCAGAAAAAAAACTATCCACTGATCTGAAGCATGTATCACTAGGTTGCAAAGAAAAGGCCCACTCCTGAGGCTCTTTGCGCAAAAGTGACATTATGAACCCTATGCGCTGGGATTCATCCCCAGAGGACTTGGGTCTCAAACGAAAATACAATAAGCAAGCATTTTTAAATGAAAAAAATTCTCGGTGTTCACCAAAAAATAAATCCGGCAAACATACCTTAGGCTCCAAGAAATGTGCTCCTGGACAGTTACTCACGTGCTGACGGAGCTCGGCCACCTCCAGAGAGAGTCCCTGCAGGCGATGAGCCAAATCCTGAACCGACACCATGATGGAACAGAAAAATCTTTCCTTAGAGAATTTGCAGGCTGGACTTACTGTTATGTTCTGCTACCAGAGCTAAGGAAAGAGAGGAGATCTGTCCCTACGATAGAACTCAGCTTTATTCCTACGATGTAACAGGGGACCTGATCCTGCGATCAGACCTGCTAAAGTCCTAAGCTAGTCTGTACGGAGACCTATAGATGTGGGGAAGGAATCCCTACAAGTACTAAGGACTGGGAGGAAAATGGGACACCTCCTAACAGAAATAGTAGCAGACAGACGAACAAACAAAATATATAGAACATAGAGGTCCGTAGACCAAGCAAACTAACAGAGTTAGATACAGAGCACAGGCTAGCTAGAAAGTAGTTATACAATGAAGTCCAGCAAAGCCAGAAGGGCGGAGCAGGATTAAATAGGCCAACAAGGTCATGTGACCAGCAAAGGAAAAACCTAAGAGCAAGGTTCTAACAATTTGGGGCCGGGCTTGTGAATCGGGCATCATTGATAAGCGGACCGTTGAGGCTTTGACGGTCCGTTTCCCGAAAACAGACACGTTTTACTTACTCCCAAAAATTCACAAGGACGCCCTCAACCCGCCGGGACGTCCGATTGTGTCTGGATTGGACGGTCTGTGTGGCCCTATTTCATAGTATATCGATAGCCACCTCCGTTCACTAGTTGGATATCTTCCATCCTACATCAAAGACACAACGGACGTCCTTACCCGGGTTGACGGTGCCCTGGTTACGGACGATACCCTCCTAGTCACGGCCGACGTCGAGAGCCTTTATACCTGCATTAGCCATGATCTTGGCCTGTCTGCGGCCCGCCTCTTCCTGGGGGGCTCTAACCTGAGCGGCCCTTCCAGAGAATTCATCCTTGAGCTCCTCCAATTCATCCTTTGCCATAATTATTTCTTATTCAAAGATAGAATATACCTCCAAATCCGTGGCACGGCGATGGGGGGCGGCCTGTGCCCCCTCGTACGCCAATCTCTTCCTGGGCGCTTGGGAGAGGGAGATTTTTGGCGATGAGGGGACGCAAGGCGCGGACCATGTCGTGTCATGGATGAGGTATATCGATGATGTTTTATTTTTCTGGCGGAGGACGGTGGAGGAGCTCGACGACTTCATGGCATGCTTAAATTCCAACAATCGTGCTGTGAAGCTGACGTATACTTACCATCCTAAGCGGATCGAGTTCCTGGATATCACACTTGAAGTGGATTCAGAATATCGGATCCAGACTGACTTGTTCAGAAAGCCTACCTCAGTGAATTCTCTGATACATGCTACATCTGCACATGACTTGTCAACTATTCGGGCCGTCCCGGTTGGACAGTTCCTCAGGATGAGGTGGATCTGATCCACAAATTCTAACTTTGAGAAACGGGCCTCTGATCTGGCTGAACATTTCAGACAACGCGGCTATAGCAATCGATGTATCGACCGTGACTTTGTGAGGGCTCGTAATACTCCCCGTGACCATCTTATTCATCCCCCTCCCAGACACACACATGGGGTACCGGAGAGGATACGCTACATCTCTACATTCAATCACGAGTGGGGGCTATGCGGCGGAATCTCTCTCGACATTGGAACATTTTGAGCGCGGAGCCTTACCTTCGGGAATACATTGGAGAATCTCAGTGTATGACACCACGACGGTCGAGCACTCTAAGGGATTTATTGGTCACCAGTCACTATATTCAGCCCCTGGACATATACATATAGACCAATCGTCACTATGTAACTACAAGCGAAGGAGCTCAAGAGCAAAAAAGATGATCTATAGGTCATTTGTAATATATAAAATTATAAATCTTTATTTGAGCAGGATAATTGAAGAGAGGTGAAAAAACAGACATGTGTATAATTAAAAACAACACCAAATCGCGTGCCACATGTGTATGGACCACATATTATATAGATTCGGTTCTCACATAAATAAAGAGCGGGGTAACTGGTACACCAAAGGAAGAGGAATCAGTGTTACCAATTCCACGGTATATATCAGTATATAAGCACATAATGTCTTACCAAATCAAAAAGGTGGCCCCAATAGAGTCCTGCACTTGGGCATCCCGACGCGCGTTTCGGCGCTAGCCTTTTTCAAGGGATGTCACGATAGTAATTACTGTGATCCTTAAATAAATCTGAGCTGCTGTATTCTCAGAAGCAGAGGTGACTCTTGGTTTTCCTTTCCTGGGGCAGTCCTCACGTGAGCCTGTTTCTTTGTAGCGCTTGATGGTTTTTGCAACTGCACTTGGGGACATTTTCAAAGTTTGCCCAATTTTTAGGACTGACTGAACTTCATTTCTTAAAGTAATGATGGCCACTTGTTTTTCTTTACTTAGCTGTTTTTTTCTTGCCATAATACAAATTCTAACAGTCTATTCAGTAGGACTGTTAGCTGTGTATCCACCTGACTTCTGCACAACACAACTGATGGTCCCAACCCCATTTATAAGGTAAGAAATCCCACTTATTAAACCTGACAGGGCACACCTGTGAAGTGAAAACCATTTCCGGTGACTACCTCTTGAAGCTCATCAAGAGAATGCCAAGAGTGTGCAAAGCAGTCATCAAAGCAAAAGGTGGCTACTTTGAAGAACCTAGAATATAAGACATCTTTTCAGTTGTTTCACACTTTTTTGTTAAGTATATAATTCCACATGTGTTTATTCATAGTTTTGATGCCTTCAGTGTGAATGTACAATTTTCAAAGTCATGAAAAAACAGAAAAATCTTTAAATGAGAAGGTGTGTCCAAACTTTTGGTCTGTACTGTATAAAAATAAGGCTACTCTATATTTCTGTGATGGGTTGTGTACCCTCATGAAACAAAAGATAATTTGCATTCGTATGCATAAATGAAAACAGAGTATAAAACATAAAAATAAAATGAGAATATTATGTGTAAAAAGATAATACATAAAAAGGGCTCTAGTAAAAAAAATCCATAGACTTGCCAAACTCATATAAAAACTATAAAATATAAATACAGGTGCATCTCACTAAATTAGAATATCATCAAAAAGTTAATTTATTTCTGTTCTTCAATACAAAAAGTAAAACTCATATATTATATAGAATCATTACAAACAGAGTGATCTATTTCAAGTGTTTATTTCTGTTAATGTTAATGATTATGGCTTACAGCCAATGAAAACACAAATGTTATTATCTCAGTAAATTTAAATAATTAACAAAAAACACCTGCAAAGGCTTCCTAAGCGTTTAAAAGGTCCCTTAGTCTGTTTCAGTGTGCGCCACAATCATCGGGAAGACTGCTGTCTTGACAGATGTCCAGAAGGCAGTCATTGACACACTCCACAAGGTCCCAGAGTTTCAATTTTCATTTGGAAATCAAGGTGCAGAGTCTGGAGAAAGAGTGGAGAGGCACACAAACTGTAACATACCTGGCGGCGTCCTTGCATAGTGGTCCATCTCCCACTGTGCAAGAGCGCGCACTTGATCTCCAGTCCAGTCTGCTAGCCTGGCTTCCCTCCATGCTGTTTGCTTGCCTCTGTTTCTGCTGCTTAAGGGCGGCGCCCGATCACTTCCTGTTTCTTGTACCTGCTGCTGGCACACCCCTTGTGCGTCCTCAGCCTATTGCTGTCTGTCATCTGGTATTTAACCCAGCTCCTCCCAAGAAACCCCGCCTGAGCATTGTGTTTCATTCAGTGTGCTCTTTCACTCTGAATGTGCCAGGTCCCTTTCTGTGTTTGCTTGCCTGCCTTTCCTGGAGGCTGTATTTCCAGGCCTGTCTGAACTCGCTCCTAGCCTGTTCCTTCCACCCTCTAGGGGCTGCATACCTAGACCCGCTCCTGTATCTCGTCTGTCCTGTCTGAACACGCTCCTAGCCTGTTCCTTCCGCCTTCTAGGGGCTGCATACCTAGACCCGCTCTTGTATCTTGCTACTGTGTCTGTTCTTGTCTGAATTCTCTTCTAGCCTGTTTCCTGTTTTTCTCTATGTCCGTACCTTTCCTTTTTCTGCAGAGTCTGTACTCGTACCTAACTCC
The DNA here is from genome assembly GCF_046119375.1 of Phyllobates terribilis. Classification (NCBI taxonomy): domain Eukaryota; kingdom Metazoa; phylum Chordata; class Amphibia; order Anura; family Dendrobatidae; genus Phyllobates; species Phyllobates terribilis. Next base: position 335,534,895 of record NW_027362771.1, read on the forward strand.
TGCTCGTTGTCCCTGTACTCCCGTTTGTGAGTTTGTAGTCCACTCGCTACTTCACTGCAAGTACCCTGTGGGTATCTGGTTCTGCCTTTCCCTTCCTGTCTGTTCCGTGTGAACAGAGCCCTGTCCCCCCTGCTCTGCCTTGCTCACTGCTCCGGCAGTTTTTGCCTGCTCTGCCTTGCTCACCGCTCCGGCGGTTCTAGCCTGCTCTGCCTTTGCTCACCGCTCTGGCGGTTCTGGACTGCTCTGACCCTTTGCTCACTGCTCCGGCAGTCTCGCTCTGCTCTGACCCTTTGCTCGCTGCTTCGGCAGTCTCGCTCTGCTCTGACCCTTTGCTCGCTGCTCCGGCAGTCTCGCTCTGCTCTGACCCTTTGCTCGCTGCTCCGGCAGTCTCGCTCTGCTCTGACCCTTTGCTCGCTGCTCCAGCAGTCTTGCCCTGCTCTGACCCTTTGCTCGCTGCTCCGGCAGTCTCGCTCTGCTCTGACCCTTTGCTCGCTGCTCCGGCAGTCTCGCTCTGCTCTGACCCTTTGCTCGCTGCTTCGGCAGTCTCGCTCTGCTCCGACCCTTTGCTCGCTGCTTCGGCAGTCTCGTCCTGCTCCTCTCTCGCTCACCGCTCCAGGCGGCCTTGTCCTGCTCTTCTCTCGCTCACCGCTCCAGGCGGTCACGTCTTGTTCTGCTCTTGCTCGCCGCTCTGGGCGGCCTCACTCTGCTGTTTGTCCACCGGGTCTGCAGTTCTGTTCCTGAGTCCCAGTCTGAACTGGGTCCTATCCACTCTGTGCTCCAACCTGTCATACCAGCCAGTACCTCCCTGCCTGCATACCTGTCGTTCTCGCCAGCATCCACCCGTCTGTATTCCAGCTGTGTCTGCCTATACCCACCAGTCGGTGTGCCAGCCTAACCTGCCTGTTCCAGTATTCCCCTGTGTGGGTCAACAGCCGTGTCCGGGGTCTGACCTGGAGTAGCACCTGGTCCCTCTGCCCGGTTCCTCCCTGGTGCACTGGCGTCGTATGCCGTCGTGCGACCTAGGTCGGATCGGGCAGATACTTAGTTACGCCCCTCCAGGCACTCTCCGGTTCATGGCACAGTGGAATCACTAAACACACACACACCAGTCAGTCCGGGCGTGTGCATTACACAATCCAAGCTGCTTGAGGTCTAGTGTGAAGTTTCCACAATCAGTGATCGTTTGGGGAGCCATGTCATCTGCTGGTGTAGGTCCATTGTGTTTTATCAAGACCAAAGTCAGCGCCGTTTACCAGGAAATTTTAGAGCACTTCATGCTTCCCTCTGCCGACAAGCTTTTTGGAGATGGAAATTTCATTCTCAAGCAGGACTTGGCACCTGTCCACATTGCCAAAAGTACCAATACCTGGTTTAAAAACAACAGTATCACTGTGCTTGACTGGCCAGCAAACTCGCCTAACCTTAACCCCATGGAGAATCTATGGGGTATTGTCAAGAGGAAGATGAGAGACACCAGACCCAATAATGCAGATGAGCTGAAGGCTGCTGTCAAAGCAACCTGGGCTTCCATAACACCTCACGAGTGCCACAGGCTGATCGCCTCCATGCCACTCCACATTGATGCAGTATTTGATGCAAAAGGAGCCCCGATCAAGTATTGAGTGCATTTACTGAACATACATTTCAGTAGGCCAACATTTTGGATTTTAAAAACATTTTTTAAGCTGTTGTTATAAAGTATTCTAATTTACTGAGATAATGACTTTTGTGCTTTCATTGGCTGTAAGCCATAATCATCAACATTAACAGAAATAAACACTTGAAATAGATCACTCTGTAATGACTCTATATAATATACGAGTTTCACTTTTTGTATTGAAGAACTGAAATAAATTTACTTTTTGATGATATTCTAATTTTGTGAGATTCACCTGTATATACATATAAAATAAAGGCAATTCCTGTAGGAGAATACACCAGGATTAAACATAATTGTAGTAAAATTGATGGGTTGAGTAACGAAATTGCTGATTGCCGTAATAAGCTAAAAAACAGGTTATCCACCTTGGACTCTGGCTAGAGCTTCAAGAATAATAGCTAAAAAAGATAGAGCAGCATTAATAGGTATCACTAATCATTGAATCAATAAAGGGAGAGAAAACCTGTCTTGTCCTTGAAATTCAGTCCACAGTTTCATTCAATTAAAAAAATCATTAATAAATATTTACCAGTCCAGCTCAAGGATAATACTATGCCCGCAATTTTAAAATCAGGATGCACAATTGTTGCTAAAAGAGCACACACATTGGGGGACATTTTATCTCCAAAGCTTACTGGCTCTGTGAGACAAAGACACACATGGCTGAATTGTAAAGGGTTTTCCAGATGCAGCTTTAATCACTGCAGTATGTGCAATTTGCTACAGGTTACAAAGAAATTCACTAATGTAGAAAGATCTCATCAATTGGATATCTGGAATTATATTAATTGTAATAGTGATCATGATTTGAGTGCAAAGCATATAGAAAATTATATATGGGTTGTACTGTGCGAAAGGTGAAGAAACGAATAGCTGAGCATACAGGAGATGTATACAATGTTAATGAAACTAACCAAAATATTTCTCATGCTTATAGACACTTTATTCAAACTCATAACGGTGATATTTCCCAACTTCAAGTATATGGTATAGAAAAAGTCTTTCCAAATCCCAGAGGTGGAGACCTTAAAAGACGTTTATTGGACCGTGAAGCATACTGGATTTTCCATTTAAATACCTGTCATCCGAATGGATTAAATATGCAACGATAGATAATGTTTTATTATGAATGTGTCTTGGTTGATCTAATGAATTTTGCTTGGTTTCTAATAAGTTTTGTATGTTTATTATTATTATTATTTATTATTATTATATTGCCATTTATTCCATGGCACTTTACATGTGAAGAAGGGGTATACATACAAGTACAATTACAATAATCTTGAACACAATGTGACGGCGACTGGTACAGGAGGAGCGAGGACCCTGCCCGTGAGGGCTCACAGTCTAATCATGTATGCAATTTTTTTTTAAATCATGTGATTTTTCAATGGAGTGTAATTGGTGGCTTGCTTTATAAATAGATGGTGGGTGCATTTGTATATACAGTTGTGCTCAAAAGTTTACATACCCCGGCAGAATTTTTTCTTTCTTGGCCTTGTTTCAGAGAATGTGAATGATAGCAAAAAAAACTTTTTCTTCATTCATGGTTATTGGTTAGGTGAAACCATTTATTGTCAAACTACTGTGTTTTCTCTTTTTAACTCTTAATGACAACCAAAAACATCCAAATGACCCTGATCAAAAGTTCACATACCCCTGTGATTTTGTCCTGATAACATTCACAGAATTTGACACAAATGGGCTTGAATGGCTACTAAAGGTAACATCCTCACCTGTGACCTGTTTGCTTGTAATCAGTGTGTGTGCATAAAAGTTGAGTGAGTTTCTGGGATCCAGACAGACTCTTGCATCTTTCATCCAGCCACTGACGTTTCTGGATTATCAGTCATGGGGAAAGCCAAAGAATTGTCAACGAATCTACGGGAAAAGGTAGTTGAACTGTATAACACAGGAAAGGGATACAAAAAAATATCCAAGGAATTGATAATGCCAGTCAGCAGCGTTCAAACTGTGATTAACAAATGGAAAATCAGGGGCTCTGTAAAAACCAAACCACAGTCAGGTAGACCAACAGAAATTTCGGCCACAACTGCCAGGAAAATTGTTCGGAATGCAAAGAAAAACCCTCAAATAACATCAGCTGAAATTCAGGACTCTCTGAAAACTAGCGGTGTGGCTGTTTCAAGATGCACAATAAGGAGATACTTGAAGAAAAATGGGCTGCATGGTTGAGTCGCCAGAAGAAAGCCATTACTGCGCAAATTCCACAAAGTATCTCGCCTACAATACACCAAATAGCACAGAGACAAGCCTCAAAACTTCTAGTACAAGGTAATTTGGAGTGATGAGACCAAAATTGAACTTTTTGGCCACAACCATAAACGTTACATTTCAATAGAGGTCAACAAGGCCTATGATGAAAGGAACACCATTCCTACAGTAAAGCACGGAGGTGGATTGCTGATGTTTGGGGAAGTGTGAGCTACAAAGGCACAGGAAACTTGGTAAAAGTTGAAGGAAAGATGAATGCAGAACGTTATCAGCAAATACTGGAGGCAAATTTGCACTCATCAGCACGGAAGATGCGCATGGGATGTACTTGGATGTTCCAACATGACAATGATCCAAAACAAAAGGCTAAGTCGACCTGTCATAGGCTACAGCAGAACAAAGTGAAGGTTCTGGAGTGGCCATCTCAGTCTCTGGACCTCAATATCATTGAGCCACGCTGGGGAGATCTCAAGCGTGCAGTTCATGCTAGACAGCCCAGGAATTTACAGGAACTGGAGCCTTTTTGCCAAGAAGAATGGGCAGCTTTACCATCTGAGAAATTCAAGAACCTCATCCACAACTACCACAAAAGACTTCAAGCTGTCATTGATGTTAGAGGGGGCAATACATGGTATTAAGAACTGGGGTATGTGAACTTTTGATTAGGATCATTTGGATGTTTTTGGCTGTCATTAAGATTTAAAAAAAGAAAACACAGTAGTTTGACAATAAATGGCTTCACCCAACCAATAAGCATGAGTGGAGAAAAAGTTCTTTTGTTATCATTCATATTCTCTGAAACAAGGCCAAGAAAGGAAAAATTCTGCCGGGGTATGTAAACTTTTGAGCACAACTGTAGCTTTGAAAAAGAACGCAGGTTGGGGTGTTCGAAACGTGTTGTTAATCCTTTGATGACGATGGAATCTGATTTTATGGAATAATTAAAGATTTGTTTGCTGCATCTAAGAAGCTGGATTCCTTTTCCTCTACTTGCATTTGCACAATGAGATCAGTGGCCCAATGTCATTTAACCTGTGAAAAACACCAGTTGCTTATTCAAATCTTTGAAAAGTGGCTATTTGCCCACTGTGATGCCCTTTCTGATGCCCAGAACCCATTTGGGTCAGGATAGGATAACCTGAATTTGATGCGGACCATCACTATTTGTGTGTTGGTGGTGTGAGATCTGTGGTCCAAACTCATTTAACCCCTGAAAAATACCATTTATTGAAATCTGATAAAAGTGGCTATTTGCCTACTTTGATGCCTGTTCTGATGACCAGAATCCATTTGGGCCAGGATAGAGTGACCTGAATTTGATGTAGGCCTTCACATTGTATGTAACGGTTGCATAAGATCAGTGACCCAAAGTCATTTAACCCGTGAAAAACACCAGTTACTTATTCAAATCTGTGAAAAGTGGCTATTTACCCACTGTTATGCCCTTTCTGATGCCCAGATCCCATTTGGGCCAGGCTACAGTGACCTGAATTTGATGTGGGCCATCGCTATCACTGGAATGGTGAAGTGAGATCAGTAGCCCAATGTCATTTAACCCGTGAAAAACATCAGTTACTTCTTCAAATCTGTGAAAATTGACTATTTGCCCGTTATGCCTTTTCTGATGCCCAGAACCCATTTGGGCCAGGATGTAGTGACCTGAATTTGATGCATGTAATGGTGGCATATCAGTGGCCCAACGTCATTTAACCCTTTCACTACTGCCCTTCAGTGTCCATTTTGTTCCAGTTTTGTAAATTGAAATGCTGCTTTTAAACATATCCACATCAGGACACCTCGCTGCATTATATTTTATTATTGCAATTTTTTATTTTTGTTGTTAAACCTGTAAAAAAACGAAAAAAATAAATTGGCAAATAAGAAGCTGAGGAATAAGAAACCAACTTCAGTATCGTTTTTAACCATGAATGCAAACATTTCATTGCAAGGCATTGATTGTTGTTGGGGGTCTCCATCTTTAGGCTTTTTTTTTAAGCAATATCTTTGGGTATCATTCTCATTAAGTGTTTTCAGCCACAACATTATCATGCACGATCAGCCTGTACAAGCCTCACAGGGACAGAGCTCCCCGGCGACGTGCGTGCAAAATCGTCGCTCAGACAGAAAGCGGAACCAGAGTTGTTTATCTTTATTTCCGCGGAACAGAAATAAATGTGCAATCACCGGAAGTGATGTAATTATGTTGTCTTGGAAACTAAGCCGCTACTTTATCCTGTCAAGTGATGGCGGAGGACACCCTGACTGCGGTAACAAATGGCGCTGACAGCGGGGGGGGTCGTAGTACAAGGCGGTGTAGCGCAGGGCTATTTGTGGCCTTTATATCTGCTCTGTGTGTGGTGTGGGTGATCGGGTGGGACACACTTAGCTGATGCCCCTCAGCATTGCTTGCTGTGTGGTCGGGGTGTATGCAGTGATGAGAGCCGCAGCTTCTCCAGTGTTCACACTATGGACAGAGCTGATCCTGGAGATCAGCCATAGGCGGCCATCTATAGTATGTGGGAAGATTTGCCTCCTTGTGGTCACTTATCAGGCTCACAGCTGTGATTCTGAATGATGGCGGCCACGCACAATATAGGAATCTGTCATCAGCCAGCCGAGCATCCATGTACAGAGCCGTCCTCTAAGGAAATAATAAAGCTGTAAGGCTGTGTGCCCACGTAGCGTTTTTCAAGCGTTTACGCTGCGGAATTTCCGCAGCGTAAACGCTTGTTAAACGCTAGGTAATCCGCTCCCCATGGTCCCCAAGGGGATTTCGCAAGTTCTATGCCCACGCTGCGGATTTTTCCGCAGCGTTTATGCTGCGTTCAAAATTCCGCAGCATGTTCATTAATTTTGCGTTTCCGCAAGCGGAATTGCCTTGTGCAATGCATTAAAAACGCAAGGCAATTCCGCATGTGGTAAACGCGCGATAAGCGCGCAATAAACGCGTGCGGAATTCCGCATGCGTTTTTCCGGGAGAGGACATGCGGAAATGAAGCAGAAATTTTCTGCTTCATTTCCGCAACGTGGGCACATAGCCTTAAAGACAAATCCCTGTGAATAGTCAGAGGGGCGGGGCCATTCTCAGGAATAGTCATGCAGCCCAGGCTTGTAAGGCCACGCCATGCTGACAGGTACAGCTTTGAAAAACATTTTGTCATCCTGTGTAATGTAGATCTGGAGGCTGACGATGTCTCCCTTTAAATAACACAATATAACATTATTATGCAGTGATCTAATGGGTGTTGTGACAGTCGAAGGCTAATTCTAACCATATATTATGATGAGAAAAGCTCCTCTAAGTCCAAAACACATGCCCTTTAACGTGTATTGTTCGCTTTGCTTTGTTTTTGACAGACCCAGTGTGAACATAGCATTACAGTGTTCTGAATGTTGGGCAACGGGGGATAAATGCCTACTTGCGTTATACAGATTAAAGGCATTGTCCACCATTTGAAAGCCATGTAAGCTTTCTTCCAAAATCAGCAAAATGCCAAATACAACTTGCAGATAAGTATTACAGCTCAGCCCCATTAACATCAATAGAGCTGAGATGCAATGCCAGACATGACCTGTGGAGACAGATGTTTCACTGTTTGGAAGGAAGCAGCCATTGTTGCCTAAGGCCTCATGCAAACATCCGTGGATCTCAATCTGATCAGGAACCGCAATTCACGGACCCGAGCGTGACATCCTCATAGAAATGTGTGAAGCTGTCATGCTTCGGTTTGGAGACCCGCGGCCAGTCTGTGCATTGTGGTCCCTGATCAGACCGAGATTCATGGTCGTCTGTACGAACCCTAACAAATCCTATACTCCTTTACATAGCGAGGGAGGAATACTCAGCTCACCTGTTCCTGGTTGATCGCACGGTTGCTTGTTAGGCAGTAAATAAGCAGAAGGAAACAACCATAATCATAGTTCTTGTGATTAAGGGATAGTTGTGCCTGAAAGAAGCGATATTCATATTTCCTGATGGTGGAATCTCACTACATATATGTTTTTAACTTTATAAATTCCAGGTTGTCATTAATTGTAGGCTCTGGCTTCAGTTACTTTCTTTTGTACAACACATTTAATACAGATCATATGATGATCAGATATGATGAGATTATGCGAGGATGTAGAGGGTGTAAATGCTTTCATTTCTGTTTTTGCTGAAAGGAAAAAGGGGACATAGTATGTTGGTGCTCTGTTAACACTTTGTTTTAGGGGCTTTCCTAATAGAGTTAGCCACCTTGCTGCCATAATACATAGAGCTTATCAAATTACATTGACGACCACTGTTCCCATTTCTCTCAGATCCCTCGGTCCAGCACTGGTGACCATTATCCATGCGAACGGTATGTGGACTGTCTATATGCGCCTCCATTGATAAATCATACTCTGTCTTTGTTATTTCACAGGTCCCGTCTGATTCTACAAACTTGAGAAAACCTCGTGTTAAAAAAGGTGGGAGATTCCTCATATTTCTTCTGTCACATCATTCTTGTTGTATTGTTGTGTTCTGTTGAATGGAAATGATGAATTTATTTGCATAGAAACAGGTAAGTTAGTGAGACCAGAACATTACAGCTGCCAAAAATCCAAATCTTCTGGATATCAATGTGATCACTTTCACTATCATAGGTGGCTTTTTAGCCAAACATCATTGCAATCTTCATGGGGAACTTGTCACTTGATTTATGCTTCCCAAACCACTGACAGCATGAATCGGAGAGACTGGATTTATCACTTCACTGTGGAACCTGCTGCGTATCAGGGAAAACGGGGTTTGGGGTCGAGATGACTAAACAATGTGGCAGGTCCCTGCTGGGTTCTCCTTGCTCCGCTCCCCTAGACTTACAAGTTTCTTCCTATACACTCATGGGAAGAGAAATTTCAATCAAGCAGAGCTGTGCGGGAAGAAGCCGTTTTCAACTATGTTTTCTTTGAAACACTGCAGCGTTTTAGAGTAAAACATGGATGTCTTTATTAAGGAATCCCGTCACTGATTAGTGCTGCCCTTGGTCCGGGCATCGTGAATCACGTGACAGGTTCCCTTTAATGTTGCATAACCAAAGCCACTGTCTAGCCCTTGCCTTCATATGATGGTAACCTGTAGATTGCGACTTTCTGCGTTGTGATACAGTGTACACTATTGAATTTCATTCTGTGGTAAAACTACAACTCCCATCATGTTGGTTGTTGTAGTATCAGAATGGGTCAAAGGCCGGTGATATGTTCTACAGTTTTGCATGACATCTTTATCTTCTTACTATACCATCAAAAGCACCACTTCTGTAATTATTATTTATTTCATAGCACTCTTAATTACAGGACGCTGTACATATAAAACAGGCTTACACTACGCAGCAATCATCTGGCAGTGCACAGAACAATGCGGTATGACATCGAAGGGATGAGCAAAGTGCATTGACAGCGCATGACAGGAGAATACACAGTGGCGTAACTTGAAGCTTATGGGCCCCAATGCAAAAGCTCCATTGGGGCCCCCAATTATTGCAAGTGTTTAATAGTATTGGTCTTTTCATATAGGTGGAAGGGACTTTTTGAACTCCTTAAGCTCCAGGGCCCGGGTGCAATTGCAACCCCTGCACCTATTGTAGTTATGCCCGTGTGCATACTCGTCATATGTAACCCCCCCATCGTCAAGTATCTGTACTTAGCCTGTATAGAGTATAAAGTAAGCCTAGCAATGCTTGGCTGGGAAGGAGCAACAAAGGGGTAAGGGTATCCGTATAGAAGTGAGGAAGACAGTAAATCAGGTTCAAATGCAAAATAGTATATTGAAAAACCAGTCTGCAATGGCTTGGGATATGTGTAATAGGAAAAAAAGAGAGTTACTCAAACTGCTCATAGCTAAGCGACAGACTGGTACAATGGGAGTGAGCACCCTGCCCGCCAAGCCTGACAATCTATAGCCTTCTGCTATGGTAGTGCGGTAGCAGTTGTTATTTTGCAGGTTGTAGCATTCTTGATCAGGTAGGTTTCCAGGTTGTGTTTGAAACTTACTACTCAATCTACAAAGTTTTCAGAGTATGGGGTAGACACAGGAGAAATATTAGAGACTGTTATGTGAGGAGGTGAACAGAGAAGGTCTTGTAAGGAGCAGGGCTGTGAAGTCGGTAAGCCAAACCTGCGACTCCGACTCCTCAATTTCCTTTACACCGACTCCACGACTCCGACTCCCACATATATTGCTTATATTTAAGTGAAAAATTTATTGTAGTACAATGTGAACATCAGACATTTAATCATTTTTATGATACAATAATCAACATATTTAGATAGAACATAATATATATTTGTTGGAATACAACTTTAGAACTCAAAAAACTGTAATAAATTGTAAATATGTAATACACTATGTAACATCGATTACATATACAGTACAGACCAAAAGTTTGGACACACCTTCTCATTTAAATATTTTTTTGTATTTTCTTGACTATGAAAATTGTACATTCACACTGAAGGCATCAAAACTATGAATTAATACATGTGGAATTATATACTTAACAAAAAAGTGTGAAACAACTGAAAATATGTCTTATATTCTAGGTTCTTCAAAGTAGCCACCTTTTGATTTGATGACTGCTTTGCACACTCTTGGCATTCTATTGATGAGCTTCAAGAGGTAGTCACCGGAAATGGTCTTCCAACAATCTTGAAGGAGTTCCCAGAGATGCTTAGCACTTGTTGGCCCTTTTGCCTTCACTCTGCGGTCCAGCTCACCCCAAACCATCTCGATTGGGTTCAGGTCTGGTGACTGTGGAGGCCAGGTCATCTGGCGTAGCACCCCATCACTCTCCCTCTTGGTCAAATAGCCCTTACACAGCCTGGAGGTGTGTTTGAGGTCATTGTCCTGTTGAAAAATAAATGATGGTCCAACTAAACGCAAACCGGATGGAATAGCATGCCGCTGCAAGATGCTGTGGTAGCCATGCTGGTTCAGTATGCCTTCAATTTTGAATAAATCCCCAACAGTGTCACCAGCAAAGCACCCCCACACCATCACACCTCCTCCTCCATGCTTCACGGTGGGAACCAGGCATGTAGAGTCCATCCGTTCACCTTTTCTGCGTCGCACGAAGACACTGTGGTTGGAACCAAAGATCTCAAATTTGGACTCATCAGACCAAAGCACAGATTTCCACTGGTCTAATGTCCATTCCTTGTGTTCTTTAGACCAAACAAGTCTCTTCTGATTGTTGCTTGTCCTTAGCAGTGGTTTCCTAGCAGCTATTTTACCATGAAGGCCTGCTGCACAAAGTCTCCTCTTAACAGTTGTTGTAGAGATGTGTCTGCTGCTAGAACTCTGTGTGGCATTGACCTGGTCTCTAATCTGAGCTGCTGTTAACCTGCGATTTCTGAGGTTGGTGACTCGGATAAACTTATCCTAGAAGCAGAGGTGACTCTTGGTCTTCCTTTCCTGGGGCGGTCTTCATGTGAGCCAGTTTCTTTGTAGCGCTTGATGGTTTATGTAACTGCACCTGGGGACACATTCAAAGTTTTCCCAGTTTTTCGGACTGACTGACCTTCATTTCTTAAAGTAATGATGGCCACTCGTTTTTCTTTACTTAGCTGCTTTTTTCTTGCCATAATATAAATTCTAACAGTCTATTCAGGACTATCAGCTGTGTATCCACCTGACTTCTGCACAACGCAACTGATTGTCCCAACCCCATTTATAAGACAAGAAATCCCACTTATTAAACCTGACAGGGCACACCTGTGAAGTGAAAACCACTTCCGGTGACTACCTCTTGAAGCTCATCAAGAGAATGCCAAGAGTGTGCAAAGCAGTCATCAAAGCAAAAGGTGGCTACTTTGAAGAACCTAGAATATAAGACATATTTTCAGTTGTTTCACACTTTTTTGTTAAGTATATAATTCCACGTGTGTTAATTCATAGTGTTGATTGTCACGGGTGTGTTGCCACGAAGATCGTCACGAGTACACAGCCTGACTTCTCGCAGCTGACTTGTTGGTGCTTTGTGTTTTCTCGGCAGTGTAGGAGTTAATTCTCTCTCTCTCTGGGCTAGCTGAGGTCCAGCCTCGCCCAGCTGCAATCAATGCTTCTTTAGTGAGACTCCTTTATATTCCTGCAGGTCTGTTTGGGAGGTGTCGGTGAAAGCTTTTCATTCAGACTTGCAGAGCGGATCGTGGTGTTTGGAGTTGCTGAGATAAGTGTATTTGGAAGTGTGTTTTCCCTTTCCTCGCTTTATCATTTATCTCCTTTCCCGTTGGTGTTCCCTCTGTTGTAGTTGTTTAGAAGTTGTATGCAAGGTGGTTTTGGTTTTTCCCTTGTACTGTCTCGTTCGTCTAAATACTGTGTGTGGGCATATTATTTCTGGTTCCCTATTGTTGTGATCGGGGTCCTTCTCAGGACTAGATTACTTAGGTGCAGGGATCCTCAGAAGGTAGGGGTTACGCTGGCGGCCTGGACCTCTGTACCTTTAACAGTACCTCCAGGATGAGGGATTAGTCAGGGCCCCAGCTTAGGGTCAGCTTAGGCCCCCTACCTCCAGTATTCTGTGTCAGTGTGACATTTTCACCGACCATCTTAGTTTTTCTCCAGCTACCATGGATCCAGTAGCCGGTCTAGCTCGGCAGTTGCAGAGTTTGTCCATGGGGCTGGCTGACGTTAGGTCCAAGGTTTTGCATCCTCTGGAGCAAGCCGGACCAGAACCTAAAGTTGCTCTCCCTGACAGGTTCACTGGGGGGCGGGACAAGTTTTTTGTTTTCCGGGAGGCATGCAAATTGTACTTTCGGCTGCGGCCTCGGTCATCGGGCAGTGAAGAACAAAGGGTGGGAATTGTCATCTCGCTCCTACAAGGGGACCCACAATCTTGGGCGTTCTCTCTTCCCCCAAGCTCCCCGGTTCTCCAGTCAGTGGATAGGTTTTTCGCTGCTCTGGGACTCGTATATGATGACCCAGATCGGATCTCCCTTGCTGAGTCTAAGTTACGTAGGATTCAGCAGGGAGATCGTCCGGCGGAGGAATTCTGTTCGGAGTTCCGTAGGTGGGCCACGGACACCCAGTGGAATGACCCGGCTCTTAGGAGCCAGTTTTGTCATGGTTTATCCGACAAATTACAGGATGTGTTGGCACAGTATGACTCTCCCGCGTCACTGGAAGCCGCTATGGCCCTTGCTATTCGCGTTGACAGACGGCTTCGGGAGAGGTGCGGGATAACTCTACCCCCTGTAATGTCTCCACCTCCTACAAGGTCCCCTCATATGGTGGTTCCCCTGGTCAGTCCGGAGGAGCCTATGCAATTAGGAGGGACATCATTTCGGGGAAGGGGACCGGTGGTGCGCCATAAGACAGGAAGGTGTTTTCTCTGCGGGAAAAAGGGACATTTTATTGGGGGGTGTCCATCCCGTCCCTTGCAGAGTAAAGAGTCGTCGAAAAAACTGTTGATCCCAGGTTGTGTGGTGGACGGCAATCTGGGAGTAGGTATTTCGTCCCTAGGTTCGTCTCAGTTTCTCGTACCGGCGGAGGTGGTGGTGGGTACGAGAACTGAGAGGATATCTGTTCTTCTGGATAGTGGGGCCGGGGCTAATCTGGTTGATGCTCGGTTTGCCCGGGTTCAAGGTATGCGATTGAGTGAGTTGGCTAAACCCATCCCCATATTCTCGATCGATGCCAGACCTCTCGGTCAGGGAAGTTTTTTGCAAGCTGTGCATGGCGTAAAACTTCAAGTGGGGGCAATACATAAAGAACTGTTGTCTTGCTACGTGTTGGAGGGTCTTCCCACTCCTATAGTGTTGGGCCTTCCTTGGTTAGCTAAGCATAACCCGGTTATTAATTGGCAAACCAGAGAGATAAGCCAATGGAGTAAATTCTGTAATAAAAACTGCATGAACACGGTCATCGGTGCGGTTACTCCTTGGGTCTTACCTCCATTTCTGGCAGACTTTGAGGATGTATTCTCGGAGAATGGGTGTCAGGAACTACCTCCTCATCGCGTGTATGACTGTTCTGTAAAACTGCTCCCTGAGGCCAAGTTACCTAAAGCTAGGTTGTATAACCTTTCTGGTCCGGAGAGGCAGGCCATGAAGGATTATATTTCTGAAAGTCTGGCTAAGGGGCATATTAGACCTTCATCTTCTCCGGTGGCCGCGGGGTTCTTCTTTGTTAAGAAGAAAGATGGAGGCCTACGCCCTTGCCTGGATTTCCGTGAACTTAATCGGATTACGGTCCGAGATCCGTATCCGCTCCCACTTATTCCCGATCTCTTTAATCAGATCGTGGGCGCCAAATGGTTCTCTAAGTTGGATCTCAGGGGGGCGTACAATCTGATTAGGATGAAGGAGGGGGATGAGTGGAAGACGGCTTTTAACACTCCGGAGGGGCATTATGAGAACCTTGTCATGCCATTCGGTCTGACTAATGCCCCGGCGGTGTTTCAACACTTTGTTAATGATATTTTTCGCCACCTGGTGGGACAGTTTGTTGTCATATATCTGGATGATATCTTAATTTACTCGCCGGATCTGGTGTCTCATCAGGAGCACGTTAGACAGGTGTTACAGATCTTGCGGGATAATAAACTGTATGCCAAGTGGGAAAAGTGTGTGTTCGCCGTACAGGAACTCCAGTTTTTAGGCTTCCTGGTTTCAGCGTCCGGTTTTCGTATGGACCCTGGGAAAGTGCGGGCAGTTCTTGAGTGGGATCGGCCGGAGAATCTTAAGGCACTACAACGTTTCCTGGGGTTTGCTAACTATTACCGGAAGTTCATTCGTAATTTCTCGTCCATGGTTAAGCCTCTCACAGACATGACTAAAAAGGGGACGGATTTTTCTAGGTGGTCTGACAAGGCTTGTCAAGCATTCTCCTCCTTGAAAAAATGTTTTGCCTCGGCACCCATACTCATTCAACCTGATGCGTCTCAGCCATTCTTTGTAGAGGTAGACGCTTCCGAGGTAGGGGTGGGAGCAGTATTGTCACAGGGTTCGTCCCCTGGTAAGTGGCATCCGTGCGCCTTTTTCTCTAAAAAATTGTCGTCCGCTGAGAGGAATTACGATGTCGGCAATAGGGAACTCTTGGCCATTAAGTTAGCTTTTGAGGAGTGGCGCCATTTTCTGGAGGGGGCTGTTCATCCGGTCACCGTCATCACCGATCACAAGAACCTGCTATATCTGGAGTCCGCTAAACGTCTGAATCCCAGACAAGCTAGGTGGTCATTGTTTTTTACCAGGTTTAATTTCGTCGTTACATATCGTCCTGGGTCTAAAAATGTAAAGGCGGATGCCTTATCTCGTAGTTTCCCTGGGGCCGGGAATACGGACGACCCGATTCCTATTCTTCAGGAGGGGGTGGTGGTTTCGGCAGTATGCTCTGAGCTGGAGGAGGAGATATTGGAGGCTCAGGGAGACGCCCCTGTTGGACCTCCGGGGAGACTGTTCGTTCCAGATCAGTTGCGACAAAAGGTGATCGAGGCACACCATAACTCAGTTTTTGCAGGACACCCGGGGAGTAAAGCAACTGTGGATCTCCTCTCGCGTCGGTTTTGGTGGCCTAACTTACATAAAGAGGTGGTAACTTTTGTCGCGTCCTGTGGGGTTTGTGCGCGCTCTAAGACCTCACATACCCGTCCGTCTGGGGCCCTCTTACCTTTGAAGATCCCGGAGCGTCCTTGGACTCATCTGTCTATGGACTTTATTACTGACCTCCCTCCGTCTTCGGGTAAAACGGTCATACTCGTTGTAGTGGACAGGTTCAGCAAGATGGCACATTTTATCGCTCTTCCGGCTCTCCCTAATGCTAAAACTCTTGCGCAGGTGTTCATTGGGGAGATTGTGAGGCTTCACGGGGTACCCTCCGAGGTGGTGTCTGATCGGGGGTCTCAGTTTGTGTCCAAGTTCTGGAAGGCGTTTTGTGCACGGCGGGGGATGCATTTGTCATTCTCGTCGGCTTTTCATCCTCAGACCAATGGTCAGACGGAACGTATGAACCAGAGCTTGGAGACATATCTTCGGTGTTTTGTGTCAGAGAACCAGGAGGACTGGGCTTCTTTCCTACCTCTGGCAGAGTTTGCTCTCAATAATAGGCGGAGCGAGTCCACTGGTAAGTCCCCGTTTTTTGGGGCATATGGTTTTCACCCCCAGTTTTGTACTTTCAGTAGGGGGGGCTCTTCGGGGGTTCCTGAGGAGGAACGATTTTCCTCATCTCTCGCTTCAGTATGGAGAGGGGTGCTGAAGAATCTGAATACTATGGGGAACCGATACAAACGTATGGCTGATAGGAGGAGAGTGTCTGGTCCGGACCTAAGTGTGAACGATCAGGTATGGTTGTCTACCAGGAATATTAAACTTAAGGTTCCCTCCTGGAAACTGGGTCCCAGGTTCATCGGGCCGTACAGAATCAGTTCTGTTATTAATCCGGTGGCATTCCGTCTTGACCTCCCCCCTACGTTTAAAATTCACAACGTGTTTCACAGATCATTGCTTAAGAGGTATGTGGCGCCGGTGGTACCGTCACCTTTACCTCCCCCTCCTGTGGTTGTCAATGGTAACTTGGAGTTCCAGGTATCGAGGGTCATTGATTCACGCTTTAATCGCCGGTCCCTTCAGTACTTGGTTCATTGGAAGGGGTATGGTCCTGAGGAGAGGATGTGGGTTCCTGCGTCGGATATTAACGCAGACCGATTAGTTCGGGCCTTCCACACGACTCACCCGGATAAACCTGGCCCTGAGGGTCCAGAGGCCCCTCGTAGAAGGGGGGGTACTGTCACGGGTGTGTTGCCACGAAGATCGTCACGAGTACACAGCCTGACTTCTCGCAGCTGACTTGTTGGTGCTTTGTGTTTTCTCGGCAGTGTAGGAGTTAATTCTCTCTCTCTCTGGGCTAGCTGAGGTCCAGCCTCGCCCAGCTGCAATCAATGCTTCTTTAGTGAGACTCCTTTATATTCCTGCAGGTCTGTTTGGGAGGTGTCGGTGAAAGCTTTTCATTCAGACTTGCAGAGCGGATCGTGGTGTTTGGAGTTGCTGAGATAAGTGTATTTGGAAGTGTGTTTTCCCTTTCCTCGCTTTATCATTTATCTCCTTTCCCGTTGGTGTTCCCTCTGTTGTAGTTGTTTAGAAGTTGTATGCAAGGTGGTTTTGGTTTTTCCCTTGTACTGTCTCGTTCGTCTAAATACTGTGTGTGGGCATATTATTTCTGGTTCCCTATTGTTGTGATCGGGGTCCTTCTCAGGACTAGATTACTTAGGTGCAGGGATCCTCAGAAGGTAGGGGTTACGCTGGCGGCCTGGACCTCTGTACCTTTAACAGTACCTCCAGGATGAGGGATTAGTCAGGGCCCCAGCTTAGGGTCAGCTTAGGCCCCCTACCTCCAGTATTCTGTGTCAGTGTGACATTGATACCTTCAGTGTGAATGTACAATTTTCATAGTCAAGAAAATACAGAAAAATATTTAAATGAGAAGGTGTGTCCAAACTTTTGGTCTGTACTGTATATATATATATATATATATATATATATATATATATATATATATATATATATATATATATATATATATATATATATATATACATACATATATTAGATTGTGGCCCGATTCTAACGCATCGGGTATTCTAGAATATGTATGCGGCCGACCGGGCGCAATCAGCAGAACGTTGTTTAAATTTGGCGCCAAAATCGCTGATTGGTCGCGGCCGGCAACCGCGACTAATTAGCAAAACGGTGTTTAAATTTGGCAGCAATATCGGTGATTGGTCACGGGTGGCGGCCGCGACCAATCTGCGAACTGTGTTAGTGAGGACCGGAGAGCTTGTTTAAATTGGTCGATTTTATCGCCAAATCAGCAGAGCATTGTTTAAATTTGGCGGCAATCTCGCTGATTAGTCTCGGCCAGCCGGCGGCCGGGACCAATGAGCAGAGCGGTGTTTAAATTTGGCGCCAAAATCGCTGATTGGTAGCGGTCACCGGCGGCCGCGACCAATCAGCAGAGCGTTGTTTAAGTTTGCCGCCCATCTCGCTGATTGGTCGCGGTGGCCGGCCGCGATTAATCAGCAGAGCGGCGTTTAAATTTGCCGGACATCTCGCTGATTGGTCGCGGTGGCCAGCCGCGACCAATCAGCAGAGCGGCGTTAAAATTTGCCGCCCATCTCGCTGATTGGTCGCGGCCGGCCACCGCGACCAATCAGCGTCGTATTAGTGTGGGCCCGGGAGCGGCGCTGCTTGTGCGGCTCCGTATTAGCGAGGACCGGGGAGCGGCGCTGCCTGTGCGGCTCCTTCTGCTGCGAGAAGCCGGGAGATGAGCAGCTGCTCGCAGCAGAAGCATCCCGACCGGCGGCGCTGCTCCCCGGTCCTCCGTTCACACTTGCTGTCGGGAGATCAGCGGGCCAAGCTGCTGATCTTCCGACGTTAGCCGCATGGAGGTCAGCGGCGCCGGTCGGGGTAGTTGTGCTGATAGCGCCGCTCATCTCCCCGCTGCATCGCCGCTGACCTCGGTCCACCAGATGAGCCGCTAACGGCCACCATCTTTTTTCAGAAATCCCGCGGCGCTGATTGGCCGCTGCCGGACCAATGAGCGACGCGGGATTTCCAGGACAGACAGACAGACGGGATAAGACGATTATATATATAGATATAACACTATGTAATAAGCTATGTAAGTGGCAAAAAACAGTTTTCAACAAAAACATACTAAATAACATTTGTGCAGTCTATGAATTTGTTCTAAGAAATAGAATTGCCTCCATCAGATCCTCCTTCAAAGATAACCTCAAATCTGACCTAATAATTTTAAGGCTAGAGAACAACCTCTCTACACTAACTTTGGTTGGAGGCTAAGCCGTAACCACTTGGGCAACATCTCTAACAATTTCCGGGTATAAAGGAATTGCCTCATGCACAGTCTGTTTTGATGAACGGTTGAATTTTTCTATTTCTTTGAGAGCAAGTGAAACATTTTGCTGAAATATGGTCAATCTGCTTGCTATAGGAGACGGAGTGAAATCTTTTTCCTTGTGGCAACGCTTTGCCTGCTCCATGTCATCCAAATACTTGTCAAAGTCAAACTCCTCATCTGATGAGGATGAAGATATGGCAGCAGTAGCACTGTCAAGACCCAAGTCCTCTTGCGCCTGGCAGTCCTCCTGTAGGCCACTCATCCTAACTGCTACCTCAGTCAGAGCTTCATTCTTTTTGGTAAGATAAGATATGGATAGACAGATATGGATAAATGGATGGTTAGATAGATAGATAGTCATGGAGGGATGGATAGATAGATAGTGGGATAGATGGAGGAATAGATAGATTAATAGAGGGATGGAGAGATAGATAGATACAGGGATGGATGGATGGATGGATAAATATATGGATAGATGGATGGATAGATGAAAGGATGGATAGATGGATGGATAGATGAAAGGATGGATAGATAGATAAGATAGATAGATACGATAGATAAAGTCATAGATAGATAGTGGGATAGATGGAGGAATAGATAGATTAATAGAGGGATGGATAGGGAAATAGAGGGATGGAGAGATAGATAGATACAGGGATGGATGGATAAATATATGGATAGATAGATGATGGATAGCTGGAGGGATAGATGAAAGGATGGATAGATAGATAGAGGGATGGATAGATAGAGGGATAAATGAAAGGATAGATGAACGAATAGATGGAGGGATAGATAGATGCATAGATAGAGAGATGGATAGATAGATGAATACATGGAGGGATAGATAGAGTGTGATAGACAGATGACAGCTGCAGACAGCAAATAGTACTTTGCACATATAGTTCACACATTGTACAGAGAGCACATAATAATCACCTACAATATTAGCATTAGTTACCTTCCAGTGACAGAGATGAGCAGTAGTACTTTCACTTTCTCCAGCTCGGGGCCCAGGAATCGGATCCTGTGCAGGACAGGCACCCCTCCCCCTCCTCTCTCTGGTGAAGACAGCAGCAGACAGGACAGAGGAGGGGAGATTGCCCCCTGCTGTCTGGAGCCAGTGCAGGACAGGAGCACTGCAGCATACAAGTGAGTTTTGATAGGTGCGTGCCCCTGCTTCTAGGGGGGGCAGCTGCCCCCCTGTCCCTCGCTGGCTACTGCCATGATTCACACACAGCGTTTTTGCGGATCCGTTTTTTGCAGTAAAATGCAGTGACTCTGGGCATCCCAGCAAAGTCAATGGGTTTCAAGATATGACATTCAGACACATCGTTTTGTGAGGATCCGTTTTTGGGCTCAAAAATGGATCCTCACAAAGAATGAGCATGTCAGTTTGTGCGGCGTTTTTCTAATCTGCTTTTGCTATTGAAAACATTGTTTTTGAGCACAAAAACCTTTCAGGTGATGCGGTTTTTTAAAAAGCTGATCTGCTTTTGCTGCTGAAAAACGTATCCTCAAAAAACGCAGCAAAAACGCTGTGTGTGAATGTAGCCTTAGATCAGGAATAGAACAGCCATTTATAGGACATTTTATAACTTTCCAAAATTCCTATGAAAAAATATTCAGCACATTCTGCATTGAACTACTGTACCCAATTTATTATATATTTTAGGAGTCGGAGTCGGTCCATTTTATACCGACTCCGACGCACCAAAATGAGCCACGACTCCGACTCCACAGCCCTGGTAAGGAGCAGATATTTTGTGCGAGGAGGTATCAGGAGATTCGGTCAGCGATAAATGGAGGGGACCAGATATGTATGACCTTGTTTGTCATTATTAGTTGTTTCAACTGGATTCTCTGGTCTATGGGAGCCATTGAAGGGATTGGCAGAGGGAAGAGACAGAAAAGTAAGGGCTCATTCACACGTCAGTTTTTCACATTTGAATGCTATTTGTTTGTTTTTTCTCACGGATAGCACTCATACCTATGATAGTCTATGGGGCTGTTCACATGTCTATGATTTTTTTTTTATGTGTCCATGAAAAAATTGGTCAGGGGGGCCCAGCTCCAGCGCCGTATTCCCCACATAACACTTTCAATTGTATCAGCATCATAGATGCCGATACAGTTGAAAGCAATAGTGGAGGAGGGAGCGTCATGTGACGCTCCTTCTCCCATCATTCTCTGTCTGCCTCTGATGCAGCGGGCGTGATGACGTCGCCACGTTGTGCGCTGCGCTGTGCTGCTGAAACAGGCTGCAGAGACCGGAGCAGCGGGGGAGTGAGAAGAGGTAAGTATTGTATTTATTTATTTATCAGTAAGTACATGATGGATATAATACTGCAGGACTTTGGGGGCTGCATTATACTCTGAGGGGGGGCTGCATTATACTCTGAGGGGGGGCTGCATTATACTCTGAGGGGGGGCTGCATTATACTCTGAGGGGGGGCTGCATTATACTCTGAGGGGGGGCTGCATTATACTCTGAGGGGGGGCTGCATTATACTCTGAGGGGGGGCTGCATTATACTCTGAGGGGGGGCTGCATTATACTCTGAGGGGGGGCTGCATTATACTCTGAGGGGGGGCTGCATTATACTCTGTGAGGGGGCTGCATTATACTCTGAGGAGGGGCTGCATTATACTCTGAGGAGGGGCTGCATTATACTCTGAGGAGGGGCTGCATTATACTCTGAGGAGGGGCTGCATTATACTCTGAGGAGGGGCTGCATTATACTCTGAGGGGAGCTGCATTATACTCTGAGGGGAGCTGCATTATACTCTGAGGGGGGGCTGCATTATACTCTGAGGGGGGGCTGCATTATACTCTGAGGGGGGGCTGCATTATACTCTGAGGGGGGGCTGCATTATACTCTGAGGGGGGGCTGCATTATACTCTGAGGGGGGGCTGCATTATACTCTGAGGGGGGGCTGCATTATACTCTGAGGGGGGGCTGCATTATACTCTGAGGGGGGGCTGCATTATACTCTGAGGGGGGCTGCATTATACTCTGAGGGGGGCTGCATTATACTCTGAGGGGGGGCTGCATTATACTCTGAGGGGGGGCTGCATTATACTCTGAGGGGGGGCTGCATTATACTCTGAGGGGGGGCTGCATTATACTCTGAGGGGGGGCTGCATTATACTTTGTGAGGGGGGACTGCATTATACTTTGTGAGGGGGGGCTGCATTATACTTTGTGAGGGGGGGCTGCATTATACTTTGTGAGGGGGGGCTGCATTATACTTTGTGAGGGGGGGCTGCATTATACTTTGAGGGGGGCTGCATTATACTTTATGAAGGGGGCTCCATTATGCTTTATGAGGGGTCTGCATTACACTATGGGGGGCTGTATTATCCTCTATCAAGGGCTATGGGGAGTGCATTATACTAATTTTTTTTACATCCAAGCGGGCATTAAAAGAGAGATTTTACTGAAGGCATTTGCTTCTTCCACTTTGTGATGCTAGCGAATCATAAACAGGCAGCAACACACTGGGAGAAGAGCAAGTGTTGTGCTGCCAACTCTTCTGTACAGCCCCTTACTGCACACTGAGGCTATGTGCCCACGATGCAGAAATGAAGCAGAAAATTTCTGCAGCATTTCTGCATCTCCCTGGCAGAAAAAACGCATGCAGATTGTGCATGCGTTTTTCCTGCAGAATACATGCGGATTCACATGCGTTTCCGCATGCAGATTGACAAGCGCTTTCCAGGCGATAGCATCACTTGGAAAGTGCTTGACAACTAGGTCACACTATATAAATCCATGCAAACAGCATGGATTTATACAGTGTGAACCGTAAAAATTAAAACAAATAAAGCTATACTCACCCCCGAGGCCCCGGTGTGGCTGCAGCGCTCGTTCCTGTCTGGTTCCCGACTGCCGGCATATCGCGAGACAGAGCGGTGAAGGCCGCAGGTCCTCAAGCGATGCCGGCATTCAGAGAGAAGCCGCCGGACAGGTGAATATAACTTTATTTGTTATTTTATTCTTTTTTAACAGGTACAATGGTACCCAGGTCTGCATGAGAGTCTCCTCTCCTCCAGAACTGGGTACCATCCGCACATAGAAACGCATAGAAGCCGCTTGTAGAAATGTACAGTCGCGGTTTCTATGCGTTTCAATGCAAGTCAATGGCGGGAGTTCCGCTGCGCTACCGCAAAATTAAATGACATGCTGCGGATTTTTGTACGCAGCATAAACTTTGCGGAAAAATCCGCAGCATGTGCATAGAACATGCGGAATCCCCTTGGGGACCATGGGGTGCGGATTACCTAGCGTTTCACAAGCGTTTATGCTGCGGAAATTCCGCAGTATAGACGCTTGAAAAACGCTACGTGGGCACACAGCCTGAGTGTTGGAGATAAAAGCTGGAAATCACACTGGGGTCTGCTGTTCTCTGCACATGTAATGACTGCAGTGAGGAGAGCAGACTGTCATTCTGTCTTCACACATCCTGTTCTAAGCATATAGTGGGAACATGTTCTTTTTCCTCTTATATTTGGATGTCTGCTTATGATGGGCAGAGCTGGCAGCCAGGGCTGTGGAGTCGGTAAGCCAAACCTCCGACTCTGGCTCCTCAATTTCCATGCCTCCGACTCCACGACTCCGACTCCCTCATACATGGCTCATGTTTAAGTGATAAATTTACTGTAGCACAGATTAATCTCAGCTAAAAGTCTAGACCCTTAGATCAGGAATAAGACAGACATTTATAGGACATTTCATAACTTTCCCAAATTCTTATGAAAAAATATTCCCCACAAACTGCATTGAACTACTGTACCCAATTTATTATATATTGTCGGAGTCAGTCCATTTTATACCAACTCTGACTCCACCAAAGTGGGCTCCGACTCCACAGCCCTGCTGGCACCACCACGAGAGTAAAGCCACTAGAAGTGTTTGTAATGGGATTCAACTCTGCAGCACTGACCATTCCCCCACATTGACTGGAGATGAGAAATGAAAGCTGCTAGTTAATCACACCCAGATCTGCTGTGCTTCTGCACCTCATCCACCCTGCAGTGAGGGCAGCAGACTGTTAGTCATTGCTATTGTGGGGGCGTGTGTTGCTGCCTGCTTATGATTGGTCAGCTTTAGAAAGAAGTACACGCCCACACTAAAATCTCTCTGATAATGCCCACTTGGACTTTAAAAAAAATAACTGTTTAGGTGCCAAATATTTTGATTACAAATATCTGCGCAACAGAGAGACAAAAGTTTTTAAAAAAACCTACACATATAAAGCAGAATTAGATGACCTATTACATTGTATGTCTAGTTGAATCTTAAACATTTGGTGAAAGGTCCTCTTTAAGTACGTGTCATGTATGCAGATATGTAGTAGAGATAATGATCAGGCGTGAGCTATCATTTCAATGCAGGGATTACACATATAGATCCTGCGTCTCTTATCAGGATAAAGAAGTATCGGACAGGCTGGATTTAAACCTAGCCTGACCTTTATCCTCTTTAGTGACATGCGTAACACAGATGTCTATAGTCATAAAAAGTATAGGGAAATTGTGAAACATCGCTGTTGATAGAACAAATAATCTGCCTAAGGAAATGTCATCTGACCTTCTGGTGGAACAGAGATGAAAACCACATAAAAATCAGTACAGAAGAAGTAAAGCAACATACATGTAAAGATTAATTTCCCAGAGGGGAAATCAGTATTCAGGAATGCAGTCCTATTACATAAAGTGTTACCTGCAAATTGCAAATATTAAAATAAAACTGTGGTGTCGTATACAAGAATATGACTGGAACAGATGTCTCTGTAGGATTGCAATGATTTAACTGTGGGTTGTTGTAAATATATTGTGCATATATTGAGATTTCCTTTAAAAATGCTGTGTCTGTAACGGTTATCATAAATTGATTTTCAGCTCCAGAACTCCCTATCCTGGAAAGACGAAACTGGCTCATTCACCTGCACTATGTCCATAAAGATTACGAGGCTTGTAAAGTGAGTTGTGATTGATTCCTTATTCACGCTTGTATTGCTTCTATGGCGTCACTTTTGTGTCTTTTTCATGGTCAGAATAACCTGATTTATTGCATTACCTCATCCAGTTAAATGAGTGACCTGACAGACACAATGTGTGGGGGGAGGATCAGTTAATCTCAGGTTTTATTCAGACGTCTGTTTTTATCTGCGTTTTACCCAGTTACAACACGTAACCATTATATTCTGTATAGCTGTTCTCATGTCTATTTATTTATTTTTTTTTGCAGACCGAAACACTGATACAAATCTGATCCAGCACACATATGTAGAAAACAGACATCTCAATAAGGCAATAATAACAATAAGTATTTTCTATCCCTTAAAGGGGTTGCCTGGCCTTAGGATACAAGTCTGCAGTCACTCTGTGACTGCAGACTTGTGACTCCTCGCAATGTACGCACTATACGCTGTGAGGATCCTCCGGTGCCGGCACTGAGAGTGAGCATGTGATGTTCATACTTCTGGCCACATTTCAACTAGACTGTGTCCGGCCTCACTCAATACACTTGCATTAAGAGAGTCTGCACATGTCTAGTCAGCACGTGACTGCATGTATGCAAATCACATTCTTGCTGTCATGCGCCCACCGCTCCCGGCACCAGACAACCCCTTTAATGAATTGCGTGATGACGCTAGTGTGAATTGAACCTTACATAAATATAAATTTAAAATATATGTTGTATGTATCATGGTCTTGTAGATCGGAGATGGCCATGATGATCGTAATGAACATGATATTAATTATGTATATTTCCAGGCTGCAATTAAGGAACAGCTCCAGGCTACAGAGGGTGTGTGTGAATATGCAGTGTATGTGCAAGGTAAGAAGGAAAAAAAATTCACATTACAATTTATAAGCCACCTAGCTGTTCTTTGTTGTTTTACCACTAGATTGTTTATTCCTTTACCACTAGATTTATTATTTAGTTGTATGATATCTTAGATTTTATGCCTTTTTTTCTAATGTGGCTGTGTAGTTTATTTTTACACATTCTTTCTGTATTCAGTTTCTCCTTATTAGATCAAGTTTTTTAATCAGGTTATTATTGTAGCAATTTCATACTAATATTTTTTTTTCTTTCTAGCATTGATTTTAAGATTAGAAGGGAAAATCCAGGAATCTCTTGAACTTTTCCAAACATGTGCAATCTTGAATCCAACCAGTCCTGATAACCTGAAACAAGTAGCTCGATCCCTGTAAGATTTTTGCAATTTTACTTTAACAGATTTACACGAGCTCAGTTTTGACTATTGTATCAGCTTTCATGTCTTTATTAAAGGGAATTTGTCACTAGGTTTTTGCTACCTCATCTAAGAGTAGCATAATGTAGGAAAAGAGACCCTGAATACAGCGAAGTATCACTTTGTTTACTGGGTGCACCAGTTGTGACACAATCAGAGTTTTTAGATCTAGAATGCAGCAGAGCTGAGAAAGCTAACCCCGCCCCCACCAGGCTCTCTGTGTATATGGTCTATAGACAATGAGCTGCTTATTAGAGGAGGGGTCGGATTCAGACTAGCATGCACAACTGCTGTAGTCAGGCTAGTGATAAACATGATCACACAACCTGTGCTTCTCTGTTTTGATTCCGTACCTATGGGTGCTTCCACATTTTTTGAGCACTAACTAACATGATATCATGTTTGCAGCGGGCATGTTCAATCTTTTTATGCCAATTGGAGAAAAGACATAGGTGTTACGTGACCTGTGTCAGCAGGGGCAACTAGGGTCATCAAAAGGGTCATCAAAACTATTTCTAATGGGCTTTATTTTGACAAGTTACTTGCAATAGGGGCAAGTAGACAGATGGTGGAAAATCCCTTTACGCAGTACAGTGCTAGTGCAGCAACTGATCGCATGTTGTGGTTGAATCCTTGGACACATGGCACACACAATGCACTCTCATTATTTCAGTGGAAGATGTGTCATCTTTCATGTTCTGCAGCAGAAATGCGCGATTATCATCAATAACTAGAACTTCATTTTTACACCGAGTAAAAAGAGAAAAATGTTGCACAATAGAATCATGTAAAGCATTTTCACAACAGAAATGCACGATTTGTTTGTGATCCAGCATGACACCACATAACCTTAGGCTTTTTCCAGAATAGGAAGAAAAATGAGAATCATTAAAGCAGATGAAGCAGAGTTTAGGAGGCTGTAACAGGCATAACAGGGTAGTAGATAACAAGAAAGAGGAGGACATTTGGCTGAGGAACTGTTGGAGGCGAGCTGAGTTATATAGGAGGTTCTACTGCAGGACATGACCAGCGGTGTAGTGGAGTAAAGTCTGTGATATAGCAGAGCTGTGTTTGTCATGGAATTCAATGCAAAGCTGACTACAGGTTGATAGAATTGACTCAGCGATGTAGCAGAGCTTTGTTTGTCTTAAGTCCAAAGTAGAACTGACCAGTGGTTTTGCAGAGTACCCAGTGATGTAGCAGAGCTGGATTTGTCACAAGTCCAAGGAAAAATTGACTAGTAGGATAGTGGAATTTCCTCTAGCAGAGGTAGGTTTGTCAAGTGATCAATAAATCCAGAAATGATGAAGCAGTCCACGGGTGTGGATACGAACTACCAGAACACTCAGGCTGCTGCCTGGAAGTATAATGTCAGAGATATGTGCTGGGGTGCCATGTCCACCTGATGTGTCAAGGAGCAGAGATGGCTCAGAGGAGGACATAGTGCCCAGTAACGGTTCCAGGAGAGGATTACATTGTGTTACATGTACAGATGTACCAAGTTTATTTTCTATGGAGAGGGGTGCACTATACACATACAAGTACTGCTCTGTCTGTACACGTGCTATAGAGTGATTCTCAAGAGACAAATTCTCATAAATAAACTCCATTACCATTGAAGTGCTTGTACAACAAAAGTCTTTGAAACGATTTTCTGATATACTATAGACACAGTCGTTGGTAAAAGCTATATACTGCAGAGCGCAGATATCCCCACGGCAATGCAAAGACTGTTCTTTCATAATCGGTTGATTACTTTGAAGTTCTGTCTACATTCAATGGTTTTGATGTCAGTCCATTAGGGGATCGCCCACAACTGTTATGTACTGACATTGACTATATAGGCATCTAGGGATGTGCACATAGTAATCCTGAACTTATGTCACTTTCACATTACTTTTTATGTTTTCTGTGCTTTAAATGTAAATCAAACGTAATCATTCTATAACATGATGGCAGAAAATGTTATAATGTATTTTACTAAATTTAATAAAAACCTGTTTGTTTCCAGTCAGTGGGAACATTTTCATTGATATCCTGAGGCTGGAAACTCCTAGAGATCTCGCCCTCAAAGCGATGTGTGCACAGTTCTCTGTGAGCTAAGCTACATGTTCTCTGGATCCATAGATTTACTTCTACTGATGCAATGTAACATAGCTTCAGAACAAAGGATATAGTTCTTAGCAGATTGATAAAATGATATCCACTTTTCAATTGTGAGAAGTCTTAGGTCTATATAGGGTGTAAACTTTTTAGATGTAAATCAAAATGTATCTGTTCCTGAACAGCAAAAATATGTAAAAAAATGAAGGTTTTTTAGTATCTTTATGTACAGAAAATCCATTTTGTTCTCCATGCTCAATTGTTATGACGTCTTATGGATGTCTCTTTTTTCAGGTTTTTGCTGGGGAAGCACAGAGCCGCCGTTGAGGTTTACAATGAGGCAGCGAGACTCAATAATAAAGACTGGGTACGGTGTGAATCTCTTCTCTCATTATTATGTCTCTAAAGTCTTCCTTGCCTACCAGCCACTTTTTGACAGGGTCACTCTAGCTTGGATACAGATATGATTCTGTATTCTTACAGAATACCTAGCAATGTCATTGCTGCAGTATCGGTCTATGGCCATGGAACAATTTGTCTCCTGTCCTGCTTATGGTACCATGAGGCATTCACCAAGCTGTTGCTCCAGCACTTCTCGTTCATACTGTATTTCTCTTTTTGGTTATAATGTGATGTATTGCTCTAGCGGTAAGAGAATGCAATGTTCCTGTAATAAACTATATAAATATGACTTGTTTTGCAATCTAAATCAGAGCAAAAATAGTTTTGCAGACCTGTTCTAGATGGTCACAATTACCAGGGATGGTATAGTAGAACATCCGTCCTGTTATCTGGCATTCTTTACAGACCTGTATGTATTCTCCTTTGTTGAGGAGACACTTATTAAAGGGGTTGTCTCAACTTCTTAAATGGGTAGATTTGCAAAGTTCTCGTAAAGGCAAGAAACTTTATGATTTATCTCTTATTAAAAGAGAACGAAGGGATCTTAACTTTAATAGTTTACTATTAGTTGCCTGGGTTACCGACCAACTCAGCAATCTATCATAAGTGGTGGGTTTCCTTGGCTAAGAATGTGGACTGTTAATCTTTTTTAAAGGTAGCTTGCTTTTAACATTGTTTTAAAGGGGTTGTCCTGTCTAAAATTAAAAGTCTGAAAAGAAACCTGGAGGTCTGAACTGAAACGTAAATTGATGTGCATGCAAAATGTAAATGCATGTTCACACAAGGCCATTAGACAGAGAAAAACCAAAGACAAGAAAAATACCCAAATAACTGGAAGTAGATCGCACAGTACAAAAATAATAATAAATAATAAAGGATATTTAGTTAACATAATTTTGATCAAAATAATGTAAAAGCTATCCCGCCACGTCACGGCAACCCTTATGGGACAGTCCTAACTCTAATATTAAAAACCTTACCATTTGTCAAGTGACATACATATGGACAAGGGCAGAGAGACTGGATCCCTAGTATAAGCATAGACCCGAGGCAGAATGAGCGTCTCAGCTCAGACAAAGGTCGGCCACACCCCTTTATATGCACTAAAGCACACTGAACTACAAAGAAACCTGGAGGTCTGAACTGAAACGTAAATTGATGTGCATGCAAAATGTAAATGCATGTTCACACAAGGCCATTAGACAGAGAAAAACCAAAGACTAGAAAAATACCCAAATAACTGGAAGTAAATGGGTAGATCGCACAGTGCAAAAATAATAATAAATAATAAAGGGTATTTAGTTAACATAATTTTGATCAAAATAATGTAAAAGCTATCCCGCCACGTCACGGCAACCCTTATGGGACAGTCCTAACTCTAATATTAAAAACCTTACCATTTGTCAAGTGACATACATATGGACAAGGGCAGAGAGACTGGATCCCTAGTATAAGCATAGACTCAAGGCAGAATGAGCGTCTCAGCTCAGACAAAGGGCGGCCACACCCCTTTATATGGAGGTCTGAACTGAAACATAAATTGATGTGCATGCAAAATGTAAATGCATGTTCACACAACTAGGGATCCAGTCTCTCTGCCCTTGTCCATATGTATGTCACTTGACAAATGGTAAGGTTTTTAATATTAGAGTTAGGACTGTCCCATCAGGGTTGCCGTGACGTGCGGGATAGCTTTTACGTTATTTTGATCAAAATTATGTTAACTAAATACCCTTTATTATTTATTATTATTTTTGCACTGTGCGATCTACCCATTTACTTCCAGTTATTTTGGTATTTTTCTTGTCTTTGGTTTAAAATTAAAAGTCTGCAGTCACTCTGTGTGACTGCAGACTTATGAATCCCCCTAGTGCACACCCTGTGCGCTGCTTGAATTCGCCGGTCTCTGAGCCGGGACCGGAGGGTATGCATGAGTTATTCATTCTCCCGGCCAGAGCCCAACTAGTGGGCACGGCCTCGCTCCATACTCTTGTATTGAGCGAGGCTGCGCCCCCTCTAGTGATGCAGCCGTCCAGTGCGTGCAGCCTTGCTCAATACAAGTGATGGAGCAAGGCCGTGCCCGCTAGTCTGGCTCTGGCCGGGAGTATGTACACTACCGTTCAAAAGTTTGGGGTCACCCAGACAATTTTGTGTTTTCCATGA
The DNA here is from genome assembly GCF_046119375.1 of Phyllobates terribilis. Lineage (NCBI taxonomy): Eukaryota > Metazoa > Chordata > Amphibia > Anura > Dendrobatidae > Phyllobates > Phyllobates terribilis. Next base: position 335,565,595 of record NW_027362771.1, read on the forward strand.
AAAATCATACTTTTATTTATCAAATGAGTTGCAAAATGAATAGAAAATATAGTCCAGACATTGACAAGGTTAGAAATAATGATTTTTATTTGAAAGAATTATTTTCTCCTTCAAGCTTTGCTTTCGTCAAAGAATGCTCCCTTTGCAGCAATTACAGCATTGCTGACCTTTGGCATTCTAGCTGGTAATTTGCTGAGGTAATCTTGAGAAATTTCACCCCATGCTTCCTGAAGCCCCACAAGTTGGATTGGCTTGATGGGCACTTTTTGCGTACCATACAGTCAAGCTGCTCCCACAACAGCTCAATGGGGTTGAGATCTGGTGACTGTGCTGGCCACTCCATTACAGATAGAATACCAGCTGCCTGCTTCTTCCCTAAATAGTTCATGCATAATTTGGAGGTGTGCTTTGGGTCCTTGTCCTGTTGTAGGATGAAATTGGCTCCAATCAAGTGCTGTACACAGGGTATGGCATGGTGTTGCAAAATGGCGTGATATCCTTATTCAAAATCCCATTTACCTTGTACAAATCTCCCACTTTACCAGCACCAAAGCAACCCCAGACCATCACATTACCTCCACCATGCTTGACAGATGGCGTCAGGCACTGTTCCAGCATCTTTTCAGTTGTTCTGGGTCTCACAAATGTTCTTCTGTGTGATCCAAACACCTCAAACTATGATTCGTCTGTCTATAAAACTTTTTTCCAATCTTCCTTTGTCCAATGTCTGTGTTCTTTTGCCAATATTAATCTTTTCCTTTTATTAGCCAGTCTCAGATATGGCTTTTTCTTTGCCATTTTGCCCTAAAGGCCAGCATCCCGGAGTTGCCGTCTTCACTGTAGACGTTGACACTTGCGTTTTGCATGTACTATTTAATGAAGGTGCCAGTTGAGGAGCTGTGAGGAGTCAATTTCTCAAACTAGAGACTCTAATGTACTTGTCTTGTTGCTCATTTGTGCAGCGGGATCTACCACTTCTCTTTCTACTCTGGTTAGAGCCTGTTTGTGCTCTCCTCTGAAGGGAGTAGTACACACCGTTGTAGGAAATTTTCAGTTTTTTGGCAATCTCTCGCATGGAATAGCCTTCATTTCTAAGAACAAGAATAGTCTGTCGAGTTTCACATGAAAGTTCTCTTTTTTCTGGCCATTTTGAGAGTTTCATAGAACAAACAAATGTAATGCTCCAGATTCTCAACTAGCTCAAAGGAAGGTCAATTTTATAGCTTCTCAAATCAGCCAAACCGTTTTCAGCTGGGCTAACATACTTGTGCAAGGGTTCTCTAAACATCCATTAGCCTTCTTACACAGTTGGCAAACACAATGTATCATTAAAACACTGGAGTGGTGGTTGCTGGGAATGGGCCTCTATACACCTATGTAGACATTGCAATAAAAACAAGACGTTTGCAGCTAGAATAGTCATTTACCACATTAACAATGTATAGAGTGTATTTCTGATTCATTTAATGTTAGCTTCATTGAAAAAAATTTGCTTTTCTTTCAAAAATAATGAAATTTCTAAATGACCCCAAACTTTTGAACAGTAGTGTATAACGCATATGTCATCGCCGTTCCCGGCTCAGAAACAAGCGAATACTTGCAGCACATAGTTTGTTTGCTGGGGTGGATTCATAAGTCTGCAGTCACGCAGAGCGACTGCAGACTTTTCATTTTAGACCAGACAACCTCTTTAAATGTAACATCGTCAATGGATCCTACCAGCTTCAGTGCACCTGTGCTCCTCCGATACTGTATTGGCAAAGGTGGCTTTGGCTTGCAGCATAGGAGAGCACACAGTCCATAGCAGCAGCGCAACTAAGATTCTCGTCCAGACTGTCAATAATCAGGAGTGCAAAACCCTCCCAACAAGCAGCAAGCTGGAAGGCAGGGAAGGTGGGCTGTCTTGAGAAAATAATAACCTATCAGCTCCTTATGAGGGTCACTGCTAATACTGGAGATGAGAGAGGCCATTAAGACTACAGGAGCGAGTTAACGGATGCTACTGTGAGAACGTGATAGAGGGGAGGCATCATGTCCAGTTTGGAGTTTACAATGACTACCAGCTCCTACCTTTAGTAGCTGGGCTCCTGTTAGCAATGCTTAGTTCAGGTTGTTTTATTTATTCATGCTTGCATTTTATTCTTTAGGAAATCTGTCACAACTTGGGAGTTTGTTATCTATATCTGAAGGACCTCAGCAAGGTAGGACATGAGACATAAAGGTTTCATATCAGTCTGCTTGTTTTCTTTTTAAAGAAACCCTTCTTTTTTGGAATCTAAAGCAAACTGAAATGTTGCTCATATATATATATACAGTGGAGTAAGGCATATTTGCACCTGATGGTTTTGTTATTATTTTGAATACCTGCTTTATCGGGCTGCCTCTGGACCTGCACATTCAGAGCTCACTGGCTGTTCCTGGTGAAGTGCACGCTCACATTCATTCCATCCATACTCTCTCAATGCTTGTTCTTGTGCCCCCTGCCACCACTCACTTTAACACTGACTATTCAAGCTGTGATATATTTTTTTTTGTGAGAAAATGGATGTTCAGAAGTATCCCAAGGTACAGTACAGACCAAAAGTTTGGACACACCTCATTTAAAGATTTTTTGTATTTTCATGACTATGAAAATTGTACATTCACACTGAAGGCATCAAAGCTATGAATTAACACATGTGGAATTATATACTTAACAAAAAAGTGTGAAACAACTGAAAATATGTCTTATATTCTAGGTTATTCAAAGTAGCCACCTTTTGCTTTGATGACTGCTTTGCACACTCTTGGCATTCTCTTGATGAGCTTCAAGAGGTAGTCACCGGAAATGGTTTTCACTTCACAGGTGTGCCCTGTCAGTTTTAATAAGTGGGATTTCTTGCCTTATAAATGGGGTTGGGACCATCAGTTGTGTTGTGCAGAAGTCTGGTGGATACACAGCTGATAGTCCTACTGAATAGACTAATAGAATTTGTATTATGGCAAGAAAAAAGCAGCTAAGTAAAGAAAAACGAGTGGCTATCATTACTTTAAGAAATGAAGGTCACTCAGTCCGAAAAATTGGGAAAACTTTGAAAGTGTCCCCAAGTGCAGTTGCAAAAACCATCAAGCGCTACAAAGAATCTGGCTCACATGAGGACCGCCCCAGGAAAGGAAGACCAAGAGTCATCTGAGGATAAGTTTATCCGAGTCACCAGCCTCAGAAATGGCAGGTTAACAGCAGCTCAGATTAGAGACCAGGTCAATGCCACACAGAGTTCTAGCAGCAGACACATCTCTACAGTAACTGTTAAGAGGAGACTTTGTGCAGCAGGCCTTCATGGTAAAATAGCTGCTAGGAAACCACTGCTAAGGACAGGCAACAAGCAGAAGAGACTTGTTTGGGCTAAAGAACACAAGGAATGGACATTAGACCAGTGGAAATCTGTGCTTTGGTCTGATGAGTCCCAATTTGAGATCTTTGGTTCCAACCACCGTGTCTTTGTGCGACGCAGAAAAGGTAAACGGATGCACTCTACATGCCTGGTTCCCACCGTGAAGCATGGAGGAGGAGGTGTGATGGTGTGGGGGTGCTTTGCTGGTGACACTGTTGGGGATTTATTCAAAATTGAAGGCATACTGAACCAGCATGGCTACCACAGCATTTTGCAACGGCATGCTATTCCATCCGGTTTGCGTTTAGTTGGACCATCATTTATTTTTCAACAGGACAATGACCCCAAACACACCTCCAGGCTGTGTAAGGGCTATTTGACCAAGAGGGAGAGTGATGGGGTGCTACGCCAAATGACCTGGCCTTCACAGTCACCAGACCTGAACCCAATCGAGATGGTTTGGGGTGAGCTGGACCGCAGAGTGAATGCAAAAGGGCCAACAAGTGCTAAGCATCTCTGGGAACTCCTCCAAGATTGTTGGAAGATCATTTCTGGTGACTACCTCTTGAAGCTCATCAAGAGTGTGCAAAGCAGTCATCAAAACAAAAGGTGGCTACTTTGAATAACCTAGAATATAAGACATATTTTCAGTTGTTTCACACTTTTTTGTTAAGTATATAATTCCACATGTGTTAATTCATAGTTTTGATGCCTTCAGTGTGAATGTACAATTTTCATAGTCAAGAAAATACAGAAAAATCTTTAAATGAGAAGGTGTGTCCAAACTTTTGGTCTGTACTGTATATTGTAACTAACTAATCTACATTGGCCACAAATGTCTCCAGTGCTCATGAGTAGGTTAGCCACAAGTGTATGTGAGTAACACATACTGCAGAATCAGACTACACACAATGGGGGCGCTTCATCAAAGCTTTTTCACCAGGTTTCTGGTGAAGAAAAAAGTTTTGGAAAGTTGCAAATTTTTGCTCAACACGAGTTTGCGCAAAAAACTGTGGCTTCTGATGTTTTCACGCCATTCTCGTCCCAGCTCATCAAATTCATGACAAGAGGTGGCGTTTGCGACACTATAATTCTTACTCCAGCTGTGGCTGGAGTAAGATTTGTGTCGAGATGTACATAGTGGCAAACGCCACTATGTCCCTCACTTGATTCATTAAGTGGTGTGTGCCTCTTTGTGAATCGTTTCTCCTTGTGGAGAGTGACATGCCAAGTCTGTCATGCCAATGTGAGGAAACTTTTAAGCCTTGCAATGCTCCTCTGGGAAATGAAATCTGCAAATTGCCTCTTCAGAGAGGAAGAGGACTAGAACTCTAGTGCCACCTATTGGAAGCAGCAATCCTAAAAGTCGATATCGACCTTGCCACGTGATTTAGGATAAAAGCCAAACCTGAATCTCAATTTGCAGAAACTGTGCTTCGGGGTACTGTCCCTCCTCAGTGCAAAGTGTGAGATCTGGTTTGCCCAGGTGAGAGGTGTCTGACCGGGATCCAAGAGATAACGTTTCTTCTTGTGGACAGTGACATGCCAAGCCTGGCATGCCAATGTAAGTAGATTTTTAAACCTTGCAGTTCTAAGTCATGTGGCAAGACTCATTAAAGGGTCGATATCGACTTTTAGGATTGTTACTTCCAATAGGTGACACTAGAGTGCTAGTTCCTCTTCCTTAATCGGGTCCTTTGTTCAGAGTTTATAACCATGGGGCAGCACATGTATTAACCTTGTGCATATAGGTTAGCATGTGAGCTGTATACACAAAACTCTTTGCACAGTTGACTATCTTTTCATTTTAGCTGCAGCTGATCAAATAAAAATACCTGCAGATGTGAATTCATTATCCTTTAATTCTCAATTGCCGCAATTGCAACTATTGAAATCTAGATTCGCTGTACAGTTTGTATCAGGGTTTTCCAGATTTTTGCAAACCGGATGTAGCACAACAGAAATGTAATATGGGAAAGCTCTTCGTAGATACTTGTCTTGTGTAGGACGATTGCATTGGCAGGATGATTGTGTTTTGCATGTGCTTTTAGGCAGTCTTGTTATCCATTATAACATTTCTATTTTCTGTGAAGAGTAAAGAGCAGCTGAATCTTGCTCTTCAATTGCACAGACAAGAGCTCAGCGCCATGACCTTGGGAAAGGTCCAGCTTATGGAGGGAGACACGGCGGGCGCTATCCAGACCTATTTGCAGGCACTGCAGTGAGTATTCACCTGATCGTTCTGCTGTCCAACTTAAATGCTTTGTTTTCTAACTAAATTGAGTACTGGAAAAATGAATCTTTCTGTATTTATTGACATAAAGGGCTAATCTTTTCCTGAATAATGCTTGATTTATAATGAAAGAAATTTTTTGGGTACACAAAATGCATTACTCTTCTTAAGGGCACAGTCAGACGTCCATATAAACCGGAACGTGATCGGAACACAGTGCATGGACTGGCTGGCAGTTCTCCCGAAACGAGTGTGACAGCTTCATGTATTTCAATGCAGCTGTCACGCTTGGGTTGAGAGCGCCATCGGCCTATTTATACGGCCATCTAACAGCGCCCTAAGGCTGGGACATCATTATCAGATCTGTGGGGGTCTGACTCGGCAACACTTCTGATCAACTAACTGATGGCGCCACTTGGCACTATGGTTCCTTCATTGGGGGTTATTTTTGCTTTATTTCCTTTTTTTTTTAATACAATACAAATATTAACAATAGCAGCTATTAGAATCATAAAATTTATGTGATAATAAATATCATCGATAACCACTGAAACCACTTCAATAAGAAGATGGGAGATCAATCAAACACCTCAAGACCCAAGTATAATAATAATGTCAATAACATATTTATGACTTTAGAATGATATTGTGAAGTAGCATTGAAAATATTTAACAACTAAAGAGTCATATATCCATACACTCAATACATACAACCTTATACACAAGACGCAATTATAACGGTCCCCATGCCCATCTGGTCTCTTAATTATTTAACAGTGATAGCTCTACTATTCTAGTAGAGTAGAGCCTGTGTGTGGCATTGCCGTTCACTTTAACTCTACAGTTAGCTGATGAGCAGGGCTACCAGGAGCTTGCCCTCCACAAAACTGAAAATGATGGCCTATGTCAAACAGAAGCTATAATCAGAAAATTACCTATTATTTCAAATCTGGTTTATATTACATGCATTTTTTAAATATTTTTGGCAATGTTTTTTTCTTGCACATCACGATCTATGTTAACAGCAAAATTAGTAATCGTGCAATTATCACACTGACCAATGAGGCTTTTTTAGCCTCATACTTCCTGTCCTTTCAGGAAGAGCTTTCAGAAAGGCTCCTTATCATCAAAGGCAGGATTACAGTGACACATAACATCACTCATAAAAGGTGAAATCACAGCTGACCCTGCTCTCCCTCCCTTCACAATGACTTTTGCACATGCTCATTAGATGCTTCAATACAAAAAAATAGGGCACAATCTGTTCATTGCTGCTCATGTGCATGTGTTGTTTCCTGAAATTAGAATCTAGTGGTAAGATTTCTATTTTTTATTTTCAATACAGATTGTGATATGTAAAAGAAGAAAAAAATTCCCAAAAATTAAAAAAATACATTTGACACAAAACCCTGATTTATACAATAGACCATTTTTTTATGGTAGCTGCCCTTCAAGGATTGCCCATCAGTTTTGTAGTCCTGAGAAATCTGTTGAATATACTTATCATTTGCATCTAATAATACTACCTTTTGCCACCCAAAAAAGTACAGTATTGCAGAATAGTTTGGCACTGTTATATTTCTGCAGTGTAATGTACTAATTGTAAAACACACTAAGAAAACATATTGCGAATGTAATATATATATGTCAAATCTATGACTTCACAGGTTGTCTCCAGAGAGTACGGAGCTGTTAACCACCCTAGGACTCATGTATTTACAGGTGATGAAAAAGATCAACTCCAATTCTTATCGTTCTTCTCCCTTTGGTCTCCTTCATATACACTTTATTTTTTTGTGTTTTAAAATGCAAGTAAAATATTCCATTTGTTTCAATGCTTTTTTTTTTGTTGTTGTATTTGTTTTGTTTTTTAAATTTTGTGCAGACATCTTTTGGAGATGCCCGTGGAGCAAAACTCACACAGATAATGTGTCTGATCAACTCACTTTGGCGATATAACTACAACTTTTTAATAATGGCCATTGCCATTCAGTATGACCTCCTTCTTTATTTATATCCATATAAAAGCAGCATGAACAGCAGCATCACATAGAACCACAGATATCTAAGTCCAGCTTGGAGCGGCATGATGGAGAAAAATGCCATGGCCAAAACATGCATTGTTTTGCTCTCGGCAGCACATTGTCCTGTTTACATAGAATAATGTGCTGCCGAGAACAATAATTACTAATTAATCTTAAAAATCCTTTCACACCCTGAACAAGCATTTGTTGGGTGTTTCACAGCCTTTTTACAGTAGCAGATTATCAAGAAACCAGAGTTTCTATGAATGCTCATTCCCAATCATCGGTCAGTGTAAATTCACCCTAAAGGTGCCCATACATGTGCAGTAGCTTTTGCACAAACACTCATTTGGCCGACGGACATCTGCCTGACATCCTCACACACATGAGCTCTCAGCTTAGCTGAACCTTCATATGTTTTAATGGAGAGTGGTAAATATGGATGTCTAGCTGCGGCTTACATCACCAGAGCATCGGGGTTGGGTGCCTGAATTTAAACCTTATCTTCCTTGACATCATCTGTTGAGGGAGAGTCAAGAGGTCCCAATCACAGCAGATGTTCGGCTCGTCTTGTCAACGTGTACAGGGGTCTTTAGATCACTGAGTTGCTATTTTACCTTTGGGAAAATATTACTAACTAGCTGAAGAAATGAAATGACGCTGAGTGCTAGTTTTCCAGTCCAGGTCATCTGATGGTACCTACAACGTAAAGATGGTGTTGACTTTTATAGGTGCCTTCAAATGTCTATTATATTTGTTTCTCGCTTTCTCAGTATAGTTTCAGAAATGTATGTTATACAGTATATGCATTACCTAGAAATTTACTTTTTACCACAGAATGGTCTGTATCAGAAAGCCTTTGAGTACCTTGGGAATGCCCTCACCTATGACCCCAGCAATTATAAGGTAATGGAAGGTGCGCCTCGTACATGATGCAATGTATTTATCTCTAATGGAGTGTATGTATAGTAATGTAGATATAGTGGATGTATAATGTCTGATAATATACACTGCTCAAAAAAATAAAGGGAACACTCAAATAACACATCCTAGATCTGAATGAATGAAATATTCTCATTGAATACTTTGTTCTGTACTGACAACAAAATCACACAAAAATCATCAAGGAAATCAAATTTCTTAACCAATGGAGGCCTGGATTTGGAGGCACCCCCAAAATTAAAGTGGAAAAACACACTACAGGCTGATCCAACTTTGATGTAATGTCCTTAAAACAAGTCAAAATGACGCTCAGTATTGTGTGTGGCCTCCACGTGCCTAATGACCTCCCTACAACGCCTGGGCATTCTCCTGATGAGGTTGCAGATGGTCTCCCAGACCTGGACTAAAGCATCCGCAAACTCCTCGACAGTCTGTGGTGCAACGTGACGTTGGTGGATGGAGCAAGACATTATGTCCCAGATGTGCTCAATCGGATTCAGGTCTGGGGAACGGGCGGGCCAGTCCATAGCTTCAGTGCCTTCATCTTGCAGGAACTGCTGACACACTCCAGCTACATGAGGTCTGGCATTGTCCTGCATTAGGAGGAACCCAGGGCCAACCGCACCGTCATATGGTCTCACAAGGGGTCTGAGGATCTCATCTCGGTACCTAATGGCAGTCAGGCTACCTCTGGCAAGCACATGGAGGGCTCCAAAGAAATACCACCCCTCACCATTAATGACCCACTGCCAAACTGGTCATGCTGAAGGATGTTGCAGGCAGCAGATCGATCTCCACGGCGTCTCCAGACTCTGTCACGTCTGTCACATGTGCTCAGTGTGAACCTGCTTTCATCTATGAAGAGCACAGGGCACCAGTGGTGACTTTGCCAATCCTGGTGTTCTGTGGCAAATGCCAAGCGTCCTGCACTGTGTTGGGCTGTGAGCACAACACCTATCTGTGGACGTCGGGCCCTCATACCACCCTCATGGAGTCGGTTTCTAACCGTTTGTGCAGACACATGCACATTTGTGGCCTGCTGGAGGCCATTTTGCAGGGCTCTGGCAGTGTTCCTCCTTGCACATAGGCGAAGGTAGCGGTCCTGCTGCTGGGTTGTTGCCCTCCTACGGCCCCCTCCACGTCTCCTGGTGTACTGGCCTGTCTCCTGGTAGCGCCTCCAGCCTCTGGACACTACGCTGACAGACACAGCAAACTTTCTTGCCACAGCTCGCATCCTGGATGAGCTGCACTACCTGAGCAACTTCTGTGGGTTGTAGAGTCTGTCTCATGCTACCACGAGTGTGAAAGCACAACCAACATTCAAAAGTGACCAAAACATCAGCCAGAAAGCATTGGTACTAAGATGTGGTCTGTGGTCCCCACCTGCAGAACCACTCCTTTATTGAGGGTGTCTTGACAGTTGCCAATAATTTTCATTTATTGTCTATTCCATTTGCACAACAGCATGTGAAATTGATTGTCAATCAGTGTTGCTTCCTAAGTGGATTTCACAGAAGTTTGATTTACTTGGAGTTATATTCTGTTGGTTAAGTGTTCCCTTTATTTTTTTGAGCAGTGTATTTATAGTGGTATTATGTATAGTAATGTATTCCTCTATAATGGAGTGTATGTATTATAATATATTTATACTGGTATGTATAGTAATGTATTTATCTCTAATGGCGTGTATATATTATAATATTTATACTCGTATGTATAGTAATGTATTTATCTCTAATGGTGTGTGTATACAGTAATGTATCTATAGTAATATGTATAATAATATATTTATAGTGGTATTATTAATAGTAATGTATTTATCTATCGTGGTCTGTATGTGCAGTAATGTATTTATAGTGGTATGTAAAGTAATATATTTATCTCTAATGGTGTGTATGTATAATAATGTATCTATCTATTGTGGTATGTTTGTATAATAATATATTTATAGTGGTATGTATAGTAATGTATTTATAGTGGTGTGTATGTATAATATACTTATAGTGGTATTATGTATAGTAATGTATTTATTTATAGTGGTGTGTATATATAGTAATGTATCTACAGCGGTATGTATGTACAGTACAGACCAAAAGTTTGGACACACCTTCTCATTTAAAGATTTTTCTGTATTTTCACGACTTTGAAAATTGTACATTCACACTGAAGGCATCAGAACTATGAATTAACACATGTGGAATTATATACTTAACAAAAAAGTGTGAAACAACTGAAAATATGTCTTATATTCTAGGTTCTTCAAAGTAGCCACCTTTTGCTTTGATGACTGCTTTGCACACTCTTGGCATTTTCTTGATGAGCTTCAAGAGGTAGTCACCGGAAATGGTCTTCCAACAATCTTGAAGGAGTTCCCAGAGATGCTTAGCACTTGTTGGCCCTTTTGCATTCACTCTGCGGTCCAGCTCACCCCAAACCATCTCGATTGGGTTCAGGTCTGGTGACTGTGGAGGCCAGGTCATCTGGCGTAGCACCCCATCACTCTCCTTCTTGCTCAAATAGCCCTTACACAGCCTGGAGGTGTGTTTGGGGTCATTGTCCTGTTGAAAAATAAATGATGGTCCAACTAAACGCAAACCGGATGGAATAGCATGCCGCTGCAAGATGCTGTGGTAGCCATGCTGGTTCAGTATGCCTTCAATTTTGAATAAATCCCCAACAGTGTCACCAGCAAAGCACCCCCACACCATCACATCTCCTCCCCCATGCTTCATGGTGGGAACCAGGCATGTAGAGTCCATCCGTTCACCTTTTCTGCGTCGCACGAAGACACTGTGGTTGGAACCAAAGATCTCAAATTTGAACTCATCAGACCAAAGCACAGATTTCCACTGGTCTAATGTCCATTCCTTGTGTTCTTTAGCCCAAACAAGTCTCTTCTGCTTGTTGCCTGTCCTTAGCAGTGGTTTCCTAGCAGCTATTTTACCATGAAGGCCTGCTGCACAAAGTCTCCTCTTAACAGTTGTTGTAGAGATGTGTCTGCTGCTAGAACTCTGTGTGGCATTGACCTGGTCTCTAATCTGAGCTGCTGTTAACCTGCGATTTCTGAGGTTGGTGACTCGGATAAACTTATCCTAGAAGCAGAGGTGACTCTTGGTCTTCCTTTCCTGGGGCGGTCTTCATGTGAGCCAGTTTCTTTGTAGCGCTTGATGGTTTTTGTAACTGCACTTGGGGACACATTCAAAGTTTTCCCAGTTTTTCGGACTGACTGACCTTCATTTCTTAAAGTAATGATGGCCACTCGTTTTTCTTTACTTAGCTGCTTTTTTCTTGCCATAATACAAATTCTAACAGTCTATTCAGTAGGACTATCAGCTGTGTATCCACCTGACTTCTGCACAACACAACTGATGGTCCCAACCCCATTTATAAGGCAAGAAATCCCACTTATTAAACCTGACAGGGCACACCTGTGAAGTGAAAACCATTTCCGGTGACTACCTCTTGAAGCTCATCAAGAGAATGCCAAGAGTGTGCAAAGCAGTCATCAAAGCAAAAGGTGGCTACTTTGAAGACCCTAGAATATAAGACATATTTTCAGTTGTTTCACACTTTTCTGTTAAGTATATAATTCCACATGTGTTAATTCATAGTTTTGATGCCTTCAGTGTGAATGTACAATTTTCATAGTCATGAAAATACAGAAAAATCTTTAAATGAGAAGGTGTGTCCAAACTTTTGGTCTGTACTGTATAATAATGTATTTATAGTGGTATGCATGTATAGTAATTATCTATAGTGGTCATGAACATTGCACGCCACTATTAGTGTATTGTAGTCCATGAATTAGTAGTTTCGTACTATTGCTTATAAAACTGACTCAGCAAATGTAAATCCATTGTATAGCTTGTGACAGGTATACATAATTTTGTAGGGAATACTAGCGGCTGGCTGTATGATGCAGTCTCATGGGGATTATGATGTTGCCCTCAGTAAGTATCGAGTTGCTGCATCTAGTGTCCCGGAGAGCTCCCCGCTATGGAATAACATTGGAATGTGCTTTTATGGGAAGAAGAAATATGTAGCGGTAAAAATGGATATCTATTTATTTATTTTGTGATGTATTATATGTTATAGATTGTAAATGCTTAACCCCTTCACGACATATAGTGTACATTTATATCATATGTTGTGTCCCTGACTGTGATGCAGGCTTCGGCGCTGAGCCCGCATCTTTCCCCGCACATGACAGCTGATTTAAACAGCTGTCATGTGCCTTTTAACAGTCGCGGGTGGATCAGACTTCACCCGCGGCTGTTAACTAGTTAAATCCCGCTGTCACTCTCTGAACATGTGCCAGCCAGGAATGCGTCACAAATCCCACCCATCGGCACCTCTGTCATATGATCGAAGGACGCCGTAAGAAAACAAGCCCTCATATGGCTATATTGACTGAAAAAGTTTTGGCTCTTGGAAGAAGGGGAGGAAAAAATGAAAAAAACAAAACAGAAAATGGCCATGGCGTGAAGGGGTTAAGCATAAATTTTCTTCACTGACTATAAAAGCTGCAGTGTGTTATAGACATTCTGGGAAAACCTGAAATTATTAAAATGATGCTGCTCAAGGCAAATATAGATAGGCATCGAGGGAGTGGATGTGGATGAGACCACTCCACATAGAGAGTGACTGGATCTTTACAATGAATTCAGTAGATCAACAGAATCTGAATACAATTTTCAACTTTGAGAATTTTTTATGAAAGATTAATAATAGACTAATGCCAATATTGGAACATTAAAGGAAACCTGTCACATTGAACATGCAATCTCATCTAGGGACAGCATGGAATAGAGAAGGAGAAGCTGATCAAAATGATATTCAGCTTTGTGGGAAAACATTTACTATAACTTGTATGTTATTCATTGAAGTCCGTGATTTCTGTATGTATATGAGTCCCCTGTCCTATTCACTGATTGACATCTAACCAGCTCCTCCTGCTCTATAACATCCCGCCTGCAGATCAGAAACCATTTTCAACACATTTTCGCATGAACAAAGTACATTTTAATCAATAGATCACCCAGTCAAAGGTGTTTATACAAAGCTACGTAAAAAACCTAAAAATTAAAAGAAGAATTTGTTCTGAGCTGTGGTGGCATCATCTGGTTAATCTTCAGACATATTTAGGTAATTTTATGCATTTTTTAAAACTTGGAAAACCACTTTAATCTACTTTTCTTGTTTCTCTCACTTTCGCAGTTTGTTACTTTCATTATGGGTGTCTTAGTGAGGTCTTCATCTAGCTAAACAATAATACTGCTTTGAATAAGAAATGTGCTTATGGTGGTCGTCTCATGGATGCAGTATTTTGGGACTGTGTAAAAACTGTTTTATATTATTTATAAATATGATCTAATTAGAAATGTTCTTTGACAGAGGAAGACATTACATGTAATCTGTCTTCTATATAACTCCTTGTATGCATGCCCCTTTTTATTCCTACACATGCTTATGGGTGGCATTTTTGTTACAGGCCATCAGTTGTCTGAAGCGCGCTCTTTACCTTTCCCCATTTGACTGGAGGGTTTTATACAATCTTGGGCTTGTTCATCTTAGCATGCAGCAGTACGCCTCTGCTTTCCATTTTCTGAGTGCAGCCATCTCCCTACACCATGGAAATGCAACACTTTACATGCTTTTGGCAGGTGGTATAAGCAGAATTTGACATCCCAGCTGTTCCTGCTCTCTAGACTCATTCTTACCGCATGTTCTCTCTTTTTTTAAGTGTCACTTACTTACCTGGAAGACACTGAAAATGCGAAGAGCTCATATGAACAGGCAGCCAGTCTCGACCAGTGAGTGAGCATAGTGTTTCTTTTCTATTATTTATTACTTATTCCTTTCTTTACCTGAATGTTGTTGTTTTTTCTATATTTTATTCATAGTCTCGCTTTCTCTCTTTCTCAGGACAGATCCCCTTGTGAATATGAACTTTGCTATTCTGCTGTATAACCAGGGTGATAAGAAGGGAGCCTTGGCCCAGTACCAGGAGCTGGAGCGAAAAGTCGGTGTTCTCAGAGAGACTTCAACTGATTTTGACCCTGAGGTGCGAATAAGACGCAAACAATAACAAAACGCTAACATACATTTGTAAGAACTAAATCTCTTCTAGGATTTTCAAAACACATTTTGACCAGTGATTTTTCTAACAAATTATCTGGATATAGCTATTTCTAATATGAAACATATTTTGATTGTGCTAAATTCTGAAATTTACCAGACTACATAAAGACATTTTATAACAATATTCATCAATCACAAATCAATATATCCAGGTTGAGAACAGATCCACAATATTTTCAGGTGTTCTCCCTACAGTTCAATAAAAAGAGAATAAAGCGGTGGAGTATTCCTATGCATAAGGAAAACCTGCGAAACCACCAGAAAGCTGGAGTAACCACAAGCCACGAAACATCCATTAAAAAATACAAATTTATTGAGAATTTTCTTTTAAAACATGTATAATATCAACATCTAAT
The DNA here is from genome assembly GCF_046119375.1 of Phyllobates terribilis. NCBI lineage: Eukaryota > Metazoa > Chordata > Amphibia > Anura > Dendrobatidae > Phyllobates > Phyllobates terribilis. The sequence goes on from NW_027362771.1 coordinate 335,580,665, forward strand.
AAGGAGGAAAAATGTAAACATGTAAGGATAGGCAGAGTCCAATAAATGATATGGGAGCACCCTATAGCTGTCTTTTGACGACTATGTGCACTCATTGCTCGTGATTCTGGTGTTTATGTCAGGACTCCTATAGGGTACTCCCATATCCTTTATTGGACTCTGCCTCTCCTTACATGTTTCCTCCTTATTAGATGTTGATATTATACGTGTTTTAAAAAAAATTATCAATAAATTTGTATTTTTTTAATTGATGTTTGGTGGTTTGTGGTTACTTCAGCAAGGTATTTTACCGGACCAGATTACCAAATATTGTTTTGGTGGGATCCTAGGCATGCTCTTAAAATTATTTAAAATCAGTTTATTTTGGCAACATGTATAAAACCCTTCCCCATATGGGCTTCTTTGTTTAGATGGTTGATATGGCACAGAAGTTAGGGGCTGCATTGCAAGTTGGAGAGAGCCTGGTGTGGACAAAGCAGACAAAAGACCAGAAGGCCAAGCAGCGTGCTGCAGTTAAAGGTCCAAGTGCCGAGCAGACTCCTCTGGGGTCTAATCAAGCTCTAGGAAGGGCAATGTCTTCTGCAGCGGGATACAGTAAGGCTCCTCCTCTGCCTTCAGGTGAGGCATTAAATGCAACAACTTCTTTATTTTTTATTTTAATTAAACTACTTTGATGAGAATTCATAACATTCAGAATTTGTTTTATATAAGGCTCCACTGCTCAAGTCTCAAAACCTCCATCTCTGCCACTGGAACCAGAGGACCCTTCAAATTCTGGCTCCACCTCAGAATACAGAAGGTGACACCGTTATCTCTCGTGACATCATGAAGAGCTGTAATGGATACTTATAAAACTCTTTTACTCAGTGGAAGAATGTTTCTGCACAGATACAAGGTTAACTATACATGGGGTGCCCACTTTTTTAGCCATAACTGAGAGACCGGTAGCTTGACCCCTTGTGACCAGCTAAAGAGAGCTTCCTTACAAAAGGGATGGTTTTGGCAGACAATCCCTTTAGAAAAACGTGTATGTTGATATTATCTGCTATTAATCCAGTAGCTATTAAACTTGGCAGACTTGGAAAAGGGAGAACGTTCATCTCCAACAGATCTATTTTTCCCCCAACTTTTGCCATCAAGTAGAATCAGTATACCCCTATATACATTAGACCTTTCCCGCTAAAATCAGTTGGTTTGTCAACATTTGAGGGATTGTCCCGTGGGACCATTATTTATTTATTTTTTTACTAATAGCTTAGAATTGGCAAAAAATACTCACCTTACTTGACCCTCTTCCAATCCTGTTTTGATGCTGCACAGGTTTACCAGTCTCTACTTCCTGGTCCCAGCTCATCAAACAGGAATGTCGCTCAGCCAATCACAGGCAGAGGCGGTTCCTGCTGCAGCTAGTGATTGGCTGAGTGGACATTTCTTAACGTTTCCTGTGTTTGAAGATGGGCCAGGAGGTAGAGACTGGTGGGGAATCTGGGCATCGTTGGAACAGGAGCTGAGGGGGATCAGCAAGGTGAGAGTTGCTCCTTTTTGTTATTTTTAGTCCATTCTCAGGCATCGGTACAACATTTTTACCTGCCAAACATCCCAGTTTCAACTATTAGCCAGGGAAACAAGGAAGCATTTCTTTTTCTGTCCACGCCTTCCATTTTCTCCGTGGAGAAGTGAAACCACATACATTATAGTCTGACCTTGTTCTTCAGAAATTGTTATGTTGACTGTATGCTTCTTGTTCTTGCTGACACAAGTTTGTAATGGAGCCTGCAGTAGTAGACTTTTCATGGGATTGGAAGATGGCTTTATGCATAGGAAGAGCTGAATAGCGGCAAATTTCAACAGTACTTACCTCTGCTATCTTAACGGGTTGGCCCATTATATGAACTTAGCCCTTATTTACATGATAGTTGATACTGCAGATTGCTGACCACTGGGCTCCCACAGATCCCAATTTTGGGACTCTGAAATTCCCCTTTGATTGGAGAGATGGTCATACGTGCTCACCAATCATTGTCTACGGGCCTGATGGAGAAGGCCAAGCTCTATACTCAATCTCTGTCAGTCTCATAGGCAATGAATGGAGCAGTGGAGCACATAATTAACCATTGCTTCATTCAAATGTAGGATTCCAGAGCCCCATTCTTGGGATATTTGGGGGTCTCATTCCCACCTCCCCGCCTAGTGATCAGCAAATTTTCCCTTAACGTGTTAATAGGTGATAAGTTATTATGATGGGTCAACCTCATTAAAGGTCTTTCTTTTGAGACAATCATTTCTAGGTTAAAAGGGCATGTTTGCATTTTATATATTGTAGGGTATCACAACATCTACGAACATTAGATCATTAAAGGGTACGGGTACACTGTTAAGCTGTAATGCTTGCTCAGCCTACAATGTATAAATGTGACCTGTTTTTCTAGCATAAGCTGTGTATTATTTTTTTTAAGTCTTTAGTGGATTACTTTCTGGCATGACATAAGTATATTTGTATTCATGTACTTTGACAGAGGTTCTTCAGCTTATTTAAGCTGATCTGTAGATGTTGTATATAGATTCTTCTTTTCTATAAAATAGAGAAAATAAAACACTTCATGTCATCACTTTGTATATATTTTTTTGTCTTAACCTAAAATAAGCAAATTGCCTCTTCGGAGAGGAAGAGGACTAGAGCTCTAGCGCCACCTATTGGAAATAGCAATCCTAAAAGTCAATATCGACCCTTTATCAAGCCTTGCTACATGACTTAGGATAAAAGCCAAACCAGAATCTCAATTTGTAAACACAGTGTTTCGGAGTGCTGCCCCTCATCAGTTATTATAGTGTTAGGAGGCTTACCGCTGGTAATATAGAACACATGAAATGTTAGTCATAGATTTATCTATAATTTTACCTACAAGTCTTCTTTTTTAGGGCTGACAAGGAACAATACTCATTAATACAGTTTTTTTTAGCTAAATAAAGAAATGGATCCAGCAGTATGGAATATAAGTCCTTCATTTATATTCCCTATTTCTTTTGAATTCAGTTTGGATTTTAACTCAAAACTGCATCAAAAACGGAATGTGTGATTTCTGTCTTAAGAGTACCGTATTTTTCAGACTATAAGACGCACTTTTTTCCTCCAAAATTTTGGAGGAAAGTGGGGGGTGCGTCTTATAGTCCGAATACTATATTATTGTATGGCCGCATGGCGGTGGGGGAGCTGCCGCGCGGGATCAGCGGGGCACAGGAGGCAGCAACCGCCTGCTGCAGCCTAGCTGTGCCTGCTACTAAAGAAAATGAATATTCCCTGCTCCCCACGCCCATGGGCGTGGAGTGCAATGAATATTCATTTCTCTTAATAGCCAACACACTGGAGCTGCAGTGCGGATCCTGCTGCCACTCTGCGGTCAGTGTGCCCGCTATTAAAGCTCATGAATATTTGCTACAACCCACTCCCATGGGTTGTAGTGAATATCCATTGTCTTTAATAGCAGGCACACTGACCACAGAGCGGCAGCAGGAGCCACGCTGCGGTACAGTGTGCCGGCTATTGAACAGACTGAATGGTCACTGCTCCCCACGCACAGAGTCCCAGCGTGGGGATCAGTGACTATTCCAGCACAGCGTCTCACACTGTGTGAGGGCGCATGGCAGGGACGCCATGCGCCCCCTGCTATGCGCCGCTTACACAGTGAGAGTGTCTGCAGCAGAGCAGGACAGCGCTGGAGAAGAGAGGAGGTGAGTATGCTTGTTCATTTTTTTTTTTTTTGTAGGCAGCGTGATGGGGGCTCAGAGGGTGCCATACATAGCAGGATGGGGGCTCAGAGGGTGCCATACATACCAGGATGGGGGCTCAGAGGGGTGCCATACATACCTGGATGGGGGCTCAAGGGGTGCCATGCATACCAGGATGGGGGCTCAAGGGGTGCCATGCATACCAGGATGGGGGCTCAAGGGGTGCCATGCATACCAGAATGGGGGGCTCAAGGGGTGCCATGCATACCAGGATGGGGGCTCAAGGGGTGCCATGCATACCAGGATGGGGGCTCAAGGGGTGCCATGCATACCAGGATGGGGGCTCAAGGGGTGCCATGCATACCAGGATGGGGGCTCAAGGGGTGCCATACATACCAGGATGGGGGCTCAGAGGGTGCCATGCATACCAGAATGGGGGCTCAAGGGGTGCCATGCATACCAGGATGGGGGCTCAAGGGGTGCCATGCATACCAGGATGGGGGATAAAGGGATGCCATGCATACCAGGATGGGATGGGGGCCACTTATACCAGGAAGGAGGGGCCATACATACTAGGATGGAGGATATTAACAGAATTGGGGGACCTTACCCCAATACCAGTGTCAGCAGCAGACCCCCTCCCCCATAACAGGGCATTATGACCACATTTTTTGCTTACATTTTTTTCCTATTTACCTCCTTTAAAACCTAGGTGCGTCTTATGGTCCGGTGCGTCTTATAGTCCGAAAAATACGGTAATTCATTAAAGAGGTTGGCATCGTTCTGATGAAATCCCTAATCTGTTTGATTCTTTACTACAACACCCTTTATAGGCACCATGCTGCCAATACATCCAATTTGTAAGCAATGGATGCTGCGTCTACTTCTTCTGTAGGTGATCTACCCACGTGACCACTTTCCCTGCTCATCCGTGCAAGTGCTGAAATCGTTCAGTCCATGCGCAGGTACAAGACCTTCTGCTGTGTCTATCTGCACATGAACTGTAAGCTTTCAGCGCCAAAAGGGGACACAGATAGGAACGTGACCACATGATTAATTCACGTGACTGCCGCCATCTTGAGCGCTGCAGATGAGCTGTCCTCTGTTTACATGCTGGATCCACAAGCAACATGTGGGCCTAAAACTGGGTGTTGCAGCAAGAAATTAGGGGGTTGGGTGTTCTATTGAAATACATTTCAGTTTATAGGGTTTTAGAGATTTTGCAGAAAGTGGCCGTATCCTTTAAATTTCAAATATGGTTGTTTTCAAGTTTGCCCTATTATTTTCATTTATTAGGATTTCAACTGGTTTGGCAAATGTGAATTTTTCACATATATATAAAATACAAATATAGATGTTATAGCTTGTTCTTACCTCACATACTCGAAAGAAGATAGAAAGGGATGATGTAGGTTCATAGGCCACAACTTTTGTAGTTTTATAATTGATGTAGATTACAAGACATCAGTTTTCTTGTCTGATTGGTCTAGTGCAGTTATACTTATGGGCACCACTACACCCATTGTACAACATTAAAAATCGCTTCCCAGTTCTGTAGGACCACAGGACATATAACATGATCAGTCAGAAGTTCTTAATAAAAAAAGAGGACTTGTTGAGCATGTAGCGCAGTCCGGTGGTCATATTGAGGTGAAATGAGGTAGCTGGATTGCCTCCCCAATTGCTGCGATATAGGTAGCATTCAATACCTACTGCGTTATTGATTAGAATCAGAAGACAGCGCCCCCATAATTGGTGAGGTTTATTCTAAGCCGGGCCAGCCAAGCGCTGTCTGTAGCCCCATGAGCTGGTGAGGGCTGCTCTGCTGCATCCTCGGAAGCCTAAAGGGTTAAGTAGGCTTCTTTTATAGTTATTTTAACAGATGTAGCTACCACAAAATATACATAGAAAACCTCGTATTTCCAGGACAGGAACATGACTCAAATGTAAAGTTTACCCTTCAATGTATGTCACTGGGTGAGATGCTCCCACAACAACATAATACCTACAAAGAACGATGAAATGGCGTAATCGAAGGACCAGGCGCCAATTAATATCAAAGATCAGACTTTTATTAAAGTATGATTAAAACATAAATAATAAAATAATGAGGGGTCAGCAAGGAGAAATTCAAGAAGAAGGAGGGACATAATTCTCCCAGCAATGCCATGATTAGGTTAAAGGGAAATGAGTATCAAATATCACCCAATGTCAGCAAAGTCCATGTATCATATAATAAACCACAGATGGATTGAATGAAAAAATCATACAGTAATCATGCGGCAGCAATGATTGTTTATAGCAAAAACATGATTAAAATGGACACGTAAACCACTGCCTGCATGATCACTGCCCCTAGATATATGGCAGCAAGGACAATGTACAGCAAAAACCTAGTAAAAATAACCAAATAATAGCAGCAATAATGATTAAGTGACAAATACAATAATAAAGCGCCATGGTGATACAAGAAGGCATGCCGTGTCCTACAAACTAGCCACATATAATGGACAATTAGCAGCAGTAATTAAATGGCGGGTATGGATTTTATGTACCTAGTATAAAGTGCAGTGCTTATCCATAATAACTGTGATGGCCGTGCCCTTCAAGGACTGGTTGATCACAGTATCCTGCTTGTTTATATATGTTCTAATGCCAAGTGGGTCCTCAGTTGAGTGGCACATGGGAGCTGATTCCCAGCTCCACATCATTACTTTGGCTTCCAGTGTTCACAGGAATGACTTGTCTAATCGATGGAGAAAAACTTCCCCTAACGTCATAGACACAAGCATGCCATGCTGAAGACTTCAGAGATGCAAGTGGATAGCAGGATGGAGCGCGCATGCGCAAACTGGCAGCCATCTTGCCAAAGCTCAAAGCACGAACCATGTTGTGTGTGTGTGTGTGATAGAACATAATGGCGTGTTATAATAGTGACATCTAGTGGATAAAATGCTAAGTGACAGCGCAGTCATTAAATTGCTAAATGCATAAATGAAAGAAAAAATCAATATAATAGAAAAGGAAGAGTAATGAAAGAAAAAATAAAATAACAAACTAATATATATTATATATCTATATATATACAGTTAGGTCCAGAAATATTTGGACAGTGACAGAATCTTTAAATAGCAAAAGACTGTCCGTCACTTCCAAACAGAAAACTGGTGTGTACAGGTGTGAACTAAGAGTAGCCATCTCTGTACATAACAAACAAATAAAGTGGCACTCTGCAGTGCTGAAGCATGTAAACATGAAATACATGAAATTTGAATTGCATTACTGCTCTAGATAATAGTAAAAAATGGAAATGCTTAGCACATAATTTGGCCAATTCATGCATGACTAGAAGCCAACATGGCTATTTCTTTTTGTTGGGAACCCTCAAAAATGTGAATCCTCTCCTAGGCTGAAGCCTACATTTATATGGGTAGGTAGGATCCTGCTGTAATTAAAACCGCTATGGGCTGATGGGTGGAGTGCTGAGAGAACCTACATTCATTTATTCTCTGTTTTCAATTTTCGCCAGATTTGAATGGAAATCATACATATCATCAATGATTAAATTTTTAACTAATAACTAAAAAACAATACAAAATCAATGCAGAATGTTAAATTAAGTGATTAAATTGCAAGTAAATCAATACTTATAGAAAAGGTGTGTGTGGGGGGGGGGGGGACCTTAAAGGGTTGGCACCTAAAATGTATTTTCTAAATATCTATCCTTACACCCTAACCACCTTTGTAATGTGATTTATTACGCACAGGGCTGCCACTAGGAATTTCAGGGCCCCATACTGTCAAAATTTCCAGGCCCCCTTGAGACTCCGCCTCCATCCCTTCAACCTTCTACAGTCCCACCGCCCACTCTTGGAAAAACTGCACTTCTGCAACACGACCTCAGCAATCACACATTAATAATTCCCATCGAACACCAGATCACACACACAGCCATCAGCTTTTATTTTGGCCAAAAGATTTTTTAAGCCTCCACCATGGCAAGGCAGACTCTTTATGCTGGGTCCCACTCTATTGGAACCTATTAAACATTTCTTAAAAATATCCAATACTCTTTGTTAAGGTATATTTTATTTATTTTTCTTTAAGGGAATGTGTCACATACATTTTTTTTAAACTAATTGTAACCAGATTGTGAATTTTTTTTTTTTATAATCTGTATTTCCGATTGCAGATTCCATCAATCATTTCCTCCCTCCCCAACCAAAATATATAAGCTCCTGGAGAATCCTGAGCACGGCCGCCTGATGTAATTCAGCATTTGGTTTTGCTCAGGATCATCCAGTAGCTTATAAGTTTTGGTTGGCGTTTGGAAGGGAGGGAATGATTGCATCCTACAATCACGTGCTGAAATGGTAGACAAATTAATGCATGGACTTAAGTTAGGTACTCACATAGCCAGTGGCGCCGCTGCACCCCCGCCGCCCAGTCAAGAGGAATCGAATGGTTGCCTCAGACTGCCCACCGCCGCCGTCTGCGATCACCGAATTAATAAATGTAAATGGTATAGTATTGCATATATATTCACCAATTATATACTACTAAAAAAATCTTTATTGATATTCATCCAGCAGCCTCACCAGCATCCCCTCAACAGCCTCCCCTCCTTCAGCAGCCTCCCCTCCTTCAGCAGCCTCCCCTCCTCCAGCAGCCTCCCCTCCTTCAGCAGCCCCCGCTTCTCCAGCAGCCTCCCCTCCTTCAGCAGCCTCCCCCCCCTCAGGAGCCTCCCCTCCCTCACCAGCATCCCCTCCCTCACCAGCATCCCCTCCTTCAGCAGCATCCCCTCCTTCAGCAGCCTCCCCTCCCTAAGCAGACTCCCCTCCTTCAGCCGCCTCCCCTCCCTCAGCTTCCCCCCAGCAACCTCCCCTCCCTCACCAGCCTCCCCTCCTTCAGGAGCATCCCCTCCTTCAGCAGCTTCCCCTCCTTCAGCAGCATCCCCTCCTTCAGCAGCCACGCCTCCCTCAACAACCTCCCCTCCCTCAACAGCCTCCCCTCCCTCAACAGCCTCCCCTCCCTCAACAGTCTCCCCTCCCTCAACAGCCTCCCTTCCTTCAGCAGCCTCCCCTCCTTCAGTAGCCTCCCCTCCTCCAGCATTATCCCCTCCCTCAACAGTCTCCCCTCCTTCAGCAGCCTCCAATCGTCCAGCAGCCTCCCCTCCTTTAGCAGCGCAACACACACACTTGCCGCCGTCCCCGCAACACATGTGGCATGCTGCTGCTTTGCTCTGGATTAAAGATGAGCGCGCAACGTGTCACATGACCAGGACCATGATGCACCCGGCCTTGGATTAAAGGTACAGCGCTCATTTCCGTCTGCCGGGTGCATCATGCCCCGAGCTGCTGTTCCTAAGGGCTCGGTAAGTAGAAGCAAAGAGGGGGGGCCCAGGGCTGTGGGCTTGGGGCCCGGGCTGGCAGTGCCCCCCCTTTTTGCTTCTGGTCGCCGGGCCCCATACAGCAGTAAGGGCAGTAATGCCCTGATGGTGGCCATGATTACGCAATGCCCTACACCAGACCTAGGCAAACTGTGGCCTGCTTGTCACATCCGGCCACTGAGATAGCCGAAGGGTGGAAACAATGAACCACAGGCCACACCATGCCCTCCCCCGCCCATCGTCCATCTGCCGTCGCTGCCCGCTGTCACCGTTATTTGCATCCTCAGGATGCAGACAGTGATAAATACATTGTTAGAGGAGGAGCCGCTGGCTCCATCTTCCACCAATCAGGGTGTGAGACAGCAGACGCGATGACACCATTTCATTCGTGCTGCTGCTGAAACTTCGTGCACAGGAGACAGGGGCAGAACCCCGGGGGAATGGGAGCAAGGTATGCGGTGTTGTTTTTTTGTTTTTTTTATGTGTATGGGATATTTGTATGTATATAGGAAGCTATGTGGGGCCCACACTGTACATATGGAGGCTATGTGGGACTCACACTGTATATATGGAGACTATGTGGGGGCTCACACAACATATATCGAGGCTCTGTGGGGGCTCACACTATATATGCAGGCTATGTGGGGGGCTCACACCTTATATATGGAGGCTATGTGGTTGGCTCATACTGTATGTGGGGGGGTTCATGCTGTATATTTCAGGCTATGTGGGGGCTCATATTGAATGTAGGAGGCTATGTGGGGGCTCATACTGTTTGTAGGAGGCTATGTGGGGGCTCATACGGTATTTAAGAAGCTATGTGGGGGCTCATACTGAACATTCGAGGCTATGTGGGAGGCTCATACTGTATATAGGAGGCTATATGAGGTCTCATATTCTATATAGAGAGGCTATGTGGGAGCTCATACTGTATATAGGAGGCTATGTGGGGGCTCATACTGAATGTAGAAGGCTATGTGGGAGTTCATACTGTATATAGGCTATGTGGGGGCTCATACTGAATGTAGGAGCTATGTGGGGGCTTATGCTGAATGTAGGAGGCTATGTGGGGGCTCATACTGTTTGTAGGAGGCTATGTGGGGGCTCATACGGTATTTAAGAAGCTATATGGAAGCTCATTCTGAACATACGAGGCTATGTGGGAGGCTCATACTGTATATAGGAGGCTATATGAGGTCTCATATTCTGTATAGAGAGGCTATGTGGGGGCTCATACTGTTTATAGGAGCCTATGTGAGGGCTCACACTGTATATAGAAGCCTATGTGGGTCCTCATACATTATATAAGAAGCTATGAGGGGGCTCATATTGAATGTAAGAGACTGTGGGGGGCTCATACTATATAGGGAGGCTATGTAGGGGCTCATATTGTATATTGGGGGCTATGTTGGGGTTCATATTTTATATAGGAGGCTATGTGGGAGTTCATACTGTATATAGAGGGGCTCTGTGGGGGCTCATATTGTATGTGAGGGGCTGTGTGTGGCTCTTACGATATATAGGGGACTGTGTGGGCTCATTCGGCATATAGGGGCTGTGTGCACTACAGGCTCATAAGGTATATAAGGGGATGTTAGCATACTTAATTCTGCTCAATATTAAAGTGATACAATTAATATTAATATAAATAATTATAATTAATATGTTAATATTAATAATGAGCTGAAATCATTTCAGCCTATTGGTTCAGTCCTTCGCAACAGACGCGATCTCTCATGTGGCCCCTCGAGAAAATTAATTGCCCACCCCTGCCCTACACTTTTCCCTATTTAGCTAATCCCTAAGGCTGTGTGCCCACTATGCGTTTTTTAAGCGTTTCCGCTTCACATCCGCATGTCGCTGGCAGGAAAAATGCATGTACAATCCGCATGTACAATCCGCATGTACAATCCGCATGTACAATCTGCATGTACAATCTGCATGCGTTTTTTTTCTGCCAGGGAGATGCAGAAACGCTCAGGAAAAATCTGGAGCATTTCTGCATCATTTTTACTATACTTTCTGTGACGTTTTTTCAATTGAGAGGAGTCTCAAACGTGACATCACAGGAGGCTGTGGCTGCACTCACTCCCCGCAGCATCCATTGCCCATCCTGGAACAAGTCATCGGGGAGAGCTGCAGTTACCAATTTCTTGCTTTTCTCTGAAGACTTCCAGGGTGATGGACTCTGTGGGAGAGGTGAGTGCAACGCTGTCACTCTACTTCTATCATCGGGGTGGAGATAAGAGCAGTGAGTGACATCAGCGCCTCCCCACAGCTTCTAGCACCCCCTCAAACAAATAGTTATCAGGGGGCAGCACTGGTGTCACTCACTGCTTCTATCACTGCCCCTTGCTGACGATTCGTTTGAGGACGGTGATAGAAACAGTGAGTGACACCATTGCTGCCACACCGCTTCTAGCACTGCCCTCAAATGAATCGTCATCAGCGGGTGGCGCTGTTGTCACTCACTGCCTCTATCTCCGCCCCCTGACGATGTCTTCTTTCACAGTTAGAAGCAGCGGTAGCGGAGATAGAAGCAGCGTGTTGGCACTGCGCTCATCTCTCCAACAGCGTCTATTACCCAGGATCCAAGACGTCTTCAGAGGGGGTAGTGATGCAAGAAACTAGTAACTGCAGCGCTGCTCCCTGTGACGTCCTGTTCCAGGAGGGGCGAAGGGCGCTGCAGGGAGTGAGTGCAGCCCCAACCACCTGTAACGTCCTGTTTGAGACTCCTCTCATAGGAAACGTCACAGAAAGTGCAGTAAAAACAACACCTTTAAGTACAAGCCAGATAAAGAAAGTGTAGGGTTTTGTGTAATAAAACAAATTACAAAAGTAGTTAGGGTGTAAGGGTAGATTTTTAGAAAATACATTATAGGTGCTGGATAGAGCTAAACTTGGTTCCTGTGAAAAGAAACACTATTTTGAGCACTTTATTTAATATCATTGACTTGATGAATATGTGATGTGTGTATATATAATATAATATATATATTTCTTTATTCATTTATTCTTTTTTTTTCTATTTCTCTTTCAGTGCTCTTCTTTTTTATTTATTGATTTTTTTAAATCATTTATGCTCTTTGCAATTTAATGACTACACCGTCACATAGCACTATATCCACTAGATGTCACTATTGTAACATGCCATTGTGTGTCCTGTCACACACAACTTGGTTTTTGCTTTGAGCTTCGGTAAAATGGCTGCCAGTTTGTGCATGCGCGCTCCATCAGGATGTTCTCTTGCGCCTCTGAAGGTTTTAGCTTGCCGTCTATGACGTCAGGGGGAGTTTGTCTCCCTCGACAAGTGTGCGTCACTATGAATGCTGGAAGTGGATGCTAGGATGTGAAAGCGGGATTCAGCTCCCAGGCGCCAATCAACTGATTTTACTGATCTACTGTGTAACTGAACATATTAAAAGAAGCAGGACACTATATTCAGCCACCCCTTGAGAGGTCTAGATGCAAAACACGCATCGAGCCAGGACAAAGGGCACAGCAATCCCCCGTTATTATGGATAAGCACTGCACTTTATACTAGGTACATAAAATCCATACCCGCCATTTAATTACTGCTGCTAATTGTCCATTATATGTGGCTAGTTTGTAGGACACGGCATGCCTTCTTGTATCACCATGGCGCTTTATTATTGTATTTGTCACTTAATCATTATTGCTGCTATTATTTGGTTATTTTTACTAGGTTTTTGCTGTACATTGTCCTTGCTGCCATATATCTAGGGGCAGTGATCATGCAGGCAGTGGTTTACGTGTCCATTTTAATCATGTTTTTGCTATAAACAATCATTGCTGCCGCATGATTACTGTATGATTTTTTCATTCAATCCATCTGTGGTTTATTATATGATACATGGACTTTGCTGACATTGGGTGATATTTGATACTCATTTCCTTTTAACCTAATCATGGCATTGCTGGGAGAATTATTTTCCCTCCTTCTTGAATTTCTCCTTGCTGACCCCTTCATCATTTTGTTATTGATGTTTTAATCATAAAATAATAAAAAGTCAGATCTTTTATATTAATTGCCAGGTGGCCCTTTGGTTACTCTGTTTTGTCTTTCTTTCTAGGTATTATTTTAACAGATGTGTTGAGGACATGATTTTGTGGCATTTACTAATTATAAACGTATTGCAGGTTCTTCTCCTGCTCTTGTTGGTGCAAATCTCCTCAAAATGGCTGATGGTGGAGTCGCCTGTGACCTGACGTGTCCATCATCTTCCTTCAAATCTATTTTGAAGTGTTCAAAAACACTTCACAATGGAAAGCAGTTTTTCAAAAGGTGATGGACAGGTCTGGTGGTCACAAACTCCTGTATAATCAGCCAGTGTGAGAACAGGAGCGCTGCACAGTTTGTGAGGAAGGCGGCACTAATACGAACAGGGCAATCTCTAAAACTCGTATGATTAAAGGGGTTGTCCGCTCTAAAATTAAAAGTCTGCAGTCACTCTGTGTAACTGCAGACTTTTATAAATCCCCCCCAGCGTGTATACTGTGCGCTGCGAGAATTAGCTGGTTTCTGAACTGGGAACGGCAGTGATGTACAGGTGCATCTCACTAAATTAGAATATCATCAAAAAGTTAATTTATTTCAGTTCTTCAATACAAAAAGTGAAACGTATATTATATAGAGTAATCTCTTTCAAGTGTTTATTTCTGTTAATGTTGATGATTATGGCTTACAGCCAATGAAAGCACAAAAGTTATTATCTCAGTAAATTAAAATAATTAACAAAAAATACCTGCAAAAGCTTCCTACACGTTTAAAAAGGTCCTTTAGTCTGTTTCAGTAGGCTCCACAATCATGGGGAAGGCTGCTGACTTGACAGATGTCCAGAAGTCAGTCATTGACACGCTCCACAAGGTCCCAGAGTTCCAATTTTCATTTGGAAATCAAGGTCCCAGAGTCTGGAGGAAGAGTGGAGAGGCCACAATCCAAGCCGCTTGATGTCTAGTGTGAAGTTTCCACAATCAGTGATGGTTTGGGGAGCCATGTCATCTGCTGGTGTAGGTCCACTGTGTTTTATCAAGACCAAAGTCAGCGCAGCCGTCTACCAGGAAATTTTAGAGCACTTCACGCTTCCCTCTGCCGACAAGCTTTTTGGAGATGGAAATTTCATTCTCCAGCAGGACTTGGCACCTGTTCACACTGCCAAAAGTGCCAATACCTGGTTTACACACAACAGTATCACTGTGCTTGATTGGCAGCAAACTCGCCTGACCTTAACCCCATAGAGAATCTATGGGGTATTGTCAAGAGGAAGATGAGAGACACCAGACCCAACAATGCAGACGAGCTGAAGGCTGCTATCAAAGCAACCTGGGCTTCCATAACACCTCAGCAGTGCCACAGGCTGATCGCCTCCATGCCACGCCGCATTGATGCAGTAATTGATGCAAAAGGAGCCCCGACCAAGTATTGAGTGCATTTACTGAACATACATTTCAGTAGGCCAACAGTTCGGATTTTAAAAACATTTTTCAAGCTGTTGTTATAAAGTATTCTAATTTATTGAGATAATGACTTCTGTGTTTTCATTGGCTGTAAGCCATAATCATCAACATTAACAGAAATAAACACTTGAAATAGATCACTATGTTTGTAATGACTCTATATAATATGAGTTTCACTTTTTGTATTGAAGAACTGAAATAAATTAACTTTTTGATGATATTCTAATTTAGTGAGATGCACCTGTATGTTTTATACATACTCCCTGGCAGAAGCCGTCTGGTGGGCACGGCTTTGCTCCATACAAGTGTATGGAGAGAGGGCGCGGCTGTCTAGCGTCGCAGCCGTCCAGTGGGCACGGACATCTAGTGGGCACAGCTTCGCTCAATATACTTGTATAACACATACTGTACATCACTGCCAATTCCCAGCTCAGAAACTGGTGAGTCCTGGGGATTCAAAAGTCTGCAGTCACTCAGAGTGACTGCAGACTTTTCATTTTAGACCGGACAACCCCTTTAAGATAAATTATGTATTTATATATACTTATGAATTATTTTCGTATATTTAGAAGCAAATTACTCAATGGTTAACAGGAAATAAATTCATAGATTTTCTTCTCTTTTAGGATGGCGAAGCTGCGACATATGTATCATAGGGCACATTCACACGTAAGTTTTTTATGTACGAGTGCTATCCATTTTTATTTACGGATAGCACTCGTACCTATGGTAATCTATAGGGCTGTTCACATGTCCATGATTTTTTGTGGACCAAGTGGTCCTTGCAAAATCGCAGAGAAATGTCAGGTATTGATCCGATCCGAGTGTCGGATCAAACTCCGCAGTGAAAGTCTATGGGTCCATGAAACAATCAGACAACACTCGGATGCTATCTGTATGCTGTGTGTTTTTCACTTTTAACTGATAGACGGTGGATAAAAATTTTTTGTTATCATCACTGAAAAAAACTGATGAAAATCACTAATGAATTGGTCTGTTTTTCTCGTATGTGAAAAAAATTGACTTCTGCATGAGGCCTTACAGGTATTTCCACTGTCCTAGAGGTGGCAGAGTGCTTTGTGTGTCTGACTTACCGGAAGTAGAAAGGTCAAGAAATCAAAATGTCCAAAATCTTGTGTCCAAGTCAACAGTTTATATGCAGGTTAAAGTACGAGTGTAAACTGAGAATGTGTTATAGCAATACTTGGATCAATAATAAATCCTATTAGCTGTGGGAACATTTTCCTATCTAGGTCCTTATGTAACTTTTTTTGTTTGCTTGCTGCATCCTGTTAAACCTCTTGTGAGCACCATTCCCATAGGTGCAATTATTTTAACTGTTTCTAGGGCCTGTGCAATTATCATCTCTTCCACATTTGTTAGGAGTGACTGTACTGTATAATCTGGCAATAAATACATGCCAGTCATGCTCATTTTCTAATCAGTTTGTAAAATTGCATTTTTGTAATTGAGCTTTCCTTTCATATTTAGAATGATAAAGTTTCAAAATGAGTTGTGTAACCTCCCACCCATTACTGGCACACCTACACTTACTGACATTACTAAACTGAAAGCTCTTCAAGGTGTTCTCCAAGAATGTATTAAAATATAAAGTGGCCTCCATCATGTAATTCAAAAGACAGACCATCCTAGTCATGTGTCAGGATAGGCTGCAGTCTGAAGAAACATGGCTCCTGCGACTCAACTGTCAGAGGAGCTGTAGCTCCCAACCATTTCAGATCCAGCTGGACAGTCCTGATTTGGTGGAGATGTTCATCTGCCTAGGGTGGTTATGGCTATCCCCCAGCTTTCTTTCTGTATCTCCGATGTCTTTTCTTTTTGCCGTGCAGGCTCACTGCATATGTCAATGAGGAGTTCATTGCTGAGTATTTTATCCGACTCCAGGGTTAGCATCTGTCTGTGCTCTGTACATACTTGCAATCATTTAAAATACTCATTCTTCACTTTTCCTGAAGCCTGGTCCTTCCTGGGATTCAAGCACTCAGACAGTATTTTTTCTACTTTAACGTGACTGGTCATTCTTCATTACAGAAAAAGTAAGGTTGTGGGTACAGCACAATAAAGATAAATAGTAATAAATGGGATGCTACTGGTAGCTTGCTTGAGTATGATGTGAGAGGAAAGAGAAAGCTGCATGGAAAAATAGTGCACACCCATTATAATAAATAATGTAATTTATTAAAGAATTATACACCAAAACAAAGACAGACACTTAAAACCAATTGAAAAAAATTATTCGTTACAGGCACATCGTACTGGTAGATACAACTACATCTCTATATACCAGTGCATTTCTATGTACCTGTATTATAAACGTCAGAGGTTTTTTTCTTTCTACAAAATTACTCAAAATAATCAAGAAAAACTATTACAATAATTACATTTTTATTGCATTTTTTTTAAATAAATATGAAAAATCAGCAAAAACACACATTTGGTATCCTTGTATACGTAACAACTCGTACAATACTGTAAACAGATTATTTAAAGGGGTTGTCCACTACTATTTAAAATATGCCAAAGCATTTTTATGATGAAAAGCAGCTTCTTTGTAATTACCTCCCTCTGCCTTTTCTGCCTGTGAGCGGCGCTATCACTGGCCTCTCACAGGCAGCACGTGACCCCCGGCTGCTGCCGGCTCTGACATCCGCTGACGTCACGACAAGTCCAGGCTGCATCCGGGGGTCTCTCTCTTCTGCGTTCCATGGTGGCTGCTGGGCGGGATTATCACCGCGCATCATACCCAGCATCCACCGCGCGCTCTCCCTCTCCCCATTCATTGGGAAAGCGCGCGGTGGATGCTGGGTGTGAAGCGGTGGGGTAACCCTGCCCACAACCCAGCAGCCACCGCGGGGAACCCAGCGCTGAGTCACGCCTCAATAGACGGGACGTCAGCGGGGGTCACGTGCTGGGTCACGTGCTGCCTGTGAGCGGCCAGTGATAGCGCCGCTCACAGGCAGAAAAGGCAGAGGGAGGTAATTATAAAGAAGAAACGCTTTGGCATATTTTGAATAGTAGTGCACAACCCCTTTAAGAAGATTACTTTATGGAGAAAAGAAAATGTGTGCTTGATTTTTATTCTCCGTTAATTAAACCCATAAAAAAATGTAATAAAAATGTAACGCTAAGACTGTGTTCACACGCTGTATTTTTTTCCTGCTGCAGCATGTTTTTTCGACATGCTCAGATCACACAACGCAATAACAAACTTCTCTGATTATTGCATTTTTGGTGCAGATTTGAAGCTTAGATTCTGTACATAAAGATGCAATTGCGTTTTTTTTCAGACTTCCCATAGAAACTTATACAGAAAAAATGTACAGTTCCAACAGCGTCTTTAGACGCACAGTCGAAGTGAGTTTTCATGAAATCACATACGCTTGGCTTGGACATTTAATTCCAGCAGAAAAAAATGCAGCATTTACGCGATGTATGAACACAGCCCTTTAGACATGGCACTTAAAAAACCTACTGAAAAAAATCAAGACTTCATGTACTGAAGCTTACATAAAAATGAAAATGTTATGGCTGCTACGACTCTCAACAAAAAATAAATCTATAGGTCCCATCATCCTGGCTACCGCAGAATAGTCCCGGATTAGATCTGTGCCCCGCTGTCTTAGGCGGTCTGCTGAATGTCCCTTGCAGCCATCATGCCCCCTCTAGCATCTCCTCCTGACAGGGTAGAAAGAAATGATAAATGGGTGTCGCCAAAATATAGCTACGGCACGCTATGCACATCACATCATGTGACCGGCTTTTGACCCGCCCCTTCATTATCGGAGCACTGGAAACTAATCTTCATACCTTGTCTTATTAATATGTACGTGGACAACCTATGGTATCGATTGCCCTGACAAAGCCGTTCAGCGGCGATACGCGTGGGCTCCCTCCCATACCCCTTCTCCTTCTTACTCATCTGCTCACTATGTTGGTCTCTTTCATATGACCAGGCTCATCCCAGGCCGGGTTTGTTACTTTCATATACCTCTGGCTAACCCTTCTTTTAGGTATGTTGTCTGACTGCAATTGCAGTGCGGAAGTTGTTTCAGTTGCCATTTATATTGGTTGAGTGGCACCACTCTTTCACTATCTTGTGTGCCTCGGTTTTCCCTAGGGACGCCTGGGTTTTCCCTAAAGACGTCTAAGGTCCAAGCTTGTGCCTATTGTAGCGCACACCTCTATTGATATAATTGATTTTTAAGTTATGAAGGCAACTACCTCAGAGGTCTTTTCTATTATTATATTACCTATTAGCACTTAGTACTGTTTCAGTATTATAGTTACTTCATAGCATGGTAAATTGAATATATTGAGGGTAGACATATTTTTTGCCAGTTTCTGTTCTGTCTTTATGTCTTAATGACAACGTGTGAACAGGGGAATGGTTTTTGTATTGTCTCATGGTTTTTAAGTGATTTTATTACCTTTCATGTGTGTCCCTTTTGTACTAATAAAATTGTATGCTTACTCTAATATCAGGTGTGCACTTCCTTTCTTGCATTGATTCTTTCCTCTCCCTATTATGGTACATGTGCTTATGACACAGATCCTCTTGACAGTTGAGGCACAGGTCTCGGGAGCAGTGTTTCTTCAGACTGCAGCCCGTCCTGACATGTGACTAGGTTGGGCTGCCATTTGAATTTCGGGACTGGAGCCATTTTATTACTTTCTTGGAGAACCCCTCTGACAGAATAGTCTGCAAAGACTACCCCTAACTCTAAGGGTATGTGCACACAGTGCATTTTTTATGCAGTAAATCCATGCGGAATTGGCCCCAAAAATGCATTGCTATCCCAGCATTTTCTATGAGAATTTGCAAGATCTGTGCATCTGTGTCAGGAATATCCCTGACAGAATTTCATGTGCATTTAAATAAACAGCATGTCCATTCTTTGTGCGTTCTTGCCTGTGTTTTTTCTATACAATGCATTGGAAAAAACACATCAAAAACGCTGCGGAAATTCCGCAGCGTTTTTGCTGCCAAGAGGTGCAGAAACGTTGCAGAAATTTCTGCAAGCAAATACTGATCGTGCGCACATACCCTAATTTGGTCAGTGACACAAGTTTTGTCATTTTAGCTGTTTACCAAAACATATTCATGATACAGTTATATAATCATACAAAGGGGAGATTGACAGCGGCTCTAATATTAACAGGTGCCCATTAGCTGCAAATAATGTCACAATACCACCATGTGAGTAGTATAAGAAAAACAAATATAAATATATATGATTTGCGCTTAATAGGACCAGCAGTGCTGCGGGCGATTAAGGAGTCATTTAGTTGTTATATCTAGTTGCACCACTATGCATAAATATGAATAAATATGAAACTGTCTCCCTTAATGTGCATAGGGTTAGCGAATCAGTAATGGATCTTCAGAGGACACTAAGTAGATGTTATAAAAGATAGGTACATGCAAGAGTGGTAATTAGCACAAGCTGTTGAATCGTGCCTCACAGAGAGTTAAAGGGGTTGTCCACTACTATTGAAAATAGGCCAATGTATTTTTATGATATAAATAAGTGTCTTTGTGAGTACCTTGCGCTGGTGTTACTGCCTGTGAGTGGCGCTATAGCTGGCCGCTCACAGGCATCACATAACCCCTCGCTAATGTGACATCAAGTGAGGCGTGGGGATACCCCGCATGTCACACCCTGCATCCACCGCGCGCTTTCCCAATGAATGGGGAGAGCGCGCAATGGATGCTGGGTGTGACGTGCGGGGTATCCCCACCTACAGCCCAGCATCCATCGTGGAACGCAGCACTGAGTCACGGCCGGCTGCAGCTGGAACTTGACGTGACATCTGCGGATGTCAGAGCCGGGGGTCACGTGATGCCTGTGAGCGGCCAGCGATAGCGCCGCTCACAGGCAGTAGCACCAGCGCAAGGTATTTACAAAGAAACTTATTTTCATCCTAAAAATATATTGGCCTATTTTCAATAGTAGTGGACAACCCCTTTAATTTCACTTGCAGAGCGGTGAATATAAGATGTACCTCATGCTGCTAGACCGAGGTCCGGATGAGTAAGTTCAGCGTGTAGCTTCAAAGTGTTTGAGCGGTGCCCCGGCCGGTGGCACACTCTCTCACAGTATATCCTCCTCAGAGACTTGCAGCGAGTCAAAGCGTCCGTGACATCACACAGTCAGAGTAGTACGGATAGCTGCTTGGACCAAAAATCCAGGTTGGGATGCCGTTTGAATTTCGGGACTGGAGCCATTTTATTACTTTCTTGGAGAACCCCTTTAACAGATTAGTCGGCTGCTAAGACTAACTGTAAGACTTTGTTATGCCAGTTTGATGCAGGAGGCACTTTAAACAGTTAGGTACTGAAATATTTGGACAGTGACACAAGTTTTGTCATTTTAGCTGTTTACCAAAACATATTCTTGATACAGTTATATAATCAACATGGGCTTAAAGTGCGGACTCTCAGCTTTAATATGATAGTACTCACATCCTAATTGGGGTAAGGGTTTAGGGTTTACAGCTCTTTAACATGTAACTGCCTCTTTTTAAAAGGGCCAAAAGTAATTGAACTATTATCTCAAAAGGTGGCCTATTCATTAATCCAGTATAAATTAAGCAGGTAAAAAGTCTGGGACTTATTGTCGGTGTGGCCTTTGCATTTGGAAGCTGTTGTTGTGAACCCACAAAATGGGGTCAAAGGCGCTCTCAATGCAAGAGAAATAGACCATCTTTAGGCTGTTGAAAAATAACTACTCTATCAGAAAGATAGCGGAAATGACAAGAATCGCCAAATCAACAGTTTGGTACATTCTGCAAAAAAAGAGCGCACTGGTGAGCTTGGGAACTCAAAAAGGCCTGGATGTGCACACTCCTTCACAACATCTACCCAAGTGAAGAACACTTTCCAGAAAGTAGGTGTTTCAGTATCTAAGTCTACCTTAAAGAGAAGACTTCATGAGAGCAAATGCAGAGGGTTCACCACAAGATGCAGACCATTAATCAGCCTTAAAAATAGAAAGGCCAGATTAGATTTTGCCATATAATATCTAAAGAAGCCAGCCCAGTTCTGGAAAAGCATTGTTTGGACAGATGAGACCATCACCACATCTCAACCCCATTGAGAATGCATTTCACATGCTTAAAGGAGTTGTCCACTACTTTTTATTATCTCCTCAATGTATTGCCCCGGGGCCCATTAGAGTTTTTGTAAATACCTTCTGTTGCAGTTACTGCTTGTGAGCGGCGCTACGACAGGCATCACATGACCCCCGGCTATAGCCGTCTCTGACATCCGCTGATGTCACGTCATGGTTCCGGATGCAGCCGGGGGTGACTTACTTCTGCGTTCCACGGTGGATGCTGGGTTGTGGGTGGGGTTACCCCGCGTGTCACACCTGGCATCCACCGCGCACTTTCCCTCTCATTCAATAACTGCAACAGAAGGTATTTACAAAGATACTTATGGGCCCCGGGGGGAAACATTGGGGACATAAAAAGTTGTGGCCATCTTCTTTAAAACAAAGGTTAAGGCAGAAAGACCCACATACAAGCAACAACTGAAGTCAGCTGGAGTAAAAGCCTGGCAAAACATCACAAAGAAGGAAACCCAGCGTTTGGTAAAGAACATGACTTCCAGACTTCAGGCAGTCATTGCCTGCAAAGCATTGTATACAAAGTTTTAAAAAATTAACATTTTATATATGATGAAGTTAGTTTGTCCAATTACTTTTGAAACCGTGAAATGAGGTGGCTTTGTAAAAAAATGGTTACAATTCCTAAACGTTTCACAGGATATTTTTGTTCAACCCCTTTAATTAAACCTTAAAGTTTATACTTCAATTGCGTCTCAGGTTGTTTAATTTTAAATCCAAAATAGTGTCAGGCCGAGCCCAAATCACAAAGATTCTGTCAGTGTCTAAATATTTCTGGACCTAACTGTATAAGGTCTATGTGAAAGAAAACCAATTCCTGTTCATTTATTTTTCTGGGTGATAAATAGGTGGTGATGCTAAGCTCCACTAATAATTAAATATTATGTCATC
Source organism: Phyllobates terribilis (assembly GCF_046119375.1). Classification (NCBI taxonomy): domain Eukaryota; kingdom Metazoa; phylum Chordata; class Amphibia; order Anura; family Dendrobatidae; genus Phyllobates; species Phyllobates terribilis. Next base: position 335,603,297 of record NW_027362771.1, read on the forward strand.
TCTAGAGAGGAGAGACTCTTGAAATTCAAATTCACCGAATTTTCCCAAATCGATTTGCGGCGAATAAGTTCATGGGAATGTCAATTCTGGAAAGTTTGTAATATCTCAGAAAATACACATGGGGGAGAGAAGAGAGAATCCTGCTGACCATAAGAGCTTACACTCTACAGAAGACACTTACCCAGTGACTCTAACTCCAGAGTCACTTACCCAGTGACTCTGGAGTTAGAAAACCACTTTGCCGTGCAAACTGTGCTCCCCTGGGAATCGCTGATCTGTGATGGTCAAGGTACTGACTATCATTGTACAAGGTATAACAATCCGTAAGAAGTCATGGCTGCAGGGCATTATGGGGAGGCTCACTCAGCAACTCAACATAACATTAGCCTGCTCTCTGATGCTTCAGCAGTATGAGAATTGGTGCTGAGCAAGTTTTTTTTTTTTGTGAACTGCAAATCAACTCTCAAAATGTTCAGATTCAGAAATTCAACATGAACTTGACCCACTGCGGATCGATCCACTCATCTCTAGTCAACTCTATTGATCTGAATGTGCATGTATATCCAACAGCCAGCCTATGCATATTTACAGCTCCAGTACAGTGTTATGGCCTCAGAATACAGGGTTACTATGATCATGAACGTGTAAACCCGAGAGTAAGGCTTGCTGCAAATGAGCATATGAAAAGTCATCTAAGTTTCATCCAGAAAACTACTTCTGTGTGACATCCATGTGCAATCTGTTTCTTTACATATGATTTTAAAGAGATATGCCCCTTTTTGGCCACAAGCATATAAAAAGCGACCTGATCGCTCACCTGACTGAAATCACACTATTTTCTCCTGCTACCCATTGCTTGACATTGTGCTTTTGTGTTAGCTGGAAAATGCCTAATTACACCATGCTGCCTACTGACCATGCCTATATGTTGTGGGTGGTGTCCCGACATTATCAGACCAGCGACTTATGGCAGCAGAAGAAAGGAGGAGGAGGAAATGATTCTGGGATCATCCCATAGTCTCCTAAAGGGCACTTTCACTGTATGCACCTAGTCTTTTGTTGCCTTCTGAAGAATGTCAATCCAGGCTTTTGACAAACTCCTCAAGGAGCTGCGCCCTAGCTTAATGTTCACGGACACAGATATGAGGCTTTGCATCTCTGCAGAGAAGCGTTTTATCATTCATACGAAGGTAAGTTAATGTTTACATAGTGTTTTTCATTACCCTTTTTTGTAGACCTGATTCATAAAGACCCCCTAAAGGGCGAGACCTATGGAAGGATGCCTCTGTTGGCATACATGCATAATTGTTTTTCTTTTGTTTATTGGAATCTATGCACATATGAGTTCAGCTCAACTGAGCCAACCAAAAATTATTAGATTACATTGTCAGAAATATACACGGCAACCAGCTGATTGCTTTATTTTTATACAGATGACAGAACAAGGCATCCCACTTCATCCAAAAATGTGAAAAAGCCCATCTTGTATTCTGGCCAACAATGAAAACACCATCCTCAACATAAATACAACATAGTGCTTTACTATATCAAACAATTATAAAATATCTGGACCACCCACCCAGACAGCTAATAATTATAATATCTGTGTGGGGAGAGGGAAGAAGTGTCTGGTCTGCTCGGTGAGCTGGATCTTCCAGGGGTCTGATGTGTTTGCAGAGCAGAAAGCCCTCCATATGTGGATTGCTTGTACGCGGGGTATGAGCTTTGATGGGTGAATGGAGAATGAAGGGTGGTATAAGAGAGACATGGTTTGGTTTACTAAAAGGTGGTTCCTGGTGCTGGATGCGATAATAAGGTCCCCAATCATGGCTTGACACAAAGTGGTGGGTTGGTGATTTCAACAGGGTTCTGACTTTAACATGAGGTATGGTACTTGGCCCTGTTATTGCACTTTCCTGGGTCAACACAGGCGATGCTTCCTCGAGATGCACAGGGTTTGGGGACAGGTTGGAAACAACGGCTTACGTTCTCGTGTCCTCTTGCGTGAAATTCGTCTCAGTCTTCAATCAAAAACTGTCAAAAAGAGTAAAAAAAACAAATACGCAACATTAGCTAAATGTGATATTTCATACTTACCAATAGGCAGGCAAAAACTATGAACAGTATCATGTAGAAAATGCTGGGGAACAAAAAAGTGCAATAGACTTATCTGATGGTAAGAGGCATAAGGTGCTCGCCTGATGTGGTTTTGCATCACACAACGACTAGTGAATTTGAAGTTATCAGCTGCTGCAGTCTCACAGGTTAAAAAATAGTAATATGCCAGATGGAGGTCCAAAAGAAAATCCCACGAGATGAGATGAATTAATGCGGGTTACTATCAATGCGTTTCGAAGTCATCGACTTCTTCGTCAGGAAAAAAAAACACACATTAGCTGTGTTTTTTTCCTGATGAAGTCAGATGACTTTGACAAAACGTTGATAGTAAATTGCATTAATTCATTACGTCTTCTGGGATTTTCTTTTGGATCTACATCAGCAGTGCAGAGGACCCACCTACTCCTTCCTGGCATGGACAGTATCATTGCATGCAATAGCACACTATCACATTATCCAATAAACATATTCGGTCCAACTCATCAAGAGCCGCCTTGTTCACACTGGTCTTGATTAGGTGGCATGCTGGACAGACGCTCCTCAGTCATGAAAACACATACGCTTCTCCATGAGCTTCCAGGATCGGTGAGCGGACTGCAAACTATGTCATACGAGGAACAATTAAAGGATCTGGGGTTGTTTAGCTTGCAAAAAAGAAGGCTAAGAGAAGACTTAATAGCGGTCTACAAAAATCTGAAGGGATGTCACCGTGTAGAGCATACATGTCAAACTCTGGCCCATGGGCCAAATCTGGTCCGCAGAGTGATTATATTAGGCCCGCAACACCAGAACCGCCATCCCTGTCTGGGGCCATTATTCTGTATGGAGAACTATGTGGGGCCCATTATACTGTATGAAAAGCTATGTGGGGCCATTATACTGTTTGGAGGACTATGTGGGACCCATTATTCTGTATGGAGTACTGTGTGGGACCCACGAGCGGTGGCGAGTTCTTTTTCAATGGAAGTCTTCAAACAGAGGCTGGACAGACATCTGTCTGAGGTTTAGTGAATCTTGCGTTGAGCAGGGAGTTGGACAGAATGACCCTGGAGGTCCCTTCCAATCTTAACATTCTATGATTCTAAGTCTTCAACCTCATTTGCATATAAATTCAAATGCTGATTTTCCCCTCACCCATGACAGCACACCTTGAGAGAGGGATCCGCCCCACCACGGACAGGAAACCGTCTGAAATAAAAGGGCGGTACCTCTCCCTCGCTTCAGTTGGTTTCCTGTCCTTGATGGGAACCTGTCTGAAGAAAGGTGTCCATACTTACCTGGGCCTGTTCCGGTGTGGAAGAGCGGGCACCAGCCTGTGCACCGGGTTCCAGAAGCGCCGTCCGCGGTTCCCTGGAGCCGTGTCCGAGCGTGCGCAGGTGGTGAGGAGGGCTCCGGATCCCCACAGACCACTGCGCTGTCCTTTCCCTGCCCCAGGCTCCTGGCTGGCCGCACGCCGGGAGCGGCGTCTTCCGGGTGTGACGCGCCCGACGTCACGGCGCGGTGCACGCTGGGAGAGGTGTGCCCGATGATGTCGGAGGGCGGCACCCAGATCCAAGATAGCAGCGCCCTGTAAGCGCTTGCCGGCCGGCTTTTTTCAAACATCGGCCGGTGGGTGCCAGGAGGGGGGAGGACACAAGAACCAGAGGAGGCTCCGGATGTGCCCTATTTAAGTTGGGGGATTGTCCTGGTCAAACGCTGCCTGTGGTGTAGCAGCTATGGCAGACCAGGACACCCAGGGGATTCATCTTATGTCCCGCCACAGCCTCCAAATCCGGTACCCTTTTGTGACTTCAGGGGTGAGTGATCTTCGTGAATGTCACTTAATAGTAAAGGAAAGTTATTATGCGCTTCATTCCTTAGGAACCTAAGAAGAGTAGCGCCAAACAGAAGCACAGGGGTTGCGCCTTATGCCAGGCCCCCCTTTCCATAGATTGGCAGAAACAGCTTTGTGCTAGCTGTATTAACCAAACCATAGCGGAGAGCACCCCGGATTTTGCTTCTAATTTGAGGTCCGTAATCCATTCAGAGGTTCAGGAGTCCCTGAAAGGCTTACTAAAGGGGGAAAAAAGAGAACCCATAAGGATATCTCCTCCGACTATGATTTATCCTCCCAGTCAGAGGATCTTTGCCTCAGTGATTCAGCATCCTCCTCTTCATCCGATGGTGGTAGGCCCTGTTTCCCTATTGAGGATACTGACAAGTTGGTCAGAGCGGTCAGATCTACCATGGGGTTGAGGGAGGAAAAGGCAGCCAGGTCCCTGGAAGACATTATGTTCGCAGGCCTAGAGGAAAAAAAGACGCTCCTTTCCAGTGAATCCTAAAATTCACACCCTTATAGACCGGGAATGGAGGAAGCTGGAGAAATCAGGACTGTTGCCCTCATCCTCTAAAAGGAGGTACCCCTTTGAGGATTGTGTCTCTGGGTCCTGGGATAAAATTCCTAAAGTTGACGGGTCTGTCGCCCGATCATCCAAAAGATCGTCCCTACCCCTGGAAGATTCGGGCAGTCTAAAGGATGCTCTAGATAAGAAGGCGGATTCCTTCCTGCGTCACACCTGGGAAGCAGCGGCAGGGGGCCTGAAGCCAGCGGGAGCAGGCACTTGTGTCACTAGGTCACTCATGGTGTGGCTTCAGCAATTAGGAGACCAGCTCAAGGATAAAAAGATATCCAGAGATAAAATCCTCTCCAATCTGCCTTTGCTACAAGCAGCATCCGCTTTTCTGGCCGACTCCTCAGCGGATTCGGTTAAACTCGCTGCCAGGTCTGCAAATTTGTCTAATGCTGCCAGACGAGCCCTGTGGCTCAAGGGTTGCCCAGGAGACCTACAACCCTTCCTTGTGATGGTAAACTCTTGTTTGGCCAAAAGCTGGACGAGCTTTTGGAGAAGGCTGGCGACAGGAAGAGAGGTTTCCCAGGGTTCACAAAAAGGAAGAGATTTTATTTTTGGAGGAAGAGATTTAACCGGGGTCACCCTCCAGGAGAAAGGAAAAGATGGGAGCCCAGATCTAAAAAGGACTCTGGTTACATGTTTGGAGGACCATCCTCCAGTACCAAAAAATCTCCCCAATGACGCGAGGCTAGAGGTCGGGGGAAGGCTTTCCCATTTTATCCCAGTTTGGGAAGCCATCACTTCAAATCCCTGGGTGTTGAGTATCATAAAGAACAGCCTAAAGATACGCTTCAGTCTGGTCCCTCACCGAACCTTCATGATCACCTCCAGGAGGAAGTCCGGGGAGGAGCAGATGGCCCTAGAATCGGAAGTGTTAGATTTAGTCAACAAGCAGGTCCTTCACGAAGTTCCAGATTCACAATGGGGACGGGGTTTTTATTTCCCCCCTGTTCGTGATAAAAAAAACAAATGGGTCCTTAAGCACCATTATCAACCTCAAAAGTCTAAATCAGCTGATAGAGAACCAGACTTTCAAGATGGAATCAGTGAACTCTGCAGTAAAACTCCTACACCACAATTGTTTCATGGCAGTTGACCTAAAAGATGCCTACTATCACATCCCAATCCATCCAGACTACCAGAAGTACCTAAGGGTAGCCCTGTTCATCCAAGGGGAATTGAGACATTTCCAGTTTACTGCCCTACCTTTTGGACTCTCGATAGCACCAAGAGTGTTTACAAAGGTTATAGCGGAGGTGACAGCTTTTCTCCGAATCAAAAACGTGGTGATTGTTCCCTACCTGGACGACTTTCTGATGATAGGGAAATCGGAGGACCACTGTTCCTCTCAACTTTTAGAGGTCAGCACAGCTTTACATCAGCTAGGGTGGATGATAAATATTCAAAAATCAAAACTATCCCCCTCAAGGACTCAGATCTTTCTGGGCTTAACCCTAGATTCCCAACTCCAATCCTGCTTCCTCCCGGAAGACAAGGTTTGCAAAATAATCAGCCTGGTCTCAAGGGCCATAAAGTCTCCCATGATGTCCTTGAGAGAAGCAATGTCCCTACTAGGCTCCATGACTTCCTGTCTCCCGGCAGTCAAATGGGCCCAGAGTCATATGAGGTTTCATCAGTGGGAGGTCCTGTCAGCACAAAAATCCTTCAATGGACATTTAGAAAAAAAACTCTTTCTTTGCAGACAGTAAGCTCCCTCTACTGGTGGACAAACAGGGAGAATCTGACCTCAGGCTTACAGTTATACAGACCAGTCGACCATACAATTACAACAGATGCAAGTGGCTCTGGCTGGGGGGGGTCATCCAGCAGATCTCTCAGTTCAGGGGCTCTGGCTACGCCACGAAATAGAGGCATCATCGAACCTAAAAGAGCTTTTGGCAGTGGATAAATCGCTGATAGGCTTCCTTCCCCACATACAGGGTCGCCATGTCCAGATCAGGTCCGACAATCGGACGACAGTAGCTTATATAAAATCACCAGGGAGGAACAAGATCTCGCTCCCTTATGGTAGTGGCAAACAGAATCCTGCATCTAGCAGAACAGCATCTCCCATCCCTCAGTGCTATTTACATCCGGGGGGTAGAAAATTCAAGGGCAGATTTCCTCAGTCGCCACACTTTAAGACAAGGAGAGTGGGCTCTAAACCCGATAGTCTTCCAACAGATTATCCAGCTATGGGGGTCACCGGACATAGATTTGTTCGCCACGAGGGCGAACAGGAAGGTGGAGAGATTCTGTTCACTAAATCCAACAGAGAATCCCTATGCTGTGGACGCTCTCCAGATACCCTGGAAGTTCGGAAAGACCTACGCGTTTCCACCGATGGTAATGATCCCGGCAGTTGTGAGGAAAATTCGGGAGGAGGGGGCGAGGATAATTCTGACAGCCCCCTTTTGGCCCAAAAGACCCTGGTTCTCCCTGCTTCGCCTAATGTCGATCTCGGATCCCTGGGTCCTGCCAGACAGGCTGGACCTTCTCATCCAGGGGCCGATATTCCATGCACAAGCCAAAGGTTTCCATCTGGCGGCTTGGAATTTGAGAGGTTGTTACTGAGCAATAGGGGGTTTTCACCAGGCCTAGTTTCCACCCTATTGGGTAGTAGGAAGCCCATAACTAAGATTTATTCCAGAATCTGGGGAAAATTCCTGGATTTTATAGACTCCCCATTGTCAGATAAACCTCCAATTAAAGATGTCCTAGAATTTTTACAAAAGGGACGTGACCTGGGGTTAGCTACGGGAACACTTAAAGTTCAGGTGTCCGCCCTAGGGACACTCTATAATTGTAACCTGGCGGGGAACAGATGGGTCTCTAGATTCCTTAAATCCTGTTCCAGAGCTAAGCCAATTCGGGCTCTCAGAGTTCCTCCCTGGGACCTGAATTTAGTTTTAAATGCACTCTCTGGCGACCCATTTGAACCTCTGCAGGTTCTCTCTCCAAAGTTCCTCAAAACCATTCTCTTAGTGGCCCTAACGTCGGCCCGTATGGTGAGTGACCTGCAGGCCCTTTCTGTTGATCCCCCATACACCCAAATTCATGAGGACCGGGTCGTCCTGCGTACAAATCCGGCATACCTTCCGAAAGTAGTATCCAGATTCCACTGTAATCAGGAGATTGTGCTTCCCTCTTTCTGCAGTAACCCTAAAAATCCCGGTGAGGTTAGGTTCCACAATCTAGATGTTAGAAGGGCATTACTACAGTACATAGACATGACTAGTCAGTGGAGGAAGGACAAGTCCTTGTTTCTGGCCTTTCAGGGCAGTAGAAAAGGTCACGGGGTATCAAAGGGAACTATTTCTAGGTGGCTTAGGGAGGCCATTTGTCTAGCTTATACATCTACATGTGTTCCGGTACCGGACGGTATTAAAGCTCATTCCACCAGAGCTATAGCAACCTCCTGGGCAGAGAGAGCAAACATCTCGATTGACCAGATGTGTAAAGCTGCTACTTGGTCTGCACCATCCACCTTCTACAAGCACTATCGGTTGGATCTATCCTCCTCTGACCTTACCTTTGGGAGAAGGGTACTTCAGGCGGTGGTCCCTCCCTCGGGTGCTCATATTCTCCAAAATTCTCTCAAGGTGTGCTGTCATGGGTGAGGGGAAAACACCAAGGTTACTTACCAGTAGCCGGTTTTTCCTGAACCCATGACATCACCCGTAGTTTTTCCCCCCTGTCTTTCTCATACCCTGGTGAAGCACTTTACATTTTGGGTGATGTGATCGCGCCCACACAGAAGTTAATTCTCACAGCTGACACCCGGGGCTATGTTCCAGGAGCGGTGCCGCACCGCTCCCGGCACATTAACCCCCGAAATGCTGGGATCAAAGTCAATCGCAGCATTCCGGGAGCAAGGGGAGGTAAGCGCGAGCCTCTTACCTGGTCTCCGGCGCCCCGAGCTGTCTGTGCTGGGTCCCAGTAGTTGCCATGGTGACTCGATGTAGTCATGACAACATCCGGGTAACCAGGCATCAGCAAGTTAGTTAGATCGTGCTCAGTGCATGTTCTAAGTAACTTGTGTGTGCACGGACTGACAGGCTGCAAAGCATAGAGATGCTGCTGCATCTCTATGCTATGCAAGTGATCAGCCTGCAAAAAATGAGAGTCACATAGTGGGACAAAGTGTAAAAAAAATAAAAAAATTTTTAAAAAATAATCCAAGAAAATAAAAATACTTTACCCATAAATAAATATTATGAAGAGAAAAAAAAAAAAACACGAACCAATAAAAGTACACATATTTGGTGTTGCCGCGTCCGGAACGACTTGACCTATAAAACTGCCCCACTAGTTAACCCCTTTAGTGAAAACGGTAAAAAAAAATGAAGCAAAAAACGATGCTTAATCACCATACCGCTAAACAAAAAAATGGAATAAAACGCAATCAAAAAGACAAATATAAATAATGGTACCGCTGAAAACGTCATCTTGTCCCGCAAAAAAACAAGCCACCATACAGCTCCATCAACCGAAAAATAAAAGTTATAGCTCTCAGAATAAAGCGATGAAAAAAAATGTTCTTCTCTGAAATAGTTAAAACATGAAAAATTATATAAATGCGGTACCGCTGTAAACGTACTGACCCAATGAATAAGACTGCCTTATCAATTTTACCACACGCGGAGCAGCATAAAAAAACGCCCCAGAAAACAATTCCTGAGTTGTTGGATTTTCTTTAATCTGCCTCCCAAAAATCGGAATAGAAAGCGATCAAAAAATATCACGTGCCCGAAAACGGTACCAATAAAAAAGTCAACTTGTCCCGCAAAAAACAAGCCCTTACATGACTGTCGGCCGAAATATGGAAAAATGATTGCAAAAACTAGTCTTTGCAAAACAAAACAAAAAAAAAAGTGTCCTTTAGTGTGTGACAGCTGCCAAACATAAAAACCCGATATGAATCTGGCATCGCTGTAATCGCACTGACCTGAATCACTTATACCGCACGAGGAACGGCGTAAAAAATAAACTCTAGGGTTAGGGCTGTGCTAGGGTTAGGGTTCGGGTTTTTTCAAAAGTAAAGAAAAAAAGAATGATAACGATATGGCGACTAGTGTTGAGCGCTAGTGCTCGCTACTTGAGTTTGCATCAGGTGCTTGGGTATGCACCAAGTATCGCGGGTGCTCGAGTGACATGCTCGAGTCTCCGCCTCATATGTTTCGCGGCCCAAAAAAAAACTTTCAGGGATTGCCTGCCATGCATGAGGGATCCCCGCATTTTTTTTTTTTGGGTGTCTAACAACTGTGAAACATGCGGGGCGGGGACTCTACCACTCGCGATACATGGTGCATACCCGAGTACCCAAAGCAAACTTAAGTAGCGAGCACTTGCGCTTAAGACATCCGGGTCACCAGGCTTCAGCAAGTTAGTTAGAACATGCACTGAGCACGATCTAAGTAACTTGTGTGTGCAGGGGCTGACAGGCTGCAAAGCATAGAGATCATGCTGCATCTCTATGCTATGCAAGTGATAGGCCTGCTAAAAATGAAAGTTCCATAGGTGGAACAAAGTGTAGGAAAATGAAAAAATAATTGTAAAAAAAAAAAAAATATATATACTGTACACAAATAAATATTATGAAAAAATATGAAAAACATTTTTGTGGGAAAAATGTGAAAGTTTTATTTTTACAGCTCAATCTTATAAACTTCTGTGAAGCACCTGGGGGGTTCAAGGTTCTCACCACACATCTAGATAAGTTCCCTGCGGCGTCTAGTTTCCAAAATGGTGTCACTTGTGGGGGATTTCCACTGTTTAGGCACATCATGAGCGCCCCAAGCGCATGGCGTCCGCTAATTATTCAAGCAAATTTTGCATTCAAAAAGTCAAATGGCGCTCCTTCCACTCCGAACCCTGCCGTGTGCCCAAACAGTGGTTTTCCCCCACATATGGGGTATCGGCGTGGTCAGGAGAAATTGCACAACAAATTATGGGGTCCATTTTTTCCGGATACCTTTGCGAAAATAAAAAAATGGGGATCTACAGTAACATTTTTGTGAAAAAGTTAAATGTTAATTTTTTTCTTCCACATTCCAAAAATTCCTGTGAAGCACCTGAAGGGTTAATAAACTTCTTGCATGTGGTTTTGAGCACCTTGAGGGGTGCAGTTTTTAGAATGGTGTCACTTTTGGGTATTTTCTGTCATAAAGGCCCCTCAAAGTCACTTCAAATAAGATGTGGTCCCTAAAAAAAATGGTTTTGTAAATTTTGTTGTAAAAATGAGAAATCGCTGGTCAAGTTTTAACCCTTATAACTTCCTAACAAAAAAAGAATATTGATTCCGAAATTGTGCTGATGTAAAGTAGACATGTGGGAAATGTTATTTATTAATTATTTTGTGTGACCTCTCTCTGATTTAAGGGCATGAAAATTCAAATTTTTAAAATTGCTAAATTTTTTCACAAATAAACACAAGTCATATTGAAGAAATTTTACCACTATTATGAAGTACAATATGTCACGAAAAAACAGCCTCAGAATCCGTGGGATCCGTTGAAGCGATCCAGAGTAATTACCTCATAAAGTGACAGTGGTCAGAATTGTAAAAATTGACCTGGTCATTAACATGCAAACCACCTTCGAGGGTAAAGGGGTTAAACATGGATGAAGAGAGGAAGATATACTTTGTACTTCAGTGTTCCCACCATTTTTTACTGATCTATTATTTATTTTTAAAATTGAAGCAGGTAGACTGTCTAAATAATGGAAGTAAAAACAAATGCAAAATGGATGCTACTGATGAAAGCAGTTACTTTATCAAGGATATAAAAACTCACATGGATATGTAAATGTAGCCTACCTAATATACTAGAGTAAATAGAGTTAAACAGTTTAGTAAGAAAACAAATTTTTATTACAGTTTTATTTTTTTTTTAAAAACAGGAAAAAAGTTACAAAGTACTATCACAAGTTACAAAATCAGGTGTGAGACAAAGGAAAAAGAAGGCATTGTAATATATTGTAACCAGTCATGTGAGGAAAGGTAGCAGTGCTTCCACTTGGACATGACTCATGATTTCAGTGCAGGGGCTTTGCTCCACAGACACTCTAGACGTCCACTCTATTATAAGAACTTAAGAGGTTGACCACTACTTTTTTTTATTTTTTTATTGGTGGCTGTATAAATCCGAGCGAGATCGAAACGCAGTGCATAGACTGGCCACGACTCTCCCAACCCGAGAGTGACAGCTGCATAGTAGTACATGAAGCGGTCACACTCTGTTCAAGCGAGCCGTCAGCCAGTCCATGCACTGTTTTCCGACCACGCTCCTATTTATATAGTCGTCTGACGGCACCCTTAGGATAGGTGATCAATATCTGATCTTTGGGGGTGCGACACCTGGCATCCTTGCGGATCAATTGTTACCAGTACTGGCTGGAAGTTCTCCGATGTTGCTGGAACACAGCAGCTCCCTCAGAACTATAGTTGCCGCGGCTGGGTGCTACAGTTCCAGACCCTATTTATTTGAATAGGGGGTGGATCTGCAGCATCAATTAAAAAGGTAGTGGCCAACCCCTTTAAATTTTCCCTTTTTGCATACACTCAGTACAGTAATAGGACCATTTCCTGATATTACTGTCAAGGTCTCCTCACGTGTGCACAGATTCAATCACGTTCTACTTGATTCATGACCAGCTTTTAAAAACTATAATAAATAAAAGAAGTCCCTTAGGGTTGTTATAAAACTGTAACAGCAACGTCAAATTGGGTTAAATGGAAGTTATCCCTGAAAAAAAATACAAAGAAATAATAAGGATGTACAAAAAAAAGGCATTCAGCTTGACGTTGGAGACAGCCACATACATATAGGAGAGAAGAAAAAAGGGTCAGCAATACAGAAAAGGCATAAATATTTTTGGTCCCGATAAAAAAAAAAGTCACCAAAGATTCAGAGATGGATGCACGTAACACCATAAGAGAAGGTGGAGTGAATAATACTCAGAGATATAACAACATTTCACCATTACAAGTAATATCCCAGAGATAGAGAACTGCTCCACTGTGTGCTAAGGCTAGTCATCTAAAATTGTGGAACCACAAGTGCCAGCATATGCTGTGATTCTAAACCAATGGAAGAACTACATTTTTACTCCATTATAACCAAATTTAGTTTTCATGCAGCTTCTATATCATGTCATAAATTATATGGAAACTTTTGTCAACAACAGTTAAAACGTGTTACTGGTAGAAATCTCTTTTAATGATGAATAATCTCAAGTTAACTACAAATCTGATGAACAGGTAAGGCATTTACTGCTTCAGATAAAACAAAAACTACCTTTTTGGTTTTAAGTCATTGAAAGTCAGTGGGCAGAGGACTTAAAACGGACAGTGTATGTGTGCACAGTGCAGCTTTGGGTCTAGCAATCTCCACTACATGGCAAGCTGTTTCAAAGTAATTTCCATAGAAATGTTCAATTACTGCATGAACAGCAACCCCAAAATACACCAGGAGAAGTGTAACCCGGCCACATTTTAGGGTCAACACTGCGACTAACACATGGGTCCCTTGTACCACTGAACACAACCAGAATTTTCATGCGAAATAAAAAAGGAAATTTTTTTTCCTCTCTTTAGGGGCTGTGCACATGGTATCATTTAGGCACAGGAGCTTTAGGAATATGCCAGCAGTTGTTCTTCTTAGGCAGCTTTGATGTCGTTCTTACGGAGGCTCCCACTCCATACTGTTAAAGAGGTATTCCCATCTCCAAGATCCTATCCCAATATGTAGTAGGTGTAATAATAATATTAGCAAATACCTCCAATTAGAAACGTAGTATAGTTCTTCTGATTCGCTATGTTGCTTACCCCATATACAGGGCATTGCACTAGCTTAGGTATCCATGGCTACGACCACACATATAGTGACAGTAAGCTGCTAGTGGTCATAACCATGGATATCTAAGCTATTGCAATGGCCTGCACATGGGATAAACGACATAGCAAATCAGAAGAACTATGCTACATTTCTAATTGGAAGCATTTGCTAATATTATTATTATTATTACTACACCTACTACATATTGGGATAGGATCTCTGAGATGGGAATACCCCTTTAAGTACTAGAGCTGCCCAAAGAAGCAGTATGTTATGTCATTTTTAACAGTTTCAGAGTTTGGAAACCCTGAAGCTGTTAGGTGACATAAAGCGGAAAATGTACAAAGCAATGTTCATATTATAGGGAAATTTTTCAGGCGGATTCCAGGCAGAATAGGCCTGAAGAAGGCGCCGTACGCACGTGCCCTTACAAGCCCTTTCCATGCCAAGATCTGAGCCTGTATTTTCAAATATGGATGTCACCATTAAAACAGAAGAAAGCCTCCAAGTTAATAAAACATAATTACAAAACTTTGGATGTAGCTCTATTCTGATTTACTAATGTATGGCCATTTGTGGAGATATTTATCTTTAATGCTTGGAATGCAAAATTATTTAAACATCATAAATTACATACTTATCAATATTTTAACATTTGCTAGAACTTTCACTAGCATATAAAGGATTTGTATTTCCTGACCCCTATAAAATGATGGACATAAAACTGTACCAAACCATATAGGGCAGCAACATGGTGTTCAAACAGTTGTCTTGACGTTGACAGCAGCAGATATCACCTGTGTTCCTGTAGTGCAGAGATGTTTCCTTACTGGGTTTTGGACTCTGAAAACAACAGTCCCTCTGCTGATATAGCATCTCCCAACCCAACTGTCCTAATTGGATCCTTGCAGATTAGGACAGGTGTAAAATGAAAGGTCACTCCTCCGTTTCTCCACACTGCCACTGGTTCCTTAGCACTGATCTTTGCTGTATAACTGGTCTCCGTTTGTGATGTAGAAAACTCCAAAGGACATTTTAGCATTACACGTGCAGGATCAATGGTTTGACTGGCACATGCCTGAGTTCCAGCAACCCGAGCACCTGCAGCTACAGCAGCAACCTGGTTTTCCCAAAAGCCATCAATGGTGGCGATAATATGATAGGCCAGTGTGTGAAAGTGAACTCTGGTAAGGCCAGAGCTTTCACTACCAGAACCTTGGAGGATCCAAAACAAGATATCACTCACTACTCCGACATCTGGAACTCCAGGCCAGGCAGACAAGGTGGAATGAGGACCATTCGCTGACTGGGTCAGAAACAGTAGTTCTTGTTCATTGAGTCCAAGAGAACTAATCAGAGGGAAGACCTGCTGACCGAGAGAACACAAAACATGGAACTCATTGTAAAATTATGACAAAACTTCTCGTTACGTATCCTACTGAGCAATAAAAGGGGTTGTCTGGGTTTGGCACGAAAGTCAGTCAGGGCACACTGTGAGGAGTCACAGTCAGTCACGTGACTGCAAGTATGTGTCACGCATACCCCCGGTTACATTCTGATTAGCGTGGCCTCTCTCAAAACAATTGAATTGAGCAAAACCACACACGCCAAGTCGGAATGTGGCCAGAAGTATGCATATTGCATGTCACATAACTTTGCAGTCTCTTCAACAACACCGAAGAATCCTGACAGCACCCACTATGAGGAGTCACAAGTCAGCAGTTGCATAGAGTGACTGCACACTTCCATGGCAAACCTGGACAACCCTTTAAATACCTATGTACTAAGATTATCCCATGAACCAAAGCTGAAGCGATTGTGACTTATTTAAACAGTCTATGGCCATGTTAACCCCATTCATTTGAATGGATGAAAAAGGAATTGACAAACTTTGAAGGTTCAAATCAGCAAGGAAAGAAATAACCAGCGTGTGCATGAGATTTCAGAAATCTCATTGAGTTTGCTGCTACTGTAAAACGCTGCATTTTTCCCATAGCAGATAGAGAGGGTGAAATACAGTCAAGGCCGAATGTGTTGGCACCCTTGAGATTGTTCCAGAAAATGGAATTTCCCCCAGAAAACTATTGCAATTACACCTGTTTTGTTATACACGTTTATTTCCTTGGTGTGTATTGGAACGAAAAAAAAAAAATAAAAAAAAAAATTTGGACCCAATTTCTCACAAAACCCCAAAAATGGGCCAGACAAAATTGTTGCCACCTTTCCAAAATTGTGGGTATATAACTTTGTTTCAAGCACGTGATGCTCGTTGAACTCACCTGTGGCAAGTAACAGGTGTGGAAAATATGAAAATCACACCTGAAACCAGATAAGAAGGGGAGAAGTTGATTCAATCTTTGAATTGTGTCTCTGTGTGTGTCACACTAAGCATGTAGAACAGAAAGAAGAGAAAAGAAATGTCTGAGGACTTGAGAACCAAAATTGTTGAAAAATATCAGCACTCTCAGGGTTACAAGTCCATCTCCAGAGATCTGATCTTGATGTTCCTTTGTCCACGGTGCGCAACATAATCAAGAAGTTTAAAACCCATGGCACTGTAGGTAATCTCCATGGACGTGGACGACAGCAAAAAAATGATGAAAAGGTTGCAACGCAGGATAGTGAATATGCAGCCAAAATCAAAATTCAAGCTGTCCTGCAGGCTCAAGGTGCATCAGTGTCAGCGATAACTATCTGTCGACATTTGAATGAAATTAAATGCTATGGCAGGAGACCCAGGAAGACCCCACAGTGACATAAAAATGCTGTACTGCAGTTTGCCAAAATGTACACGAGTAAGCCAAAATCCTTCTAGGAAAAGCATCTTGTGGACAGATGAAACCAAGATAGAGCTTTTTGTTAAAGCACATCATTCTACTGTTTACCGGCAACGGAATGAGGCCTACAAAGAAAAGAACACAGTACCTACAGTCAAATATTGTGGCGGTTCAAAGATATTTTGATGTCTCTGGCACTGGGTGACTTGACTGTGTGCAAGACATCATGAAATTTGAAGATTACCAAAAGGATTTTGGGTCGCAATGTAGTGCACAATGACAGAAAGCTGGATTTGCGTCCTAGGTCATGGGTCTTCCAGCAGGACAATGACCCCAAACCTACTTCAAGAACCACCCAGAAATAGATAGAAACAAAGGGCTGGAGAGTACTGAAGTGGCCAGCAATGTGTCCTGATCTAAATCCCATTAAACACCTATGGAGAGATCGTAAAATTGCTGTTGAGAGAAGGCAAATCTTCAAATATGAGAGACCTGGAGCAGTTTACAAAAGAAGAGTTGTCCAAAATTCCAGTTGAGAGGTGTAAAAAGCTTGTTAATGGTTATAGGAAGCATTTGATTGCAGTTATTTATTTCAAAGGGTTTGCAACCAAATATTAAGTTGGGGGTGCCAACAATTTTGACCGGCCCATTCTTTTGGGTTGTGTGAAATTATATCCAAATTTGCCTTTTCTCTGTTTTTGTTGTGTTGTTCCAATACGCACAAAAGGTAATAAACATGTGAAATTGCAATAATTTTCTGAGAGAAATACTTCATTTTCTGGAACAATTTCAAGGGTGGCAACACTTTCAGCCATGACTAAGTATTGAACAGGTCACCAATTTTCTAAGCAAATATATTTCTATATTTCAGTAACACATCAAATTCATGCAGACAAAGAAATCAAATCATAGATGTCCATAAATTAAGCTATGTGTAATTATGAGAAATGACAGGGAAAAAGTATTGAACATGCTTACTGAAATCTATTTAATATCTTGTACAAAAGCCTAAATCCTTTCATCTTCATCATCCTGGTAGATGGCAGCAGAATTTTATCAAGAATATTGGTACATTTGTCCATTCATCCTTCCTTCAATTATATGACGTTTGCCAGTGCCATAGACTTAAAAACAGCCTCACACCATGAGGTTCCCACCTCCACACTTCACTGTGGGTATGGTATATTTGGGGTGATATGCAGTGCATTTTCGGCTCCAAACATGGTGTGTATTATGGCATCCAAAGAGTTCAATTTAGGTCTCATCTGACCAGACTATATTCTCCCAGTGTTTCACAGGGTTGTCTTAATGTTGTTGAGCCAACTTGAAACATGCTTGAACATGCTTTTTGTTCACCAATGGAGTCTTGGTGGTGAGCGTCCATACAGGCCATGGAGCTTGAGTGCATTACTTAATGTTTTCTTTGAAACCATTGTACCTGCTGATTCCAGGTCTTTCTGTAGCTCTCCACGGGTGGTCCTAAGCTCTTGGTCAACACTTCTGCTAATTTTTTTTGCTCCTCTATCTGAAATTTTGCAGGGAGCACCTGGTTGTGGCCGGTTTATGGTGAAATTATGTTCTTTCCACTTCCCGATTATGGAGTCAACAGTGCTCACTGTAACCTTCAGTAGTTTAGAAATTATTCTGTAACTAATGCCATCCGTATGTTTTTCAACAATAAGGTTGTGAAGGTCTTGAGACAGCTCACTGGTTTTACCCATCATGAGATGTTTCTTGTGTGGAACCTTGATAATGAGACACCTTTTTATAGGCCATCAGTTGAACCAGCTGATATTATTTTTCACAAAGTGGCAGAATTGCTTTCTAACTACTGATGACTTTTTGCTCCTCTTTCTTCATGTGCTCAACACTTTTTCCCTGTGTCATTTCTCATTATTATGCATAATTTATGGACATCTATGGTTTGATTTCTTTGCATGGCGGATTGGATGTTATCCACATCTGGTGAGAATTTCATGTCAATAGCATCTTTAGAAATATATTTACTTACAAAATTGGTGTTGTGTTCAATACTTATTTCACCTGCTGTATATACATTTTTTTTCCCCAAAAAAATCTTAAAACACCAGGTTTGAGTGATTTAATTCCCACTTTTTATGTGTAAGTGAAAAAAACTGATTGAACCGCTTAAGAAAAAAAAGAAAACAAGAAGACAGTATGAACAGTTTTTGCATATGGCTTTAGCATAAGTCTTTGCTCAAGAGAAAGTCTATCCATGTCCCTTAAACCATACGCACCAGTGGAAAGTATTTTCCTGATATTTTTTGTAGAACTGCATAGATATAGTTCAGCTTTTCCAAGATCAGTGGTTACCTGGTAGATGATTCCTCTCATCAACTCGCCATCAGTCATACTGGCCAACTCCAAATGAATAAGGATATCTGAAGGAACATCGGACAAAGCACTGGCAGCCTAAAGGTTGTCCAAAGAGAAATACAGTTAGTGGCAATGCAATGTTAATTAGCCTCCTAACTGGGTAATAAGGGCTTGATGTGTGCTTGTTAAGTGGCTAGAACTTTTGTTTTTTAGGGTTAAGATGTTAGAAATCGTTCATTTCCTGACAGATAGGCTCTATTTTTACCCATAAAGGTACTACAGCTTCTAATGGTGTATACGAAGATCTGAATAACTGATAAGAAAGGAAAAATAGTAAAAAAATAAATAAATAAATAATAATAATAATAATAATAATAATAATAATAATAATAATAATAATAATAATAAAAGCCCTCTGATTTCTGACTTGTGGATATACAATCCAGTTCACTTATCTAAACCACCATAAAAATGCCTTCCTGGAACAACCACCCCCTTCCCATGCCGACTGAATTCAGGCTGTACGATCTCTCTGTTGTTAATCAAAAGTGATGGAAAGGTCCTCAAAATGTTAACTGAAGGGGGGCCCTAACTGTGCACTTAGCTATAGCATGGGCTCACCAAAGCACCCTCATTTGCACTGAAATTGAAACTTATTCAAATATACAGTACTAATATGATTCTTATAGGGGCAAAGTCCCCTCTATCACTATAGAGATAAAAAAGGGAGTTTGTGGACCCAAAAATTCAAATTATAGAGGTGTTCAAGTTTAAAAAGTTATCCACTATCCACAGGTAAGGTGTAACTTTCTGATTGCTGGGTGTCCAACTGCCATGGCCACCAAAGAACCCGAGAACCAGGTCTCTGAAGAGCCATAGCTGAATGGCGCGGACGTCAAAACTACACACTACCACTCCATTTATTCTTAATAGCAGCGCCAGAGATTGACAAGCGCAGCGCTGGATTGAGCTTTGACACTCCTATTAGAATGAATAAAGAGGCAGTATGCGCGATCGACCTCCGCTCCCTTCAGCCCAGGTTCTTGGGACAGTGAGGGTCACAGCAATCGGCACCCCAGCGATTGGAAAGTTATACCCTATCCTGTGAATCAGAGGCCCAAGAGGTAAGGAGGCCCACTTCCACAGCAGGTGAAATTGTGCTTTATGATGAGCTATTGGACAGCAAACGGCCCATATACTGTTCTTGAACAGGGGCACAATTCTGTCTGTGTCCACCACTGTAAACATAACATACTGAAGCCAGTTTCTTACCTCCTGTAAACGACTGGTCCTTTCTTCTTGACTTAAACCCTCCATCATGTGCAATCCAGAAAGAACCAATAATTTTGGCTGGAAATCCTCTAGGTTTGACAGTAAAACCTCCAATGATGTCATGGCACCATTGGACAAGTCATGGGAAAAAATGAATCGACTGGCAGCAGGAGCACGACCTGAGCCCCACTGCTCTCCTGGAAGGCAGAACACCTTTTTTTTAATAAATATTGCCCTTAATCTACATGAACAATCAAACAAATACACAAATTATTTACCAGCTTTATATTCCAAGATCAGATGATATTCATCCTGTTCTTGTAATGAGGTTGGAGGTACTAAGATCCGTTCATCTAGCAGCTCATGAAGTTTAGGGCCTATTGGGCCACAAAGTAGAATCTGTAGAGGAAATAATTAAAAAGATTCTTAAAGTACTTTAATTCACATTACAGAAGTCCTAAGGAGTGAGCACTGTTGCTTTGCAGCTCTTGGGTCCTGGGTTCAAATCCCACCAAGGACAACATCTGCAAGGAGTTTGTATGTTCTCCCCGTGTTTCCGTGGGTTTCCTCCGAGTTCTCCAGTTTCCTCCCACATTCCAAAGACATACTGATAGGGAATGTAGATTGTGAGCCCCAATGGGGACAGCGATGGTAATGTATGTAAAGCGCTGCGGAATATGATGGCACTATATAAGCAAAGTATAATAATAAAGGAGAAACAAGTACCAACTAATGATTAGTAATTTACTTGGAATTTATAGCATTGCCAGTCTGTATGTAGACTTTCCCCTCCTGTCCTACAGTGTGTGTCCTCCTCAATGAGAAGTTCCACAACCGAGTATAGGGCAAAATAGGAGTAGAAAGCAAAAATTATATGGTGTTGTATTATCACACGACAGACCATTGTCTAATAGTGGGGCTGTCTGTGATTCTCACAGGAATAGCGCTGCATTTCTGGCAAGAACATTGTGGCAGTACAGGCCAATGTGCGTGCACAAGGATAGGTTATGTTACCTCTGTATCTGGATGACTGGCCAATCTCTGAGCTATTAGTGCAGCATTTCCACCAACAAAGTGCTAAAAAGAAAAACAGAGCGATGATGTCAATATTATTCAACACTAAGACACAAGGTCATATTATATTATTATATATTGGATTCTTTTACCTTTTCTGAACAAACGCAAAGCCCTTTTACACTGGGGAAATTATTATAAGAGTACTAAACGTAACTAAACTTTCTTACTGATTTTTCATATTTAGCAGTCACATGAATGACCTGTAGATCTTTTATACAAGAAAATACATTTTAACCCGTTTGATACTGAAACTCATACCTGTGTGGACCTCAGCAGCTACCAAAGTGCGTGAACCCCAACAAGGGTCTATTACATGATCAATGGGGGGGGGGTGTTCGACCAGGATGCTAAATATGCAAAAATCTGGGAGAAGGTTTAGTTACGGTTTAAGATTTGCTTTTAATAAATGACAAGTGGCCAATGTAAATGTAAAAAAAGATATTCAAAATCAATTGTGAATCCCTTTTATAGGTGCATCCAATAAGTTATAACTAACTTTTCTTTTGATTTTGGGATATACCGTATATACTCGAGTATAAGCCGACCTGAGTATAAGCCGAGGTACCTAATTGTACCACAAAAAAACCCTGGGAAGACGTATTGACTCGAGTATAAGCCTAGGGTGGAAAATGCAGCAGCTACTGGTAAATTTCCCCATCCTGGTATGCACGGCCCCCCTCATCCCCCAATCCTGGTATGTGTGGCCCCATCACTGCACACATAAAAAAAAAGAAACACTTATACTCACCTTCCTTCCTCACCTCTGCTCCAGCGCTGTGTCCTGTCTGCCAGCAGCTCATGACATCACAGCCATGCGCTCTCAGACGCTGCTGTGAGCTGCCGGCATATTCACTCCTCTCCACACCGGGACTATGGGCGTGGATAAGAGTGAATATGCATTCTCTTTAGTAGCGGGCACTGTCAGCAGGAGCTGCAGCTCAGCGCTTCTCCGTGCCAGCTACTAAATAGAATGAATATTCATTCTTCTCCACGCCCATGAGAGTGGAGAAGAGGGAATATTCATTTCCCTTTAGAAGCGGGCACATGTGGTATCTGCAGCAGCGGCTACTGCATGTGCCCCGCTCCTCCTCCGCCGCAACCCCCCCCCTCCACTATCCACCAACGGAATATGTATATACTAGAGTATAAGCTGAGGGGGGCTTTTTCAGCACAAAAAATGTGCTGAAAAACTCGGCTTATACGGTATATATAACTCACATGTGGTTAAAAAAAAACAAAAAAAAAACCACACACACACGAAAGCAACTGGGCCATAGATTTTTGGGCCATTTTCTCTGCAGGATGTTACAATTAATATTGCATCAACGGAGTGTAAAAAAGGTTTATTTGTTGGTGGACATTTTGCAGTTTTCATTGGTACCATCTTGGGGTACATTAACTTTTAATCATTCTTTGAAGGGGAGTATAGACTGCTTACTCTAGCATTTGTTCTACCATGTAGAATAAATAATTAACTGCTATGGAAAAGAAGAAGACAACATTTTTTACCTGTCCTATAAAAGTGACTAGAGCAGCCATTGCTCCATTCACACAGGGTACTTTGTGGGCCTGGGTCTCAGTTGGACTCGCAGCAATCATACATTTTCCCCCATCCTGCATACATGTATTTAGTGGGAATATCCTTAAAGGGAACCTTTCAAGTAAAAACCCTATTAATCTGCAGATGTGGGGTTAATCTGCAGGTGAATAGCCTTCTGAACCTACCCAGCGCCCGCACTGAGAGCCCTGCTGCCGTGAAGAAATTAACTTTATCCCACCCGGCAGCCTCACTCTTTCAGTAATAGGGTTGGCGCCGGCATGGTTTCAGTCACCGCTCTGTGTATAGAGAGCAACAGCTGTAACCGCACCCCCAACACTGACAGCCAGCCGACCCTAATGCTGCTCCAGCTGTCAGTCAGTGCGGGGGGAGGGGTTACAGCGGCCGCACTCTATACACAGAGCGGTAACTGAAACCGTGCTGGCGCCACCCCCATGACTGAAGGGGCTGTTGGGAAGAATAAAGTTAATTTCCTCCCAGCAGGGGGGCTCTCAGTGCGGGCGCTGGGTAGGTTCAGAAGGCTATTCACCTGCAGATTAACAGCGTTTTTTTCATGTGACAGGTTGCCTTTAAAAGTCTTTTTCTTCACCCAAGGAGTTGGAGACTGTCAGCAATTCTGTCAGATTTGACCACAATGGAATCCCTTCAAATACCATTTTTGGTCAAAACCCATCACTAGGGTTTTATTAGGTGCATTTGGACAACTGATCCAACATAGCAGGGTGGTACTCTATTATAGATACCAGAATGTACATGTGAATATGGCCTGAGTCTTCAAGTAGATTACCATCCCAATATCAGAAGAAAAAAAAAAAAACACAACACAGTGATGTACGGGCTCACCTTGGCACCTGGACGGTGTGTGGCAGTGCGGGAGATATGCTGGAAGCTGTCTGCATCACTGTAAAAGCGTTCAGCTGCTGCTCCTCGCTGCATGTAGTGCAGAAATGTAGCCGCTAGCTCCTCCTGGGAGGAAAGGACCAAGTGATCGCCTCCAGATTGGGGGCTCAGGCCTAGAGCTTGCAGCAGGCCGACCCCTGAGACCACCACGTCAACACATGCATTCACTCTGTAAGGAAAGAAAAAACAGTAGCAGCAAATTTACTGTATAAAATAACATCCGTCATCAGGACACTAACAAAACTACCATAAGACGGGACACACACCAACACTCATAACTAGCTGATCAGAGGAAAATATAACCAAATTGTATGGAAATACAAATGGCTAAAAACTGGATTAAAACTACAAGTATACTGTATCAAAGATCCTAGAATCTCAAACATTCCTATAACCTGAAAAGGTGAAAATTACACTTGTGTATCAAATAGGATCAAGTGGAAAAAAATGGATAATTTGTAAAAATAATCTGCCAGTAGAATGAACCCTCCTAAATCGTCTAAATGGGCACACAGGTCATAGGAACCTGAATAAAATGATCCCTTCATATCGGTAATCCAATGTTTTATTCAAGAGAAATCCACGTTTTTCTTATATGTAAATGAGCTGTTAAGATCTATGGGACGGACAATCATCTCATTGCGAATCTGCCTCCAGAGATTATTTTAAAGAGGACATGTCACTCGCTTAAAATTTTTTTTTTTTTTTTGTTAAATACCTTCTAAAAATCCTTATATACAAAATGCACTGGAGCAGTCACATAAGGAGCACCCGCTGCTTGGAGAAAAAGCGGACATAAGCAAGCCTTTGAAAATTAGACCTAATGATTAAAAATTATCAATGAGCTGGGTACAAATATGCTGATAAATTGAAGAGGACACTAAACATATTAAGATACTCTTTGGTATAATGGACCAAAGCGACAAGAACAAAAAGATCCTACAGTAGAATGCTAAAATCTAATAGCGGTTGCTCAATATAAAAAATGGATATGAATAAAAATAAAATATTCACTAGAGTTGCTGCTCCACTTACTAAGGTTGAATCTAATGGTTGCCACAGTTCAGGCAATAATATTTTGAAGTCCAGAGTCTTTATAGTAAGCAGGGCTGTGGAGTCAGAGTCGGAGACCATTTTGGTGGAGTCGGTATAAAATGGACCAACTCAGACTCCTAAAATATATAATAAATTGGGTACAGTAGTTCAATGCAGTTTGTGGGGAATATTTTTTCAGAAGCATTTGGGAAAGTTATGAAATGTCCTATAAATGTCTGTCCTATTCCTGATCTAAGGGCCCTAGACTTTTAGCTGAGATGAATCTGTGCTACAGTAAATTTATCACTTAAACATGAGCCATGTATGAGGGAGTCGGAGTCATGGAAATTTAGGCGTCGGAGGTTTGGCTTACCAACTCCACAGCCCTGGTAGTAAGAAAATCCAGAGATGTCTCCTACAAGTAGCGACGCTGTGGCCAGTAACGCGGCTGACAAGCGTGGGACACCGACAAGGGAACTCACACCTCTTTGAAACAGCGGCCTCAGGATCGCACTTTCCTATGCGTTTTGAAACTGTGTTTCCTTCTTCAGGGAATATGAAGACTCAGGTAAGTTCAATATTTTATGTCCTTTCCTGCGCCTGTATGGACATCTCAACTATTCTTTGGAAAACTCAGTCCACGTTGTGGTCAACCCATGAAGTCCACTCCTTTTTATAATGAATTTGAATTAAAATATGAATTTACTTTATTCATATATTTTTTTAAATAGTCTATCCATGCATCTTATTCATACATTTAAATATATTTTTATTATAAATCGGTATGAAAGAATTTAATTATTTACTGATTAATTAATGGAGTTTTAAAGAATATAAATACAATTTTCACATTGACCACTGGGGCTCTTTTTAGGCCACGTTCACACATTGAGTATTTGGTGAGTTTTTTTACCTCAGTATTTGTGAGTGATAAATACAGAAGTGGTGACGTGTTTCTATTATACTTTTCCTCTGATTCTTCCACTCTTGATTTTGGCTTACAAATACGGAGATAAAAAAACAACCACCAAATACTGAACGTGTGCACATGTTCTCAGACTCTAAACACATGTACATTAGCCACAATAGCTATGCAGTGTATCAGCAGAGAGTCGGCTGTCAGTCAGTGCCGACAGCCACCATTCACAATGCACTGAGAAGTGACTGAAGCCGTGCCTGCATGACTGAAAGCCAGAGGCTGCCGGGAGAAATAAAGTTAATTTCCTTCCCATAGCCAGGCTGTCAGTGTGGGAGCCAGGTAGCTTTGGAACACTATTATCCTGCAGATTAACCCCATATATGCAGGCTAATAGCGTTTTGGGACGTGACAGGTTCCCTTTAAGGCTCAGTGTTTACGTTACGGCTGAAACCATGCAGACATGAAGCCGGCTGGGGGATGGGGACTGGAGGTGTTTTTTTTTGTCTCAGACAGAATCCCTTCCAGGAGAGTCTACAGTTGATGATGTTAATCTCTTAGTTCCCTTTTTCTTTCTCAAAACTCATCTATTTCATACTTCCTGTTGCCTCCATAACGGAAGTAAATTTACCAAATCCTTGGTTATTGTTGCTCAGTAAATTCTTAAAGTCAATGTCAAGTGTTAACAGTATCCAGCGCTTGATTATGCATTAGGAGTAAGCAATCCATGACTATTAGACCATGTTTTAAACTATTAGACAACATCTTTAAAACGCTCCAGGGTTCAAAAAAGAAGTAAAATGTTCAATCTCCGGGCGGCAGGGAAGCCGCTCACTGGTTATAGTAGAAATTATAGGGAAAAGATGCCTGGCGGCAGAGCTGCTGCGGGAATGATGGCCAAGCCGCTTCAACGAAAAGACAAAAACAAAACTGCTTTTTACTGAATCAGCATTGCCTGGGAAAACCTTGGCTGGTGCGCCGGCATTTTACAAGACAAAGTGTGCACATATCCCTAAAGGGAACAAGTCACCTGGAAAATACAGTCCAATCTGCGGGTATCAGGTTATAGAGCAGGAGAAGCTGCGCAGATTGATACATCATTTTGTGGGAAAAGATTCTTTGTAATCTGTGTTTTCTTCATCAGTGTCAGGACCAAGATTAAAGTTAATTATATGGAAAATGGAAGTACGTTGCTCCTAATTATGTGAGGTGCTGACAAATTACCATTGAATTATGGAGCCAGTTTGGACAGTTTAGCAGTCCATGTGATATTTCATTAGCCAGGTGATAACTTTTTGGATTGTATAGAAGTTATGTGCCACTAAATGATAAATGATTACGACATACACTGGCTTCCTGACTTCTGCTATTCACCCAACCCCAACGTGTGTATATACATATATTACATATAATATATAGCTTGATGGAAACCCGACTCGCAATCCATGCTGCCCAAGCCACAGGCAACATGACTCAGTGCTTGGATGCAAGATTGCAGCCAGGTATATTTTTCTCCAAAATGCTCGGGTGTTTCAGAAAAAAATGAGTAGATCCAGCCAGGAACCAAAGTCGGATGAGACCAATATGGCTCCTCCCCAAGCAGCTTCTCCCCGCACAGCTCTACATGATTGACAGGTCTCTCCTATGTGTATACTTAGCGAGAGACCTGTCAATCACCTGGTGCTGGGAAAAGCCGGGGGGGGGGGGGGGGCGGTGTTGGACTAGTCAGGTCTCTCCCCATAGTGCCCAGGACCATCTTTAAGTTTTCTCCGAAATGTCAGAGCTGAATACACCAAGCTGCAATCGTGCGGCCAGGCTCTGATTCATGCTGTCCACAGTTTGGGCAGCATGAACCGCATGACACTTTCCATTTAAAGGCGGTTGTTTGTGGAGTAAAAAAAAATAAAAAATAAAAACATTTCTCACCTGCCTAATCCCTCATTACTCATCACTTTGGTGGTCCCCATTGGTCTTTACTTAAATCCTGCATCGATGACATCACTTACATTCATGAGACCTCTGATCAGCAGCCATCTCCAATGAGAACTTGTGCCAACTCCACTGTGGGCAGCGATTGGCTTCACGATGACATGGATGTATGGGACGTCATCGCTGCAGGGTGTACACAAGAAGTGGTGGGACCAGCAGGGTCAGTGTGGTGGTCATCTCATCTGGGGCTCATGGGGGCTGGTTATACAAGCATAGACAGAATAAGGGACATGCTCACCCCACTGCTACCTTCCCCCAGTGCCTGCTAGGTGCTGTGATCACTTGGTCCCATGCAGCTGACAGAGTTTCCTCAAATGAGGGGCTTGAGGTGGTCTCCCTGGAGGAAAGGCTGTGCAGGGAGGAGGAGAAGTATTCCAGGGCAGCCTCAGTGATGTCCGGCTGGAGATGATGGATCAGACCCACAGTAAATGCCAGCAGGCCCACACACAGGGCTCTGGCCCACATTGTGACCTATAGAATGAGTCGGGGGTCTGTGCCCGTCCACAGAGCACACAACAAGCGAGCACTGAGAACTGTCCATCAAGTCTTCATCCAGCTGTAGGGACACTGCCAGTAACTGCACTGGCTCCAAGCCAATCACCATATGTACAAACCAAAGACAGGCAACCGCGGCCAGCAAGTCCTGAGCAGGGAATGAATGAATGAAGAACGCTGAGGATCGTCCGCTCTGCTCCGCCGGTAGTTTCACTTCTGACCACCGCTCTAGCGTTCCTGACAGCGGCTCCGGCGTAACTTGTGTCTGTGAATAGAGAAGTGCGTAAGCATCACGGACAGGAGGAGGGCGCTCTAATCCGCCAATCACATGCTCTGTAGGGTCACCTGAGGGAACTGACTAGCACTGCGACTAGAAAAGAGGCTTGACACGCACAATACTGAGCGCCAACCTCCACGTCACCAGTTCTGCACGAATCACCAAACGCACTGTGTAGTCTTTACACTGGGCTGCTGTGTAGCCGGCCGCCATTTCCCTGGAGACTCCAGCTGCATAAAAGCGAACAGTGTATCTGCCTGAGCTGTCAAAAGTAATCACTGCGCGGCCTCTATGACTGGAAGCTGTGCCTCTCCTGTGTGGAGAGCGCGGAGACCGTCACTATGTATAGAGGTGGCGGCAGGTCAGCTCTATGGTGATCTGGAGCACTTGGCTCCACTCACTGACAACAGCTGGGGTTTCCGGATCCTAAATTAATCCCTTTTAATTATGTGATCGCCATTGGTGAACATTAGTGATGAGCGAGCACTAAAATGCTCGTTGCTTGGGTCAAGCAAATCGTAATGTTGAGGTGCTCGACCCGAGCAACGAGCCCAATGTAAGTCTAAGGGAAACTGAAGCATTTTTGTGGTGACCCCCTCCACACACACACCCCCTCCTGGTGGTCTGCAGGGGGCCTAGAAATTGGTCAGATCGATGGAAACAGTGCTCAAATGACAGAATTGGGAAGACCCCTGGAAGCATTTCTGACTCCCGGGTCACTGCTGTGAACAATGTTGTCAGAGGTATTACTGCACTTTTACAGACAATGAAACATACAAAAACTAAGCAAAAATGGATTGTCCTGGAAAAAATGTTAAGAAATATTCTTTGCAGGGTAATGACATATAAGGCAAAATAAATAACCAAAAATGTGCCTCCACACGGGCTATGTTCACACGTAGAGTTTTTGATGCTTTTTTTGCACTTTTGCATTTCTTTAAACAGTGAAAAATATATTCACCAGTAAATGTAATATCTTACTACCTTATAATCTTTATATTTATATAGTGCCAACATATTCCACAGTGCTTTACAATCCAGACAATTTACAGACATTATCTGCACTGTCTCCATTTGGGCTGACAATCTATATTCCCTATCAGTATGTCTTTGGATTGTGGGAGGTAACTGGAGAACCCTGGGGAAACACACACAAACACAGAGAGGACATACAAACTCCTTGCAGATGTTGTCCTTAGTGAGATTTGAACCCAGGACCCCAATGCTGCAAGGCTGCAATGCTAACCATTGAGCCACCGTGCTGCCCATCTGTCCATGAGACATGATCAGCCACATCCAGAATGAACACTCATTTCCAGTTGATAATATCATCTAGCACCTGTCTCTATTTTAAAAGAAGCCATCAGCGTTAGCAATAGGGAATATCATTTTTCCCCCCCAGCACGGAGTATAATCCAATAATCCCTGACTAGATGCCTGTAAAACGCTACCCCAACTGCTATAGGACAGGTCACCTGGACAGGAATCTCAGATAAGAGAAGTAATATAGTACAATAGAAAATAGAATTTAACAGGCCCCGAAGAGGTTTTTTTGGTGCGTTGCACCACCAAACTGTGAAGGAACACAAGCAACCCTGTCTTTTTTCATCAATTTCTAATTACAGATCACCGTTAAAAATTATGAATGGGTCAATGAGTGCATGGAGAATATCAAATAATGCACTGTGGAAGAGATGTATTCGACGACAATGAACAACACTCATCTCCAGCCGATGATACCTGGCAACTGTCCCTGTTGTAAATGCAGCTAACAGCGGTATCAATAGGGAATAGATATATATTTTTTTTTTCCGCAGCAGCAGTATAAGGCAATAATACCTGGCTGGATTGGTGTAATACGCTATCCATACTGCGATAGCTCATCCGTAAACGAATTTCAGATAAGAGAGGTAATATTCTAGAATATAGAATCGATTTGAATTGGCTTTCCCATTATTAAGGAGTGGGTCTCCTATACTGTTATTGCGTATATGTTATAATACCCCCGATGGCACTAAAAACCATCTCTTACAAAACGCTAGCGGCCAGAACCTCCAAGGCGTAGAGAGACAGTTCATGCCACATGTCCCGCTTGGACACTGAATAGTTGTAAATCATAGCGGAATCACGGAGGACGCTGGTACGGTCGCCAATGTAGTCCTTCAGCATCTTCCAAAACGTTTCCCTCCTTGTCACAGTAGCCTGTGTATCAGGGCCTTGGCCCTGGGAGGGTCTGAGAAAACTGTCCCAGACCTTTGACAGCGTTCCTCTACGTCTGCTGCATCTGCTTTGTTTCTCCCTCGCTTGTACTCCTTGGTTGTCCAAGAAACTGTGACCTCTGCCACCAGCGTTGTCAGATGGGATTTTTTTTTAATAATTATTCAAGGGCCATGTGGCACTGCAACATAGTATAGGAGACCCACTCCTATGTTGTGTTATTGCATATGCAGCAAGTTCAAGGGCTGCTCAAAAGTAGGGTACACTCCAATTACAAATTGAATAGATGTAGTGAAGGGT
The DNA here is from genome assembly GCF_046119375.1 of Phyllobates terribilis. Classification (NCBI taxonomy): domain Eukaryota; kingdom Metazoa; phylum Chordata; class Amphibia; order Anura; family Dendrobatidae; genus Phyllobates; species Phyllobates terribilis. The sequence goes on from NW_027362771.1 coordinate 335,633,795, forward strand.
CGCAGTACTCTTTTTTTCCTTTCTTAAGGAGTGGTCTCCTATACTGTTATTGCGTATGCAGCAAGTTCAAGGGCTGCCAAAAATTGGGACGCACTCCAATACCCCTTTGAAGACACATAGTGGAGTGTCTTATTAAAAAATGTTCCCATTATAAAGGAGTGGGTCTCCTATACTGTTATTGTGTATACAGTGACTACAAGTGCTGCCAAAAATTAGGACGCACTCCAATACCCCTTTGAAGAGACGTAGAGGAGGGCCTCATTAAAAAAATGTTCCCATTATAAAGGAGTGGGTCTCCTATACTGTTATTGCATATGCAAGGGCTGCCAAAAATTAGAACACACACCAATACCCCTTTGAAGAGACATAAAGGAGGACCTCATTAAAACAATTGTTCCCATTATTAATGAGTGGGTCTCCTATACTGGTAATGCCCATGCACTAATAATGCCCATGCACTAATAACCACTGGATTTGACTTTATTTTCTACTGCTATCATCGGGTGGTGTCGAGAAGTCTAGCCCAATCCAGCCCTTGATCATTTTGATAAGAGCCAGCCTGTCAGCATTTTCAGTTGTCAAGCGGATGTACCTGTCAGTTATAATACCCCTGACGGCACTAAAAACCCACTCTGACAAAACGCTAGCAGCAGGGCAGGCCAGGACCTCCAAGGCATAGAAAGATATTTCATGCCACGTGTCCAGCTTGGATACCCAATAGTTATAAGGCACAGAGGAATCACGGAGGACACTGGTAAGGTCGGGAAGGTACTCCTTCAGCATCTTCCAAAACTTTTCACTCTTCTGTCACGGGTGTGTCGCCACGAAGATCGTCACGATTACACAGCCTGACTTCTCGCAGCTGACTTTTTGGTGCTTTGTGTTTTTCGGCAGTGAGGGAGTTAATTCTCTCTCTCTCTGTGCTAGACAGAGGTCCAGGCCGCCAGCGTAACCCCTACCTCCTGAGGATCCCTGCACCTAAGTAATCTAGTCCTGAGAAGGACCCCAATCACAACAAAAGGGGACAAGTAATAATATGCCCACACACAGTACTTAGACGAACGAGACAGTACAAGGGAAAAACCAAAACCACCTTGCATACAAAAACTACACAACTACAACAGAGGGAACACCAACGGGAAAGGAGATAAATGATAAAGCGATGAAGGGAAAAAACACTCCAAATGCACTTAGCTCTGAAACTCCAAATACCACGATCCGCTCTGTTAGTCTGCATGAAATGCTTTCACCGACACTTCCCTAACAGACCAGCAGGCATTTGAAGGAGTCTCACTACAGCAGCATTGATTGCAGCTGGGCGAGGCTGGACCTCGTCTAGCACAGAGAGAGAGAGAATTAACTCCCTCACTGCCGAAAAACACAAAGCACCAAAAAGTCAGCTGCGAGAAGTCAGGCTGTGTAATCGTGACGATCTTCGTGGCGACACACCCGTGACATCTTCAGAGTACCCCGCGCATCATGGCCTGGGAGCTGGGAAGGGCTGAGAAAACTGTCCCAGACCTTTGACTGTGTTCCCCTGCCTCTACTGCATCTGGTTTGTGTTTCCCTCGCCTGTACTCCTTGGTTGTCCAAGGAACTGTGACCTCTGCTGCCAGCGTTGTCAGCTGCGAATTTTTTAAATAATTCTTCAACAAGGGCCTTCTGGTACTGCAACATTGTATTAGACCTCTCCGCCACGGGAAGGAGAGATAGAAAGTTCTCCTTGTAGCGTGGGTCTAGAAGTGTGACAAACCAGTAATTACGGTCACCCAAAATGCGTGCAACGCGAGGGTCATGGGAAAGGCAGCGGAACATAAAGTCAGCCATGTGTGCCAGACTGCCAACAGCCAAGACTTCCCTGTCCTGATCAAGAGGACGACTGTCCATGCTCTACTCCTCATCCTCCTCCTGGTCCTCCTCGTTCTCTCTCTCCTCAGGCCATCCACACAGAACAGACGGTATGAATGTTGTGTGGGTAGTACCGTCTGTAGCGCAGGAAACCAGCTCCTTTTCCTCCTCTTCCTCTTCATTATCACCCAATCCGTGTTGAGATGAGATGAGGCTGGGCTGTGTAGCATCACCCTGTATAGTTCCTTGCTCCATCTCATCGTGCTCCACCTGCAATGCCCCCTCTTTAATTGTGAGCAGCGAGCATTTCATTAGACAGGGACGTGGGATGATGACGCTAATTATGGCGTCATCGCCACTCACCATCTTGATGGAGTTCTCAAAGTTTTGTAGGACGGCACAGATGTCAGACATTCATGCCCACTCATCAGCTCAGGGCAGCATGGTGGCTCAGTGGTTAGCACTGCAGCCTTGCAGTGCTGGGGTCCTGGGTTCAAATCCCACCAAGGACAACATCTGCAAGGAGTTTGTATGTTCTTTCCGTGTTTGCGTGGGTTTCCCCGGGTTCTCTGGTTTCCTCCCACACTCCAAAGACATACTGATTGGGAATGTAGATTGTGAGCCCCAATGAGGACAGTGCCGATAATGTCTGGAAATTGTCTGAATTGTAAAGCGCTGTGGAATATGTTGGCGCTTTAATAATAAAAAGATTATTATTATGACCTGAATTCTGACAGGTGTGTTGAAGCTAGTATTCAACAACTGCCCTCTGCTGCTCACAAATCCTTCCCAACATATGCAAAGTTGAGTTCCAAAGCATGGTGATGGCACACAGTTGGTGTACTTTGACAAGCAGCTCAGGCTGATCCGGGTAGGTTTTGAGAAACAACTGAACCACTAGGTTGAGCACATGGGCCAGGCATGGTACGTGTGCGAGGTTGCCAAGCTTCAGAGCTGCCACCAGGTTCTGGCCATTGTCATACACAACCATGCCTGGCTGTAGGTTCAGCAGTGAGCTACTCTGCCTACTCTGTTACAGCTTTCAACAACTCTGCAGTGGTGTGCAGTTTGTCACCTAAGCATATTAGCTTTAGCACTGCCTGTTGCCGCTTGGCCGAGGCAGTGCTTCCAGCTTCCGACTGATGTGGTCATTTCGGAGATGGAGGCTGAAGAGGAGGTGCTGTAGAATGTGGGGGCAACCCTGATTGACCCAGGGCCCGCAATCCTAGGTGTCAGGAGGACGTGTTCTCTCCCAGGGTCCGACTGGGTCCCAGCTTCCACAATATTAACCCAGTGTGCCGTCAGTGAAATGTACCGTCTCTGGCCATAAGCACTTGTACACGTGTCCGTGGTTAGGTGGACCTTCCCAGTAACTGCATTGTTGAGGGCATGGGTAATGTTGTGGGACACCGGGAGAAATAGTGGCGGCTGGAGAACGTGGGACGGCCGCCGCCATGAGGTTGCGGAAAACTTGCGTCTTCACGAGCCTAAAAGGCAACATTTCCAGTGCAAGCAGTTGAGAAATGTGGCAGCTTAGTATTGTGGACTGTGGGTGGTTGGCTGCTTATTTGCGCTTGCGTTCAAAGGACTGGTGTAGGGACAACTGAATGCTGTGCTGGGACAAGGACGTGGTCGTTGATGGTGATGGTTGCAAGTGTGCAACGGCAGGTGCAGTGTGGGAGGCATCTTCGCCTGCATCATGGACAGAGGCTTGGCATACACGTATAACAAGGGAAAAGGCAGTGGTGTCACCCGCAGACACTGTTTCTGGACCCTGGTGTTCGGCCCGATTAGTTGAGTGCTTTGCTGTCATGTGCCTGAGCATGCTTGTGGTCAGGGCCGGCTCCAGGTTTTTGTGGGCCCTGGGCGAAAGAGTCTCAGTGGGCCCCTTTAACACATACCTGTCACGCTGTCTCTGTATACTGGAGGTAGGGGGCCTAAGCTGACCCTAAGCTGGGGCCCTGACTAATCCCTCAACCTGGAGGTACTGTTAAAGGTACAGAGGTCCAGGCCGCCAGCGTAACCCCTACCTCCTGAGGATCCCTGCACCTAAGTAATCTAGTCCTGAGAAGGACCCCGATCACAACAAAAGAGGACAAGTAATAATATGCCCACACACAGTACTTAGACGAACGAGACAGTACAAGGGAAAAACCAAAACCACCTTGCATACAAAAACTACACAACTACAACAGAGGGAACACCAACGGGAAAGGAGATAAATGATAAAGCGAGGAAGGGAAAAACCACTCCAAATACACTTATCTCAGAAACTCCAAATACCACGATCCGCTCTGTAAGTCTGTATGAAATGCTTTCACCGACACTTCCCAAACAGACCAGCAGGCATTTGAAGGAGACTCACTACAGCAGTATTGATTGCAGCTGGGCGAGGCTGGACCTCGTCTAGCACAGAGAGAGAGAGAATTAACTCCCTCACTGCTGAAAACACAAAGCACCAAAAAGTCAGCTGCGAGAAGTCAGGCTGTGTAATCGTGACGGTCTTCGTGGCGACACACCCGTGACAGTACCCCCCCTTCTACGAGGGGCCTCCGGACCCTCAGGGCCAGGTTTATCCGGGTGAGTCGTGCGGAACTAATCGGTCTGCGTTAATATCCGACGCAGGAACCCACATCCTCTCCTCAGGACCATACCCTTTCCAATGAACCAGGTACTGAAGGGACCGGCGATTAAAACGTGAATCGATGACCCTTGATACCTGGAACTCCAAGTTACCATTGACCACCACTGGAGGGGGAGGTAAAGGTGACGGTACCACCGGCGCCACATACCTCTTAAGCAACGATCTGTGGAACACGTTGTGAATTTTAAACGTAGGGGGGAGGTCAAGACGGAATGCCACCGGATTAATAATAGAACTGATTCTGTACGGCCCGATGAACCTGGGACCCAGTTTCCAGGAGGGAACCTTAAGTTTAATATTCCTGGTAGACAACCATACCCGATCGTTCACACTTAGGTCCGGACCAGACACTCTCCTCCTATCAGCCATACGTTTGTATCGGTTCCCCATAGTATTCAGATTCTTCAGCACCCCTCTCCATACTGAAGCGAGTGATGAGGAAAATCGTTCCTCCTCAGGAACCCCCGAAGAGCCCCCCCTACTGAAAGTACAAAACTGGGGGTGAAAACCATATGCCCCAAAAAACGGGGACTTACCAGTGGACTCGCTCCGCCTATTATTAAGAGCAAACTCTGCCAGAGGTAAGAAAGAAGCCCAGTCCTCCTGGTTCTCTGACACAAAACACCGGAGATATGTCTCCAAGCTCTGGTTCATACGTTCCGTCTGACCATTGGTCTGAGGGTGAAAAGCCGATGAGAATGACAAATGCATCCCCCGCCGTGCACAAAACGCCTTCCAGAACTTGGACACAAACTGAGACCCCCGATCAGACACCACATCGGAGGGTACCCCGTGAAGCCTCACAATCTCCCCAATGAACACCTGCGCAAGAGTTTTAGCATTAGGGAGAGCCGGAAGAGCGATAAAATGTGCCATCTTGCTGAACCTGTCCACTACAACGAGTATGACCGTTTTACCCGAAGACGGAGGGAGGTCCGTAATAAAGTCCATAGACAGATGAGTCCAAGGACGCTCCGGGATCTTCAAAGGTAAGAGGGCCCCAGACGGACGGGTATGTGAGGTCTTAGAGCGCGCACAAACCCCACAGGACGCGACAAAAGTTACCACCTCCTTATGTAAGTTAGGCCACCAAAACCGACGCGAGAGGAGATCCACAGTTGCTTTACTCCCCGGGTGTCCTGCCAAAACTGAGTTATGGTGTGCCTCAATCACCTTTTGTCGCAACTGATCTGGAACAAACAGTCTCCCCGGAGGTCCAACAGGGGCGTCCCCCTGAGCCTCCAATACCTCCTCCTCCAGCTCAGAGCATACTGCCGAAACCACCACCCCCTCCTGAAGGATAGGAATCGGGTCGTCCGTATTCCCGGCCCCAGGGAAACTGCGAGATAAGGCATCCGCCTTTACATTTTTTGACCCAGGACGATATGTAACGACAAAATTAAACCTGGTAAAAAACAATGACCACCTAGCTTGTCTGGGATTCAGACGTTTCGCGGACTCCAGATATAGCAGGTTCTTGTGATCGGTGATGACGGTGACCGGATGGACTGCCCCCTCCAAAAAATGGCGCCACTCCTCAAAAGCTAACTTAATGGCCAAGAGTTCCCTATTGCCGACATCGTAATTCCTCTCAGCGGACGACAATTTTTTAGAGAAAAAGGCGCACGGATGCCACTTACCAGGGGACGAACCTTGTGACAATACTGCTCCCACCCCTACCTCAGAAGCGTCTACCTCTACAATGAATGGCTGTGACGCATCAGGTTGAATGAGTATGGGTGCCGAGGCAAAACATTTTTTCAAGCAGGAGAATGCTTGACAAGGCTTGTCAGACCACCTAGAAAAATCCGTCCCCTTTTTAGTCATGTCTGTGAGAGGCTTAACCATGGACGAGAAATTACGAATGAACTTCCGGTAATAATTAGCAAACCCCAGGAAACGTTGTAGTGCCTTAAGATTCTCTGGCCGATCCCACTCAAGAACTGCCCGCACTTTCCCAGGGTCCATACGAAAACCGGACGCTGAAACCAGGAAGCCTAAAAACTGGAGTTCCTGTACGGCGAACACACACTTTTCCCATTTGGCATACAGTTTATTATCCCGCAAGATCTGTAACACCTGCCTAACGTGCTCCTGATGAGACACCAGATCCGGCGAGTAAATTAAGATATCATCCAGATATATGACAACAAACTGTCCCACCAGGCGGCGAAAAATGTCATTAACAAAGTGTTGGAACACCGCCGGGGCATTAGTCAGACCGAATGGCATGACAAGGTTCTCATAATGCCCCTCCGGAGTGTTAAACGCCGTCTTCCACTCATCCCCCTCCTTCATCCTAATCAGATTGTACGCCCCCCTGAGATCCAACTTAGAGAACCATTTGGCGCCCACGATCTGATTAAAGAGATCGGGAATAAGTGGGAGTGGATACGGATCTCGGACCGTAATCCGATTAAGTTCACGGAAATCCAGGCAAGGGCGTAGGCCTCCATCTTTCTTCTTAACAAAGAAGAACCCCGCAGCCACCGGTGAAGATGAAGGTCTAATATGCCCCTTAGCCAGACTTTCTGAAATATAATCCTTCATGGCCTGCCTCTCAGGACCAGAAAGGTTATACAACCTAGCTTTAGGTAACTTGGCCTCAGGGAGCAGTTTTACAGAACAGTCATACTCGCGATGAGGAGGTAGTTCCTGACACCCTTTCTCCGAGAATACATCCTCAAAGTCCGCCAGAAATGGAGGTAAGACCCAAGGAGTAACCGCACCGATGACCGTGTTCATGCAGTTTTTATTACAGAATTTACTCCATTGGCATATCTCTCTGGTTTGCCAATTAATAACCGGGTTATGCTTAGTTAACCAAGGAAGGCCCAACACTATAGGAGTGGGAAGACCCTCCAACACGTAGCAAGACAACAGTTCTTTATGTATCGCCCCCACTTGAAGTTTTACGTCATGCACAGCTTGCAAAAAACTTCCCTGACCGAGAGGCCTGGCATCGATCGAGAATATGGGGATGGGTTTAGCCAACTCACTCAATCGCATACCTTGAACCCGGGCAAACCGAGCATCAACCAGATTAGCCCCGGCCCCACTATCCAGAAGAACAGATATCCTCTCAGTTCTCGTACCCACCACCACCTCCGCCGGTACGAGAAACTGAGACGAACCTAGGGACGAAATACCTACTCCCAGATTGCCGTCCACCACACAACCTGGGATCAACAGTTTTCCGACGACTCTTCACTCTGCAAGGGACGGGATGGACACCCCCCAATAAAATGTCCCTTTCTCCCGCAGAAGAAACACCTTCCTGCCTTATGGCGCACCACCGGTCCCCTCCCCCGAAATGATGTCCCTCCTAATTGCATAGGCTCCTCTGGACTGACCAGGGGAACCACCATATGAGGGGACCTTGTAGGAGGTGGAGTCATCACAGGGGGTCGAGTTATCCCGCACCTCTCCCGAAGCCGTCTGTCAACGCGAATAGCCAGGGCCATAGCGGCTTCCAGTGACGCGGGAGAGTCATACTGTGCCAACACATCCTGTAATTTGTCGGATAAACCTTGACAAAACTGGCTCCTAAGAGCCGGGTCATTCCACTGGGTGTCCGTGGCCCACCTACGGAACTCCGAACAGAATTCCTCCGCCGGTCGATCTCCCTGCTGGATCCTACGTAACTTAGACTCAGCAAGGGAGATCCGATCTGGGTCATCATATACGAGTCCCAGAGCAGCGAAAAACCTATCCACTGACTGGAGAGCCGGGGAGCCCGGGGGAAGAGAGAACGCCCAAGATTGTGGGTCCCCTTGTAGGAGCGAGATGACAATTCCCACCCTTTGTTCTTCACTCCCCGATGACCGAGGCCGCAGCCGAAAGTACAATTTGCATGCCTCCCGGAAAACAAAAAACTTGTCCCGCCCCCCAGTGAACCTGTCAGGGAGAGCTACTTTAGGTTCTGGTCCGGCTTGCTCCAGAGGATGCAAAACCTTGGACCTAACGTCCGCCAGCTCCATGGACAAACTCTGCAACTGCCGAGCTAGACCGGCTACTGGATCCATGGTAGCTGGAGAAAAACTAAGTGGGTCGGTGAAAATGTCACGCTGTCTCTGTATACTGGAGGTAGGGGGCCTAAGCTGACCCTAAGCTGGGGCCCTGACTAATCCCTCAACCTGGAGGTACTGTTAAAGGTACAGAGGTCCAGGCCGCCAGCGTAACCCCTACCTCCTGAGGATCCCTGCACCTAAGTAATCTAGTCCTGAGAAGGACCCCGATCACAACAAAAGAGGACAAGTAATAATATGCCCACACACAGTACTTAGACGAACGAGACAGTACAAGGGAAAAACCAAAACCACCTTGCATACAAAAACTACACAACTACAACAGAGGGAACACCAACGGGAAAGGAGATAAATGATAAAGCGAGGAAGGGAAAAACCACTCCAAATACACTTATCTCAGAAACTCCAAATACCACGATCCGCTCTGTAAGTCTGTATGAAATGCTTTCACCGACACTTCCCAAACAGACCAGCAGGCATTTGAAGGAGACTCACTACAGCAGTATTGATTGCAGCTGGGCGAGGCTGGACCTCGTCTAGCACAGAGAGAGAGAGAATTAACTCCCTCACTGCTGAAAACACAAAGCACCAAAAAGTCAGCTGCGAGAAGTCAGGCTGTGTAATCGTGACGATCTTCGTGGCGACACACCAGTGACAATACCGCAGAGAAATACATATACAGTGCATTGTGAAAGTATTTGGCCCCCTTGAACTTTTCTACCTTTTGCCACATTTCTGGCTTCAAACATAAAGATATAAAATTCAATTTTTTTGTGAAGAATCAACAACAAGTGGGACACAATCGTGAAGTGGATCGAAATTTATTGGATTTTTTAAACTTTTTTAAACAAATTAAAAACTGAAAAGTGGGGCATGCAATATTATTCGGCCCCCTTGAGTTAATACTCTGTAGCGCCACCTTTTGCTGCGATTACAGCTGCAAGTCGCTTGGGGTATGTCTCTATCAGTTTTGCACATCGAGAGGCTGAAATTCTTGCCCAATCTTCCTTGCAAAACAGCTCGAGCTCATTGAGGTTGGATGGAGGGTGTTTGTGAACAGCAGTTTTCAGCTCTTTCCACAAATTCTCGATTGGACTCAGGTCTGGACTTTGACTTGGCCATTCTAACACTTGGATACGTTTATTTTTGAACCATTCCATTGTAGATTTTGCTTTATATTTGGGATAATTGTCTTGTTGGAAGATAAATCTCCGTTCCAGTCTCAGGTCTTTTGCAGACTCCAGCAGGTTTTCTTCCAGAATGGTCCTGTATTTGGCTCCGTCCATCTTCCCATCAATTTTAACCATCTTCCCTGTCCCTGCTGAAGAAAAGCAGGCCCAAACCATGATGCTGCCACTACCATGTTTGACAGTGGGGATGGTGTTTTGAGGGTGATGAGCTATGTTGCTTTTACGGCAAACATATCATTTTGCATTGTGGCCAAAAAGTTCGATTTTGGTTTCATCTGACCAGAGCACCTTGTTCCACATGTTTGGTGTGTCTCCCAGGTGGCTTGTGGCAAACTTCAAATGAGACTTTTTATGGATATCTTTGAGAAATGGCTTTCTTCTTGCCACTCTTCCATAAAGGCCAGATTTGTGCAGTGTACGACTGATTGTTGTCCTATGGATATACTCTTCCACCTCAGCTGTAGATCTGTGCAGTTCATCCAGAGTGATCATGGGCCTTTTGGCTGCATCTCTGATCAGTCTTCTCCTTGTTCAAGATGAAAGTTTAGAGGGACGGCCGGGTCTTGATAGATTTGCAGTGGTCTGATACTCTATCGCTTGCACAGTGCTCCTTGAGATGTTTAAAACTTAGGAAATCTTTTTGTATCCAAATCCGGTTTTAAACTTCGCCACAACAGTATCTCGGACCTGCCTGGTGTGTTCCTTGGTCTTCATGATGCTCTCTGCACTTGAAACAGAACCCTGAGACTATCACAGAGCAGGTGCATTTATACGGAGACTTGATTACACACAGGTGGATTCTATTTATCATTACCAGTCATTTACGACAACATTTGATCATTCAAAGATCCTCACTGAACTTCTGGAGTGAGTTTGCTGCACTGAAAGTAAAGGGGCCGAATCAGGGGTGGACACAGACTGTAGTGGGCCCCTGTGCAAGAATTTTTTTGGGCCCCCCCTGCCCTTCATAGGGGGCATGAAGGGCCCCCCCCCCTCGTGCATCTCTCATCCCCCCCGTGCATCTCTGATTCCCCCCACTCCTAGTTAATTAACTGTATTTAAAAAAAAAAAAAATAAAACTTGTTATACTTACCCCCAGGGCCGGCTCCGGATTTTTGTGGGCCCTGGGCGACAGAGTTTCAGTGGCCCCTTTAACACATACCATGATTCATGATGCACAGATACCACAGAGAAATATATATATAGTACAAGGCCAAGGATTTCACTTACTACATTACATGAGTGATATCTATTGTAAATTCTACAATAGCTCAGAACCAGCGAATCCTCACAGCGCACAGTGCAGACCGGACAGTATAGTCCTCCATACTGTATTATGGGCACCATATAATGCTCCATACAGGATACTGACCCCCTTATAATGCTCCATACAGGATACTGGTCATCATATAATGCTCCATACAGGATACTGGTCCCCATATAACACTCCATACAGGATACTGGTCCCCATATAACGCTCCATACAGGATACTGGTCCCCATATAACACTGCATACAGAATACTGGCCCCCATATTACGCTCCATACAGAATGCTGTCCCCCATATAACGCTCCATACAGAATACTGACCCCCATATAACGCTCCATACACAATATTGACCCCCAAGTAACGCTCCATGCAGGCTGTTCCCCCCTTATAATGCCCCATACAGGTTGACACCACCCTTTTAATGCCCTATGCAGGATGTCACCTCTACCCCCCATAAAATGCCCCATGCAGGATGTCACCTCTCCCCCCCTTATAATGCCCCTTGCAGGATGTCACTTCCCCCCTTTTCAATGCCCCATGCAGTATGTCAGACCACCCCCTCCCTTAGAATGCCCCATGCAGGAGGTCACACCCCCCCCTCCTTATAATGCCCCATGCAGTATGTCACACACCCACCCTCCTTATAAAGCCCCATGCAGGATGTCAATTCCCCCCTTCCCCTCTTATAATGCCCCATGCAGGATGTCACCCCCCCACCCCCATATAATGCCCCCATGCAGGATGTCACCCCCCCTCCCTTATAATGCCCCATGCAGGATGTCACTTTCCCCCTCCCCCTCTTATAATGCCCCATGCAGGATGTCACACCCCCTCCCTTATAATGCCCCCCCATGCAGGACGTCACTTCCCCTCTTATAATGCCCCATGCAGTATGTCACCCCCCCCCCATATAATGCCCCATGCAGGATGTCACACCCACTCTCCCCCCACCATATAATGCCCCATACATAAAAAAAAAAAAAATCAAATACCTCACTTCTTACCTGATGCTGATCTGGACTCCGCAGCGTCGCCTGCGTCTTCCCGCTGTGACAGCCCAGGAGAGAGCGCGCGCGGTGTAAACATATCACCGCGCTCTCTGACCTGAGACGTCACAGTCAGAGGACGCGGAAGACGCTGCGGAGGCACGAGGAGGGGTAAGTATTGTGCCGGCGCCGTCACATGACCGGAGATGTCCCTGCCTTCAGCATGGGGCCGGGGAACCATGCTGAGCGCAGGGACATCTTCGGTCATGTGACGGCGGGGGGTCCTGCAGCGGGGGCCCATGAGGAGACGCACAAGAGGGGGGCTCCGAGGGGGCCCCAACCGGCCGGGCCCCATGCTGGAGTCAGGGCAGTCATGCCATGATGGCGGCCCTGCTGGAGGCTGGAGGGGCCTCCTCTCCCTCGGGGGCCCCCGTTCAATGAACCGGCTGCACGGGCGGTAGGTCCGCCCCTGGGCCGAATAATATTGCACGCCCCACTTTTCAGTTTTTAAATTGTTAAAAAAGTTTTAAATATCCAATAAATTTAGTTCCAATTCACGATTGTGTCCCACAATCTTTATGTTTGAAGCCAGAAATGTGGTAAAAGGTAGAAAGGTTCAAGGGGGCCAAATACTTTCACAATGCACTGTATATATACACTGCTCAAAAAAATAAAGGGAACACTTAAACAACAGAATATAACTCCAAGTAAATCAAACTTCTGTGAAATCAAACTGTCAACTTAGGAAGCAACACTGATTGACAATCAATTTCACATGCTGTTGTGCAAATGGAATAGACAATAAATAGATGGAAATTATTGGCAATTATCAAGACACACTCAATAAAGGAGTGGTTCTGGAGGTGGGGACCACAGACCACATGTCAGTACCAATGCTTTCTGGCTGATGTTTTGGTCACTTTTGAATGTTGATTGTGCTTTCACACTCGTGGTAGCATGAGACGGACTCTACAAACCACAGAAGTTGCTCAGGCAGTGCAGCTCACACAGGATGGCACATCAATGCGAGCTGTGGCAAGAAGGTTTGCTGTGTCTGTCAGCGTAGTGTCCAGAGGCTGGAGGTGCTACCAGGAGACAGGCCAGTACACCAAGAGACGTGGAGGGGTCAGTAGGAGGGCAACAACCCAGCAGCAGGAACTTTACCTCCGCCTTTGTGCAAGGAGGAACAGTAGGAGCACTGCCAGAGCCCTGCAAAATGACCTCCGGCAGGCCACAAATGTGCATGTGTCTGCACAAACAGAAACCGACTCCATGAGGGTGGTATGAGGGCCCGACGTCCACAGATGGGGGTTGTGCTCACAGCCCAACACCGTGCAGGACGCTTGGCATTTGCCACAGAACACCAGGATTGGCAAAGTCGCCACTAGCGCCCTGTGCTCTTCAGAGCTGAAAACAGGTTCACACTGAGCACATGTGACAGACGTGACAGAGTCTGGAGACACCATGGAGAGCGATCTGCTGCCTCCAACATCCTTCAGCATGACCGTTTGGCAGTGGGTCGGTAATGGTGTGGGGTGGCATTTCTCTGGAGGGCCGCACAGCCCTCCATGTGCTCGCCAGAGGTAGCCTGACTGCCATTAGGTACCGAGATGAGATCCTCAGACCCCTTGTGAGACCATATGCTGGTGCGGTTGGCCCTGGGTTCCTGACCTCATGTGGCTGGAGTGTGTCAGCAATTCCTGCAAGATGAAGGCATTGAAGCTATGGACTGGCCCGCCCATTCCCCAGACCTGAATCCGATTGACCACATCTGGGACATCATGTCTCGCTCCATCCACCAACGTCACGTTGCACCACAGACTGTCCAGGAGTTGGCTTATGCTTTAGTCCAGGTCTGGGAGGAGATCCCACAGCAGACCATCCACAACCTCATCAGGAGCATGCCCAGGCGTTGTAGGGAGGTCATACAGGCACGCAGAGGCCACACACAATACTGAGCCTCATTTTGACTTGTTTTAAGGACATTACATCAAACTTAGATAAACCTGTAGTGTGTTTTTCCACTTTAATTTTGGGAGTGACTCCAAATCCAGGCCTCCATTGGTTAATAAATTTGATTTCCATTGATGATTTTTGTGTGATTTTGTTGTCAGCACATTCAACTTTGTACAGAACAAAGTATTCAATGAGAATATTTCATTCATTCAGATCTAGGATGTGTTATTTGAGTGTTCCCTTTATTTTTTTGAGCAGTGTATATATATATATATATATATATATATATATATATATATATATATATATATATATACAGTACAGACCAAAAATTTGGACACACCTTCTCATTTAAAGATTTTTCTGTATTTTCATGACTTTGAAAATTGTACATTCACACTGAAGGCATCAAAACTATGAATTAACACATGTGAAATTATATACTTAACAAAAAAGTGTGAAACAGCTGAAAATATGTCTTATATTCTAAGTTCTTCAGAGTAGCCACCTTTTGCTTTGATGACTGCTTTGCACACTCTTGGCATTCTCTTGATGAGCGTCAAGAGGTAGTCACCGGAAATGGTTTTCACTTCACAGGTGTGCCCTGTCAGGTTTAATAAGTGGCATTTCTTGCCTTATAAATGGGGTTGGGACCTTCAGTTGTGTTGTGCAGAAGTCAGGTGGATACACAGCTGATAGTCCTACTGAATAGACTGTTAGAATTTGTATTATGGCAAGAAAAAAGCAGCTAAGTAAAGAAAAACGAGTGGCCATCATTACTTTAAGAAATGAAGGTCAGTCAGTCCGAAAAATTGGGAAAACTTTGAAAGTGGCTCCAAGTGCAGTTGCAAAAACCATCAAGCGCTACAAAGAAACTGGCTCACATGAGGACAGCCCCAGGAAAGGAAGACCAAGAATCACCTCTGCTTCTGAGGATAAGTTTATCCGAGTCACCAGCCTCAGAAATCGCAGGTTAACAGCGGCTCAGATTAGAGACTGGGTCAATGCCACACAGATTTCTAGCAGCAGACACATCTCTACAACAACTGTTAAGAGGAGACTTTGTGCAGCAGGCCTTCATGGTAAAATAGCTGCTATGAAACCACTGTTAAGGACAAGCAACAAGCAGAAGAGACTTGTTTGGGCTAAAGAACACAAGGAATGGACATTAGACCAGTGGAAATCTGTGCTTTGGTCTGATGAGTCCAAATTTGAGATCTTTGGTTCCAACCACCGTGTCTTTGTGCGACGCAGAAAAGGTGAACGGATGGACTCTACATGCCTGGTTCCCACCGTGAAGCATGGAGGAGGAGGTGTGATGGTGTGGGGGTGCTTTGCTGGTGACACTGTTGGGGATTTATTCAAAATTGAAGGCATACTGAACCAGCATGGCTACCACAGCATCTTGAAGCGGCATGCAATTCCATCCGGTTTGCGTTTAGTTGGACCATCATTTATTTTTCAACAGGACAATGACCCCAAACACACCTCCAGGCTGTGTAAGGGCTATTTAACCAAGAAGGAGAGTGATGGGTTGCTACGCCAGATGACCTGGTCTCCACAGTCACCAGACCTGAACCCAATCGAGATGGTTTGGGGTGAGCTAGACCGCAGAGTGAAGGCAAAAGGGCCAACAAGTGCTCGGCATCTTTGGGAACTCCTTTAAGATTGTTGGAAGACCATTTCCGGTGACTACCTTTTGAAGCTCATCAAGAGAATACCAAGAGTGTGCAAAGCAGTCATCAAAGCAAAAGGTGGCTACTTTGAAGAACCTAGAATATAAGACATATTTTCACTTGTTTCACACTTTTTTGTTAAGTATATAATTCCACATGTGTTAATTCATAGTTTTGATGCCTTCAGTGTGAACGTACAATTTTCATAGTCGTGAAAATACAGAAAAATCTTTAAATGAGAAGGTGTGTCCAAACTTTTGGTCTGTACTGTATATATTGTAAGGCAGCGCTAGTCATCATACTGGGGGATACTTGCTGCACTGGGTCAATTAATGCACACCAGCAATGTCTTTTCAGTATTTCAGAATGCAGCAGTTTATTATTTTATCATAAACCGCAGTTCACACATATAATGTCCACGAGCCCCAAGTGGCAGACAGGCCCACTTGGCTCCAGGTACAGCCTTCAGCAAGGTAATAATATAGCAATGTCCATATAACGCAGTGCATTTCCTTTGCCGGGTTTTTAGCTGCTTCAGTCCATTTGGTTTGCCACCACTTTGGCTTTGCGGCTTCCCAGATGGGGGTCTCTAGCCATCGCTCCCTCTAAGGCTACTGGTGTGTCTTTCACAATTGACATCCAGCCTGCGCCTTTCAGGACTCTTCACCAAGCCGGCTTTCCCTGCAAGGCCACTACCATCCACACACAGGATCCAGGCTCGACCTTTCAAGCTGCCAGGCTTCACCTTTCAAGCTGCCAGGCTTCACTCGGCCTCGCTAGGCCTCACACGAACGGAGTCCCACTCACGGGGAACAGGCCTCACGCCTCTCACACACCTGTCTCAAATTAACAGGGTTTTTATATCCTGTAGCACACACACACACAGACAGGACCGGAGCTGATGTCACAGTCAAGTGTTCAGACCTTCGGTGTGCAGAAGGACCTGTGTGATGTCACAGTCATGTGACCAGTCAGCTGAGGGGGAGGTACATGGTCAGTCAAAACACACACTGAACCATTAAAGGAATGCCTGCTGCATCACAATATATATATATATATATATGTAGTACAATGTCAAAGATTTCACTTCTTACATTACATGAGGGATATCTATTGTAAATTCTACAATATCTCAGAAGCCGGCGAATCCTCGCAGTGCACAGTGCAGGCCGGACAGTATAGTCCTCCATACAGTATTATGGGCCCCATATATTGCTCCATACAGTATTATGGGCCCCATATAATGCTCCATACAGAATAATAGACCCCATATATTGCTCCATACAGATTACCGGACCCAATATAATGTTCCATACAGAATACTGGCCCCCATATAATGCTCCACGCAGAATACTGGCCCCCATATAATGCTCCATGCAGAATACTGGCCCCCATATAATGCTCGATGCAGAATACTGGCCCCCATATAATGCTGTAAAAGATAATGCCTTACCAACACCAGGTCAGATTACCAATGCACTGCAGGATGCAGCAAGCCTCAATGATAAAGGCGGGGGCAGCACATGTGCAGAATATATCTTTTTTGCACATTTTTATGCAGGATGCGCCCAGGCCTCTTTACTGTTGGGGTGCACATATATAGTGTTGGGCAAGCCGCCTGATCTAATAGTATGGGCGTCATCAATAGGCTGCAAGCCAGACACTGTGCATCACACACATCTGTGTGACTGGCGCCCTAAGCAAATTCCATTGGTGTGCATGTATAATACTACAAAGCCATCCCCTCCATGAATTGGTAGGTTAGTGAGTGGCTGTCTGCATCAGTATTCTGCACATGTGCTGCCCCCGCCTTTATCATTGAGGCTTGCTGCATCCTGCAGTGCATTGGTAATCTGACCTTGTGTTGGTAATCTTTTACTGTGATGTTTTTTGAAATGATGTCCAATGTTAGCCACCCCCCATATAACGCTCAATACAGGATACTGGCCCCCATATAACACTCCATACAGGCTGTGTCCCCCACATAATGCCCCATGCAGGCTGTGCCCCCCACATAATGCCCCATGCAGGCTGTGCCCCCCACATAATGCCCCATGCAGGCTGTGCCCCCACATAAAGCCCCATGCAGGCTGTGCCCTCCACATAAAGCCCCATGCAGGCTGTCCCCCCCCCACATAATGCCCCATGCAGGCAGTCCCCCGCCCACATAATGTCCCATTAAGGATGCCCCCCCACACACATAATGCCCCATGCAGGATGTTATCCCCACAAAATAATACCCCATGCAGAATGTCACCTCCCCCCCATATAATGCCTCATGCAGGATGTCAACTCTCCCCCATATAATGCCCCATGCATGATGTCACTCCCCCCCATATAATGCCCCATGCAGGATGTCACCTCCCCCCATATAATGCCCCGCGCATCCATACATAAAAATAAAAAAATTAAATACTCACCTCACTTCTCACCTGCTGCTGCTGCTCAGCTCTGGACTGCTCAGCATCGCCGGTTTCTTCCCGCTCTGCGCTCTGACTGCTCAGGAGAGGGCGAGGTGGAAAGACGTCACCGTGCCCTCTGACCTGAGACGTTACAGTGCTGCAGCCGTGGAAGAGACAGGACCTGCAGCGGAGGCACGGGGAGAGGTAAGTATTGTGCCAGCTACCGGGGCCCTGTGCAAACAGGGGGGCGCTGGCACTGGCACCGCTTTCCTTCGCTCACAGGTCCCATAGCGTACCGGGGTGCCCGACGGCGAGTGGGCCCCGCGCCTGCTCAGGACCCCGGCACTTGCCTGGGTGCTGACGCTGGGCCTGCTGGTGGTGGTCAGGCTGGTAGTTTTGCCGCCCCTGCTGATGCTGGCATGGCAGATGTAGGAAATTGCCTTTTTTGGGTTAACTGGACAGTCTTCAAAAAAGAACCAGACTCGGGAAGACCTAGCAGTTGGACTGGTAACTTACCTTGTATTGGTGTTTTAGGGAACAGTTGCCCGCATTGTGTCTGTGGCCATCCCACTGTTTTTCCTTGTCCATTGTGGTGCTACACCTCCCTCCCTCTCTGCGCTGCTGTCCTCGCTATGCATGTCACCTTGCCAGGTTGGGTCAGTGACTTCATTGTCCACACCTCGTCTTCCACGTACGCACCCTGGGCCTCCTTCTGACTTGCTGGCAATTGTGTCTCATCTTCATTAGTACCACAGTATTTGATCACATCTGATGACCAATTCTTTTGCCAAGTGATGGAATACTGAAACTATTGGTCAGCGAACAAATGTGAATATATTTTGGACACACAAGTAGCAGACTTTAAATGGAGTATTATCTTTTGTAGATTGCAAAAAAAACAGGATTAATACTGCAGTAATATTTGACTACCCGAGATGATGGACAAGTTTCTCTGCTTCCACAATACAGCAATGCTAGTCAAATCAACCAAATCTGGCAGTATCCTGCTAACAAGCAAATGGAGCAGTAAAAATGGTGTATTATATTGATTTTCACCAAAATTAGCAGGATTAAGAGTGTCGGGGTCGTAGCGACATTCCACTCGTCCTCCAGTCACTCCAAATTAAGGCTATGAGCATGGGTCAACCATTCAAAGAATGAGTCAGACAACAAGCTGGTTCAAACTCAGAGCATGCTCAGAGGCTACTGGCAAGCCACGATCTCAGCAATGTTCTGTCTTTATTTCCGCATGCACAAACCTAAATACACTACATAATGGGGAGGGGAAAGGGAGTGTTCGGGGCGGGGTAAGCCATAAATGTCTAGTATCCAGCCACTCCTGATTGGTCCACGACTCCTTAACTCAGTCTCTGGGCAGACAACAGTCAGTTGATGTTTTGGTTTCATTTCTCTGAAACAGGTGCTTGGCTGATACTGGCACCATCTTAGCATAAATTTCGATCTAAGTAACACGTAGCAAGGAAAGCTTATTGTTATAGGACACAAAATGGTGGTTAGTACATAAGCAAAGCGTATAAAAGTATAAAAGTATAAAAGTGGAAAAATATATATTCTTTCTTACCCTGACATTCCCCCCTAAACACTAAGCTTTCCCTTGCTTCGGGGCCTTTGAGACTGTCCATGTGTGGGGAGAGGGGAGGTGGATTTCTTCACCCAATCATCTTAGAGACTGCCCCCTTATGGGACGCCCCCAAACAATTGAGCCCTACCCTAAATGACACATGGAGTTCTCCCAACTGACCCTAAACTAGATCTCTCAATTGGACTCTGTCATGGGGGGTCTGGTCAGGCTTGTTCAAAGGAGTGTATTTCTCCATATCTTCCTTACTGGTATCATCATGTAACAGAGATGTGGTTTCTTGATTCAGAAAAGGTCCCGGAGGTTGGAACAGCATTGTTTATAGCTTTCCTGTATAAGGGGACTATGCAGCATACCATGTCATTCCTGCGCAATTCACTATGTCACAGTAATCGAATCGATACGTCTGGATTTTTGCGTGAGTATCTACCCAGAATGTGGTAGCTATCCACCCTGGGACAGACAGTAAGCATATGGAAAGGATATAGAAGAAGGTAGTCATCTTTTATAGGCTCGTTCTGTCTCTCTTGCAGTGGGAGGCGTGAATCCAGGTGCTCTTGCCCTCAAGCTTCAGAGCTGTAGGAGTAGTCAGGATCACAGTGTAGGGGCCCTCAAATCTGGGTTGGAGACAGTCTCTCCGGACAAACTTCTTTACGTACACCAGGTCGCCTGGGGTGAAATCATGTACCGCATCACCTGTGGATTCTGGGAGAGAAGCAGACACTGCAGAGCGGGTGTTAGTCAATTCTTTAGACAGAGCAATCACAAATTTTACTACTCTATCATGTGTTTCAGACAACTCTTGGGGCCTAATTTCTCCTATTTTAGGTGGGGTCCCAAACAAAATTTCATAGGGAGTTAGCCCATGTTTAGCTTGTGGGGTGTGTCTGATATGATACAATACTATAGGGAGTAGGTCGGGCCAGGGGAGGGGATGATCTTGGGTCATTTTCAAGAGCTGGGTCTTGAGTGTGGAATTCATCCTTTCCACTTTGCCTGAACTGGCAGGATGGTATGGAGTGTGGAGGCCCAAATCTGTTCCCAACATGTTCCAAAGTTCTTTGTAGATATTTGCTGTGAAAGCTGGTCCTTGATCCGATTCTATGACTTGGGGAACTCCAAATCTGCAGGCAATTTCAGTGATCAGTTTCTTGGCTGTGACTTTAGCAGTCATGTTGACAACCGGGTAGGCCTCGGGCCAGGCTGAGAACATATCCACGGCTACCAAAACGTACTCATATTTTCCTGCTTTAGGCATTTGGATATGGTCGACTTGTATTCTCTGCCAAGGGTAGTCTGGTTTAGCCAGGTGTTGGAGAGGGACCCGTGCCGTACACGTTGTGTTGCAGGTAGCGCAGACAGAGCAGGATTTTGAGTATGCAGTCACAGTGGAAGAGATTCCGGGTGCAAAGTACAGTTTCTTGATACATGCCAAGGCTTGATTCTTTCCTCTGTGTGTAGGCCCGTGAGCCCATGCTGACACGGCTGAGTACATGCGCCTGGGCAAGCAAGGTTTTCCGTCCACTTGATAAAGAGCTGAGTCGATCTTTAAATCTTTGCGACCTGCCAGCACGGCTCCTGCCGCTTTCCATTGCTTGACTTCTTCAGTGGGGGTCTTCCTTTGTTCCTCACACAATTTTTCTTCAGGCATCCTGACCCCCCTGGATTCCACTCGTGTCTCCGCTGGACTTGTATGGTCTTCTGCCGGCTGTTCTTTGGCCCTTGCTCTAGTGAGCGCCACAGCTACGGTTTGCAGGGTCTCCCCCATCTCTTCTTCCTTTTCCTGCCACTTTGATGACACATTCTCCACTGCTGCAGTCTTGGCTGCTTGGTCAGCTAGGTGGTTGCCCCTGGCTTCCCTGGAATCTAGTCTTCCATGAGCCTTGACCTTGATAACAGCAACCTGAATGGGTAGTTCCAGGGCCTACATTAGGGCCTTAATCCATGAGGCATGTTTCACTGGTGTACCTGCAGCTGTGATGAATCCTCTAGACTTCCACAAGAGTCCAAAATCATTGCAAATTCCATGTCCATACCTAGAATCGGTATATATGTTTGCCGTTGTTCCAGCTGCCAGGTGGCAGGCTTCTGTGAGAGCTACAAGTTCAGTTTCTTGTGCAGACATGTATGGTGGTAGAGCTTCAGCCTTGAGGACTGTTAGGTCTGTTGTGACAGCATATCCCATGAGGAACTTCCCTTGAGGGTCTGCGAAACGGGATCCATCAGTCCATAGATGCAAGGCAGGGTGTGCGAGCGGATGTGCCACCATATTCTCTGGAGCAGAAGTCTCTTCCTGCAAAATTTTTATACAATCATGAGGTTCCACCAATGGACCTTCATCCTGTTCATCTTCCCCCCTAGAAGGTGGAAGCAAAGTGGCAGGGTTGATAGTCAGACATCTGGTAAATGTTATATTGGAGGGCAACAATAGGGAACACTGCAGCCGCAGGTGTCTTTGGTTGGTTAGATGTTTCGGAGATGTTTGTTGCAGAACAGCCGAGAGATCATGGCCAGCCTGTATAACTAGATCATGTCCAAGGACGATATCAGCTGACTTGTCAAGGAGGATGTGAGCAGCGTGGACCGCCTTAAGGCACGTGGGGGCAGTTCGAGCGACAGGGTCCAGGCGGGCTGAGTAGTAGCCTAAAGGCCGATACTTATGATCATAGCGTTGTGCTAGAACTCCAGAGGCATGACCTTCCGATTCAGAGACAAAGAGGTGAAATGGCTGAGTATAGTCTGGTAAGCCCAAGGCCGGGGCAGAGACAACAGCCTGTTTAAGGCGGTCAAAACATAGTCTGCGTTGGTGAGAGACACGTGGATCTTCAGCATGAAGCCAGACGGAGCCTTCGTCCTTAAGACAGTCACACAGGGGTAGCTGCATTGACGGCTCTGAGATCCTGAACCAACCGGTATCTTGGAGGCTCTCCCGGAGCGGTTTTCTTTTTTTTACAGGAAGGAGGGGTGTATTGCATGGAGATACAGATCTGACAAGGACTCCTGACTCCAGGAGGGAAGCGATTTGGGTACCCAAGCTTTGTTCTTGTGCCTTGAGGGGGTATTGTGGCAACCGCGGGTACCTGTGTCCAGGCTTGAGGTGTACTTGGACCGGGGGAACCTGCAGGAGGCCAACGTCCTCTGGCCCGCTGGACCACAGAGAGTGAGGGAACTGTGAGGTATCAAGAAGAGTGTGAGGTTGTATGGTCATCATCATGAGAGGGAAGGCTTTGAGAACGCAGCGATCTTCAGTCCCTTGTTCGGAATGAGGATCTCGCAGAAGAAGCTCCATACCATGGTTTCCGAAGGTAATAGTTGCCTTCATCCGCTCTAAGAGATCGGCTCCCAACAAATTAACGGGGCAAGTTTCTGAGACCAAGAATCTTGTGAGTACTCCAGTGAATGGTCCTGCAGACACAGGGACTGTGAGTGGGGAGTGTTATGCACACGCCCGGGCTGAGCGGCGTGTGCGTGTGATTGTAGTGATTCCACTGGACCGTGCCGGAGAGTGAATGCCTGGAGGGGCTTAACTAGGTATTCACCCGATCCGACCAGGGTCGCACGACGGCATACGACGCCAGTGCACCAAGGAGGAACCGAGCAAAGGGACCAGGTGCTACTCCAGGACAGACCCCGGACACGGCTGTTGACCCACACAGGGGAATACAGGAACAGACTGGTAGGCTGGCACACAGACTGGTGGGTATAGGCAGGCACGACTGGTATGCAGGCAGGCGGTTAAGCAGGCAGGGGGGTACAGGCAAGCACAGCTAGAGTGCAGACAGGGAGGCACTAGCAGGTAGGAACACAGGCGGGATAGGACCCAGTACACACTGGGACTCAGGAACAATACAGGCAGAGGGGTACAGGCAAGCACAGCTAGAGTGCAGACAGGGAGGCACTAGCAGGTAGGGACACTGGCGGGATAGGACCCAGTACACACTGGGACTCAGGAACAGAGCCACAGATGTGGCGGACAAACACAGCAGAGTGAGGCCGCCCAGAGAGGTGAGCGAGAACAGGGCAGGACAAGGCCGCCTGGAGTGGTGAGCAAGAGTAGAGCAGGACAAGGCCGCCAGGAGCGGTGAACAAAGGATCAAAGCTGAGCGAGACTGCTGGAGCAGTGAGCAAGAGTAAAGCAGGACGAGGCCGCCTGGAGCGGTGAGCAAGAGTGGAGCGAGACTGCCGGAGCAGCGAGCAAAAGGGTCAGAGCGGAGCAAGGCTGCCGGAGCAGCGAGCAAAGGAGTCAGAGCAGGCTAGAACCGCCGGAGCGGTAAGCAAAGGAGTCAGAGCAGACTAGAACCGCCGGAGCGGTGAGCAAAGGAGTCAGAGCAGACTAGAACCGCCGGAGCGGTGAGCAAAGGAGTCAGAGCAGACTAGAACCGCCGGAGCGGTGAGCAAAGGAGTCAGAGCAGACTAGAACCGCCGGAGCGGTGAGCAAAGGAGTCAGAGCAGACTAGAACCGCCGGAGCAGTGAGCAAAGGAGTCAGAGCAGGCAAGGCTGAGTAGGGGGGACAGGGCTCTGTTCACACGGAACAGACAGGAAGGGAAAGGCAGAGCCAGACACCCACAGGGTACTTGCAGTGAAGTAGCGAGTGGACCACAAACTCACAAACGGGAGTACAGAGACAACAGGCAGGAGTTAGGTACGAGTTCAGACTCTGCAGAAAAAGGAAAGGAACGGACATAGAGAAAAGACAGATGAAAGATAGGAGAGAGTACAGACTGGAACTGAGTGTACGGACGAGACCGACACAGGAGCGGGACACAGGAGCGGGTCTGGGAATACGGCCCCCAGAGAGGCAGGACGAACAGGCAAGGAGCGTGTTCAGACAGAACAGACAAGATACAGGAGCAGGTCTGGGTAATCGGCCCCCAGAGAGGCGGGACAAACAGGCAAGGAGCGTGTTCAGACAGGACAGACAAGATACAGGAACGGATCTAGGTAATCGGCCCCTAGAAGGCGGGAGGAACAGGCTAGGAGCGTGTTCAGACAGGACAGACAAGATACAGGAACGGATCTAGGTAATCGGCCCCTAGAAGGCGGGAGGAACAGGCTAGGAGCATGTTCAGACAGGCCTGGAAATACAGCCTCCAGGAAAGGCAGCAGGCAAGAGTACACAGACAGGACTCAGTTCAGATACGGGAACTGATACCGCAAGGCAGGAGACATAGACAGGACTCAGTTCAGACACGGGAACTGATACCGCAAGACAGGAGACAAAGAACGGGACTTGGCATCTTCAGAGTGAAGGCACACACTGAATGAAACACTATGCTCAGGCAGCGATAGATGGGAGCAGCTGAGCTATATACCAGGTGACAGACAGCAATAGGCTGAGGACGCACAAGGGGTGTGACCCACAGCAGGTACAAAAAGCAGGAAGTGATCGGGCGCCGCCCTTAAGCAGCAGAAACAGACACAAACATACAGCATGGAGGGAAGCCAGAGAGACATTCTGGACTGGAGATCAAGTGCGCGCTCTTGCACAGTGGGAGATGGACCACCATGCAAGGACGCCGCCAGGTATGTAACAGTACCCCCCCCTTTAAGGCCCCCTCTTCTTCGGCCCTGCCAGAATCTTCCGCAGGGAATTCGAGGACCAGTCGTTCACTTCAAGGAGATCACTTCCACTGTCCACAGGAAAAACTGATCTCATCTGGTTAGCTAGGATGCTACCTCCTATCCAGCCATCCTCAGCAACAGACGAAACGGGTGGAGTACCAGGAACAGCACACAAGGAAGTCTCTCTCCACATATTTTCAGGTGGCACCCCAGAGGGTACAGGAGACAACTGGAAGTCCTTCACCGGGTTGGAGGGGGACAGAGACTTGGGGTTAATCTCTGCTTCGAGGTACATCTTGTCAAGCTCACGGGAAGAAATAGACGGGTTATCAGGTACATAATGAGGAAAAGTCACTGTCTCTTTGTTATCTGGTGGTACCCCGGAGGATTCAGGAAACAACTGGAGGTCCTCCGCCGGGTCAGAAGAGTGCAGAGGCTCAGAGAAAACATCTGCTTCAGAGTACACTAGGTCGGACTCACTGGACGAAGCAGGCGAGGTATCGGGTACTGAGTATAGGAAAGTCTCTGTCCATTCACCACCAGGTGGCACCCCGAAGGGTTCTGGAGACAACTGGCGGTCCTCCGCCTGGTCAGAGGGGTGTAGAGACTCACGGGTAACCTCTGCTTCAGAGTACACTAGGTCGGACTCACTGGACGAAGCAAGCGAGGTATCAGATCTAGGATATAGGAGAGTCTCTGTCCATTCACCACCAGGTGGCACCCAGAAGGGTTCTGGAGACAACTGGAGGTCCTCCGCCTGGTCGGAGGGGTGTAGAGACTCGGGAGTAACCACTGCTTCGGAGTACACTAGGTTGGACTCAGTGGACGAAGCGAGCGAGGTATCAGGTACAGAGTATAGGAGAGTCTCTGTCCTTTCGCTACCAGGTAGCACCCCGAAGGGTTCTGGGGACAACTGGAGGTCCTCCGCCTGGTCGGAGGGGTGTAGAGACTCGGGAGTAACCACTGCTTCGGGGTACACTAGGTTGGACTCAGTGGACGAAGCGAGCGAGGTATCAGGTACAGAGTATAGGAGAGTCTCTGTCCTTTCGCTACCAGGTAGCACCCCGAAGGGTTCAGGAGACAACTGGAGGTCCTCCGCCTTGTCGGAGGGGTGTAGAGACTCGGGGGTAACTACCACTTTGGGGTACCCATTGTCAGGCTCACAGGACGAAGCGGACAAAGTATCGAGTACCGGGTGTAGAGAAGTCTCTCTCCATTTGTCATCGAGTGGTATCCCGGAGGATTCAGGAGGCAACAGGGGGTCCTCCACCAGGTAGTAGAGGTGCACAGACTCTGAGGTAACCACAGCTTTGGAGCATCCTTGGACATGCACAGCGGTTAAAGTGGGTGAAGCATCTGATGCCGGGTGCAGGAAGTTCTCCTGTGTGGAGTCTGGATGGGCAGAAGTCTCTTCGGGCAGGAGAACTGGTGCACTACCCACGCACATTACCCGTTGGGGCTTCTCTGGGATACAGGGAGATGAAGCTTCAGTAGGGACTTCAAGGTTGGGGTCAGGAGGTCTCAGGGAGGACAGACCCTGGCGTGACGGCTTGCCTCTACGTCTAGCACGTCTGGACTGCCTCTTGAGGTTGGGAGAAGTATTCCGGAAAGCGTAGTCACCCTGTGAGGATTCTGGGTGGGCAGTAGTCTCATTGGGCTGGAGGACTATTGCGCTACCCACACACATTACCCGTCGGGGCTGCTCCGGGATATTGGGAAGTGAAGCTTCAGCAGGGGCTTCAGGGTTAGGGTCCTCGAAGACCATACGAAAGGCCACCAGGAAGGCCTGCAGGTCAAGGACGACAGGATCCCATGCTTCCCATAGGGGGGTGACCCATTTCAAGGCATCACCCGCTAGGTAGTCAATCATAAAGGCCACTTTAGCCCAATCGGAAGGAAAATAGAGAGGGTAGGCCTTAAAGTGTAGCATGCATTGCTCCACAAATGCACGACACTGTCTTGGATCCCCATAGTAACGTGGCGGATCCGCAGGAACGAGAGCTGATAGATCCATCTGGACGGTGCGTAATTCGCCTGGAACTCAGCTAAGGAAAAAAAAAATGTATTTATTTATTTTAATGCATGTATTCGCTGGAAAACTTCTCAGAGAGCGAAGGCCGTGGGGCTTAACGGGAACCATGGCCTGAGCATGCTGTTATGCACACGCCCGGGCTGAGCGGCGTGTGCGTGTGATTGTAGTGATTCCACTGGACCGTGCCGGAGAGTGAATGCCTGGAGGGGCTTAACTAGGTATTCACCCGATCCGACCAGGGTCGCACGACGGCATACGACGCCAGTGCACCAAGGAGGAACCGAGCAAAGGGACCAGGTGCTACTCCAGGACAGACCCCGGACACGGCTGTTGACCCACACAGGGGAATACAGGAACAGACTGGTAGGCTGGCACACAGACTGGTGGGTATAGGCAGGCACGACTGGTATGCAGGCAGGGGGGTACAGGCAAGCACAGCTAGAGTGCAGACAGGGAGGCACTAGCAGGTAGGAACACAGGCGGGATAGGACCCAGTACACACTGGGACTCAGGAACAATACAGGCAGAGGGGTACAGGCAAGCACAGCTAGAGTGCAGACAGGGAGGCACTAGCAGGTAGGGACACTGGCGGGATAGGACCCAGTACACACTGGGACTCAGGAACAGAGCCACAGATGTGGCGGACAAACACAGCAGAGTGAGGCCGCCCAGAGAGGTGAGCGAGAACAGGGCAGGACAAGGCCGCCTGGAGCGGTGAGCAAGAGTAGAGCAGGACAAGGCCGCCAGGAGCGGTGAACAAAGGATCAAAGCTGAGCGAGACTGCTGGAACAGTGAGCAAGAGTAAAGCAGGACGAGGCCGCCTGGAGCGGTGAGCAAGAGTGGAGCGAGACTGCCAGAGCAGCGAGCAAAAGGGTCAGAGCGGAGCAAGGCTGCCGGAGCAGCGAGCAAAGGAGTCAGAGCAGGCTAGAACCGCCGGAGCGGTAAGCAAAGGAGTCAGAGCAGACTAGAACCGCCGGAGCGGTGAGCAAAGGAGTCAGAGCAGACTAGAACCGCCGGAGCGGTGAGCAAAGGAGTCAGAGCAGACTAGAACCGCCGGAGCGGTGAGCAAAGGAGTCAGAGCAGACTAGAACCGCCGGAGCGGTGAGCAAAGGAGTCAGAGCAGACTAGAACCGCCGGAGCAGTGAGCAAAGGAGTCAGAGCAGGCAAGGCTGAGTAGGGGGGGACAGGGCTCTGTTCACACGGAACAGACAGGAAGGGAAAGGCAGAGCCAGACACCCACAGGGTACTTGCAGTGAAGTAGCGAGTGGACCACAAACTCACAAACGGGAGTACAGAGACAACAGGCAGGAGTTAGGTACTAGTTCAGACTCTGCAGAAAAAGGAAAGGAACGGACATAGAGAAAAGACAGATGAAAGATAGGAGAGAGTACAGACTGGAACTGAGTGTACGGACGAGACCGACACAGGAGCGGGACACAGGAGCGGGTCTGGGAATACGGCCCCCAGAGAGGCAGGACGAACAGGCAAGGAGCGTGTTCAGACAGAACAGACAAGATACAGGAGCAGGTCTGGGTAATCGGCCCCCAGAGAGGCGGGACAAACAGGCAAGGAGCGTGTTCAGACAGGACAGACAAGATACAGGAACGGATCTAGGTAATCGGCCCCTAGAAGGCGGGAGGAACAGGCTAGGAGCGTGTTCAGACAGGACAGACAAGATACAGGAACGGATCTAGGTAATCGGCCCCTAGAAGGCGGGAGGAACAGGCTAGGAGCATGTTCAGACAGGCCTGGAAATACAGCCTCCAGGAAAGGCAGCAGGCAAGAGTACACAGACAGGACTCAGTTCAGATACGGGAACTGATACCGCAAGGCAGGAGACATAGACAGGACTCAGTTCAGACACGGGAACTGATACCGCAAGACAGGAGACAAAGAACGGGACCTGGCATCTTCAGAGTGAAGGCACACACTGAATGAAACACTATGCTCAGGCAGGGATAGATGGGAGCAGCTGAGCTATATACCAGGTGACAGACAGCAATAGGCTGAGGACGCACAAGGGGTGTGACCCACAGCAGGTACAAAAAGCAGGAAGTGATCGGGCGCCGCCCTTAAGCAGCAGAAACAGACACAAACAGACAGCATGGAGGGAAGCCAGAGAGACATTCTGGACTGGAGATCAAGTGCGCGCTCTTGCACAGTGGGAGATGGACCACCATGCAAGGACGCCGCCAGGTATGTTACAGGGAGGAAGTATGTTGGCCTTCCACCCCAACACAGGTGAGGGTATCCGGTGATAGGGATACCGAGGGAGGGAGCTGTGTGGAAGAAATGACAGATGTGGCCGCCCCAGTGTCCACTAGGAACTTCAATGGTTGATGGTCCACCTGTAAAGTGACGGTCCCACAGGCGGCCGTGGGGTGCGTAGCCGGGAAAGTGGACACTGGTTGACCGGGCCGTCATTGGCGTGGGTGAGATGGTTCACGGGAAGGTCCATGATTGCGTGGACCGTCATGAAACGAGCGGTCATGGTATTGTCTGCGGGTTGGACAGTCTCTGAGAATGTGATTAGGGCTACCACATTCCCAACACAGTATGCGTCCTTCAGAATCACGAGATTGTCTCTTGTCTCTAGGTGGCCCCCTGTCATTTCTTCTGTCTTGTTTTCTATATGTGGGAGGAGTATCATCACCTGTGCCTTTAACCATTACCCACTTGATTCCATGTTGGTTGCCAGGGGGTGGGTAGCTTTCTTGAGCTTGATATACCATGGCAGGAGCGGCTTTCTTCTTTGGCTTAGTATCCTTTTCCATTTTTTAGCATGGCTTTTTGGAAAGCTTTGACAATGTCCACCGCGTCGTTAAAAGAAGAAGAACGGATCTCGGGGCGTACCCTCAGAACCTCATCTCTGAGGGCGTCTTGTAGGCCATCTACTAGGGCCTGAACCAACAGGGCGGCCTGCGTCTTGACGTGAGGACTGTATCCGAGATCCTCAAAATGCATGCTGAGTCTTGCAGCATATCTTTCCACAGATTCATCAGGGTCTTGTTGAACATCTTGTACAGACCCAGCTTGATCTGACAAGCGATCCTGAGCCCAAGCTTTTAACTGTTTCATGTATTCTAGGCCGGATTCATATGTACTAAGGGATCCTGCTTTTGTGGAATCCATGGCCTTTTGAAAGCTCTCCGTTTTCGGCTAAGTGAGCCTGGCATTCTGTAGCCAGAGTGGAACCAGCAGCAAGGGCAATTTTACGAGCCAATCCTCCAGCATGGCTCATACGGGTGTTTGCAGGGTTGACTATGGCCCCCACCCGATGTGTAAGGATGTCACCATAGCCTATTGACAGAGTGACAGGGCGTCCTGATGGGTCTACTAGATTCCGGGAGCGGCAGGGGTCCCAGACTTCTGAGGGGCTGGGGGGTGGTGTTCTTTCAGCAGTTGCTTGGAGCAAGGGCCGGAGTATGGGTAATGGATGTGGGGTGGAGGATGCCATAGGAGACGTATGGGATAAAAGGGGGGGGGGCTGGAGTATCTTGAGCCCATCCCTCATCTGGCTCCTTATCGTCTTGAGTAACAGTATGTTGGCGGAGGGAGAGCAGTCTGGCTTGAAATTCTGAGGAGTTGAGGAGGATATCCCCAGGATTGTGGGCGACCCCTATGGGGAACAGAGGGAGCGCCTCAGCATCGTGGACTGGAGCAGAGGGTATCACATTAGTTTCAGATGGGTGCTCTGGGACTGCGAGCTTTTCCACCCGTGCTGGCGGCTGGTAATAACCACCGGACAGATCTAGTAGTGGATATAGGCCGGATTGGGGCTTTCCGGGCCTCCCACAACAAGTAAAAGGTGTAGTAAGATGGCCGTTGGAGGGAGGAGTTGGAGTGGGAGTGGGATTGTTCTTGGGGGCAGGAAAAGGTGTCGTAAGATGGCCGTTGGAGGGAGGAGTTGGAGTGGGAGTGGGATTGTTCTTGGAGGCAGGCTGGGCATCGTGCCATGGGCAGCCCGCCCCACAGACACAGCAGAACTCCGCCCAGGGCGGGTTCTGCTCTCCACACATACGACACGTCCATCCTTCCGATGATTTGGCGTCGGCGCCATTATAGGGTGGTGGCTGAGGGCTCGGTGTAGTGACAGGCATCAACGAGGTTACGGCCAATTTAGGGTCACATAACAAATCACATTCTGCAGCTTTCATGTATCCGAACAAAGGCTCGGCATTCTCTGTTCCCCCCCCCCCCGCACCATCTACTTCTGGTGCAGGAATCCTTCATCACTCAACTTCCCTTTTTTTTTCTTTTTTTTTTTGTTACGCATTCCTTCTACACTGTAGGCTGAAGTCTGCCCGTACTGGGTAAACTTATCATTTTATACAAATTCCTAACATTCTTAACAGCCTCCTTGCTTTCCCGTGACTCTACTAATTGGATGACTCCCACTGCACCATCCGGCATCTTGCCAGGTCTTTCAGATTTGAACATACGCAACATTTTCTTATAGAATGCAATGATCTGTCGCGACTCAGATCACTGGTGCAGTCCACAGGTCGCCACCCCTCAGTGTAGAGCACACCTCAATACACTGATGAGATAGAGAGACACCTCAATCTATCTCCTTTCCTAACCTTGAATGGCGACTTTACAGTGCGACTCACCACAGCACCCTGATTACAGGTCACCACCCGTCAGTGTAGAGCACACCTCAATACACTGATGAGATAGAGAGACACCTCAATCTATCTCCTTTCCTAACCGTCAGTGTAGAGCACACCTCAATACACTGATGAGATAGAGAGACACCTCAATCTATCTCCTTTCCTAACCTTGACTTTACAGCAGTCTCTGTGGTAGACGAAGAGCACTCCTCAATTCGTCACAGATTCTTTCTCCCTTACACTTCAATTCAAGGATGGCTTGGAATCGACTATCAGTCACGGGAGGCAACTATCTAAGAAAAGTACAGTGACCGGGGGAGGAGGGGGTGGTGTGCACACGAGAACGCGCAGGCATGCGACGTCACTCGGTCTCACAGTTGCTGGTACGGGACGTGGCGCGGGACGCCCAAGGTCTCACCACTCGACCGGTCACCCACCCAGATCCAAACTGATAATCCCACAGGAACCGCTGCGGCTGACACACAGGCAAGTGAGACATATAAAATACATCTCGACTTACCGTGTTCGATGGAGGTTGATCAGGCCTCAAATTCAGCCGCCGCGGTCACCACCAGGGAAGTCAGCAATATGGGTCCGGGAGGGCGGCGTACCGCTAGCCACGCCCCACGTTGGGCGCCATTTGTCGGGGTCGTAGCGACATTCCACTCGTCCTCCAGTCACTCCAAATTAAGGCTATGAGCATGGGTCAACCATTCAAAGAATGAGTCAGACAACAAGCTGGTTCAAACTCAGAGCATGCTCAGAGGCTACTGGCAAGCCACGATCTCAGCAATGTTCTGTCTTTATTTCCGCATGCACAAACCTAAATACACTACATAATGGGGAGGGGAAAGGGAGTGTTCGGGGCGGGGTAAGCCATAAATGTCTAGTATCCAGCCACTCCTGATTGGTCCACGACTCCTTAACTCAGTCTCTGGGCAGACAACAGTCAGTTGATGTTTTGGTTTCATTTCTCTGAAACAGGTGCTTGGCTGATACTGGCACCATCTTAGCATAAATTTCGATCTAAGTAACACGTAGCAAGGAAAGCTTATTGTTATAGGACACAAAATGGTGGTTAGTACATAAGCAAAGCGTATAAAAGTATAAAAGTGGAAAAATATATATTCTTTCTTACCCTGACAAGAGCAAAAAGAATATGATCAGCCCTGATATCTAGGGCTATTGATAGGAGTTCCAGCAGCAGAAAGAACATGCAATGGACCCTATTCTGTACAATACTAGCTCTCCACAAACTCTGCCTAACCAATGCTATCAGCAGGATTAATATTTTCTTCAGAATGAGCCCTTACAAGGACTGTTAGAGTAGATTTATAAAAGTGATGTGGAATCTCTGTTTAAAATAACCGCCAATTCTCTCCCTCTCTCAGCTGCAGCTCTCCCTTCTCTGTGTCTTTGACAGGTAGACTGTGACGAGCATAGGGTCCCGTGTCATATATAGACATGATGACGCTATGTGGCCAGCCAATCACTGTAATGCCACAACCAACATGGCTATGGCATTACATTGTCTGTCAGACAATCCCGGCATGTTAATTGGCTGCCTAAAATGCGCACAACATGCTGGACGGGGACTCGAGCACCCGAACATTCAAAAAATACTCTCCAAGTAACGAGCACCTCGAGCACTGTGATGCTCGGGCGAGTAACGAATAGTGGCGAGCATGCTCGCTCATCACTAGTGAACATACATTTAAAATGAACCTGTCAGCAGGATTGTGATCAGTAAACTACATACACTGTCAGGTGGGCGACATTACACTGATTAAAATGATACCTGTGTTGATGAAATCCATCCTGTGGTTGTTGTGTAATCTTTACTTTCAGTTTGGAGATAATGATATGCCCGTGCTCTGTGGGCGGTCTGTGGGGTAGGCTCTATCTGGTGCTCTGCTTACATATTCAGCTATATGCTCTTATGACAGGTCACTGATCGTTCAGTTACCTGCCTCCTATTTTACATAATGCATCAAGTAGTGTGGGGTTAAGGAGCTCTTTACCATATAATTTCTTGATTGTGGCCTCTCACCCTGCATGTTCCAAGAGGGACAGGAGGAGATGCTGTCTAGCGATGCACAAAACCTAGAGCAGCAACAGTCACAAGAACATGATGGTGGGGAACAGTGAATTTTGTCTAGGAGGTAGATGATAATGAGATACAGTTGCCGATAAGTCAGGTTGTTGTTAAGTCACCAAGTCAGGAGGACCACGGTGTGGCGGTGGAAGGCGAGGTGGTGGTTGACGAAGTCACCGACCTAACCTGGGAAGCTGGCATGCAGAGCGAGGCCAGCAGCACTGAGGGGGAGGGATTAGCAGCACCAAAACAGGTAGGAAATGCAGTGGGGTGACCAGAGGTAGAAGGCGGGCAAAAGTTCCACAGAGCACCCACACTCATGAATTTCTCCGTCAAAGAGTTAGGTGTTCCCCAGTCTGGGACTTTTTTAAAGAGAGTTCTGAGACAAAAAAAATGGTTATTTGCAACTTGTACCATGCCAAGATCAACAGGGGCCTGACCATTAAGAGCCTAACCACCACCTGCAGCACATATCATCTAAGCACCTGACTCGGTGGGCCGAACGCATGGGTCCACGATTGGTGCCAGGTGGTGACACAACTGCCTCTTCCCTTGTGCTAGGGGCTTCCCAATCCCCTGTTCATGACACTGGTGCAGATGCCTCATGCCCTGCACCTGTTCTTGCACATGCTGAGGCACCATCATCAGGCACTTCCAAAAACTTGTCCCAGTACAGCGTTCAGCTGTCCCTACCCCAGGCCTTGGAACGAAAAAGAAAGTTCCCAGCCACCCACCCACAGGCCTAAACTCTAAGCGAGCACATTTCCAGGCTGCTTGCTCTGTACTCGGTCCCCAGCCGCCACTATTTTTCCCAGTGTGGTGTCCCTGACTTGTACCAGCACATGTCCAGACACATCACCCGTGCCCTTACCAATGCAGTTACTGGTATTGTACACTTAACGACCAACACGTGGACAAGCGGTTGTTGCCAAGATCGCTAGACTTCCCTAACGGCACACTAGGTGAACATTGTGGAGGTTGGGGCTGAGTCCCACCCTAGCATGGCACATGTGCTACAGACACTGAGGGTTTCTGGCCCTACTTCTGTCAGGATTTCCT
This sequence comes from Phyllobates terribilis, assembly GCF_046119375.1. Classification (NCBI taxonomy): domain Eukaryota; kingdom Metazoa; phylum Chordata; class Amphibia; order Anura; family Dendrobatidae; genus Phyllobates; species Phyllobates terribilis. The sequence goes on from NW_027362771.1 coordinate 335,668,756, forward strand.
CCACCTCCTACATCAGTTCCTGCACCCCCTCCTGCTCCCCTTGATCCTCCATTTCCGATTTGTTTTCTCAGAGCATGTCGTCCACATCAGCTGGAAGCTCTGCAGCACTGCCTCAGCGAAGTGGCAACAGGCACTGCTGAAGCTAATTTGTCTAGCACACCACAGCAGTTATTGAAAGGAATAACAGACCAAACAGATCTGTGGCTCTCGTCGCTGAACCTACAACCAGGCATGGTCGTGTTTGATAATGGCCGTAACCTGGTGGTTGTGATGCTCACACATGTACCATGCTTGGCCCACATGCTAAACATGGTGGTTCAGCTTTTTTTAAAAAACCTACCCAGATTTGCCAGAGCTTCTGGTCAAGGTACACCACGTCAGCGCCCATTGCCACAAGTCGTCTACAGCTGCCGCCGCTCTGGCAGTACTGCAGCAGCACATGCAAGTGCCAGCTCACTGACTGGTGTACAACGTCACCACGTGCTGGAACTCCACACTGCCCATGCTGGCAAAGCTTTGTGAGCAGCAGAGGCCAGTTGTCGAATACCAGCTCCAACACGCACGTCAGTATTCTGGTCAGCCTCCCATACATAACAACTGAAGAGTGGGCATGGATGTCTGACATTTGTGCAGTACTGCAAGACTTGGAGGACTCCACAAAGATGGTGAGCGGCGATGATGCCATAATCAGCGCAACGAGGCAAGGGAGACACACACCAGGTGCAGCATAGGCAGGGGTACACTGTCAAAGGCCTGGGCCAATTTTATGACACCCTTCCAGCGTCCAGGCCTTGATGACTGGGTATTTTTGACAAGGAGGGAAAAGTTTTTAAAGATGGTCAAGCAATAGCTGGCTGAAAAAAAAACAGTGTACTCCCTAATAGTGTTGAGCCACCCCCGTAGTGTTCGAGTTCGGTTCGGTTCGTCGAACACCCGTGTGTTCGCCGAACTGTTCGTCGAACTGTTCGTCGAACACCTTCGAACACCGTTAAAACCAATGGCAGGCAAACAAAAACACATAGAAACACATAGAAAACACCTTCAAAGGTGTCCAAAAGCTGACAAACTGCTCAGAAGACACAACTAACACATGGAAAAGTGACAAGTACATATAGTCATGCGAAAAGAAAAGAGGTGGAGGAGTAAAAGGAGGGGGAGACACAGATATAGGCATGTCATGCCCTTCTAAAATCCAAAAAGTGAGAAGCCGAGACGGCCAGTCCGCTCCTGCCCGTGCCACCTCCGTGTCGCCGGGTTTGTGCCAGAGCCGCGGTGAACCCTGACGGCCAGCCCCCCTCTCCCAATACTGGTGCCTGTCCGCTGGTGGGTTGAGAGAGCCCCCCTGTGGTGGAGGCAGCTCTAAGCTTTTTAATTTAAATTGTCCCTCTAATTTGAATGAATACACTTTAAATCCATTTACAAGGATCTATTGGAGGGCAAGTCTCATGCCAGCAGCCGCGTAATTCCAGCTCCAGTAGCGTCCACTAAAGCTGCTGCAGTTAAAAAGCTTTTATAAGGATCGAGCTCGGCTGTCCACCGCAAGGCATCCTAGTGCCAGTCCCAGCCCCTATGCCTTGGGGTGCCTCCTGATGCTCTTCACTAAGTATCCCGTGGTCCCGAAGCATTTCCTTTGAAAAAATTAAGTGTCCAAACTACAGGTGGTGTAGCTTGCTTAACAGCCGGGATAATCCGCTGACTAGCAGACACTGCTACTAGGCACAAAGTATTTCCTGGGCTAGATGCAGTTAAAAATTTGTAAGTAGATACTCTCGTTGGATGCTGAGAAAGCATTCCATAGAGTCTCCTGGCACGCCATATATGATTCTCTTAAAAAGCTTGGGGTAGGGGTCTAGGGGACCCTTTTATAGCCAAAATCACGGCCCTGTATCACAATACGTCACCTAGGCTGAAGATAAATGGAACTGTAGCACCGAGGGCTCGGTTGCTACAGACGTATTGCACCTCACCCAGAGGTGTGATATCTCACTCTCAGATAAGGATGGAGTGTGGATCAGGACCCGACACCTGCATGCATTACACCACATTGCCGTGGGGCAGGGCGACCAATATGCCCCTGAGATGGGCACGACAGTCCCTGTCCCTGGCTGGAGTGGGGGGAGGGAACACTGAGGAAGGGGAACCCTGCAGTGCAGGAGCAGGGAGGAAGCAGTTCCTGGGTGCATTGAGAAGGGAGTATAAAAGGTGGGCACCATCTTAGTTCAGTGCAGAGAAGTCTGAGCAGAAGTGGCAGGGAGCAGGGGCTCTGCATGAGCTCTGCTCCGGAGGCGGGCCTAGTAACAGAGGCCCAGGCCTGCAAGAGGGAGAAGGAAGGAAGAGGAGCGGAGAAGGCTCCAGGAACGAGGAATGAAGGGATCCCAGGGGTGCGGACGGGCGAGTCGCCACCGCACGCCCGAATCCACCTGCGTGGAGGGGTCAGGCCAAAGGGGGAGACCGGTCCCCGAACTAGTGGAGGCAGGAAACGACCCTCAGCTAGAAACCGGAGGCTCTGACATTTTATGTGGCGCAGCCCCTTGCTCCACCCGCTAGGAAGGCACCACATAGGGTCAGGGAAACTGGCGCCAAGTTTACCAAGAGGAGGCCCGAGGCAGCCGGACAGAAGTGTTGGTAAGAAAGGCCAGACAAAGGACACACAAAGGGGGTCCTGTGAAGCGCTCCAAAGTTATCTGGGAGTTGTCTGAGCCCCTCACCTGGTGAGCACAGTACGACGTGGGCAGCCGTTACCTGCAGACGTGGTCTGGATAATAAGAACTGTGAGTAAAGGCCCTGAACTGCATCACTGACTCCGTGTCGTTACTGCTGCTGCCCTGCACCATCACCCCCATCCTCCGCATACACTGCCCTGAGGCTATACTCCTCCCGTGGGGAGTTATGCTACGCTCTGCTGCACCCACAACACCAGCCTTAGCGGTCTGCCCTGTAGCGGCAGTTCACTCTGACCGCAATCCACGGGTGGCGTAGTCGGACATTTAAACATCAAAACCACATAAATAGTTCCGCCACTGGTTTGACCGCCCTGAGCCACGGAACCGGATCGCCGCCACGAAGACTACAACCACCAGCATCCACCAAAAAGGGTCCGGCTCCGGGTGTCCCAAGGCCCAGGGGGTGCGTCAGAACATTTTCATCACCTTTCACAATCACCAATGGGACAAGGCAGGGATGTCCTCTGTCCCCTCTCTTATACATCCTAGTGACGGAGCACCTGCTCTCATCAATTCGCCATAACCCCAATATTAGGTGGATTGAGGTGGGAGGCACCGAGTACAAGTGCTCTCTATTTGCTGATGATGTCCTAGTATATATCACTCAATCACATATATCCATCCCTGCTGTTATGGCTGAAATAGATCACTTTGTTACATGGTAAAATTTTAAAATCAATGCAGCGAAGTCTGAGGCCCTCGATGTCTCCCTCCCTAAATCCATATAGGATTCCATCCAGTCCAACTTTCCCTTTGCCTGGCCCTCACAGGGTATCAAATACTTAGGAATTCCTATTCATAGAGACCTCTCCCATCTATGTTATCTTAATTTTGGGCCCTTTATTGAACAATTCCATACAGACCACGGTTGGCAAGTTAGAACTGTAAGATTCACTATGTGAACCACTGGTGTTTTGTGGAAAAGCACATGTACACCGCGTTCCAAATTATTATGCAAAAAGTGTTTAGGAGTGATAAGGGAAGAATTTGTTTGTTTGTCAGTTAAACTCATTGATGGTGATGTGTGTCAGGGCTCTTTATATCACTGTAAGCAATTGCAGACACCTGTGCTAATTAGTTTGGCAGGTGTGTCCAATGAAAGGCAAGACTACTTAAGAAGGCTCTCTCACATTATTAAGCAGCCTACATTTTCTGCCAAAATGGGAAAGAAAAAGGATGTGTCGGCTGCTGAGAAGCAACAAATTGTGGAGTGTTTAGGTCAAGGCATGACTACAATCAACATTGTGCGATGATCAGGATGAAGTGTCTTGGCAATCAAGAAGTATGTAGCTGATTCACAGTACACACGTGTGCGTGCTGATAAGGGCAAATTGAGGACTCTTTCCTACAGGCAATTACGTCAGGTTGAAACAGCAGCGGCAAAAAAGCCTTGTCATAGCAGCAGACAAGTTTTTGAAGCTGCTTGTGCCTCCAACGTCCCCCGAACAACAAGATGCAGGGTCCTTCAGAGGTTTGCAGCTGTGCATATGCCATCCTGTCGACCTCCTCTATCCACTTCACACAAGCAGAAACGGCTCCAGTGGGCCAAACATTACATGAAGACTGATTTCAAAACTGTTTTGTTCACGGATGAGTGCCGTGCAGCGCTCGATGGTCCAGATGAATGGAGTGGAGGATGGCTGGTTGATGGACACCCCACGCAAACACGGCTACAGCGCCAACAAGGAGGAGGTGGAGTAATGTTTTGGGCTGGAATCATGGGGAGAGAGATTGTCGGCCCCTTTAGGATCCCTGAAGGCGCTAAAGATGAACTCAATAATGTATGTGGATTTTCTCAAACAGCACTTCCTGCCATGGTTCAAGAAGAAGAACCGTGTATTTCACAGCAAGATCATTTTTCTGCATGATAATGCACCATCTCATGCTGCACATAAAACATCTGCATCTCTGGCTGATATGGGCATAAAAGGGGACAAACTTATGGTGTGACCCCCATGCTCCCCTGACCTCTACCCCATTCAGAACCTTTGGAGCATCATTAAAAGGAGTGTCTATGATGGCGGGAGGCAGTTCACATCTAAGCAACAGCTCTGGGAGGGTATTCTGTCCTCATGCAAAACAATTGAAGCAGAAACCATCCAAAACCTGACAAATTCAATGGACGAGAGAGTTCAGAAGCTCCTTTCGAACAAGGGGTCCTATGTGAAAATGTAACATCACCTAGAATAAAGTTTTGAGTTGAAAACTGTTTGATTTCAGTTTCTAACAACCTGCTAATGCTTATAATTTCAAAAATGACCATTTTTTTGGTCTTTATTAAAATGAAAAGGTTGATCGAAAAGTTTGGGGGATCTAAGAGTGTGGCAACCCAGTAGTCATGATTACTTCGAATTCTGACAATATGAGGGTCATGCTGCAGGTAGTGCAGCAAGAAGGCACTTATGTGTCTTGCGCATCTCGGAGCCCCAAAATTATTTTCCGGGCTAGATGCAGCTAAAAATTATTTTTAATTTTAAATCTGGTGAAGCTTATTATAGATGGCCTAATAGGATCAGTGCTGCACACTGCTACAAAGCCCAAATTATTTTCCAGTCAAGATACAGATAAACATGATTAGTAATTTGAAAGCTTAAAACGGTTGGTAGGGTGATTTTAACCAATCATCAAGCTTTTACTCTCCCCAGGATGACACAGGGGTAGAAAAGTCGTTTCGGATCCATGATTTGTTCATCTTTATGAACGTGAGTCTGTCTACATTATCAGTGGAGAGCCGCGTGCGCTTATCTGTCAGCACACCACCAGCAGCGCTGAACACACGTTCAGACAGAACGCTGGCTGCGGGGCATGACAAGATCTCCAAGGCGTAAGTGGCTAGCTCCGGCCATTTATCCAGATTGGAAGCCCAAAAAGAGCAAGGGTCCAGTGACACAGTCGTGGCTTCAATGTTTACTTGGAGATACTCCTGTACCATCGTCTCTAGGCGTTGACTATGTGTCAGACTTCTTGTCTCCTGTGGCCTTGCAAAGGATGGGCTAAAAAAGTGGTGAAATGATTCCGCAAAATTGATGTTACCAGCAGATACTGTGGTTCTGTTACGGTTTGAGTGCTGAACACTTGACGGTCCCACGGTTGGCAAGTTGGAACTGTGAGATTCACTACGTGCACCACTGGTATTTTGTGGAAAAGCACATGTAAGATTCTGCAACAGTCTCTGCTGATACTCCTGCATGCGTGCATCCCTTTCTATGGCAGGAATAATTTCTGCAAATTTACTTTTGTACCGGGGATCTAACAGTGTGGCAACCCAGTAGTCAGGATTATTTCTAATTCTCACAATTCGAGGGTCATGTTGCAGGTAGTGCAGCAAGAAGGCACTCATGTGTGTTACGCATCCAGGAGCACCAAGTCCCTGTTGTGTTGGTGGCGAGGTAGCAATCATGCTTCCTTCCTCTGTCCTCTCCCCCCAACCTCGCACAACAGAAATGTGATCAAGGTCTCCCTCATCTGATGAGTCTTCCATCAGTTCGTCCTCCACTTCTTCCTGGGCTCCTGCACCTTCCTCACTAGTTTGGCTGCTACCATGCGCCCTGGTAAAATCATCTCCCCCACCCTCACATGCCTGCCGCCTTGGTGCTGCCGACCGTCTGGACCTTGCAGATGTTAGCCCTTCCGCATACAACTCCTCCTCCTCTACTTCCTCCACCTCCTCTTGTGCCACCACCTGACTCCGAATTCTGTTTAACATGTGCTCCAGCATGTAAATCACCGGAATAGTCATGCTGATAATGGCATCGTCAGCACTAAACATCTTCGTCGCCATTTCAAAACTGTGCAGAAGGGTGCATAGGTCCCTGATCTGAGACCACTCCTCCAGCGTGATTTGCCCCACCTCTGAATCTCGTTGGCCCAGGCTATACGTCAGAACGTATTGCACCAGGGCTTGTCGGTGCTGCCACAGTCGCTGCAACATGTGCAGAGTTGAATTCCACCGGGTAGGCACATCGCATTTTAGCCGGTGAAGTGGCAGGCCCAACGACTTCTGTAGAGATGTAAGTCGCTGAGCTGCGGGATGCGAACGGCGGAAGTGAGCACACAGCGACCGTGCCCTCTGCAGAAGGCCATCTAGTCTGGGATAGTGGGCTAAAAATTGCTGGACAACCAGGTTCAACACGTGAGCCATACAAGGCACGTGTGTGACATTGCCCCGGCGAAGGGCCGCACCCAGGTTTGCAGGATTGTCGCACACGGCCTTCCCTGGTTTCAGGTCCAGTGGAGACAACCATTCATGAAATTGGTTCTCCAGAGCTGACCACAACTCCTCAGCTGTGTGACTCACATTTCCCAGACATTTCAATGTAAAAACCGCCTGATGACGTTGAGCCCTACTGCCAGCATAGTAAGGAGGTGTGCAGGATCCCTTCTGCGCAGTTAGAAAGCTTGTGGCATGACCAGACAGCCTTTGGGTGCAGGTGGAAGACCGAGAGGAGGTTGAGGAGGCAGAAGCAGTGGAGGAAAAATGACATAAAGAGGATTGACGCACAACTCGTGGGGACGGCAAGACTTGGACAGCAGCCCCTTGTCCTGCTGTCACCATAGTTACCCAGTGCCCAGTCAGCGACATGTAACGCCCCTGTCCATGCCTACTCGTCCAAGTGTCTGTGGTGAAATGCACCCTGTCACACACATAGTTTCTCAAAGAAGCGGTGATGTTGTGTGCGACATGCTGGTGGAGCGCAGGCACACCTTTCTTTGAGAAGTAGTGCCGACTGGGCATCTGGTACTGGGGCACTGCGACGGACATAAGGTCTCGAAAATCCTCTGTGTCCACCAGGCGGAAAGGCAGCATTTCTGTAGCCAAGAGCTTGCAGATGGTGAAATTCAACCTCTTAGCTTTCTCATGGCTAGGAGGAAATGGTCTTTTACTTGTCCACATCTGAGGGACCGAGGGCTGGCTATTGTGCTTAGACGGGGTTGATAAGGGTGTCCCCGGCAAACTGCCGGTCTGTGAGGAAGATGCAGGCGGACATGTTAGGTTGCCTTGATCCAAAGGTGGTGCTATCGATGTCGGACAGCGCTCAAGACCAGCTGGTGTTACCACCTCCAAAGAAAATGATGACCTGCCAATCACGCTGGCTGTTGCGGGTAAAGAGGTGGCAGGTCTGCGCCCCAAAATAGGTGTGACTGCTGTCCCCCCAGTCACAGAGGATGAAGAGGCCGCGGATGCACAAGATATGGCAGACGGTGGTTGGCCCGGCCGGCTAGACCGCATTGTAGCACACTGAGCTTCCCACTGCAACTTATGCTTCATGTCCATGTGCCGGTTCATGCATGAAGTACTCAAACTATGTATTTTTTGGCCTCTACTTAGCTTTTGCTGACAAATGTTACAGATAACACGAGTTGGGTCATCTTTATCGATCTGAAAAAATGCCCAGGCTATGCAAGGCTTAGCACCCATGCGACCTGAAGAGCCACCACGACTTGTGGTGAGAGGCAGAGTTGTGTTTGAGGATGCAGTTGTTGACGTGCTTCCAGTACTACGTCTCTGTCCAGGAAGGCGCAACCTGACCTCGTCGTCACTAGCATCTTCCTCCACCTCCTCTGCTGACCTCATCTCTTGGCTGACTGTGGGTTGACAGTAAGTGGGATCTCCGACCTCATCATCATCACCCTGTGCGTTATCACACCCGTCGTCCTCAGAGCCAACCTGTTCCTGCCCTGACAAAAAACTAAAGTTGTCGCTCCAATCAGGTATTTGAGTCTTATCATCGTCTTCCTCATTGTCTCCACCAACAGGAGTTACAGTTTGGGAATGAGGGTCTACATTATGGTCAGAACCTTCTGCGTCTGGTCCTGGATCCGACTCATAAAGATTCTGGGCATCAGTGCAGATCATTTCCTCGTCTGGATTCACAGAAGCGCTGGAGTCGACCTCTGATTCCCAGGCTATAGTATGAGTAAACAGCTCTGCAGACTCAACCATCTGTTCTACCTCATACTCAGACGGGCAGCTGGAGATTTGGGAGCTGTGAGGAAGCAAGTGCGATTTGGGTGACACCTTTGAGGACTGGAGTATTTGTGATGTTGAAGTTGATGTGGAGGAGAGCCCACTTAAAGGAGCACTTGATATCCGTTGAAGCACCTGCTGTTTTTGTGCCTCATCTGGAATTTGTAGCGATTGGCGTGGCCGTAAGAAAGTGATCTTATCACATTGTCCGCTAAAAGAAGTAGACATTTTAGTTTGGCTGGAAGATGGTCTTTCTTCTGCACCTACCCCACGGACACAACCTTTTTTCCCCTTCCCAACACGCCTATTCCCCTTTCCACCAGCAGCAGGCCTTTTTCCACTCATTTTGGTGGTTAACTAATTGACAACTCTGGAGTTGTTTGCACAAAAAAACAATGGATGGTAACCGAGCAGAGCTGAGTGGCCAAACTGTGGTATTAGGCCAAAACTATTGGCTGGGTTAGATGCAGAAAAAAATTATTTTTAATTTGCAACCTGATGGAGGTCAGTATAGATGGACTAATAGACCAAGTCCCACACACCGCTAGAAGCCCAAATATTTTTTCAGAGCTAGATGCAGAAAATTTTTTTATTCAATTTGCATCCTGATGGAGGTCAGTATAGATGGACTGATAGACGAAGTCCCACACACTGCTAGAAGCCCAAATATTTTTTCAGAGCTAGATGCAGAAAAAAATTATTTTTAATTTGCAACCTGATGGAGGTCAGTATAGATGGACTAATAGACCAAGTCCCACACACCGCTAGAAGCCCAAATATTTTTTCAGAGCTAGATGCAGAAAAAAATTATTTTTAATTTGCAACCTGATGGAGGTCAGTATAGATGGACTAATAGACCAAGTCCCACACACCGCTAGAAGCCCAAATATTTTTTCAGAGCTAGATGCAGAAAAAAATTATATTCAATTTGCAACCTGCTGGAGGTCAGTATAGAAGGACTAATAGAACAAGTCCCACACACTGCTAGAAGCCCAAATATTTTTTCAGAGCTAAATGAAGAAAAAAATTATTTTTAATTTGCAACCTGATGGAGGTCAGTATAGATGGACTAATAGACCAAGTCCCACACACTGCTAGAAGCCCAAATATTTTTTCAGAGCTAGATGCAGAAAAAAATTATTTTTAATTTGCAACCTGATGGAGGTCAGTATAGATGGACTAATAGACCAAGTCCCACACACTGCTAGAAGCCCAAATATTTTTTCAGAGCTAGATGCAGAAAAAAATTATTTTTAATTTGCAACCTGATGGAGGTCAGTATAGATGGACTAATAGACCAAGTCCCACACACCGCTAGAAGCCCAAATATTTTTTCAGAGCTAGATGCAGAAAAAAATTATATTCAATTTGCAACCTGCTGGAGGTCAGTATAGAAGGACTAATAGAACAAGTCCCACACACTGCTAGAAGCCCAAATATTTTTTCAGAGCTAAATGAAGAAAAAAATTATTTTTAATTTGCAACCTGATGGAGGTCAGTATAGATGGACTAATAGACCAAGTCCCACACACTGCTAGAAGCCCAAATATTTTTTCAGAGCTAGATGCAGAAAAAAATTATTTTTAATTTGCAACCTGATGGAGGTCAGTATAGATGGACTAATAGACCAAGTCCCACACACTGCTAGAAGCCCAAATATTTTTTCAGAGCTAGATGCAGAAAAAAATTATTTTTAATTTGCAACCTGATGGAGGTCAGTATAGATGGACTAATAGAACAAGTCCCACACGCTGCTAGAAGCCCAAATATTTTTTCAGAGATAAATGAAGAAAAAAATTATTTTTAATTTGCAACCTGATGGAGGTCAGTATAGATGGACTAATAGACCAAGTCCCACACACTGCTAGAAGCCCAAATATTTTTTCAGAGCTAGATGCAGAAAAAAATTATTTTTAATTTGCAACCTGATGGAGGTCAGTATAGATGGACTAATAGACCAAGTCCCACACACTGCTAGAAGCCCAAATATTTTTTCAGAGCTAGATGCAGAAAAAAATTATATTCAGTTTGCAACCTGATGGAGGTCAGTATAGATGGACTAATAGAATGATGCTATGCCCAAAAGATTTTACTTCACTAGGTGCAGTAAAAAAATTGGTATTCTATACACAGGTGGTATATCTTGCAACACAGATAGGCTACTCCACTGACTAACACACTCTGCAATAGGCCAAAAAGGATTAGCTTTGCTAGATTCAGCCAAATGCTGTGAAAAAAACTTGCACAGCACTGGCACAGACCTGCCTGGCAAAAACTGATAGGAACTGATGTAACCTAGTCCTGAAAAGGACTCCAATTACAATTAGTCTTTACTCCCACAATCTATCTATTTAAGAGCACAGACCTGCCTGATAAAAGTCGTAGGAAATGCTGTAACCTAGTCCTTAAAAGGACTGCAATCACAACTATTCCCTACTCCCAAGCTATCTGTATATTTGTGCGAAAATTGGCTTGAAATTAACAAGGTATAGCGCACACAGCAACAGCGGTGCCGTCTAACACGCAGCTGCAGCAGTGAGAAAATGGTGGCGACGGGGAAAATGGCTTGGTCTTATAGGGCAAGGACATGTGACATACACTGCCAATCACACATGCCCTTGCTTGTGTGAAAAAAAGCACTTCGCTCCGTGTGTGCGCTGCTGATAGGCTGACAGATTGCACCTCCCCACTGCAAATGCGGGAAAGAGAAAAAAAAATGGAGATCTTCATTGTTCCTGCAGAGATCCATCCCCTGCCCCTCCCCCCGCCCCGCTGTACACTCAAACTGCGTATTAACATTAATTTTCATCATTACTGAGAAAAAATCCAGTTATGATTTTGGTGCACGAACAGTTATCGAACATAACCTCGAACAGCCGAATTTTTCTCAAATTGTTCGTGTTCGCCGACCGGCTCGAACACCGCCCAAAACAGCTCGAATTTGAGATTGGCGAACAGTTCGAGTAGAACAACGCTCATCTCTACTCCCTAATCCTTCTACGACCTTCAACTATTGGGTCTCAAAGCTGGACACCTGGCATGAGCTGTCCCTCTATGCCTTGGACGTGTTGTGCTGCCCTGCCGCTAGCGTCTTGTCTGAGCGGGTTTTTAGTGCCACCGGTGGGGTGGGTCATAACAGACAGGCGCTTTTGCCTGTCAACAGAAAATGCTGACAGGCTCAGTCTGATAAAAATGAACAAAGCCTGGATTAGCCCCGACTTTTCCACACCACTAGATGACAGCAACACAGTGTTTTTAATCTTTAATATTTGAATGAGGCCCTCCAGTTGTTGTCTTCATGGGTATATGGATGACCCTCCTTATAAATTTTTTTCTGACTTTGCACTGTGTGCAAAGCCTTTATGAGTGTAGATGTACCACAACTACACTTTCATAATATTTCAATGAGGCACTACAGTTCTGTCCTTTAAGAGTGTATGGATGACCCTTCTTATATTTTTTTCTGGCTTTGCACTGTATGCAAAGCATTTATGAGTGTAGAAGTACCAGAACTACACTTTCTTAACTTTTTTATAAGGCACTCCAATTGGTGCCTTCAATGGTGTATGGATGACCCTGCGTGTAATTATTGGCAGGATTTGCACTGTGTGCAGAGCTTTTATGAGTGTAGGAGTACCAGAACTACACTTTGTTCACAATATTTGAAAGAGGCACTACAGTTGGTGCCTTCAAGGGTGTATGGATGACCCTGCTTGTAATTTCTGGCAGGCTTTGCACTTAGTGCATAGCCTTTATGAGTCTCAGAGTTCCACTACATGACAATGTAAACAGAATGTGTATGAGGCCCTCCTTTATGTCTCATTCAGGGTGTATCTGATGTAAGGCAGTGGGGCGGCCTCCTCCCTCCAACCCGGGTTTTCCTGTGGCTCTTGCCACAGGTCCTTTAAAATCCCTGCACTAAGGATTAGTGTTGTTCTATGCTGGAACCTACTAGGAGCATAGCAGGAAGCTCAGCAGGATTGAGTGTGGCTGAACCCACGCCTGGGAAGGCTCTGCTCCTGTCAGGCTCTGAGCGGCCCGGCGCGGCCGTTGCCCCCAGCAACAGTTATTTATGGACTGATGTTAACCCGGCTGCAAACCGGAGAACTTTTCTATTACCCGTGAGTTGCTGAATAAAGCTGTTTATGTTGGACTTGCTTGGGTCACTGCCTCAGTTACTGCACGGTGTGAACACCGCCGCCTTACACTGAGTCCCTCTTTCATCAAATTTTGGCAGTTCTTGCTTCCTTCATAAATGACACTGAAATTTCCAATTTCTTAATAAAAATTAAAATTTTTGGTTTACTTGAATTATTTTGTTTTTCAAATCCTGATTACATTTTGCCTTATATACAAGTCATTATACAGGAAAGAATGTTTCTTAACCTTTTTTTTTCCTGTAAACTCCAATTTCTCAATTTGTATGTTTTTTTGTTGTCGGTCCTTAAAGTGGAGTAAAAGTGTGACAGCGTTGTTCTCAGAAGCGATCTGGGAGTCAGAGATGCTTCCAGGGGTTTTACCCATGCTGTTCTCCATCCATTCAGCCTTATTTCCATCCATTTCAACATTTTGACTGACCCCCAGACCTTCTTGTAAAGTTTGCCGGAAAAATGCTCGGATTTCACATTGACTCCTGTTATACTCGTTACTCTAAACGAGCATCCAAGCATTAGGAATTGCTCGGTTCAAGTAACAAGCATCCAAGCATTTTAGTTCTCGCTCATCCCTAGTGAGTGCACAGAATCCTCTTTTTTGCACTTGGATTTCATAACTAGTTTTGCTTTATTTGCTCTTTGTTTTCCTGCACATTCAACTTTAATGTGTCTGTGACCATAAATCAGCTGAGAGGAGCTCAGAAAAAGACAGATATAAGAGTTTTTCCTGTTTGACTGTCAGAGCAAGCTCACTGATGGATTTTCACATAATGAGGTCGCTCACTTTCTCTGGTTAGTGTAGCTTTCCTCACAAATCGAAGAGCACGTCTTTATTTAAAAAGGCTGCTGGTGCAGGAGCATGTGAGTAGATCAGTTTATTAGCCTCTGCCAATAGAAAATCAAATACTCAGTGTGTGAATGCGGTTTAATTGTGATTTATATATTTTTTTTTTCAAAGCAAAACTACAGCTCTAAAGAAGTCGCAGACGAGTGTCACAAATGTTTTAGGTTGCGTGACTTGTCTGAGAATAGATGACATCTTGCAGAGCAGTCTCCGCGTAATTATTACTTAAGTCACTGAGTTTTGATGGGCTTGTGTAAACAGGTCCAGGGTGATGGGACGCAGCTCCTATCTACTCACACGTTCTCTAATCTTGCAGATTTGTAGTGTTTTTTTGTCTCGTCTTTCTCTGCAGATGTCACAAAACCTGAAGGGTTTCCTGATGCCAGCAAAGTGAATGAGAATCCTGAAGTCTCATGCACACGTTGGTTAATGTTGACCTGCAGATTTACATCTGTAACATGTCAATTCTTTCAGTGTTTTTGCTGCAAATTTCACTTATCCTTATGAGTGGGAACAAATCTGCCGAGACATTTCTGCACCAAATAGTTAACGTGTGCACATTCCCTTATAGTATTTAGCACTTGTCCTTGGCATACTTTTTAGTCTTCATTTTTATAACTTTTCTTAAGATAAACAGTTTGACTTATATTTCCTGAATTAGGGGATCTTTTATGCAGAAATGCGGGGTTATTGCACTTAAAAACAAAACAGTTTTTTTTCAAGCTCCTTTTTATAGTGAAAAAAAAATGCACCCAAAAAGGCACAGCTCAACAATGTGTTTAAACGCACAGTGGGCATATTCATGACATCATATTCGCTTTGATTGAACCTTTAAAACGCAGCAGATTTGCTGCACACAAAAAAAATGGAGTGGAAAAATGCAGCAGTTACTCTACGTGGGAACATGGCCTAAATGTTTGGACAAAGGTAAATAAAACAGTTATAAAAAAAAAAAAAACATAACATGGAGGTTGATTACTTTCATAAGTGGTGTTGTTCAGTTTTTTATTATAACTAACGGATTGCATGTTTTTTAAATTTACTGGTTTTCAAGAATAATTTCCTGGAACAATTCCGGTGTCATTTCTAACCAAGGAAAATAAATCTATACAGGGGTGAAATATAAATATATAAATGATACTGCGCTTTGAGGTGTGGTTTAAAATCTGGAAAAAAAAAATCCGTTTACAATGCTGTAATCAGCTGCAGTTTTTACAAGTAAAGCTATTGTTAAAAACAACCCAGTCAATTACTGTATTATAAAACCTCATGCATTGTTTTTTTTATGACATTTTAGCCACACCTCAATCACTGTTTGCATAGAAACCTTTAAATTGGGTTTCCCTATCTGCACATCTGCGTTCCTAAATAAGGTCCAGTTCAAAATAAGCCAAAATCCATTGTTGTGAAAGTAGGAGGCAACGTTTCTCCTACAGTGGTTTGTGCGTTAAAAGTGTGATATTATATGGGTGAGCATGTAATAGATAGGTGCATATTGAGGCAACTGAAGTCCTGTAGAGTTTCAAAGTTTGTCAACACTCATAGGGGAGGCTAGAATCTTATTGCATTCTATTTTCTCACAAATCTCAATGAATAAGCTCCCTCTAGTGGTCGCAGCCTAAATTTTATCATTTTAAAATAATTTTGTAGGAAACTTAGCATATTTAAAGAGAACCTCTCTGCGCAATTTTGTAAAGTAAAGATATGGCTGTAATGGAGCTGTAATACTGATTAAATTGATACCTTTTGGTGAAGGAATCCACTTTATGGTTCTTTAATCCCCATTAGAAGTTTTCTATTAATTAGATTTCGGTGCACAGGGGCTGGACCGTACACTGGGTCCTCTCCTCCCTGTCTGTGTTTCCATAGCCCCTCCGCCTGCCTCCCATGTTTAAAGAAAAGATTTCAAACAAAGGAGGCAGGTCACTGAAAAAGGAATGGCATATTATTAAATGGCTCAAAGCAGGCAGGGGAGAATCGCAGACAGGGAGCAGACCCAGTGCACAGTCCATCCCCAGCGCACCACAATATAATTAGCAGAAAACTTCAAATGATGATTAACTCCTTACCAACATAGGCCATACTGGTACGTCATATGCCGGCTCCATGACTTTGCAAGCTCACATCTTTCCTGGCTGATTTAATCAGCCATCATGTGCCTATAACAGCCGCAGGTGGAGCAGAGCTCCTCCTGCGGGTGTTAACATGTTAATGAACGCTATCAATCTCTGACAGCGGCATGTAACATGTGCTAGCAGAGGGGCACGTCATTCCACGCGCCCATGATGTGATCGCAGGGGGGCGAAGGGTTTCCATGACAGCCAGGTGTCTGCTGAAGACCCCTGTGCCTGTTATTATGGTACTCCTGTGAAAACCAGCATTTAGGTGATGCATTACTATGTATAGTTCAAGGGATCAGATGATCGCAGCTTCAAGTCCCATAAGGGGACTAACTACAGTGAAAAGTGACATTTTTTTTTAAATAAAAGTTCAAATCGCCCCCTTTTAGACCATTAAAATGTAAGAAATAGAAAAATACACATATTTAGTATCGCTGCATTCGTAAAAATCGCATATATAAAATAATTTAATTAAATTTGGTAAACAGCGCAACGAGAAAAAAATAAACGCAAGAATTACAGCTCTAGGACAATGGCGACACACACAAATGAGTTGAGGGTTGTGGTTTGTTTTTTTTTTTTTTTTCAAATTTCTTAATTTTTGGCACCACTTAAATAATGATACTGACCTGAAGAATCATATTGCCAGGTAATTTTTACTGTAAAATGAACGCAGTAAATAAAAACAAAAAACCATTGCAGAATTTATTTTGCTATTTTGCCGAATTTGGATTTTTTTTTTCCCTATTTCCAGTACTTGATAAATGGATGGTGTCATTGAAAAGTACAACTTGTCCCGCAAAAAACAAGCCCTCACACTGTTATATTGATGGAAAAAAAAAAGTTATGGCTCTTGGAATAAGGAGAGGAAAAAACGAAAGTGCAAAAAAAAGGGCTTAAAGTAGAATAATACTTTTGATGTATAAATCTGTTTTATCAATGCAATCAGTATTACAGCCATATCTTTACATTATAAAATTGTGCTGACAGGTTCTCCTTAAAGAGGTTACCCACAACTCTACAACCCTTCTTAAACTTTAAAGTGACCCATGTACACTAAAAAAAAGTATACACTCATCCTGGACTGGCGCTGCTCCAGCGATGTGTCTTCAGGCACTCCTATGACATTATGTCACATGAGGGCTGCAGCCTATCCGCGGCCGGTGATGGGCTGCAGTTTTCAGTCTCATCAGGGTTCCATCTGACCGACCTCTGCAGCCCATGAGCGGCCACATTTAGGCTGCTGCGCTCAAGTGAGCACAAGCAGACACTGCACTGATATAGCTGGAACAGTGAGTATACTATTTTAATTTCACATGGGGCATCTTAGCATTTAATAAGGGTTGGTCACCAGCAGTATAGACACCCTTTGGCACTACCAGCATTCCCCCAGGTGACTTTCAGGTCATGTGGGGAGTTATAGATTCGCAACAGCTGGAGTGCTGAAGGTTATTGATCCCTGCCATACCTATCCTTGGGGAATTTAGTGCACAGTACCCTGCAAATATATTTGCTGCTTGGCGGTCCACCAATATTCGTAAATGTGCCCCACTGTGATGCCCATGCTTTTTAGGCAGATATTTTTATTTCTATGTAGTGTAGTTACTTTTCTGCAGAACAGTGACATGCGGTGCCATTCAATAATTGTGTATTGTAAAGCTATTACTGCCACAGCAGGGCACGACTCAAGAGCTCAGAAACTCCAGAGAGCGCAGTACAACAATTTATTTTTTTTTAAACTATGAAAAATAAGTAAATGTTTTTTACTCAGAAATGCATTTTTTCATGTACACTTTTACAGCATCTGCTATGAGGCTTTAAAGAGAGATCTTAGAATGTCAGTTGTAGTTCTGAATTCTCTAATTCTCTGGCAAGGATGTCTCTATGTATTTGTTTAGTTGATTCATAGCTCCTAAGTGTATGTATACTGATCAGAAGGATGCAAGGGGACTGTGAATCTAAGGCTATGTTCACACACGTTGTGTTTTTTTTTCTGCTGCTAACTTTTCTCTGGCAGGAAAGCAGCTGCGTTAAAAACGCAGGTTTTGTTACGTTTTTCCCACTCCCCACGACAGCACCCATGGAAGAGGGATCCGCCCTGAGAACAGGAAACCACTACAGGTTTAAAAGGTGGAGCCTCCTGTGGGGCATGCGGTGCTGTTCCGGATGCCAGGTGGCAAGTTGCACAAGCATCTCCGGCCGGTGTGATGTCAGTTCTGGGGGCATGGCCTATCGTGGCAGAGTGCTTCCCCGGAATCCCCGCCGGCGTCTTGCATCACATCCGGTAGCGTGATGCTTCGCTGGGAGCTGGCCAGCTATGGTCCTGGGGGCACGGCTTGAGGGGTTGTGCGTCCCTGGGACAGGAGCGGGGGCATCATCTGGGGGCACGGCCCGAGGGGCATAGGGCTTCCCCAGAAAACACCATGAGGCGTATCACGGGGGGGGGAGCAGGAGGAGGATATAAGCTCCCCCCCTACCTCCATTCAGTGCTGCATCCCAAGAATGGAGGACACAGCTCAACCTGTAGAACCCATGGAAGCAGCCCCTCCGACCTCGGTAGTCCTGCGTTAGGTGGGGTAAGTCAGGGGTAAAACCCTGGGAAAAACTTTTTTAAAAGTACACTTTTTCTATGCATTTCCTTTAGGGAAAGCCTAGGAAGACTCAAGCCAAACTGAAACATAAAGACTGTGCATTATGCAAATGTAAACTAGAGTCAGCTTACACCAAAAGACTATGTAAGGATTGTATAGAAAGAACTTTGTCAGAGGAGTCTCCCTCACTAATGGATAACATGCGGAGCATGATTAGGAGTGAAATTAAAAAATCATTCAAAGGGTTAAAAACCGGTTCAACAGCAAGAGAGGGAACTCTAGTGCAGAGGACGAGGGGGAAAAAGACCAGCTAGGGAGTTCCGAGTCAAGTCCCTCACCGTCATCATCCTTTTCGGATAGCGAGGGGTACTCCTCATGTTTCCCGCCTGAAGAGATTAGTAGGCTATTGAAAGCCGTGAGGACTACCATGAGAGTGGAAGAAGTGAAGGAGCCCAGATCCATACAAGATCAGATGTTTGGGGGTCTAGAGAGTAAAAAACAAGTGTTTTCCAGTTCACAAAACCATCTCCCAGCTGATCCAAAGAGAATGGAAAAAAACAGACAGTAAGGCTTATATTCCCAAGCTGATGAAGAGAAAATACCCTTTCGGAGCAGAGGATTCGAAGACCTGGGACAAAGCACCCAAGATGGATGTGGCGGTCTGCAAAGTCTCCAGGAACTCCTCCCTCCCATTTGATGATGTTGGGCTCCTAAAAGACACTCTTGATAGGAAAGTAGAGAGCTTTCTAAAAAGAGCTTGGGAAACAGGGGCCGCAGCATTTAAACCGAACATAGCAGCAACATGCACTGCGAGATCTTTAAGAGTGTGGCTGGCTCAATTACAAGACCAGATCCGGAATAAGTGCCCCAAAGACGAGATAATAGCCTGTATACCCAACTTAGCCAAAGCAGCAGACTTCCTTGCGGACGCCTCGCCAGACGCAGTCGGTCTAACAGCCCGAACCTGTGCCCTGTCAAATTCAGCTAGAAGAGCCCTCTGGTTAAAAAACTGGAAGGGCGACTTCAACTCAAAGTCCAGGATTTGTGGTATTCCCTTCGAGGGGAATTACCTTTTTGGGTCCTCTCTTGACGAAATTCTGGATTACCTGGGTTCTGCACACAATACAAGAGGGGTTGACATTAGAATTCCTTTCTCCCCCTCCAGACACTTATATAGTCACCAGAATCCAACCTTCGGGTTTGGTACAGGATACCCTGGAACAGGAGGTTATGTCCCTAACCCAAAAAGGAGTTCTATCCTGTGTTCCAGAAGGGGAAGAGGGAAAAGGTTTTTACAGCCCCTTATTCCTAAGGAAAAAACCAGATCAGTCTTACAGGACCATCATAAACTTAAGGAACCTCAACAAGTTTCTGGCTCTCAAATGGTTCAAGATGAAAAGCATTGAGTCAGTGATAAAACTCCTATACCCAAAGTGCTTCATGGCCACTATAGACCTCAAAGATGCCTATTATCATGTTCCCATCTTTCAAGCTCATCAAAGATTTCTAAGAGTGGCGGTCTACATCAAGGGCCATCTGACACATCTACAGTTCCAAGTCCTCCCCTTCGGACTTTCCATGGCCGAGGGGTCTTTACAAAAATAGTGGGGGAAATGTCAGCACACATAAGGGAAACGGACATTATATTCATCCCGTATCTGGACGACTTTCATGTGGTAGGAAGATCAGAGTCTGAATGCAACCTGGCAGTCACAAAGGTTTTAAGTATCTTAGACTCTTTAGGGTGGCTGATAAACTCAAAAAAATCAAGGCTCGAGCCAAAACAAAAACAAACCTTCTTAGGCACCTGGTTAGATTCAAGAAAACAAATGTCCTTCCTTCCAGAAGAAAGAGGGGAAAGAGTAGAAAGACTAGCTTTAGAACTAATAAACAAACCAGAGACTACACTAAGAAGGGCCATGTCCATCTTGGGGTCCCTAACAGCATGCATCTCGACAGTAATGTGGGTAAGGTGTCATTTCAGACCTCTCCAATGGGATATCCTGAGAGTAGAACAGAAAGCAGGAGGGAACCTGAACACGCAGATAATGATATATCCAAGGACACTCAACTATCATTGATGTGGTGGACAAATGAGTCAAATCTATCGCAGGGAGTTCCATGGGAAATAAAAAATCCTGTTATGCTCACTACAGACACAAGTCCCTGGGGGTGGGGTGCCATGTAGAGGGAAGCATCTTGCAAAGGAGATGGCTTTGAGACTTGATAGATGCGTCTTCCAACAGGAAAGAGTTAGCAGCCATAGGATTAGCTTTACGACCAATCTTGCAAGTTGTAAAAGATCGTCATCTAAGAATCCTCTCAGACAACAAAACGGCAGTGGCCTATATAAACAAACGGGGGGAACAAAATCAGAAGGTCTTATTGCAGAAACTCAAAAAATTATGTTGCTAACGGAAGGGAATCTAAGTTCCATCTCAGCAGGCTATCTAAAGGGGTCAGAAAATATAAAAGCAGACTTCCTGAGTCGTCACAGGGTAGATCAGGACGAATGGTCCCTGAACTCCGGAATCTTCCAGAAAATAGTAGGGCTCTGGGGGGTTCCAAAAATAAATCTTTTTGCGAACAAACGAAACAAAAAAATCTGCAAATTCTTCTCAATAGATCCAAAATATCTCCCCTGGGAGGTAGACGCCCTTCTCCTCAAATGGCCAGTAGGCCTGATATATGCCATTCCCCCTCTACATCTAATTCCTGCACTTCACAGGAAAGTACGTATGGAGAAGGCCGAGATAATTCTAGTGGCACCCTTTTGGCCCAGGAGAACATGGTTTTCCTGGGTTCTTCGCCTATCGGTGGCAACTCCGTGGGTACTCCCAGAGATTCCGGACCTCTTTTCCCGGGGTCCCTTTCACCACCCCGACGTAAAGAAGCTGCATTTGATGGCTTGGCGCTTGAGCGGCAACTTCTGAAAGCTAAAGGGTGCTCAGGGAGAGTGATTTCCGCACTTGTTAAAGCAAGAAAAAAAAACTTCAACTATGTACAGTTATATGAAAAAGTTTGGGCACCCCTATTAATCTTAAACTTATTGTTTTCTTAAAATTGGTGTTTTTGCAACAGCTATTTCAGTTTGATATATGTAATAACTGTTGGACACAGTAATGTTTCTGCCTTGAAATGAGGTTTATTGTACTAACAGAAAATGTGCAATCTGCATTCAAACAAAATTTGACAGGTGCATAAGTATGGGCACCCTTATCATTTTCTTGTTTTAAATACTCCTACCTACTTTTTACTGACTTACTAAAGCACTTTTTTTGGTTTTGTAACCTCATTGAGCTTTGAACTTCATAGCCAGGTGTATGCAATCATGAGAAAAGCTACTTAAAGTGGCCACTTGCAAGTTGTTCTCCTGTTTGAATCTCCTCTGAAGAGTGGCATCATGGGCTCCTCAAAACAACTGTCAAATGATCTGAAAACAAAGATTATTCAACATAGTTGTTCAGGGGAAGGATACAAAAAGCGGTCTCAGAGATTTAACCTGTCAGTTTCCACTGTGAGGAACATAGTAAGGAAATGGAAGAACACAGGGACAGTTCTTGTTAAGGCCAGAAGTGGCAGGCCAAGAAAAACATCAGAAAGGCAGAGAAGAAGAATGGTGAGATCAGTCAAGGACAATCCTCAGACCACCTCCAGAGAGCTGCAGCATCAACTTGCTGCAGATGGTGTCACTGTGCATCGGTCAACTATACAACGCACTTTGCACAAGGAGAAGCTGTATGGGAGAGTGATGCGAAAGAAGCCGTTTCTGCAAGCACGCCACAAACAGAGTCGGCTGAGGTATGCAAAAGCACATTTGGAGAAGCCAATTTCTCTTTGGAAGAAGGTCCTGTGGACTGATGAAACCAAGATTGAGTTGTTTGGTCATACAAAAAGGCGTTATGCATGGCGGCTAAAAAATACAGCATTCCAAGAAAAACACTTGCTACCCACAGTAAAATTTGGTGGAGGTTCCATCATGCTTTGGGGCTGTGTGGCCAATGCCGGCACCGGGAATCTTGTTAAAGTTGAGAGACGCATGGATTCTACTCAGTGTCAGCAGATTCTTGACAATAATGTTCAAGAATCAGTGATAAAGTTGAAGTTACGCAGGGGATGGATCTTTCAGCAAGACAATGATCCAAAACACTACTCCAAATCTACTCAGTCATTCATGCAGAGGAACAATTACAATGTTCTGGAATCGCCATCCCAGTCCCCAGACCTGAATATCATTGAACATCTATGGGATAATTTGAAGAGGGCTGTCCATGCTCGGCGACCATCAAACTTAACTGAACTGGAATTGTTTTGTAAAGAGGAATGGTCAAAAATACCTTCATCCAGGATCCAGGAACTCATTAAAAGCTACAGGAAGCGACTAGAGGCTGTTATTTTTGCAAAAGGAGGATCTACTAAATATTAATGTCACTTTTCTGGTGAGGTGCCCATACTTATGCATCTGTCAAATTTTGTTTGAATGCAGATTGCACATTTTCTGTTAGTACAATAAACCTCATTTCAAGGCAGAAACATTACTGTGTCCAACAGTTATTACATATAGCAAACTGAAATAGCTGTTGCAAAAACACCAATTTTTATAAAACATTAAGCTTAAGATTAATAGGGGTGCCCAAACTTTTTCATATAACTGTATAATAGAATATGGAGTAAATTTCTAATTTGTTCAGGAATAAATCATTTTAAAAAACCAAGGGGTACCATACTTGGGGATTTTGGAATTCCTGAAAAAAAGTTGGGAGATGGGGCTAAAAAAGAGCACCCTTAAGGTTCACTCTACAGCTTTAGGGGCCCTTTTTGGAGGAGACATCTCGTCCCACCCCTTGATAGTAAAATTCTTTAGAGCACTTAGCCACTCGGAATCCGTTCCAAAACCGAGAGCAGCCCCCTGGGACTTAAATCTAGCCCTCAAAGCTCTTACTAAGACTCTCCCTTTGAGCCCATATCAGATTGTTCTCTTAAATATTTGACCCTTAAAACGGCACTCCTGGTGGCTATTACATCAGCTAGACGGGTAGGAGAGATTCAGGCCCTATCAGATAGGGTTATTCTTTCCCCGGACCCTGCCTTCCTTCCAAAGGTAGTGTCCTTTTTTCATAGATCACAGGATATAGTTTTACCGTCATTCTGCGAGAACCTTAAAAAGGAGGGGGAAAGGGAGTTCCACACCCTAGATGTCAGGAGATGCCTATTGCAATACTTGGAATCAACCAAGGAGATTCGGAAAACTACCTCCCTGTTTGTTCTCTTCCATGGTCCCAGGAAGGGCCAGGCTGCGTCCAAAGGGTCCATAGCGAGATGGGTCAGGATGGGGATTGCTCTGGCATACACCTCTGAGGGGTTCCCCCCTCCTGATAAGAGTAATGTACACTCCATAATGGCTGTCTCTACTTCATGGGCGGAAAGAGCAAATGCTTCTCTGGAGCAGATTTGTATGGCTGCCACGTGGTCTTCACCCTCCACTTTATTCAAGCACTACAGGGTGGATCTGGGTATTGGTGATCTATCCTTCGGTAGGAAAGTCCTACAAGCGGTGGTCCCTCCCTAGGGGGATTCCTTTGTAATCTCTCCATGGGTGCTGTCATGGGGAGTGGGTAAAATGATGATTACATACCGGTAATCGGATTTTCCATGACCCACGACAGCACCCTCACTTATTCCCTCCCTTTTTCTTTTAACCTTCATTATGGTGGAGGATGCACGTGTTAATCACAAGGTGTCACCAAAAAAAAAAAAAGGTAGAATGCATGCATTTATAATCTCTGTTTATACTGTTTATACCTTCCATTCTGGAGTTGCCATAATTGGTGGACTCCACTCTGAAGGTGAAAGTTACATGTATGTATTGTCTAAACTAACCAACGGAGTTCCTCTGATGCTCGACAAACCACTGAGGCATAGTAGAGGGCTCCGCTTTTTAAACCTGTAGTGGTTTCCTGTCCTCGGGGTGGATCCCTCTCTCCATGGGTGCTGTCGTGGGTTATGGAAAATTCGATTACCGGTAAGTAATCATCATTTTTTGCTGCATTTTTTTTGACCACCCATTACTTCCTATGGGTGAAAAAACGCTGAAAGAAGTGACATGCTCTATTTTCCAAAAACACAACCAAGTCACAAAATACGCAGCAAAAAAAACACGTGTGTGAACAGAAAATTCTTGTTTCTCATAGACTTTGCTGGTACTGCAAAACGCAGCTGAAAATTTGCATAAAAATCTGCAGCAAAATACTCTGCAAGACCCAACCTGTGTGAACATAGCCTAAAACAACAAAACAAAGAGAGCACAAACCTTTTCATGTGTTTTGTTTTGTTTGTTTTTTTTGCCCAGGGGTTTGTTGCACATGAAGCAAATATTTTAAATGTGTGCCATTTCTTACCTCAACACTAGCACATGTGTGAATACACCCTTCCAAAAAGAAGCTTCAATGTTCACACCAGAACAGCAAATAAAGCAAGAATGGCAGCACTGATTAAATGGGAAAAATATGGCAAATGTCTTGTATTTTGAAATGCTTCTTTGCAACCAGCACTGCTGGAAATGTGTTCCTGCACACCCCCTTACATGTACAACATTGGCTCAGCAGCTAAGGTAGCATGTTATTTTTAACACTCAGTAAACCATGTTTGCTGTGATGAACTGCATTAAAGAACAGTGTCAGAATTGCTATTTTTTTTTTGTTCATTCTACCTCCCAAAACCAAATAAAAATTAATAAATAAAGTAGTATATACCCCAAAATGGGGGTATAGCTTTGTATTTATTGAAGTAGGGAGAAAAAAAAATATATAAATTTCTTACGGTCATAAATGTGCTGATCCAGTGAGCGCCATAACAATACAAATGATTATTCCCTGATGTAGGCCGCACAAACTGCATACACCCTCACATTATTAAAACACCAGTGAAACCCCATAGTGTTGCTTTTGCTTTTTACTATACCCTAGAACAGGGGTGAACAGTTAATTTTTCCAAGGGGCCACATCAGAGACTGTCATTGTTGTGGAGGGCTGTTCTGCTCATTATTATTATTTAAAATTACGGTAATTTTTCACTTCATATTGGGCAGAATTACGTCTTTTGACTACCTGGTATTGATAATGCATGTTACACTTCTTGTAAGGCCACGGCCCCACTATCAGTATTTGGTCAGCATTCGTTCATTATTTTCTCAGGAGTGGGAGCCAAAACTAGGTGAGGAACAATCAGAGAAAAGGTATAATGTAATCAAAACCATATAATTTGCTGCTCTTTACAAAGGTTATAAAAAAACAGTAAATCATGCTGCTCCTGTTATTCAGCTGTTGTTCCTTGATCAACAGTTCCCAACACAATATAATGCATCCACAGTCCACTCACACAGTATGATGTTCCTACACAGCTCCCCATAGTATGCTCTCCCTACACAGTCCCCCATGCAGTATGACCCCAAAAAGTCACCCACACAGTATAATGTTCCCATAAAGCCCACACAGTATAATGTGCCTACAGAGCCTCTCAGAGTATGTCATCACACAGCCCCCCATACACTATGATTTCCCAACACAGCCCCAGCTGCGAACAGTCAAAGGTTCACATGTCATCTGCAGTCCGCACTTTACCCAGGTCTGATCTAGAAGAAAACCCTAAGATTGTAGTTTTCAAATCTGAGTTCCAAAACCAAATGATGATGTTGTAGCCTGGAGAACCCGATAAACAGGTTAATGGGTGTGTGTCTTGCAATTTTCTCTACTGTGTACTGCTGTCTGAAAAACACCTGTGGGCTGAAAAGGCTCACTACATCCCTTGATAAATGCCTTGAACAGTGTAGTTTCCAAAAATGCAGTCACTTCTCAGGGCTTACTTTTATTATTTACCTTTTGAGCCTCTGTGATTGTGGACCAATGCTTTTGTACTTTGCTAAATTAGGTATCAAATGCTAATGGTGCTTTTTCATTCCTAAGCCCAGGCTAAAAACAAATTTAGGATCACATGTTGGTTGTTTCTAAAACCAGGAAACAGCATAACATTGAACAGGAGTACTCTCGCAGCTGCACATGCTTGACTCACCATATTGGGCACCGACATTGAAAATTTTATTCAATAAATATAACATCACTTAGATGACCGCCTAGAGGGGTGTAGTTTCCAAAATCACTTTTTGGAGGTTTCATTTCACTAGCATCTTGGGGTTTCAACATATGCAACACGATGTCTGAAAAGTATTCCTATCATAATTTGCAAATCTGCATGAATATCAAGATTCCAGTTTATCATTAACCTTATAACAAAAATGCAGTCGACTTTGAGAACTAATTGGCAAAGTAAGTTGGGACTCCCAACCACAGACTGAATAAAGGTAATTTGCCAGTAGACTCCAAAACCGAATTATGGAGAAATTTGGCCAATTTGTCTAAAGGGCATGTTGTTCCATGGACTGACTGATTGATTGATCCTACTGGTTTGCCAATAGCTTTAAGGGTAGTGGCAGAGAAAATCTTGTGAATCATGCACATTGACCTCCAGAATTTTGATACAAATTGCACATCTTTGGTACAGAGAATTTTGGCAGAAAAACCACGGGCGCAAAACATTTCTGAAAAAAAAAAGACTTGAACAAAGTGTGACATCTTGGAGAAACGATCCACATCAACCCAAATAATAGTGAACCCCTATGCAACCAGATGGTCTATTAAAAAGCTCCTAGATATTTCAGGCCAGGGTTCTTTCGTAATGGGTAGTAACTGTAGAAAACCCAGAGGTGCTTGATAGGAAGATTTTAATTGGGTGTATTGAGGGCAAGATTTCTTAATGTCTTGTCTCCACTTTGGCCACCAACAAAAACAAGAGGAATTCAGCAGTATGTTAACTCCAGGATAATCAGTGGCGTGAGAAGTATGTTACCACGTCAAGACTTTCTGATGGACAGCTTTAGGGACAAAGAATCGTCCCTTTGGAAGAGCATCAAAGCACCACTCCAGCGTTTTTTTTTTTTATTTTACCACTGGAGGGGTGCTTCTAAACTTAAGTCCCAGATCCCATTCTTCTACTCCACCATCTTCACCTTTTATCACCACCGCTCCTGTCGGTCTCTGGTACTTTGTGACCTGCCGAATTGCTCCAGTGTTTCATGGAGAGAGTCGGATGTCACAACTAAATATAAGTCTATGAGAGCCTCGTTCTGGCTCTCAAAGATTTGCACTGAGAGCTTATGACATAACTCTGACTTCCAGCTAGTCCAGAAGTTGTGGTCGCAAGATAGCGCCGAATGACCGGAGCGACGCTGAAAAAAAGGTGAAGATGCCGAAGGGTGAGTATAAGACCAGGGGCAGGGACCTTACATTAGAAGCACCACTCCAGCGCTGAAAAAAACCGCTGGAGCGGTATTTTAAGTGACGTGAAGAGGCAAGGATATTCTCCGATTAAATGGCATGAGAGGGTGCCTCTTCAATCAAGGCAAATTGATAAAAAAGATCTGGAGAGAGCATCAACCCTGCATTTTTTTTTTCAACCTGGACAGTATGCGAGAAAACACTGTTGAACAGGGAGAAGAAATTTAATTATTGTGCTTGATGAAGGTTGAGTCATCAAGCAGATTAAATGTGTCTCTGATTTTGATTGTGGTTATATATTGTCATCAAAAACTTAATTCCTTCCAAAAGATGTCACCTTTTCTCCACTGATGTTCCTGGTCTCTAATCGAATAATTTTGCTTGGCAGGGAAGAATTTCTTGGAAAACAAATTGCAGGGGTGGTTTCTTGACTCATGTGAAGAATAAGTACAGCTCTTACTGCTGTAGAGAAAGCATACACTTCAAGAAAAAAAAAAACCTTTAAGATGCAAACAAGACTTGAGGAGACTGAAGGCTTGTATTGCACAGTCCAGTTATTTCCAAGAATTTGTGCCCTTCCACGTAAGGGTTGTAAGAATATAAACCATTTTGGGATAGTTTTTGATCAACTACTGGTAGTAATTGTCGAAGGGCTTAGAGCCCTAGAGATTGTAGGCAGTCAAACATCACTTACACTTTTTCTGGGTCCATCTTCAATTCTCTAGAAATAATATGCCCATGAAATGGCACATCACAGTCTCCTAGATTTTTCCTGTAAATACCCCATATACTGACTTTTAACCTAACCAGACTTTCCCTCATTATCAAAAACTTTAAAGCAATCTTAATATCCACCTATTCAGAAAAGTCTACAAACTACAATAATCCTATCCCCACTATACTACACTACCAAATGAGCAGCTTCTATGACATCTTCCATCTTCTTCTCCCTTCTTTCGTAGATTGTGTCAAGCATAACACATGGGAGGTCATACAGATCCCACTGATGCTTCCAGTTTGTCAGGGGAACACCACTCCAGTGCATCCAATCGTCAGGACCATCACGCAATTGGCTGACGAGTGATGGACGAGGCCGCGGCTGGTTATTGGGGAACTTGTGAGCATAAGGTATATACACCTTCGATTGAAGATCATGATACAGATAGACGGACAGAGAGGGAGATAGATATATATAATCATACCCCGGTATGGTCACTGCCAACTCCACAATAAGAAAAAAAAAAAAAGGAGCCACTACTAGCTGCCACCGCCAGTCGTTTTATACAGGCCAATTGGACACCCGTTACAGGTAGTGTATGGCTTCATGGGGGCGGTTTACAGAGCTAGAGGAATAGAGCTATTACATTTTAGATATTTAAACCAGAAAGGTAGGCAGTGTTTACAAAAACATTTTATATATGTACATATATATATATATATATATATATATAATTACAGTACAGACCAAAAGTTTGGACACACCTTCTCATTTAAAGATTTTTCTGTATTTTCATGACTATGAAAATTGTACATTCACACTGAAGGCATCAAAACTATGAATTAACACATGTGGAATTATATGCTTAACAACTGAAAATATGTCTTATATTCTAGGTTCTTCAAAGTAGCCACCTTTTGCTTGGATGACTGCTTTGCACACTCTTGGCATTCTCTTGATGAGCTTCAAGAGGTAGTCAATGGAAATGGTCTTCTAACAATCTTGAAGGAGGTCCCAGAGATGCTTAGCACTTGTTGGCCCTTTTGCCTTCAGTCTGCGGTCCAACTCACCCCAAACCATCTCGATTGGGTTCAGGTCTGGTGTGTTATGATCTGCTACAGAGACTAAGGAAAGACAGGAGATCTGTCCCTACAATAGAACTAAACTAGATCCCTACGATGTAACGGGGAACCTGATCCTGCGATCAGACCCACTAAAGTCCTCGGCTAGTCTGTACGAAGACCTATAGATGTGAGGGAGGAATCCCTACAAGAACTAGGGACTGGGAAAAGTTGGACACCTCCTAGCAGAAATCGTAGCAGTCAAAGACAAACACACAACAAAAAGTAAAGAGGTCAGAATACCTAGCAAAACTAACAGAGAACGGCAACAGAGCACCAAGCTAGCTCAACAGTAGTAAATACAAATGAAGTCCAGCAATGCCAGGAGGGCGGAGCCGGATTAAATAGGCAAAACTGGTCATGTGACCAGCAAACTAAAAAAAACCTGACAGGAGAGTTGTAACAGTACCCCCTCTTCTAAGAGGATCCTCCGGATCCCCTAGGCCCAGGCTTACCAGGAAACCTCCTGTGAAACGCTCGGACAAGTCTGGAAGCAGAAACATCATCCGCCCTCACCCATGAGTTATCCTCAGGTCCGAAACCCTTCCAAGCGACGAGATACTGCAAACTCCCTCTATACCATCTAGAATTTAGGTTGCGGGAAATTTCATATTCCCCGTCCTCCACCACCGGAGGAACAGTGGCAGAGGCGTCACCATCCGACACATCAGCTTTTTTCAACAGAGAAACATGAAACACCGGCAGAAACTCAGACCACCCCTCTTGATTGTCTGCCACAAAACAACGCAAGAACTGCTCAACATCCTGGTTCTTCCTTTCTGTCTGGCCATTAGACTCAGGATGATATCCGGATGAAAACGACAAATGGACTCCCAACCTGTCACAAAAGGCACGCCAAAAATGAGCCACGAACTGAGGTCCCCTATCAGAAACAATGTCAGTAGGAACACCATGTAGTCTGACAATCTCCTTGACAAAGGCCTTAGCGAGTGTCTTAGCGCAAGGCAGTTTGATAAAGGGAACCAAGTGACACATCTTGCTAAAACGGTCCACGACCACCCAGATGACCGTGAAACCTTTAGAGGGAGGAAGGTCAGTAATAAAGTCCATAGCCAGATGTGTCCAAGGTGCACTAGGAACCTCCAGAGGGCAAAGCAACCCCGCAGCAGGAGCATGCGAAGACTTGGATCTAGAACACACAGTACATTGGCGCACCCACTTAATGACTTCCTTCTGCCATCCAGGCCTCCAAAAACTGCGACCCACAAGTCTCTTGGTCTCAGAAATTCATGGATGACCTGCCAACCGAGACTCATGACACTCAACAAACAAATCTCTCCTAAAGGTCCTAAGCACAAACAACCTCCCATGGGGAGTGTTAGATGGGGCATTCTCCTGTGCTTTAAGAATCTCATCCTCCAAAATGGAGTCCAAAGCAGCAATCACAACACCTTCTTGTAAAATGGTCTCCTCTTCCTCCTCAACACCGACCATGGGAGAAAAGCTGCGAGACAAAGCATCCGCTTTAACATTCTTGGTACCCGGGATGTAAGTAACGGAAAAATTAAACCGCGAGAAAAAAAGTGCCCACCTAGCCTGACGGGCATTCAAGCGCTTGGCAGCATCAAGATAGAACAGATTTTTATGATCAGTGAAAACCTGAATGGGAAAATCAGCACCTTCGAAGAGGTGACGCCAGTGTTCAAATGCTAGTTTAATCGCCAGCAATTCCCGATTACCAATATCATAATTAAGTTCAGTCTCGGAAAATTTTTTTGAAAAAAAGGCACAGGGATGTACTCCATCCTTGTTTTCCTGAGACAACACCGCACCAACCCCCACCGAAGAAGCATCAACCTCAACCAAAAACGGCTTAGTCACATCAGGCTGCATAAGGATGGGAGCAGAGGTGAACCTCTCCTTTAAAAACACAAAAGCTTCAATGGCCTCAGAAGTCCACTGAACCGCATTAGCACCTTTCCTGGTGAGATCGGTCAGCGGTTTGACAATAATAGAAAAATTTTTTATGAATTTTCTGTAATAATTGGCGAAACCCAAAAACCTCTGTATCGATTTCAAACCAATAGGCCTAGGCCATTCCTGCACAGCTTGAACTTTAACCGGGTCCATCTCAAAACCTTCACTGGAGATAATGTAGCCCAAAAAACTAATTCTCTGTACAGCGAACTCACATTTCTCCAGCTTAGCAAAAAGCGAATTGTCCATTAATAACTGTAATACCTCACGTACGCTTCGCCAATGAGACTCCAGATCAGGCGAATAAATCAAAATGTCATCCAAATACACAACCACATTTTTGCCGATTAAAGGTCTAAGGATATCGTTAATAAGATTCTGAAAAAATGCTGGAGCATTGGTGAGACCAAAAGGCATAACCAGATTCTCAAAATGACCCACAGGAGTGTTAAAAGCAGTCTTCCATTCATCACCCTCCTTCATGCGCAACAAATTGTATGCCCCCCGGAGATCAATTTTAGAGAACCACTTGGTCCCCACTCACTGGATAAATAAATCAGGAATCAATGGCAGTGGGTAAGGATTGCGTACAGTAATTTTATTAATCTCACGAAAGTCCAGACAAGGACGTAAACCGCCATCTTTTTTTTTTACAAAAAAAAATCCAACAGCCACAGGAGACTTGGAAGGCCTAATGTGACCAGCGGCCAAGCTTGTCTGTATGTATTCCTCCAAAGCCTTTCTCTCAGGAATAGTAAGATTAAATAAACGACTCTTAGGAAGAGTCGCTCCAGGGACAAATTCAATGGTACAATCATAGTCTCTATGGGGAGGCAAAACCTGCGACTCCTCCTCAGAAAAAAACTCTCCAAAAATCCTGAATAGGTACAGGCAATTCCCCTCTATCCACAGCAGCAATGCGCCCGTTACAACACTTGTCATAACACTTAGGGCTCCAGGACTTAATTTCATTGGTAGACCAATCCAGTACAGGATTGTGCAATTTTAACCAGGGTAACCCCAATATTACTGGAGAAGGCAAATTATCCAATACCACCAAATCCAAATTCTCTTGATGAATACCATTAATAGTGAGGGGAAATTCACAGACCTTGTGAGTAACACTCTTCAAGGGAGAGCCATCGACAGAAACCACAGCAATAGGGGATGACAAAGTTTTAGGTTCTAATCTAAGTTTTTCCAAGAATCCCATATCAATCACATTCAGAGTAGATCCACAATCCACAAATACCCGAAATTCAATTAATTCATCCTGAGCAGCAGTAGTGGCAGATAGGAATACTCCCTTAGAATTTAAACAGGCAATACGGGCATGACTGACCATTTTTTTTTCTTTCTTCATACGAAGCACACAGCTCTTAATAAAATGACCAGAATTTCCGCAATAGAAACACAAGCCTTCAGAAAGTCGGCGGTCTTTTTCCTGAGAGCGGGGTGTCATCGCCCCAATTTCCATCGGCTCACCATTGTCAGCACTGAACCTCTCAGGACTCGAAGCTGACATAGCAGAGGATTTGCTCTCATTAACCCTTGCACGCAGTCTCCTGTCCACCCGTATAGCTAATTGCATTGCCTCCTGCAAGTTTCCAGGTGTGGGATAAGCAATCAGTAAATCCTTAACCCTTTCACCTAGTCCTGCAAGAAACAAGCTTTTCAAAGCTGAATCGTTCCACCACACCTGGGCAGACCACCGACGGAAGTGAGAACAATATTTTTCCACATTACCTGATCCCTGCCTCAAACGTCTTAATTCAGACTCAGCAGATGAGACACGATCAGGATCATCGTACAATAAACCCAAAGCAGAAAAAAAACTATCCACTGATCTAAAGCACGGATCACTAGGTTGGAGAGAGAAGGCCCATCCCTGAGGATCTTTGCGCAAAAGTGACATTATGAACCCTATGCGCTGTGATTCATCACCAGAGGATCCGGGTCTCAAATGAAAATATAATAGACAAGCATTTTTAAAAGAAAAAAAATCTTGTTGTTCGCCAAAAAATAGATCAGGCAGACGTACCTTTGGTTCCACAAAATGCGCTCCAGAACAGCTACTCACGTGTTGTTGGAGCTTGACCACCTCCAGAGAGAGTCCCTGCAAGCGTTGAGCCAAATCTTGCACCGAGACCATGATGGAAAACTGGAGGTCTTTCCTTAGAGAAAATTTTTTTTTTTTTTTTTTTTTTTTTTAAGGCTGGACTTACTGTTATGATCTGCTACAGAGACTAAGGAAAGACAGGAGATCTGTCCCTACAATAGAACTAAACTAGATCCCTACGATGTAACGGGGAACCTGATCCTGCGATCAGACCCGCTAAAGTCCTCGGCTAGTCTGTACGAAGACCTATAGATGTGAGGGAGGAATCCCTACAAGAACTAGGGACTGGGAAAAGTTGGACACCTCCTAGCAGAAATCGTAGCAGTCAAAGACAAACACACAACAAAAAGTAAAGAGGTCAGAAGACCTAGCAAAACTAACAGAGAACGGCAACAGAGCACCAAGCTAGCTCAACAGTAGTAAATACAAATGAAGTCCAGCAATGCCAGGAGGGCGGAGCCGGATTAAATAGGCAAAACTGGTCATGTGACCAGCAAACTAAAAAAAACCTAACAGGAGAGTTGTAACATGGTGACTGTGGAGGCCAGGTCATCTGGCGTAGCACCCCATCACTCTCCTTCTTGGTCAAATAGCCCTTACACAGCCTGGAGGTGTGTTTGGGGTCATTGTCCTGTTGAAAAATAAATGATGGTCCAACTAAACGCAAACCAGATGGAATAGCATGCCGCTGCAAGATGCTGTGGTAGCCATGCTGGTTCAGTATGCCTTAAATTTTGAATAAATCCCCAACAGTGTCACCAGCAAAGCACCGTCACACCATCACACCTCCTCCTCCATGCTTCACGGTGGGAACCAGGCATGTAGAGTCCATCCGTTCACCTTTTCTGCGTCGCACAAAGACATGGTGGTTGGAACCAAAGATCTCAAATTTGGACTCATCAGACCAAAGAACAGATTTCCACTGGTCTAATGTCCATTCCTTGTGTTCTTTAGCCCAAACAAGTCTCTTCTGCTTGTTGCCTGTCCTTAGCAGTGGTTTCCTAGCAGCTATTTTACCTTGAAGGCCTGCTGCACAAAGTCTCCTCTTAACAGTTGTTGAAGAGATGTAACTGCTGCTAGAACTCTGTGTGGCATTGACTTGGTCTCTAAGCTGAGCTGCTGTTAACCTGCGATTTCTGAGGCTGGTGACTCGGATAAACTTATCCTCAGAAGCAGAGGTGACTCTTGGTCTTCCTTTCCTGGGGCGGTCCTCATGTGAGCCAGTTTCTTTGTAGCGCTTGATGGTTTTTGCAACTGCACTTGAGGACACTTTCAAAGTTTGCCCAATTTTTCGGACTGACTGACCTTTATTTCTTAAAGTAATGATGGCCACTCGTTTTTCTTTACTTAGCTGCTTTTTTCTTCCCATAATGCAAATTCTAACAGTCTATTCAGTAGGACTATCAGCTGTGTATCCACCAGACTTCTGCACAACACAACTGATGGTCTCAACCCCATTTATAAGGCAAGAAATCCAACTTATTAAACCTGACAGGGCACACCTGTGAAGTGAAAACCATTTCCGGTGACTACCTCTTGAAGCTCATTGTAGCGCTGGCGTCCCTGCCCTCTGCTAGGCAGGGACGCTGCTCCCCTCACCGCTCTGCTCCGTGCCCGGCGTCCTCTTCCCGCTCTGCTGTCAGCGCGCGCTCCGTCCCGGCGTCCTCCTCCTGCTCTGCTGTCAGCGCGCGCTCCTTCCCGGCGTCCTCCTCCCGCTCTGCTCTCAGCGCGCGCTCCTTCCCGGCCCCTGTGCTTAGGGCGCGCGCGCGCGCGCTCCCCTCCTCTTAAAGGGACCGCGCGCGCCGTCCTAAGGAGTCCCCGGCCAATGGCCGGAGGACTTCATCATATATAAGGCACCTCCTCCAAGATGGAGGTGCCCGAGCAATGTTGTTTGCACCTGTGTCTCACCTGTGCTTCAGCCCTCAGGTCCCGTTGCCAGTTACCTGCCAGTTACCTGCCAGTTTCCTGCCAGTTTCCTGCTAGTTACCTGCCTGATTCCTGCCTGAATACTTGTTACCTGTCTGCCAGTCTGAGGTCCGACGGTCTGCCTTACTACTCCTGTCAGTCTGTCTAAAGGACCAGCCTGCCCGCTCACCTGGGAGCGCATATCAGCTACCTGCCTGCTTGCCTGAGGTCCGACGGTCTGCCTTACTACTCCGGTCAGTCTGTCTATGGACCAGCTTGCCCGCTCACCTGGGAGCGCTTCTCCGTTATCTGCCTGCTTGCCAGCCCGGAGGCTCCGTTGTCACGTGCTGTGACCACCAGCTATCTCAGAGAC
Source organism: Phyllobates terribilis (assembly GCF_046119375.1). NCBI lineage: Eukaryota > Metazoa > Chordata > Amphibia > Anura > Dendrobatidae > Phyllobates > Phyllobates terribilis. Next base: position 335,704,659 of record NW_027362771.1, read on the forward strand.
TCTTGCCCGCTCACCTGGGAGCGCTTCTCCGTTACCTACCTGCCTGCCAGCCCGGAGGTTCCGCCGTCACGTGCCGTGACCACCTGCTATTCCAGAGACTCTCGCTTGCTCACCTGGGAGCACACATCTACCATCTGCCTGCTAGCCTACCCGGAGGCTCTGCCATCACAGGTCGTACCTACCCCTTACCCAGAGACTGCCCTGATCACTTGCCGTAACTCCCTGTCCGTTCACCCAGAGACTGCCACCCGCTCCCTTACAAGGGCCGCCCCCTTGTATAATAGCTCAGAGGTTCCGCCTCCCGGACCCGTTAGAGTTTGCTCGGGCCATGGAACCCGGTGGCACCCAAGCTCCCTCGCTCTCGGACCTCTGTCTTGAACTGTCCCGTCAGAAGTCCCAACAGGAGGCCATCCTGGGTCATCTGCGGAATGTTAATACTCGCCTGAACACCCTGTCTGATCCACCAACAACCTCCGCCAGTGCCATATCTTGCAATCCGGCAGCTCCGCTGCCCACTAATACTATGGTATCCTACCCCGGACCCCGGCTTTCTGCACCTCCTCGCTTCGGAGGCGACCCCGTCCAGGCTCGGGGCTTCATAAATCAGTGCACCCTGCACTTTGAACTTTTGTCCCATCAGTTTAATTCCGACCGGGCCAAAATTGCCTTTATCATGTCCCATCTCACCGGGGAGGCCCTGGCCTGGCTAAATCCTCTATGGGAGAGAGGAGACCCCCTGGTGTCCAACTTGCCTGCTTTTCTCTCGGCTTTCCGGAAAGTCTTCGACGAACCCGGACGGAAGACCTCATCCGCATCCTCTCTGCTACGCCTCCGTCAGGAGGGTCTCACCGTGGGCCAATATGCCATACGGTTCCGCACCCTTGCCTCGGAGCTGGCCTGGGATAACGACGCTCTGGTATCCGTCTTCTGGGAGGGTCTGTCCGGTCGTATTAAAGATGAACTTGCTGGTCGGGACATTCCTACCTCTCTCGATGATCTAATAACCCTTGCCACCCGGATTGACCTACGGTTCCAGGAGCGTGCCAAAGAGGTCACCCGTGAGAGAAGGATTCCACGTTTAGCTCCTACTTTCCAGAAACCCGTCATTCCCTCCATCTCTCCCCAGGTACACTCTCCTGAGCCTATGCAGGTCGACCAGACCAAGATGGTCAAAACCCGTCAGGACTCACGCCGTGCCGAGGGGAGCTGCTTCTACTGTGGCAGTAAGGAGCACCGGATCCGTGCCTGCCCGGAGAGGTCGGAAAACGCCTGTGTCTAGGTTCGCTCAGAGAGGTCCACCTAGACAAGAATAAATCCTCTCCATCCCTGCTGTTGTCAGTTTCGATCATCTACGGGGAGAACCGTTATTTCGAACTAGCCCAACTTGACTCTGGAGCAGCCGGGAACCTTATTTCACAGTCCCTGGTTGAGAAATACCGCATCCCTACCAAACCTCTGGCTGTACCCTTGTCTGTCGCTGCCGTGGATGGGGGCCTCTTACCTCGCCCCATTAAACTCATCACCGAATCCATTACCCTGCAGGTGGGAATGCTGCATTCTGAAAGTATCTCCTTTCATGTTCTGCCTGGACTCTCTCACGCCCTCTTGCTAGGTCTGCCCTGGCTCCAGAGACATGCACCCGTGCTAGACTGGCAAACCGGAGAGGTCCTTCGCTGGGGACAAGACTGTCATAAAACCTGCCTGGTTCCCGTCCATCCCGTCCGTCCCTCTCCTACCCCAGCTAATCTACCTGGACTTCCGATTCCTTATTGGTCTTATGCAGATGTCTTTAATAAAAAGGAGGCAGAGACATTACCACCACATAGACCATACGACTGTCCCATCGATCTGCTACCCGGTACTACTCCTCCCCGTGGGCGTATCTATCCTTTATCCGCTGCTGAGACCCGGTCAATGTCCGAATATATTGAGGAGAATCTGGCCAGAGGATTCATCCGGAAATCTACCTCCCCGGCGGGAGCAGGCTTCTTTTTCGTCAAAAAGAAGGACGGCTCTCTCCGTCCCTGTATAGACTATAGAGGCCTAAACCTGATCACGGTGAAGAATAAGTACCCCCTTCCGCTCATTCCAGAATTATTTGATCGCCTGAGGGGGGCTAGGATCTTCACCAAACTGGACCTTCGTGGGGCGTACAACCTGGTTCGTATTCGTCAGGGGGATGAATGGAAGACGGCATTCAACACCCGGGACGGCCACTATGAATACCTGGTAATGCCCTTTGGTCTCTGTAACGCTCCTGCCGTCTTTCAAGAGTTGGTCAATGACATCTTCCGGGACCTTCTCTACTCCTGCGTAGTGGTGTACCTGGACGACATCTTGGTCTTCTCTCCGGATCTCCAGACTCACCGGAGGGACGTTCGTCAGGTCCTGCTCAGGCTAAGGCAGAACCATCTCTACGCTAAATTTGAGAAGTGCCTCTTTGAGCAGACCTCGCTTCCGTTTCTGGGCTACATTATCTCTCAGACCGGCCTACAAATGGATCCTGAGAAACTGTCTGCCATCGAGAAATGGCCCCGACCGGAGGGATTGAAGGCCATTCAGCGATTCCTGGGCTTCGCCAACTACTACCGCCTCTTCATACCACACTTCTCTTCCCGGACGGCCCCAATTTCTGCGCTCACCCGTAAAGGTACTAATCCCAAAGAGTGGCCACCCGAAGCAGAGGAGGCCTTTCTTTCCCTTAAACAGGCCTTCTCTTCCGCCCCGGTGCTGCATCGCCCAGATGGCAACAAACAGTTCTTCCTGGAAGTTGACGCCTCCTCCTCTGGAGCCGGAGCGGTACTTACTCAAAAATCATCTTCCGGGAGGATGGTAACTTGTGGCTTCTTCTCTAAACTCTTCTCCTCCTCTGAGCGCAACTATTCCATAGGAGACCGAGAGTTATTGGCCATCAAACTGGCATTGGAGGAGTGGCGTTACCTGCTCGAGGGGGCTCTTCACCCGGTAATAATTTACACTGACCACAAGAACTTGGCTTACCTCCAGCATGCCCAGAGACTTAACCCGCGCCAAGCCCGGTGGTCCTTGTTTTTTGCTCGTTTTGATTTTGTCCTTCATTTTCGCCCGGCTGACAAAAACGTCAAGGCGGACGCCTTGTCTCGGTCCTTTCTGGTGTCTGATCTCGAGGAGGATCCGAAACATATCATCGATCCCGCCAGAGTAATGCAGGTGGCTCCCGTGAGTCTAAATCGTCTTCCTCCTGGTAAGACGTTCGTACCAGTACCTGATCGGGAGAAGATCCTACACTGGGGTCATTCGTCTAAACTAGCTGGCCACGCCGGTCAGAAAAAGACCCTCCAGCTTATTACCCGGCACTACTGGTGGCCTAACCTGCACAAGGATGTAATAGACTTTGTTTCTGCCTGTGTGTCCTGCGCCCGCAACAAAGTTCCGAGACACCTGCCGGCCGGCCGCCTCCTACCTCTGCCAGTACCTGCTGCCCCCTGGCAGCATATAGCGATGGACTTCATTACTGATCTACCCGTCTCTGCCGGTTGTACGGTCATTTGGGTGGTCGCTGACCGCTTCTCCAAGATGGCTCACTTCATTCCACTGCCAGGTCTTCCGTCTGCACCCGAGCTGGCTAAAGACTTTATCCACCACATCTTCCGTCTTCATGGCCTGCCCCGTCACATCGTGTCGGATCGTGGGGTACAGTTCACTTCCCGTTTCTGGAGAGCCACTTGTAAATTGCTGGACGTCACCCTGGACTTCTCCTCCGCTTACCACCCACAGTCTAATGGTCAAGTGGAGCGGATCAATCAGAACCTGACCAGTTACCTTCGGCACTTCGTTAATGCCCACCATTCTGACTGGGTGGATCTCCTGCCATGGGCCGAATTCTCGTACAACAATCACGAGAGCGAGTCTTCCTCCAAATCCCCGTTTTTTATAGTCTACGGTCAGCATCCTCGGATCCCGTTTCCCGTCTCCACCTCGGCGGACAATCCGGCTGCGGAATCTCTTGTTAACAAATTTTCCTCCATATGGGAGAGTACCCGGTCCGCACTCCTTCTGTCATCCGAGCGTATGAAAAGACACGCTGACAAGAAACGTCTGGACCCTCCTCAATTCCGCCCTGGGGATAAAGTCTGGCTCTCGTCCAAATATGTCCGGCTCAAGATCCCTTCCTATAAGTTAGGGCCTCGGTTCATCGGCCCACTGGAGGTCATCAGTCAGATCAACCCGGTGGCCTATAAATTGAAACTCCCGGCCAACTTACGGATCCCTAACTCCTTCCATGTGTCTCTCCTCAAACCTGTAGTGCTTAACTCTTTTTCCAAGTCTACAGGTACGCCTCCTGCTCCGGTTTCTGCTGAGGACGAGTTTGAGGTAGAGAACATTCTTGCCACCAAAAGGGTAAGAGGAAAGACCTTTTTTCTGGTAGATTGGAAGGGGTTTGGTCCTGAGGAGAGAACGTGGGAGCCCCGGGAGAACATCCATGCCCCTCTCATCCTAGCTAAATTTCTGTCTGGCCTAAAAAAGGGGGGGCCTAAAGGGGGGGGTACTGTAGCGCTGGCGTCCCTGCCCTCTGCTAGGCAGGGACGCTGCTCCCCTCACCGCTCTGCTCCGTGCCCGGCGTCCTCTTCCCGCTCTGCTGTCAGCGCGCGCTCCGTCCCGGCGTCCTCCTCCTGCTCTGCTGTCAGCGCGCGCTCCTTCCCGGCGTCCTCCTCCCGCTCTGCTCTCAGCGCGCGCTCCTTCCCGGCCCCTGTGCTTAGGGCGCGCGCGCGCTCCCCTCCTCTTAAAGGGACCGCGCGCGCCGTCCTAAGGAGTCCCCGGCCAATGGCCGGAGGACTTCATCATATATAAGGCACCTCCTCCAAGATGGAGGTGCCCGAGCAATGTTGTTTGCACCTGTGTCTCACCTGTGCTTCAGCCCTCAGGTCCCGTTGCCAGTTACCTGCCAGTTACCTGCCAGTTTCCTGCCAGTTTCCTGCTAGTTACCTGCCTGATTCCTGCCTGAATACTTGTTACCTGTCTGCCAGTCTGAGGTCCGACGGTCTGCCTTACTACTCCTGTCAGTCTGTCTAAAGGACCAGCCTGCCCGCTCACCTGGGAGCGCATATCAGCTACCTGCCTGCTTGCCTGAGGTCCGACGGTCTGCCTTACTACTCCGGTCAGTCTGTCTATGGACCAGCTTGCCCGCTCACCTGGGAGCGCTTCTCCGTTATCTGCCTGCTTGCCAGCCCGGAGGCTCCGTTGTCACGTGCTGTGACCACCAGCTATCTCAGAGACTTTTGCCCGCTCACCTGGGAGCGCATCTCCGTTACCTGCCTACTTGCCAGCCCGGAGGTCCCGTTGTCACGTGCGGTGACCACCAGCTATTCCAGAGACTCTTGCCCGCTCACCTGGGAGCGCTTCTCCGTTACCTACCTGCCTGCCAGCCCGGAGGTTCCGCCGTCACGTGCCGTGACCACCTGCTATTCCAGAGACTCTCGCTTGCTCACCTGGGAGCACACATCTACCATCTGCCTGCTAGCCTACCCGGAGGCTCTGCCATCACAGGTCGTACCTACCCCTTACCCAGAGACTGCCCTGATCACTTGCCGTAACTCCCTGTCCGTTCACCCAGAGACTGCCACCCGCTCCCTTACAAGGGCCGCCCCCTTGTATAATAGCTCAGAGGTTCCGCCTCCCGGACCCGTTACACTCATCAAGAGAATGCCAAGAGTGTGCAAAGCAGTCATCAAAGCAAAAGGTGGCTACTTTGAAGAACCTAGAATATAAGACATATTTTCAGTAGTTTCACACTTTTTTGTTAAGTATATAATTCCACATGTGTTAATTCATAGTTTTGATGCCTTCAGTGTGAATGTACAATTTTCATAGCCATGAAAATACAGAAAAATCTTAAAATGATAATTATACAAAGATGATGCAAAATGGAAACAAAACAATACGATATATAGAATTACATAAAATATAAAAAGGAATAATGAAAGAAAACTACTAAACCTGATGTTGCAGGAATGGCTCTTAACTTTATGGAGGAAAGTGCTCCGATTGGGAAAATGGAACACTCTCACACCGAACTATGTCTTCCAGAATGACAATGACAGACACCCAAATTCTGCTTATTCGATCAAGGTTACGCCCACATGCCTCCCCTTGGTGAGCTTATGTGGGGGCTGATTGTGGGATGTGCTAGGTCTGTTAGAATTTTATGAGATCCCCAACTAAACAGGATATCTTCGCCCCTGGAGGTCTCGGGCAGTAGATATTGTCGCCATGTTTCTTATCATGATTTTACCTGTACATAGTGATGAAACATTGCCTGGGTAGCATCATCCATCAGGCGTTATCAAATTGGTAGGGCTCTGACGGCCTTACGGTGATGTGAGTGAATGCGCTTAAAGTATGTGGAATTCCATGCAGGTCCAAAAGGATATCAGTCCTTTGCCACTTAGTCAATTTGTGTACATCCACTCTCTGGTAGTCCCCTGCTACCCCATATTGTCGAAAGGTTAATGTGAATGGAAGATGTAACAGCCTCTCAGTCAAAAATACATACCTCTGCACTCACTTTAATTTGATCTGCTTTCCTTTCAGAACATTAATAAATGTAAGGCAATTGTGGCTTTCCATGAACATTTGGGAACAAAGACAGTTCTTTAGGCTTATAGTTTACATTCGAGTTATAGAAAGCCACAGCATATAGTGTGCACCACTCACAAACCAGAATTCTGTTACATTCTCTAAGCCACAATCCATTTGACACTGGTTGGAAGAGTCTAAGGGTGCTTTCATATTGCGTTTTGTCACAAGTTCGTTGGTCCTGTCAAGGCTTACTTCTGAGCCCTCCGGCAAAAACGGGATTTGGGCGTATGCACCAACGGAGCCATAGGCTATAATGGTGCCGACAGAGTGAACGTAGGTTCTGACATGCATCATTTTCTGGTGTATATGCTTACTGAAGACGGACATCCAGACGCAGTCAACTACATCTAACTGTCTGCCTCCAGTATATGCCCGAAAATAATGCACGTTCACGCTGTTGGCACTATTATAATATATGACCCTGCCGGCGCATAAGCACGAATCCCGTTTTGCGGTGAAATTCAGATGTAAGCCCCAACTGGACCAACGAACGAGTGACAAAATGCAATGTGAAAGAACCCTAAGGAATCCCATGATTTTCACTATTAACTGCTACAAAGAGGTATGGACCTGCTGCAGGAGGATAAATAAAAAATAAAGGGAACACTTAAACATCACAATGTAACTCCAAGTCAATCACATTCCTGTGAAATCAACCTGTCCGGTTCTGAAGCAACACTGATTGTGAACCAATTTCTCCTGCTATTGTGCAAATGGAATAGACAACAGGTAGAAACGATAGGCATTAGCAAGCCCTATAAAGGAGTGTTTCTGCAGGTGGTGACCACAGACCATTTCTCTGTTCTCATCCTTCTTGGCTGTTGTTTTGATCACTTTTGCATTGTGTCATTGCTCTCACCCCTAGAGGTACAGTAACATGAAGCAGTATCTGCAGCACAACCCACAGAAGTTGCTCAGGTAGCGTAGCTCATCCAGGATGGCACATCAATCCGAGATGTGGCAAGAAGAATAGCTGTGTCTGTCAGCATAGTGTCCAGGGCATGGAGCAGATACCAGGAGACAGGCCAGTACACCAGAAGACGTGGAGGGAGCCATAGGAGGGCAACAACCCAGCATCAGGATCACTATATCCTCCTTTCTGCAAGGAGTAGCAGTGCCAGAGCCCTGCAAAATGACCTCCAGCAAGCCACTAAAATCCATGTGTCTGCTCAAACTGTAAGAAACAGACTCCATGAGGGCCCGACGTCCACAAGTGGGTATTGTGCTTACAGCCCAACACTGTTCAGGGCGATTGTCATTTGCCAGAGAACACCAATATTAACAGATTCCATATTGGCACCCTGTGCTCTTCATGGACAAGAGCAGGTTCACACTCAGCACATGTGACAGACGTGACAGAGTCTGGAGACGCCGTGGAGAACATTCTGCTGCATACAACATTCTCCAGCCAGCATGACCGGTTTGGCAGTGGACGTGGGGAGGCCTTTCTTTGGTGGGCCACACAGCCCTCTATGTGCAAGCCAAAGGTACCATAACGGCCATTAGGTACCGGGATGAGATCCTCAGACCCATTATGAGACCATATGCAGGTGCAGTGGGCCCTGGGTTCCTTCTGATGCATGACAATGCTAGGCCTCATGAAGCTGAAGTGTGTCAGCAGTTCCTGCATGGTGAAGGTATTGATGCTTTGGACTGGCCTGCCCGTTCCCCAAATCTGAATCCAATCGAGCACATCTGGGGTGTCATGTCTCATTCCATCCACCAACCACGTTGCACCACAGACTGTCCAGGAGTTGACTGATGCTTTAATCCAGGTCTGGGAGAAGATCCCTCAGGGGAACATCCACCGCCTCATCAGGAGCATGCCCAGGCGTTTTAGGGAGGTCATACAGGTACACGGAGGCTGCACCCTACTGAGCATCATTTCCTTTTCTTGAGGCATTTCCACTGAAGTTGGATCAGCCTGTAATTTTATTTTCCACTTTGATTTTGAGTATCATTCCAAATCCAGACCTCCATGGGATATTCATTTTGATTTACATTGATCATTTTTATGTTTTATTGTTCTCAACGCATTCCACTATGTAATGAATAAAGATTTGCAACTGGAATATTTCATTCAGTAATATCTAGGATGTGGTATTTTAGTGTTCCCTTTATTTTTTTGAGCAGTGTACATTATGTGACAAGTTATCAATAGTCGACATACACCCAAGGTAATAACAAATAATGATTTGGCATATGCATACCATGGTATTGAATACATACTTGGTAGGCAGCAGGAGCTTCCCTGTGATGCGCCCACCCTAAATATTATACTTATATAACATGGGGCGGTAGCCGTGGGCGAGGCACTTGTCTCTTGTGCCCCAGCACTTTATATGAAGTTTGGGTCCTGGCTGTGTGGACTTGTGCAATGGGGGCGCTACGACCTTGCAGGCCACATGGTACCGATGAGTTTGGTTGGCCAGGACCAGTGATCACAAAATAATAAGTTTTCATTTATCCTTTAATAAGATGTGTAGTAGAGGGGTTACAAGGACACTAAACTTCAGGAAGGCAAATTTCCAACGGTTGAGAGATGATCTTAGTGCAATAAACTGGGACGATATCCTGAGACATAAAACTACACAAAGCAAATGGGAGACATTTATTAGCATCCTTAATAGGACCTGTGCACAATATATACCCTATGGGAATAAACATGCTAGAAATAGGAGGAAACCACTATGGCTAAATAGAGCTGTAAGGGCCGCAATAAGTGACAAAAAAAGCATTTAGAGAACTAAAGCAAGTAGGTAGTGATGAGGCATTAAATAAATACAGAAAATTAAATAAATTCTGTAAAAACCACATCAAGTCAGCAAAGATTGAGACAGAGAGACTCATTGCCAGAGAAAGTAAAAATAATCCCAAAATATTCTTTAACTGCATAAATAGTAAAAAACAAAAAAATGATAGTGTTGGCCCCCTTAAAAATAGTCTGGGTGAAATGGTGGATGAGGATGAGGAAGAAGCCAATATGCTAAATGATTTTTTTTCAACAGTATTTACACAAGAAAATGGCATGACAGAAAACATGATTAGTGATGACAAAAATTCTCCATTAAATGTCACTTGCTTAACCCAGCAGGACGTACGGCGGCGTCTAAAAATTACTAAAGTTGACAAATCCCTGGGCCTGGATGGGATACACCCCCAAGTACTGCAGGAATTAAGTAGCGTCATAGATAGACCATTATTTTTAATCTTTAAAGATTCCATAATAACAGGATCTGTACCACAGGACTAGCGTATGGCAAATGTGGTGCCAATATTCAAAAAGGGGACAAAAAACGAATTTAGAAATTATAGGCCAGTAAGCTTAACCTTTACTGTGGGTAAAATCCTGGAGGGTTTCCTAAGAGATGCTATACTAGAGTATCTGAAGAAGAATAACCTCATGACCCAATATCAACATGGGTTTACGAGGGACCGTTCCTGTCAAACTAATCTGATCATCTTTTATGAGGAGGTAAGTTCTGGACTGGACCAAAGAAATACAGTGGATGTTGTGTATATGGACTTTTCAAAAGCTTTTGATATGGTTCCACACAAAAGGTTGATACATAAAATTAGAACAATGGGGATAGGGGAAAATATATGTACAGTGCTGGCCAAAAGTATTGGCACCCCTGCAATTCTGTCAGATAATACTCAGTTTCTTCCTGAAAATGATTGCAATCACAAATTCTTTGGTATTATTATCTTCATTTAATTTACTTGCAAGGAAAAACACAAAAGAGAATGCAGCAAAAATCAAATCATTGATCATTTCACACAAAATTCCAAAAAATGGCCGGACAAAAGTATTGGCACCCTCAGCCTAATACTTGGTTGCACAACCTTTAGCCAAAATAACTGCGAACAACTGCTTCCGGTAACCATCAATGAATTTCTTACAATGCTCTGCTGGAATTGTAGACCATTCTTCTTTGGCAAACTGCTCCAGGTCCCTGATATTTGAAGGGTGCCTTCTCCAAACTGCCATTTTGAGATCTCTCCACAGGTGTTCTATGGGATTTAGGTCTGGACTCATTGCTGGCCACCTTAGAAGTCTCCAGTGCTTTCTCTAAAACCATTTTATTGTGCTTTTGGAAGTGTGTTTTGGGTCATTGTCCTGCTGGAAGACCCATGACCTCTGAGGGAGACCCAGCTTTCTCACACTGGGCCCTACATTATGGTGCAAAATTTGTTGGTAGTCTTCAGACTTCATAATGCCATGCACACGGTCAAGCAGTCCAGTGCCAGAGGCAGCAAAGCAACTCCAAAACATCAGGGAACCTCCGCCATGTTTGACTGTAGGGACCGTGTTCTTTTCTTTGGATGCCACTTTTTTTTTCCTGTACACTCTATGTTGATGCTTTTTCCCAAAAAGCTCTACTTTTGTCTCATCTGACCAGAGAACATTCTTCCAAAACGTTTTAGGCTTTCTCAGGTAAGTTTTGGCAAACTCCAGCCTGGCTTTTTTATGTCTCAGGGTAAGAAGTGGGGTCTTCCTGGGTATCCTACCATACAGTCCCTTTTCATTCAGACGCCGACGGATAGTACGGGTTGACACTGTTGTACCCTCGGACTGCAGGGCAGCTTGAACTTGCTTGGATGTTAGTCGAGGTTCTTTATCCACCTTCCGCACAATCTTGCATTGAAATCTCTCGGCAATTTTTCTTTTCCGTCCACATCTAGGGAGGTTAGCCACAGTGCCATGGGCTTTAAACTTTTTGATGACACTGCGCACGGAAGACACAGGAACATTCAGGTCTTTGGAGATGGACTTGTAGCCTTGAGATTGCTCATGCTTCCTCACAATTTGGTTTCTCAAGTCCTCAGACAGTTCTTTGGTCTTCTTTCTTTTCTCCATGCTCAATGTGGTACACACAAGGACACAGGACAGAGGTTGAGTCAACTTTAATCCATGTTAACTGGTTGCAAGTGTGATTTAATTATTGCCAACACCTGTTAGGTGCCACAGGTAAGTTACAGGTGCTACCGGGGACGTATTAGTACGCATATTTGCGTACTACCCGTTCAGTGAGGGCTGCTGCGCTGAGCCCTCACTGAACGGAGCACATGTCAGCTGATCCTTACAGCTGACATGTGCCCGCAACAGCCGCGGGTAGAATCACGATCCACCCGCGGCTGTTAACATGTTAAATGCCGCTGTCAATCTCTGACAGCAGCATTTAATGCGCGCTTCCGGGTAGCGCGTTATAAGCCCCGCCCACCGGCGACCCCGTCACGTGATCGCGGGTCGCCGATGGGTGGGCATGACAACCCAGGGTCTGCAGCAGACGCCTGTGGTTGTCATGATCTTGTCGCTATGAGCGCCACCTAGTGGTCGGTGCTCATAGCACAGGACCATTTCTGCTGCATGCAGGGGACCTGCTCGTCCCCTGTATGTAGCAGAGGCGATCGGATAGTTGCTGCTTCTAGTCTCCTATGGAGACTATAGAAGCATGCAAAAAGTAAAAAAAAAAAGTTTTTAAAAATATTAAAAAAAATAAAAAAATATAAAAGTTTAAATCACCCCCCTTTCGCCCCATTCAAAATAAAATATATATAAAAAAAAAAACCACATACACATATTTGGTATCGCCGCGTTCAGAATCGCCCGATCTATCAATATAAAAAAAGAATTAATCCGATCGGTAAACGGCGTAACGAGAAAAAAATTCTAAACGCCAGAATTACGTTTTTTGGTCGCCGCAAAATTGCAATAAAATGCAATAGCGGGCGATCAAAACATCGGATCTACGCCAAATGTTATCAATAAAAACGTCAGCCCGGTGCGCAAAAAATAAGCCATCAACCAGCCCCAGATCACGAAAAATGGAGACGCTACGGGTCTTAGAAAATGGCGCTATTTTTTTATTTATTTTTTTACCACATTTTGGATTTTTTTTTCACCACTTAAATATAAAAGAACCTATACATGTTTGGTGTCTATGAACTCGTAATGACCTGTAGAATGAGAAGGGCAGGTCAGTTTTAGCATTCAGTGAACGTGGTAAAAAAATAAAAATAAAAAACAACTGTGGTATTGAACTTTTTTTGCAATTTTACCGCACTTGGAATTTTTTTCCCATTTTTCCGTACAGGATATGGTAAAACTAGTAATGGCGTTGAAAAGTAGAACTCGTCCCGCAAAAAATAAGCCCTCACATGGCCATATTGACCAAAAAATAAAAACGCTATGGCTCTGGGAACAAGGGGAGCAAAAACGAAAATGCAAAATCGAAAAATGCTCCGGGGCTTAAGGGGTTAATTACACGAATTAGAGAAGCATCACATGATTTTTCAAAGGGTGCCAATACTTTTGTCCACCCCCTTTTTTAGGTTTGGTGTGGAATTATATCCAATTTGGCTTTAGGACAATTCTTTTTGTGTTTTTTTCATTGAAGACAAATTAAATGAAGAGAATAATACCAAAGAATTTGTGATTGCAATCATTTTCAGGAAGAAACTGAGTATTATCTGACAGAATTGTAGGGGTGCCAATACTTTTGGCCAGCACTGTATGTGGGTTAAGAACTGGCTCAGTGATAGGAAACAAAGGGTGGTTATTAATGAAGCACACTCAGACTGGGTCTCAGTTAACAGTGGGGTACCACGGGGGTCAGTATTGAGCCCGCTTCTTTTTAACATATTTATTAATGACCTTGTAGGGGGCATACAGAGTAGTATTTCAATATTTGCAGATGACACTAAACTCTGCAGGGTAATCAATACAGAGGAGGACAATTTTATATTACAGTAGGATCTATGTAAACTAGAAGCTTGGGCTGATAAATGGCAAATGAGCTTTAATGGGGATAAATGCAAGGTAATGCACTTGGGTAGAGGAAATAAAATGTATAATTATATGCTTAATTGTAAAACACTGGGCAAAACTGTCACTGAAAAAGACCTGGGTGTATTGGTGGACGACAAGTTTACGTTTGGTGGCCAGTGTCCGGCAGCTGCTGCAAAGGCAAATAAAATAATGGGATGCATTAAAAGAGGCATAGAACTCATGAGGAGAACATAATTTTACCTCTATACAAGTCACTAGTGCGACCACACTTAGAATACTGTGTACAGTTCTGGTCTCCGGTGTATAAGAAAGACATAACTTAACTAGAGCGGGAGCAGAGAAGAGCGACCAAGGTTATTAGAGGACTGGGGGGTCTGCAATACCAAGACAGGTTATTACACTTGGAGTTATTTACTTTGGAAAAACGAAGGCTTAGGGGTGATCTTATTACTATGTACAAGTATATGAGGGGACAGTACAAAGACCTTTCTACTGATCTTTTTACTCTGAGGCCTGAGACGGGGACAAGGCGGCATCTTCTACGTCTGGAGGAAAGAAGGTTTAATCATAATCACAAACGTGGATTCTTTACTGTAAGGGCAGTGAGACTATGGAACTCTCTGCCGCATGATGTTGTAATGAGTGATTCACTACTAAAATTTAAGAAGGGCATGGATGCCTTTCTTGAAAAGTATAATATTACAGGTTATATATACTAGATTCCTTGATAGGGCGTTGATCCAGGGAACTAGTCAGATTCCCTTATGGAGTCGGGAAGGAATTTTTTTCCCCAATGTGGAGCTTGGTGTTTGCCACATGGTTATTTTTTGCCTTCTTCTGGATCAACATGTTAGGCTATGGGTTGAACTAGATGGACTTAGTAACATAGTTTTTTAAGGTTGAAGGAAGACTATGTTAGATGTTAGACAGTTCAATGAGGGAGACCACCAGTCCAAAATAAGCTTTTTACCAAAATAAACGTTTTACTGAACAACAACTTGTTGGGGATTATATACAGTAGACAGTGTGTACACAACTTGATGAACGTTTCTTTCATAATATGGAGAATTTTCCAGTTTCAATTCCTTCCAATTTTTACTCGCTTATTCTTTCTTTACCATTCCTCTCTACTTCACCACAGCCCAGCTCAGTACTACAGTCCAGCTAGCAAGAGTCCTACTCTCAACCCTCAGTTCCAAGTCTTCTTTCCCCTCTAGGGAACTATATTGCCGGGATTTATCTTCCCTGTCTCTCTGTCTCTGATGCTCTGGAACCCCCCCCTCCCCCCGTCCTGTCTAGGCCAATTACCCCTGTGTTATAAACTCTGGGCCGTACTGCTAGACGTCCTGTCCCAGGACCCGTCTCCAATCGATTACTCTATCCCTTCAGTCACTTCTCTTTCTAGGATCTCGGTATTTCTCATCTCGGTCTCCTCTCACAGTTGGGACACCCACATCATGTGGCACTGCTCACGTTAGACCTTAGGTCTTTCTACGCACACTGGGCCCTTTTCTGATGTTCTGAAATTGTCTTTGTCCCTTAAGCCTAGCCCCTCCCACTCTTGGCTTTTCTCAAACTTAACTCTAAACTGTCCCTGTTAACTACCTATTGCTGGGCAGAACACAGCTTTGTCACTAACAATAGATTATTACACATACAAACCTCATTAACACACAGCACTATTCCCATTACACAACACAACATCACACTTGTTCTTCAAGGGGGAACGTGGGCAATATGTCCATCTCCTTACACATTCAACTTGTATACACCATCCTAATATTGATTATACATAGCATATACTCGTGATCCATCTATGCAGCATATCTCCCTTTATATCTTTTGTACATATCAGTTTACATTTTACACTTGTGAAGAAATGTGTCCTTCTCCTTTGTTTATCCCCCACACTTTTTATTACTTGACTAATAAAATGAATTTTACTACAGTACAGACCAAAAGTTTGGACACACCTTCTCATTTAAAGATTTTTCTGTATTTTCATGACTATGAAAATTGCACATTCACACTGAAGGCATCAAAACTATGAATTAACACATGTGGAATTATATACTTAACAAAAAAGTGTGAAACCACTGAAAATATGTCTTAGATTCTAGGTTCTTCAAAGTAGCCACCTTTTGCTTTGATGACTGCTTTGCACACTCTTGGCATTCTCTTGATGAGCTTCAAGAGGTAGTCACCGGAAAAGGTCTTCCAACAATCTTGAAGCTGTTCCCAGAGATGCTTAGCACTTGTTGGCCCTTTTGTTTTCACTCTGCGGTCCAGCTCACCCCAAACCATCTCGATTGGGTTCAGGTCTGGTGACTGTGGAGGCCATGTCATCTGGCGTAGCACCCCATCACTCTCCTACTTGTTCAAATAGCCCTTACACAGCCTGGAGGTGTGTTTGGGGTCATTGTCCTGTTGAAAAATAAATGATGGTCCAACTAAACGCAAACCGGATGGAATCGCATGCCACTGCAAGATGCTGTGGTAGCCAAACTGGTTCAGTATGCCTTCAATTTTGAATAAATCCCCAACAGTGTCACAAGCAGAGCACCCCCAAACCATCACACCTCCTCCTCCATGCTTCACGGTGGGAACCAGGCATGTAGAGTCCATCCGTTCACCTTTTCTGCGTTGCACAAAGACACGGTGGTTGGAACCAAATCTCAAATTTGGACTCATCAGACCAAAGCACAGATTTCCACTGGTCTAATGTCCATTCCTTGTGTTCTTTAGCCCAAAAAAGTCTCTTCTGCTTGTTGCCTGTCCTTAGCAGTGGTTTCCTAGCCGCTATTTTACCATGAAGGCCTGCTGCACAAAGTCTCCTCTTAACAGTTGTTGAAGTGATGTGTCTGCTGCTAGAACTCTGTGTGGCATTGACCTGGTCTCTAATCTGAGCTGCTGTTAACCTGCGATTTCTGAGGCTGGTGACTCGGATAAACTTATCCTGAGAAGCAGAGGTGACCCTTGGTCTTCCTTTCCTGAGGCGGTCCTCATGTGAGCCAGTTTCTTTGTAGCGCTTGATGGTTTTTGCAACTGCACTTGGGGACACTTTCAAAGTTTTCCCAATTTTTCGCACTGACTGACCTTCATTTCTTAAAGTAATGATGGCCACTCGTTTTTCTTTACTTAGCTGCTTTTTTCTTGCCATAATACAAATTCTAACAGTCTATTCAGTAGGACTATCAGCTGTGTATCCACCAGACTTCTGCACAACACAACTGATGGTCCCAACCCCATTTATAAGGCAAGAAATCCCACTTATTAAACCTGACAGGGCACACCTGTGAAGTGAAAACCATTTCCGGTGACTACCTCTTGACGCTCATCAAGAGAATGCCAAGAGTGTGCAAAGCAGTCATCAAAGCAAAAGGTGGCTACTTTGAAGAACCTAGAATATAAGACATATTTTCAGTTGTTTCACACTTTTTTGTTAAGTATATAATTCCACATGTGTTAATTCATAGTTTTGATGCCTTCAGTGTGAATGTACAATTTTCATAGTCATGAAAATACAGAAAAATCTTTAAATGAGAAGGTGTGTCCAAACTTTTGGTCTGTACTGTATATTGAAATGACTTGTTTCATTGACTTCATTATCGCTTTTTTGGTGCTTCACAATTCTAATGTGTATGGTGGCCTTTAACCCCTTAACAACATTTGCCGTACTAATACGCGTCTGTGCCCTGGGACTTAAGAGCCAGACCCGTATTAGTACGTCATATCTTTAATGCGGCACCGCGACTTAAGTCGCAGTGACAGCATTAAAGTTACGGTGCCATCCTACCTCCTGTTAGATGGCGTCATCATCCCGGGGGCTGTCGCCGCCCCCCCGCACCAGCGATCGCTGTGATTGGCTGTTCAAATCTGAACAGCCAATCACAGCATTTCTCACTGTTTCCGGCAATGTGATTGCCAGAAACAGTGATCTGCAGCTTAGGATCGGTGCTCCTATGAGCACCGATCCTAGGATGTTGATAGGACACCCCAGCCCTGGCCCCGGACTGCTATGATCGGTGCGATCGCCGATCACATCGATCGCACCGATCGTAGCGCGACCGCGCGGTGACAGGGCGGTCATGGGGCGGTGACCGGCTTGTGACCTGCCTGTCACCGCCCCATGACCCCCTGTAATGTGATTCAAGCCCCCAGACTGCTCTGATTGGAGCGATCGATGATGACATCGATCGCTCCAATCAGAGTACCTGAATACAGGTGACCGGCGGTCACAAGGAAGTGTCACCTCTCTGTGACCCCCTGTGGTGCGTGCTCTGCTCCAGCCATATCTGATTGGTGCAATCAGTGTCACCAATCAGATGGCTGGGGCACAACATGCACCACAGGGGGTCACAGAGGGGTGACACCTCCCTGTGACCGCCTGGTCACCTGTATTCAGGTACTCTGATTGGAGCGATCAATGTCATCAATGATTGCTCCAATCAGATTACCTCCACCTGTCACCACCCCATCATCACCCTGTGACCGCCCTGCAGACCCTCACATTTGGTGAGGATTTCTACAGAGCGATGTCTGTGCTGGGCCTTGTAGTGCCACAGAATATTCTGTGACACCACAAGACCATCTTCTCACTGTTCCAGTAGCTGCTGCTGCTGCTGCTCCTGGATCTTCTGTTCCAGCGTCCTGGATCTTGTGCTCCAGCTCCTGGATCTTTTGCTCCTGACCTGCTGTGGTTCCTGCTCCAGAGCCTGCTGCTGATCCTGCAGAGAAGACTTTGGTAAGTCTGTTCTCCCCTCATCCACCCCAATCCCCCCTCCCCCCTCTTTTTACCCCCGTAACCTTTTTTTCTGCATCCTGCAGCGGTCTCCAGCTCTGGTCCGAGTCTCCAGCTCCACTCCCGGTCACCAGCGCCGGGCTCCTGGTCACCAGCGCCGGGCTCCCGGTCTCCTGCTCTGGGTCTTCTTCTGTTCCAGTCCTGCTGACCCTTTGGTATGTCCATCTCTGATCTCCCCTCATCCACCCCAATCCCCCTCTTCCCACTCCCCTGTCTTTTTACCCCTCTTCCCACTCCCCTGTCTTTTTACCCCCCTTCCCACCCCAATCCGCCTCACCCCAGTGTCCCTGTTAATTCTTTTGCTTCCGGTCTCCTGCTCCGGGCTCCTGGTCTCCTGCACTGGGCTCCTGGTCTCCTGCACCAGGCTCCTGGTCTCCTGCACCGGGCTCCTGGTCTCCTGCACCGGGCTCCTGCTCTGGGTCTTCTGTTCCAGTCCTGCTGACCCTTTGGTAAGTCTATCTCTGATCTCCCCTCATCCACCCCAATCCCCCTCTTCCCACTCCCCTGTCTTTTTACTCCTCTTCCCACTCCCCTGTCTTTTTACCCCCCTTCCCACCCCAATCCGCCTCACCCCAGTGTCCCTGTTAATTCTTTTGCTTCTGATCTCCAGCTCCAGTACCGGTCTCCTGCTCTCGGGCTCCTGCTCCGGGCTCCTGCGCCGGGCTCCCGGTCACCAGCTTCGGACTCCTGGTCACCAGCGCCGGGCTCCTGGTCTCCTGCACCGGGCTCCTGGTCTCCTACACCGGGCTCCCGGTCACCTGCTCCGGGTTCCCGGTCTCCTGCTCCGGGTTCCCGGTCTCCTGCTCCGGGCCCCCGGTCTCCTGCTCCGGGCCCCCGGTCTCCTGCTCCGGGCCCCCGGTCTTCCTGCTCCGGGCTCCCGTCTTCCTGCTCCGGGCTCCCGGTCACCAGCGCCGGGCTCCTGCTCCGGGCTCCCGGTCCTGAAAGAAGAACAGAGGGGACTTTGGTAAGTAATCTGATCTCCCCTCATCCAACCCAATTCCCCTCTTCCCACTCCCCACACATTTGTGCGCACATCCAGCAGCCGCCGAGTATTGATCGGTGGCATAGTTCACCAATCCACACTCGTGCTCGCTGTTTGCACCACATACAGTATTTCCTTTTTCCACACACTCTAAATAAAGTACTGACACACACACTCTCAAAGTATTGACACACACGCACCACATACATAACAAACAATGTCCGGCTCATCCCAAACTCAGTATTCAGCGGAGGAGGCATACGCTATTCTTGCCTCCGACACTGACAGTGAGGGTGAGGATCCCACATTTCTTTATTTTTCCGACTCCTCGTCGTCTTCCTCCTTCTCTTCTTCCTCCTTCTCTTCCTCAGGTTCTGCTGGCCCGCCCCGCCGTCGAAGGAGAGATGTTCCAGCGCCCCCCACTACTGAGCCTATATGGACTTCGCCCCCCGAAAATAATGAGCCGCTGATTCCTGATTTCGTAGCGGAATCAGGAATCAAGTTTGACACCACCGGCCTCACAGAAATAGACTTTTTCAAAGTCTTTTTCTCTGAGGATTTTATAAACCTCATGGTGGGCCAAACTAATTTATACGCTCATCAATTTTTAGAACAAAACCCCTCTTCATCATTTTCTAACTGGTCTCCTGTAGACGCAGTAGAAATGATGAAGTTTTGGGGCTTGGTCCTTCTTATGGGGATCTTGAAGAAGCCCGAGCTTCGGCAATACTGGAGTGTTGACGTTTTGTATAACACTCCAGTGTTCCGAATGGTCATGCCCCGGACACGTTTTCAGGCCATCTACAAGTTCTTGCATTACCAAGATAATGCAAGGTGTCCTGCACGCGATGACCCGAACTTTGATCGCCTTTTCAAAGTTCGGCCGGTCATCGAACACTTCAACAACAAGTTTGGTGAAGTGTACGTGCCCCAAAGGGACATCTGTGTGGATGAGTCCTTAATTTCTTTTAAGGGGCGGCTTGGATTCCGGCAGTACCTGCCCAGTAGGAGGGCAAGGTATGGGATCAAACTGTATAAACTTTGTGAGAGTACCTCAGGATACACTCACAAGTTTAGAGTTTATGAAGGGAAGGACTCCCGGATTGAACCCCCTGAATGCCCCCCTGTTCTGGGAGTGAGTGGGAAAATTGTGTGGGACTTTGTGCACCCACTGCTTGATAAAGGTTATCACCTCTACGTGGATAACTTTTATACAAGTATCCCGCTCTTCCAGTCCCTCTCTGCGTGACGTACCGCAGCCTGCGGTACTGTCCGCAAAATTCAGAAAGGCCTCCCAAAGACGCTAATTGGGCAGCTGCTCAAAAGGGGTGAGAGCAGAGCCCAATGTAGCGACCACCTGTTGATGGTCAAGTACAAGGACAAAAGGGATGTCCTTTTCTTGACCACCATACATGGTGATGGCAGCACACTCAGCACTGTACGAGGTTCCACTACACAGGTCGTCAAACCAGACTGTGTAGTGGGGTACAACAAGTACATGGGGGGAGTTGATCTCTCTGATCAAGTCCTCCAGCCATACAGTGCTTTGAGAAAGGCCAGAGTGTGGTACAAGAAGCTGGCCGTGCACATTGTACAGATGGCAATGCATAACGCTTTCCTTCTGTCACGATGTGCTGGCCAGACTTCTGCGTCGTATCTTCAGTTTCAGGAAACAGTTATCAAGGCCCTGATATTTGGCAGCGGTGACAGAGCGGGCCCAAGTACTTCTGGAATTGAAGGACCAAGAATTGTACCAGGCCAGCATTTCCCAGGGCAGATCCCTCACAGCGGAAAAAAAGGAAAGTCGCAAAAGAGGTGCCGAGTGTGTTACCGAAGGGGAATACGCAAGGACACCATTTACCAATGTGACACCTGCCCCGACAAACCTGGCCTGTGTATGAAACACTGCTTCAAAAGGTACCATACTTCGATGGACTATTGAATTAATTTCTGACGTATGACAACCTGACGAACACTGAACAGCTGACGTAGTGTTCGTCAGGTTGTCATACATCAGTTGTGTAGTGTTCGTCAGATTGTCCTACACAACTGATGTATAACACTACATTACAAAATTCAAAAATCAACTAACACTACCAAAAAGGGGGCACTTGTTAGGCATTTCACTGTTTAGGCACTGTTTTGGGCTCTGAGAACATGACATGACGCCAGCAGACCATTCCATCAAAGTCTGCATTCAAAAGCGTCACTCCTTCCCTTCCGAGCCCTTACATGCGCCCAAACAGTAGTTTTTTCCAACACATGGGGTATATGAGTACTCAGGAGAAATTGCACAACAACTTATGGGGTGCAATTTCTCCTGGTACCCTTGTGAAAATATTTTTTTTTGCATTTTTGTAGAAAAAATGTTTTTTTTTATTTTCACAAGTCAACATTATGATTTTCTATGAGGCACCTGGGGGTTCAATGGGCTCACCACACATCTATATAAGTTCCCCGGGGGATCTAGTTTCCAAAATGGGGTCACTTGTGGGGGAGCTCCAATGTTTGGGCACACAGGGACTCTTCAAATGCAACATGGTATCCGCTAAAAAATTGTCGGCTCAAATTGTTAGCGGACACCATGTTGTGTTTGGAGAGCCCCTCTGTGCCCAAACATTGGAGCTCCCCCACAAGTGACCCCATTTTGGAAACTAGACCCCCCAAGGCACCTATCTAGATGCATAGTGAGCACTTGGAACCCCTAGGTGCTTCACATATTGATTCGTAAAAATGGAAAAGTATTTTTTTTTCCACTTTTTCATTTTTACGAATCAATTTGTGAAGCACCTCGGGGTTCCTAGTGCTCACTATGCATCTAGATATGTGCCTTGGGTTGTCTAGTTTCCAAAATGGGGTCACTTGTGGGGGAGCTCCAATGTTTGGGCACACAGGGGCTCTCTAGACCCAACATGGTGTCCGCTAACAATTTAAGCCGACAATTTGTTAGCGGATACCATGTTGCATTTGAAGAGTCCCTGTGTGCCCAAACATTGGAGCTCCCCCACAAATGACCCCATTTTGGAAACTAGACCCCCCCAAGGCACCTATCTAGATGCATAGTGAGCAGTTGCAACCCCCAGGTGCTTCACAAATTGATTCGTAAAAATGAAAAAGTGAAAAAAAAAACACTTTTTCATTGTTACGAATCAATTTGTGAAGCACCTGGGGGTTCCAACTCCTCACTATGCATCTAGATAGGTGCCTTGGGGGGTCTAGTTTCCAAAATGGGGTCACTTGTGGGGGAGCTCCAATGTTTGGGCACAAAGGGGCTCTCTAAATGCAACATGGTGTCCGCTAACAATTTGAGACGATTTTCCATTCAATTTGTTAGCAGACACCATGTTGCATTTGGAGTGTCCCTGTGTGCCCAAACATTGGAGCTCCCCCACAAGTGACCCCATTTTGGAAACTAGACCCCCCAAGGCACCTATCTAGATGCATAGTGAGCAGTTGCAACCCCCAGGTGCTTCACAAATTCATTCGTAAAAATGAAAAAGTGAAAAAAAAAACACTTTTTCATTGTTACGAATCAATTTGTGAAGCACGTGGGGGTTCCAACTGCTCACTATGCATCTAGATAGGTGCCTTGGGGGGTCTAGTTTCCAAAATGGGGTCACTTGTGGGGGAGCTCCAATGTTTGGGCACAAAGGGGCTCTCTAAATGCAACATGGTGTCGCTAACAATTTGAGCCGATTTTCCATTCAATTTGTTAGCAGACACCATGTTGCATTTGGAGTGTCCCTGTGTGCCCAAACATTGGAGCTCCCCCACAAGTGACCCCATTTTGGAAACTAGACCCCCCCAAGGCACCTATCTAGATGCATAGTGAGCAGTTGCAACCCCCAGGTGCTTCACAAATTGATTCGTAAAAATGAAAAAGTGAAAAAAAAAAACACTTTTTCATTGTTACGAATCAATTTGTGAAGCACCTGGGGGTTCCAACTGCTCACTATGCATCTAGATCGGTGCCTTGGGGGGTCTAGTTTCCAAAATGGGGTCACTTGTGGGGGAGCTCCAATGTTTGGGCACAAAGGGGCTCTCTAAATGCAACATGGTGTCTGCTAACAATTTGAGCCGATTTTCCATTCAATTTGTTAGCAGACACCATGTTGCATTTGGAGTGTCCCTGTGTGCCCAAACATTGGAGCTCCCCCACAAGTGACCCCATTTTGGAAACTAAACCCCCCAAGGCACCTATCTAGATGCATAGTGAGCAGTTGCAACCCCCAGGTGCTTCACAAATTGATTCGTAAAAATGAAAAAGTGAAAAAAAAAACACTTTTTCATTGTTACGAATCAATTTGCGAAGCACCTGGGGGTTCCAACTGCTCACTATGCATCTAGATAGGTGCCTTGGGGGGTCTAGTTTCCAAAATGGGGTCACTTGTGGGGGAGCTCCAATGTTTGGGCACAAAGGGGCTCTCTAAATGCAACATGGTGTCCGCTAACAATTTGAGCCGATTTTCCTTTCAATTTGTTAGCAGACACCATGTTGCATTTGGAGTGTCCCTGTGTGCCCAAACATTGGAGCTCCCCTACAAGTGACCCCATTTTGGAAACTAGACCCCCCAAGGCACCTATCTAGATGCATAGTGAGCAGTTGCAACCCCCAGGTGCTTCACAAATTGATTCGTAAAAATAAAAAAGTGAAAAAAAAAACTTTTTCATTGTTACGAATCAATTTGTGAAGCACCTGGGGGTTCCAACTGCTCACTATGCATCTAGATAGGTGACTTGGGTGGTCTAGTTTCCAAAATGGGGTCACTTGTGGGGGAGCTCCAATGTTTGGGCACAAAGGGGCTCTCTAAATGTAACATGGTGTCGCTATCAATTTGAGCCGATTTTCCATTCAATTTGTTAGCAGACACCATGTTGCATTTGGAGTGTCCCTGTGTGCCCAAACATTGGAGCTCCCCCACAAGTGACCCCATTTTTGAAACTAGACCCCCCAAGTCACCTATCTAGATGCATAGTGAGCAGTTGCAACCCCCAGGTGCTTCACAAATTGATTCGTAAAAATGAAAAAGTGGAAAAAAAACACTTTTTCATTGTTACGAATCAATTTGTGAAGCACCTGGGGGTTGCAACTGCTCACTATGCATCTAGATAGGTGCCTTGGGGGGTCTAGTTTCCAAAATGGGGTCACTTATGGGGGAGCTCCAATGTTTGGGCACAAAGGGGCTCTCTAAATGCAACATGGTGTCCGCTAACAATTTGAGCCGATTTTCCATTCAATTTGTTAGCAGACACCATGTTGCATTTGGAGTGTTCCTGTGTGCCCAAACATTGGAGCTCCCCCACAAGTGACCCCATTTTGGAAACTAGACCCCCCAAGGCACCTATCTAGATGCATAGTGAGCAGTTGCAACCCCCAGGTGCTTCACAAATTGATTCGTAAAAATGAAAAAGTAAAAAAAAAACACTTTTTCATTGTTACGAATCAATTTGTGAAGCACCTGGGGGTTCCAACTGCTCACTATGCATCTAGATAGGTGCCTTGGGGGGTCTAGTTTCCAAAATGGGGTCACTTGTGGGGGAGCTCCAATGTTTGGGCACACAGGGGCTCTCTAAACGCAACATGGTGTCCGCTAATTATTCAAGCAAATTTTACAATCAAAAAGTCAAATGGCGCTCCTTCCCTTCCGAGCCCTACAGTGCGCCCAAACAGTGTTTTTTCCCCAAATATTGGGTATCTTCGTGCCCAGGGGAAATTGCACAACAAATTTTGCGGTCCATTTTTTCTTGTTACCCCTGTGAAAATAAAAAAAATTGGGTCTAAAGTAACATTTTTGTGAAAAAAGTTAAATGTTCATTTTTTTCTTCCACATTCAAAAAATTTCTATGAAGCACCTGAAGGGTTAATAAAGTTCTTGAATGTGGTTTTGAGCACCTTGAGGGGTGCAGTTTTTAGAATGGTGTCACTTTTGGGTATTTTCTGTCATAAAGACCTCTCAAAGTGACTTCAAATGTGATGTGGTCCCTAAAAAAATGGTTTGTAAATTTTGTTGGAAAAATGAGAAATCGCTGGTCAACTTTTAACCCTTATAGCTCCCTAACAAAAAAAAATTTTGGTTCCAAAATTGTGCTGATGTAAAGTAGACATGTGGGAAATGTTATTTATTAACTCTTTTGTGTGACATATCGCTCTGATTTCAGGGCTTAAAAATTCTAATTTTGAAAATTGCAAAATTTTCGCCAAATTTCCATTTTTTTCACAAATAAACGCAAGTGATATCGAAGAAATTTTTCCACAATCATGAAGTACCATATGTCACGAAAAAACAATCTCAGAATCAGGGGGATCCGTTGAAGCGTTCCAGAGTAATTACCTCATAAAGTGACAGTGGTCAGAATTGTAAAAATTGGCCCGGTCATTAACGTGCAAACCACCCGCGGGGCTTAAGGGGTTAAAGTTGGAACAAAAAAGCAACAGAAACAGTGATGCTTGAAAATATGTGATCCTTTCAGAATTTTCCAAATTTTAGCATAAATTTGACCTAAAACTAAATAAGATGTTGACATGTCCCAAAAATAGATGAAGAGAACCAAATCAAAAATTAGACTTTTATTTTTAATTGAGGAAAATGATCCAA
The DNA here is from genome assembly GCF_046119375.1 of Phyllobates terribilis. Lineage (NCBI taxonomy): Eukaryota > Metazoa > Chordata > Amphibia > Anura > Dendrobatidae > Phyllobates > Phyllobates terribilis. The sequence continues at coordinate 335,730,449 of NW_027362771.1, forward strand.
GATCACATGCTTATGAATGACAAAAGTACATGAACGTTTAGGATTAGAAGATAATTTGGAGGGGATATTGGAGTCTGGTGTTTTAAATAAATGGGATGACAATCAGGTGTGAGTGGGTGCCCTATTTTATTTAAAGAATAGGGATCTGATTTTTGCAACACGTGTTTGTGCAACTGTGTAATATGGCACAAACAGAGGAGATTTCTACGTACTTCAGAAGAAGAGCTATTGAGGCTCATCAGGCTGAAAAAGCTTACTCATCCAATCCACAGTTGGACAGATTGTGTATAAATGGAGGAAGTTCAAGACCGTTACCCTCCCCAGGAGTGATTGACCAGCAAAATTCAATCCAAGATGAAGACTTATAATAGTAGTTCGTGAGGTCACCAAGGAACCCAAGGTCCCCTATAAGCAACTAAAGGTCTTTCTAATATTGATGCTCATGAGTCCACCATCAGGACACAGACCAATAATAGTGTGCATGGCAGGATTGCAAGACGAAAGCCACTTCTCTCCAAAAAAGAACATTATTAGCTAACTGCGGACAACAATCACTTGGATGAGCCAGAAAGCCTATTAGTGTTTTGTGGATGGATGAGTCCAAAATTGTTTTTTTTTTTGTTTAAAATGAGAAACTTCATGTTTGTAGTTAAAAAACATTGCATTACAGCATAAAAACCTCATGCCATCTGGGAAACACAGTGGTGGTAATATCATGGTTTGGTCTATTTTGCTGCATCTGGGTCTTGCCATAATTGATGGAATAGTGAATTCTGAATTATATCAACAAATTCTAAAAGAAAACATTAGGAATGTTATCTATCCACGAGATGTAGATCAAAAGAATGTGGGTCATGCAGCAAGACAACAACCCAAAGCAAGCAAGTTATTTTACAAAAAGTTAATTTTGGAATCCCTAAATCAAAGTCCTGACCTTAATCCAATAGAAAGGTTGTGGAAGAACCTGAAGCAAGCAGTTCATGGGAGAAAACTCACCAACATAACAGAGTTCAAGTTGTTTTATAGAGAGCGATGGGCTAAAATTCTACCAAGCTGATTTGTAAGACTAATCGACAATTACCAAAAACATTTAGATACAAATATTACTATACAAAGGGGTCTCACTAAACTCTGAAAAAGATTCATTTGCTTTTGCTACAGACATGTGATATTTGTTACAGGTCCGGATGGTGGATTCACTGTGTCGTGGTACAAGGAGGGACCAGAGGGGCATAACTAAGTGCCTCCCCGACCGATCCTGGCTACACGGCGGCTTAGTCGACTCCTTGAACCAAGGAGGGACTGGGAAGGTGAACCAGGTGCCACTCTGGGACCGACTTCGTGTGAGAGCAGGCGACTCCCATGGGGCTGATAGCCAAAGCGGACTGACACAACAGATGGGCAGACAGATGTGCACGGCTGGTAGGCAGGCCGACGGAGCTGATGGGCGGACAGGCTCGGCTGGCAGGCTGATTGGGGGGCACGGCTGATAGGCAGGCTGGCGGGCACGGCTAATAGGCAGGCTGGCGGACAGCACTGGGACCTGAGGGCTGGAGGAGGTGCCTAAAATATCAGCTGTCCTCTGGCCATTGGCCAGGGACATATTAGGACGGCGCGCGGCCCCTATAAGAAGCAGGGAGCGTGCGCGCCCTAAGCACAGTGCCCGGGGGACTGCATCCGGTGCGCGCACCCCGGGCACACACAGCCAGGGGAGCGGAGGATGCCGGAGCAGAGCCACGGTGGTAAGGGGGTCGGCGTCTCTACCGGGCAGGAGGCAGAGACGCTGGCACTACAATGTTGGACCATTTTCCTTAAAGATGTTCTCCACTACTTTTCCATTGATGCCCTATCCATAGGATAGGGCATCAATGTTTGATCGGCTGGGGTCCCACATCCGGCACCCCGACGATCAGCTGCTATTGGTGCTGGGTGGAAGCGGCCGCCGTGCTTACTTAGGGTGCTTGGCCGTCTATCTGTAGTGTCCGCCAGGGGGGAACTACACATCCGCCTCCTATTCAATTCAATGGGAGGCTTATGTGCAGTACCCAGCGGCGGCCACTACATCTAGACAGCCAAGCACTGCAAGTAAGCTCTTCCGGCCGGCGGCCACTGCCGCCGGCACCGATAACAGCTGATCGGAGGAGGAGGACAATTTAATATTAGAGGGATTTATGTAAGCTTGAGGCTTGGGTTGAGTAATGGCAATTGACGTTTAATGTAGATAAATATAAGGTTATGCACTTGGCCAGGGGAAATTACATGTATAATTATGTACTAAATAGTTTTACTCAGTGTTTTACCATCACTGAAAAAGACTTGGGTGGATGGCAAACTCAACTTTAGTGACTAGTGCCATGCCGCTGCTGCCATAGCAAAAATAAAATAATGGAATTCATTAAAAGAGGCATTTGATGACCAGAACTTAGTTTTCTATCTAGACAAGTCACTAGTTCAGCTACACTTAAATACTGTGTACAATTTTGGGCTCCAGTCTATAGGAAGGACACTAGAGCGAGTGCAGAGAAGAACGACCATGGTTATTAAAGTAATGGGTGGACTGCAATACCAAGATGAGTTTTTCAGTTTGGAAAATGAAGGCTGACGGATGATCTTATTACTATGTACAAATATATGAAGGGACAGTACAGAGCTCATTCTAATGATTTTTTTACACCTAGGCCTCAAATGATGACAAGGGGGCATCCTCTACGTCTGGAGGAAAGAAGGTTTAAGCCCTTCAAGACACTTTACATCATGGTCAGATAGGGGTTACCCACCGATGACGTACAGGTCGCCGGGGGCTTGGCTTACGTGATAGCTGAGCCCCAACTGTCACAGCCAGGAGCAGTGCCCACACCTCCGCCTGGCTGTTTAACCCCCTAAATTTCACGATCGATATCGATAGCAACATTTAGGAGGCAGGAGAGGAAGGGGGCTCCCTCTCCCTTCCGATCGGCGAGGGCCCGATAGTGGTCATGGCAACCTGAGGTCGTCATGATGACCTCCTGGTCTGCCAGCGACTGTGGCCTGCTTAGACCATGTGAAGAGCATAGTTTAAGAGGCTTCTGTCAGTGTAATACTGACATGTATAATGCATTATACCAGCAATTAGAGTAATAAAAGTTCTAGTCCCATAGAAGGATTAAGTAAAAAAGTTAAAATTGTAAATATTTTTTTTTTTTGAAAAAATCACAAAATAATTAAAGTACGACCAAAAGAAAAGAGCATTACACAAAGATAAGCACACCTGTATAAAGATATACACATTTTATTGAAACCAAAGTACAAGTACTAATATAAAAACAAAGTATTTTCCTTGATGAAGCTGCATAACACCAGCGATATGTGTGGGGTCTATCCCCACTGACCCATATAATGGTATACCTTTTTGGTTCTTGGATCCCATATTATGGACCTGAATTTTTTATTTCAGCCGGGGTTATTGGCTTATTAGCTATAGGTACTTTCTACATATACACACGTGGTCAAAATTGTTTGTACCCCTCGTTTAATGAAAGAAAAACTCACAATGGTCACAGAAATAACTTAAATCTGTCAAGGTAAAATATATATATTATAGAAAATCAATTAGTTTCTTTTAATAGATTACCTAATCAGTGTGAATCAATATACCGATGATGGAATAATCTATGTGTATGTATGTATGCAAATGTGTATATGCACATGGATTATGTTAATAGTTAATAAATATATAACTAACAGCTTCTATTCTTATTCTATTCTTATTGTAGACATGAACAACTAAATGATTTCCTGAGAATGACGTATGCATGTGCATGGCTGATAACAGAGAGATTCATGTCGAGTTGGCAAAGATGGCGCTGAGAGACAAACTCACCCCCTCCCATCGGAATTCCTAAGGCGTTACTAAGGACAAAAGATACATGGATGAACAAATTACAGTGTGCCGAGTTATCAGAAGAGAGCAATAAATTTTACTAATCCCACCTAGAAGGAGAATACTATTTAACCCCATGTCTACGTAATAAAGTATGCCATTTGCGTGGTTCAGTCTCTGAGTGAAGTTTTTCAACCAGATTAGCAGATTTGGTTAATTAGCTTCTTTGCATGCACTCGGACATCTTTAATTTGGAGGAGAGCAGTTACCTGGTGTATCTTAAATTGGTGAAACCTCCACAAATGGTGCCGTGACCCGGATCACACTCGAGGGAAACTCTAGGTCTCAGGGTGCCCATCACCGGACCACCTACGGACCAGCCGGGACTGCTCAAAGCGAGAGCCTGATCAACTCTCATCACTGAATACGGTAAGTCTGCAGACTTAATAAATCCGTAGTGCTTACTCGTATTTTGAGCGGTCTCTGGTGAGTTTGTGATGTCTAGATTGGCCCTTAGGGACAGCCCGTGCGACTGGGCGGGTTCCCGCTGTGTGATTCCAAGAACTCTGGTATGTAGGCGCTCCTGGCTAACTGCTGCTCTGTGGTATCTTAGGTGTCCCGTCCCATTAGAACGATCTTTGTATGCAGGGGCGTACACGTATACACTTGAGAATTTAGGAAAATTTCTATGTTTATAATGCGGGCACGCGGGGAGTGACGTTGTTGCTGATAATTCGTGTATTAAGTCGTCATTAGGACGCGGGCGCGCGGGGCCAACCAATCCTCTATTAAAACGTGGAATACGCGGGGAGCCAACTGCATCGTTAAGTCGTATATTAAGACGTCACTAGGACGCGGGTGCACAGGGTGTTCAGTGCTTCATTAAGACTACAGTACGAGATGTTGAATGCAGCAATTTGTCAAAACGGGAAAACTGGAAGATAATGGGTTGTTGCAAAGTGAATACATGTGGAAATAGGCTGCGCTGAGTTTATCGAAAGAAGGGAAAAAGTATGTGCAGAAACTTAAACAGTTAACTAAAATATGTGAGCTACCAGATAAGGGCTGGTTACAGTCGCTAGAATGGCAAGAAATTATGAAGAAGAAAAAGGGCAAGCTAGAAGATGAAAGATTGTTACAAACAGCTTTGGCTTGGTATAGAACAGCACAGAATTTATCAAAAGAAAGTTGGGTGGAGGAAGAAAATGCAGACAATAAGGGAAAGATGCCATGTTATGTGTATTACAAAGATACTGCTCTCCAGCCACCGCCCGATAATGGCGGACGGGGGGGGGGGGATGGACCTGTACAAATTGCAGTCAGCATAATCCTGATAATAGAGATACTTGTCTTGCATGCGGGGCACCACGTCCCAGACCTCACACTGTTCTTCCCCTCCCCACCATGCCTCTGTCACCGCCCTATAATGGCGACACAATGAATTGTTGGGTGTGTTCTAATTGTGGCCAACAGAATCCATTGTCAGCAGATTATTGTGTTGCATGTCACGCGCCCCGTCCAGGAGGCCCACCCCTCGCTACTACCCAAGCCACTCCTAGTGCCCCACCCTCATCCTGCAGCGGCCATGTTACTACACCCAATGCATCACCTCCGGCCTCTGACCAGATGTCAGTGGTTGTGCTCCTTCCCAGTGGAACGCACCCTTCCTGTAGTGTGCTTTCTTCTGGTGGTGGCCATCTTGGCACACCCGGAATACAGGCCGCAATACACACTACACCCGGAATGTGTATGATGAAGATCATCATGATCAGTGTGTGACACAACTTAGAGCTACAATCAACAATATTCTGAACTATGTTGGAACAAGGAACCTTACTTCTATTGCTCTTCCTGCTATAAGTTCTGGAATGTATGGATTTCCTATGCAAGCCTGTGCCCAAGCGATAGTCCAAGCTATACGGGAGTATAGAAGATTAACTATGTTGGAGGAGATAAGACTAATCAGCAATGACTATCATAAATCTCAAATTCTCACCCAAGCTGTGGAAAGTGCCACAGCTAGATCGGACTCACTCAGCCGCCAGATGACCTCAGAAGATAACCCGAATGAACTATTTCCTGGACAAACTAGCTCACCTCCTGTTGCTTTGTTGCCATTATCTCCCTCAACATCTTCTCAGTCAGAATCTCCAGTGCCAGATTACCATAATAGATATGTGGCATTCACACCTTCGCAAGTTTATCGAGTGATTAGACAACTACCTGACCCAAAAAGACACCCTATGGTGTTCTACAGAAGAATCAGACAAATTCAACAAACTTATTCAGCCACTTGGAAAGATCTTCATGAAATCACGAGCATTAAAGCGGGAGATGACTTCTGGCCAATAATTCAAGTAGCTCTGAATGACAGCCAAGTGACAGACAAGGAGACTTACCAATCAGGAGGAGCTTTTTCTCAACAACTTCAGCAATGGGAAAATGTCAAAAATGTTTACACCAGAATCTATACTCTGTTCAAGGATCAAGGGTTCGATGAAGGTCAGAGGATCCAACAGAATCTGCTAGTCACTTCATTTGTTAGGAGACTCAGAGAGGAAATCTCAGCGAAGATTACAGACTCCAGGCCAGAATACTTGGACATGTCCCCGCGAAAGGTACTCCTCATTGCTAAAGCTATAGAGAAACAATTGAATGCTGTACCAAGGCCTGCTCCAAGGCCTACTCCAGAGCCTACTCCAGCACCGACACCGACTCCTGTTCCTGCTCCTGCTCCAGCTGCTCTAGCAGATAATCTTGCAGATAATCAACAAGAACAGTTGCCATATCCCCCAGGATACCCACAACAACTATAGCGCTCAACCCCACAATGGATGGGTCCTCCACAAATGTACAGAGGACCGAGTTTAAGACTAAGGGAACCAATCTGTCACCGTTTTAACCAACCAGGTCATTTCAGAAGAGAATGTCTAGAGAATAGAGGGGATCCTTTCTATGGCTCGATGCCACTCTCCTACAACCCGCAATTTGAAAGAAGAGATTCTCCACGCTACCAAGGAAATCCACTGTACTCCCTACAAGACTATAGACAGCCATCACGGCAGCCACCACAGAGAGAGTATGAGACAATGCCAAGAGAAACTGTGCAGAATTACAGAGACCAGCCACCGCAACAGATATACCAAAATAACAGGGACCCACCATGCCGGTTTGCGGGGGAAGACCAGAATTACACCGCATAGGACAGTGGCAAACCCGTGCTCACCTTGACCTCAGTTGAAAATGTCCCCACAAAATCTGGACTGATTTCTACTGTCAAAATTGATGTAGAGGACAGAACTTTACCTTTCCTAGTAGACACGGGTGCAGCCAGATCAGTAATACGGTCAAGAGATTTTCCCTATGAATCGCTTATATCTGATAATTTCCTTTCATGTGTGGGTTTGGATGGAAAACCACACTCATCCCGACTAACATTTCCATTGCCTATTGGGAAAGAACAGAAGCTGCTGGCCAGATTGCTCGTTTCAGATACCTGCCCGCTTAATTTGTTGGGAGCAAATCTATTCCTGAAGTTAAATGCTCAGATATCATATGATGAGAATGGAATGCATCTAGATGTCTCTACTCTGTTATCATTAGAGGAACAAACAAAGATACATGCCCTCCCATTACATGTCATCCAATTTGCAACAACCGCCATACCACAGCATTATCTTGACTGCATACCACCTGAACTCTGGTCTCAAGGTCCTGATGATATAGGCCGGCTGCCTGTCCCGCCAGTCCAAGTTTTCCTGAAAGAAGGTGCACGGATTCCCAGACTCCCACAGTACCCACTGAAAGCAGCCCAATAAGCGTCATTAGATGCCCAGATCCAAGAATTACTCAAGAAAGGAGCATTAATTCCCTGTGTTTCTCCTGCTAATACTCCATTGTTTCCAGTGAAGAAGAACCGGATAAATTTAGGATGGTGCAAGGTTTGAGAGCTGTGAATGCAGTTACAATAATGGAGACCCCAGTGGTGCCAAATCCACATACATTACTCAGTGAAATTCCCACTGAGGCAACGCATTTTACAGTAATTGACTTGGCAAACGCCTTCTTCAGTGTGCCTCTGCATCCAGACTGTCAGTATCTTTTTGCTTTTACACACAGAGGAGTACAGTACACCTGGACCGTTATGCCTCAAGGAGCTCAGAACTCTCCTCATCACTTCACACTGGCCTAAACTACCTGTCTCCAACCCTGGAAGAGTGAGAACCCTGAAGTCACATTGATACAATATGTCGATGATCTACTTCTCTGTTGTCCCGACGACCAAACTTGCCACAGGTTCAGCAATTCTTTGCTCCAATTTCTGGCCACCATCGGATGCAAAGTTACTCTGCGAAAGCTACAATGGTGTTGTACCAAAGTTGTGTTTTTGGGTCATTGCATACCCCAAGTTACCAAGCATCTCACTGAAGAGCAGAAAGCTGCCATCCATGGCATCCCGTACCCGAGAGCTGTCAAACAACTCCAAGCTTTCCTGGGAATGGTCACATACTGCAGGCAGTGTATCCCTAACGCATCAGTTCTCATGCAACCGCTATATGATCGGGTCCACTCTTCTGAGCTTGATCTGCATTTTGACCAAGAAGCTGAAGATGCAATGGACCAGTTGAAAGAACTCATCATTTCAGCCCCTGCACTGGGGAATCCCAACTATGAATTTCCATTCTTTCTATTTGCCTCTGAAGCGTGTGGCCATGCCTCAGGAGTTCTGGCACAAAAAACATGGAGGCAACATGAGACCCATTGGATATTATTCTAGTAAATTGGATCCAGTGGCGCAAACCGCTCCAACATGTCTCAAAGCAGTGCTGGCAGCTACAGAACTCCTCCACAGAACAGCAGATGTTGTACTTGGCCATCCTACAACTATACTGGCCCCTCATGATTTGAAAGCTATCCTTGCACAAACCCAGCACAACCATCTATCTATGCAACGTCGTGTCAGTATCCAATGTGAGCTCCTTTTACCAGAAAATATAGCTCTTCGGTGATGTACTGTCTTGAACCCCTCCACTCTGCTTCCTCTGTCAAGGGGGGACTGCCCTGAAGACTTAGGAGGGTCCTCAGAAGACCAGGAATACCCTGATTCGAGTGACCATGATTGCCTTGAGGTCATGAAGGCAGAAACCTCTCACCTACCTACTGTCTCTGAGCAGCCACTGCTTGAAGCAGATCTGATACTGTATACTGACGGGTCCAGATACGCAGATGAATATGGAACTTACCATACCGGATATGCGGTGGTGTCCCCACCAACTGTTGTTTCTGCTGGACCACTGCCATCTTATATGTCAGCTCAAGAGGCCGAACTTTATGCTCTGACCGAAGCCTGCAAGTGCGCAGAGAGTCGAGTGGCCAATATCTACATGGACTCTAGGTACTGATTCGGAATTGCCCACGACTTTGGCCTGATATGGGTCCTGAGGGGCTACAAGACAGCCAGTGGAGCTCCAATCCGGAATGCAGCGGCAGTGAGAAGTCTGCTAGAAGCTCTGAACTTACCTAAGCAAGTGGCTGTGATCAAAATTAAGGCTCATGGGAAGCCAAGGGGAATCATCTGGCTGACATTACAGCAAAAGCAGCAGCTATGGAACCAATATTTCCAGAGGAAGTAGAAGTGTCAGGGGGTACGGAGGTGTTTGTGCTCACCAGAAGTCAGAGACAACGAGGGGATGAGGAAGAAACGGGAATGAGAAATTTGGGGTTGGAAGAAGAAGAGGAGGAAGATGAAGAGGAGCAAAGACTGGAAGAGAATCTGACACACAGGACTTTAGTGGACCGGCAGAATGCGGTAACAGAAGAAGAAAAACAAGAATGGATCGGACAGGGAGGAACGTTTTGTAATGACGGAATCTGGAGAGTGGGAAGAAGAATATGTCTGCCAAGAGCACTGTATCCTGCAGTGGTTCAGTGGGCTCATGGAAAGGTACAGAGAGGGAAGAATCAGATGATTTCAGCTATCAATAAACTCTATATTGCACCCGAGATCTCAGTTCTTGCTACAAACTATACAAGGAGCTGTGAGATTTGTAACACTTGTAATCCCGGAAGAACAGAACATGTGCCAAAGAAGAAACTGGCATAGTCACAGTATCCTTTCCAGAAAATCCAAATTGATCATATGTAATTACCCAAGAGTGGAAGATATGAATATGTTCTGGTGGTGGTGGACCCGCCTCACTGCAGAAGTTACCAAATCAATCTGGGAGATGATTGTGGCGGATTTGGGCCTGCATACTCCTTATCATCCTCAAAGTAGCGGCAAAGTTGAAAGGATGAATGGCACTTTGAAAAACAAAATTCTTAAAGCCAGTAAAGAATTGCCACTTCCATGGCCGGAGGTGCTGCCTATTTCCCTATACTCAGTCCGAAATACCCCGTGACAACCCACAGGGCTCACACCATATGAGATATTATTTTTGGTGGCCACCTAGAATGGGTCGATATTACCCACAGCAGCTTAGTTCAGGGAATGATAAGCTTGTTAATTTTGTTGTCGGACTTGCTAAAGAGTTAAAACTAACACATGCTCCAGTGTACTTTTCTATTCCAGACTCAGATCTTGAACCAGGTACTCACAGCATCCAGCCTGGAGATTTTGTCTGGATAAAGAATCACGTGCGAGGCACACTGGATGCCAGATTTGAAGGGCCCTACCAAGTGTTGCTTACATCACCTACGGCTGTGAAGGTCGAAGGCCGAACATCATGGGTCCACGCATCCCATTGCAAGAAGGCGGTCTCAGACCCACAACCCTGATGTTCCTTTGTCTGATGACAGTAGCTGGAGGGGAAGACTTTGTTACGGTAACACGTGCATTCCAAGCAATTATTACTAAAGAGAATGATATTCCAGTTTTCTGATACAACACTTCCTTGAATGTGGTGACATGAAGATTAGGATTAGACTGGAGGGCAAATGGACTGGGGAATGTGCCTTAACTAAAGCAATAATGTCTGTTTACCTTATATCTGAGTCCCAGGAATCCAAAAAGGAAATAAAGGCTGCGTTTGCAGGTACATACAGGGCCAAGAGAGAAGTTAACCCCAAAGGCAGTTTTGACCCACATATATATATATTGATGTTCTCCGAGTGCTTAGGGGGGTGCCAGACGAATTCAAGGCCCGAGACCAAGTGAAGGTGGGATTTGAGCCCATAATACCCATAATAACCGTTAACAAGAACATAGATTGGATAAATAACATACAGTGGGTACGGAAAGTATTCAGACCCCTTTACATTTTTCACTCTTTGTTTCATTGTAGCCATTTGGTAAATTCTAAAAAGTTCATTTTTTTTCTCATTAATGTACACTCTGTACCTCATCTTGACTGAAAAAAAAAGAAATGTAGAATTTTTTGCAAAATTATTAAAAAAGCAAAACTGAAATATCACATGGTCATAAGTATTCAGACCCTTTGCTCAGACACTCATATTTAAGTCACACGCTGTCCATTTCCTTGTGATCCTCCTTGAGATGGTTCTACTCCTTCATTCGAATCCAGCTGTGTTTAATTAAACTGATCGGACTTGATTTGGAAAGGCACACACCTGTCTATATAAGACCTCACAGCTCACAGTGCATGTCAGACCAAATGAGAATCATGAGCTCAAAGGAACTGCCCAAGGAGCTCAGAGACGGAATTGTGGCAAGGCACAGATCAGGCCAAGGTTACAAAAGAATTTCTGCATTACTCAAGGTTCCTAAGAGCACAGTGGCCTCCATAATCCTTAAATGGAAGAAGTTTGGGACCACCAGAAGTCTTTCTAGACCTGGCCGTCTAGCCAAACTGAGCAATCGTGGGAGAAGAGTCTTGGTGAGAGAGGTAAAGAAGAACCCCAAGATCACTGTGGCTGAGCTCCAGAGATGCAGTAGGGAGATGGAAGAAAGTTCCACAAAGTCAACTGTCACTGCAGCCCTCCACCAGTCGGGCCTTTATGGCAGAGTGGCCCGACGGAAGCCTCTCCTCAGTGCAAGACATATGAAAGCCCACATAAAGTTTGCTCAAAAACACATGAAAGACTCCCAGACTATGAGAAATAAAATTCTCTGGTCTGATGAGACGAAGATAGAACTTTTTGGGAATAATTCTAAGCGGTATGTGTGGAGAAAACCAGGCACTGCTCATCACCTGCCCAATACAATCCCAACAGTGAAACATGGTGGTGGCAGCATCATGCTATGGGGGTGTTTTTCAGCTGCAGGGACAGGACGACTGGTTGCAATTGAAGGAAACATGAATGCGGCCAAGTACAGAGATATTCTGGATGAAAACCTCTTCTAAAGTTCTCTGGACCTCAGACTTGGCCGAAGGTTCACCTTCCAACAAGACAATGACCCTAAGCACACAGCTAAAATAACAAAGGAGTGGCTTCAGAACAACTCTGAGACCATTCTGGACTGGCCCAAGCAGAGCCCTGACCTAAACCCAATTGAGCATCTCTGGAGAGACCTGAAAATGGCTGTCCACCAACGTTCACCATCCAACCTGTCGGAACTGGAGAGGATCTGCAAGGAAGAATGGCATAGGATCCCCAAATCCAGGTGTGAAAAACTTGTTGCATCATTCCCAGGAAGACTCATGGCTGTACTAGCTCAAAAGGGTGCTTCTACTCAATACTGAGCAAAGGGTCTGAATACTTATGACCATGTGATATTTCAGTTTTTCTTTTTTAATAAATTTGCAAAAAATTTCTACATTTCTGTTTTTTTCAGTCAAGATGGGGTGCAGAGTGTACTTTAATGAGAAAAAAATTTATCTTTTTAGAATTTACCAAATGGCTGCAACGAAACAAAGAGTGAAAAATTTAAAGGGGTCTGAATACTTTCCTTACCCACTGTATATTATAACCAACAAAGATTTGTCAATTACACCAAAGATGCCTTACAAGGGATAGCTGACCAACTAGCACCCACATCTACCATGGCCTTCCAAAGCAGAATAGCTCTGGATATGTTACTTGCAGAAAAAGGAGGGGTATGCAAAATGATAGGTGCGCCTTGCTGTACTTATATCCCAGACAATACCGGCCCCACAGGGAAAGTTACTAAGGCTCTCAAAATCTATGAACAAACAGGTCCCCTTAGAACAAAAGTGTTGTACCAGAGAGATTACCGGAAGTAAATGAGTTTGTAAAGTTAATATCCATATTTCTGTGTTAGGGGTGGCCCTCGATTACCCAGTCACTAGATCTTTTAGGGTCTCCATCCCTTTCCTGTAGGTCTTCGTATGATTTAGATTTAGGAACGTCGGTGGGTCCGTCTAAAAGGGACTGGGAGCACGTCACATCATAGGGTTCCAGAATAGCCTTAACATAGGGATTTTTAACATATGGATATTAAAAGCAAATAATTGATTTTACGGGGGTCTGTCAAGGTAAAATATATACAGTACAGACCAAAAGTTTGGACACACCTTCTCATTTAAAGATTTTTCTGTATTTTCATGACTATGAAAATTGTACATTCACACTGAAGGCATTAAAACTATCAATTAACACATGTGGAATTATATATTTAACAAAAACGTGTGAAACAACTGAAAATATGTCTTATATTCTAGGTTCTTCAAAGTAGCCATCTTTTGCTTTGATGACTGCTCTGCACACTCTTGGCATTCTCTTGATGAGCTTCAAGATGTAGACACCGGAAATGGTCTTCCAACAATCTTGAAGGAGTGCCCAGAGATGCTTAGCACTTGTTGGCCCTTTTGCCTTCACTCTGCGGTCCAGCTCACCCCAAACCATCTCGATTGGGTTAAGGTCTGGTGACTGTGGAGGCCAGGTCATCTGGTGTAGCACCCCATCACTCTCCTTCTTGGTCAAATAGCCCTTACACAGCCTGGAGGTGTGTTTGGGGTCATTGTCCTGTTGAAAAATAAATGATGGTCCAACTAAACGCAAACCGGATGGAATAGCATGCCGCTGCAAGATGCTGTGGTAGCCATGCTGGTTCAGTATGCCTTCAATTTTGAATAAATCACCAACAGTGTCACCAGCAAAGCACCCCCACACCTCCTCCTCCATGCTTCACGGTGGGAACCAGGCATGTAGAGTCCATCCGTTCACCTTTTCTGCATCGCACAAAGACACGGTGGTTGGAACCAAAGATCTCAAATTTGGACTCATCAGACCAAAGCACAGATTTCCACTGGTCTAATGTCCATTCCTTGTGTTCTTTAGCCCAAACAAGTCTCTTCTGCTTGTTGCCTGTCCTTAGCAGTGGTTTCCTAGCAGCTATTTTACCATGAAGGCCTGCTGCACAAAGTCTCCTCTTAACAGTTGTTGAAGAGAAGTGTCTGCTGCTAGAACTCTGTGTGGCATTGACCTGGTCTCTAATCTGAGCTGCTGTTAACCTGCGATTTCTGAGGCTGGTGACTCAAATAAACTTATCCTCAGAAGCAGAGGTGACTCTTGGTCTTCCTTTCCTGAGGAGGTCCTCATGTGAGCCAGTTTCTTTGTAGCGCTTGATGGTTTTTGCAACTGCACTTGGGGACACTTTCAAAGTTTGCCCAATTTTTCACATTGACTGACCTTCATTTCTTAAAGTAATGATGGCCACTCGTTTTTCTTTACTTAGCTGCTTTTTTCTTCCCATAATACAAATTCTAACAGTCTATTCAGTAGGACTATCAGCTGTGTATCCATCGGACTTCTGCACAACACAACTGATGGTCCCAACCCCATTTATAAGGCAAGAAATCCCACTTATTAAACCTGACAGGGCACGCCTGTGAAGTGAAAACCATTTCCGGTGACAACCTCTTGAAGCTCATCAAGAGAATGCCAAGAGTGTGCAAAGCAGTCATCAAAGCAAAAGGTGGCTATTTTGAAGAACCTAGAATATAAGACATACTTTCATTCGTTTCACACTTTTTTGTTAAGTATATAATTCCACATGTTTTAATTCATAGTTTTGATGCCTTCAGTGTGAATGTACAATTTTCATAGTCATGAAAATACAGAAAAATCTTTAAATGAGAAGGTGTGTCCAAACTTTTGGTTTGTACTGTATATTATAGAAAATCACTTAGTTTCTTTTAATAGATTACCTAATCAGTGTGAATCAATATACCTATGATGGAATAATCTATGTGTATGTATGTATGCAAATGTGTATATGCACATGGATTATGTTAATAGTTAATAAATATATAACTAACAGCTTCTATTCTTATTGTAGACATGAGCAACTAAATGATTTCCTGGGAATGACGTATGCAGGTACATGGCTGATAACAGAGAGATTCATGTTGAGTTGGCAAAGATGGTGCTGAGAGACAAACACACCCCCTCCCATCAGAATTCCTAGGGCATTACTAAGGCCAAGAGATACATGGATGAGCAAATTACAGTGTGCCGAGTTATCAGAAAAGAGCAATAAATTTTACTAATCCCACCTAGAAGGAGAATACTATTTAACCCCATGTCTACGTAATAAAGTATGCCATTTGCGTGGTTCAGTCTCTGAGTGAAGTTTTTCAACCAGATTAGCAGATTTGGTTAATTAGCTTCTCTGCATGCACTCGGACATCTTTAATTTGGAGGAGAGCAGTTACCTAGTGTATCTTAAATTGGTGAAACCTCCACAAATCTGACAAAAGTAATAATAAATTAAAAATCTATGAAAATGAACAAATGAAAGTCAGACATTGCTTTTCAACCCTCCTTCCACAGAATTTAAAAAAAAATTCAACTCCTGAAATAGGCCTGGACAGAAATGATGGTACTCTTAACTGAATATTTTGTTGAACAACCTTTTGAGGCAATCACTGCAATCAAACGATTCCTGTAAGGCTATGTGCCCACGATGCAGAAATGAAGCAGAAAATTTCTGCAGCATTTCTGCATCTCCCTGGCAGAAAAAACGCATGCAGATTGTGCATGCGTTTTTCCTGCAGAATACATGCGGATTCACATGCGTATCCACATGCGTTAACGCATGTGTTTCCACATGCGGACTGACAAGCACTTTCCAGGCGATAGCATCACTTGGAAAGTGCTTGACAACTAGGTCACACTGTATCAATCCATGCAAACGGCATGGATTTATACAGTGTGACCGTAAAAATAAAAAAAATAAAGCTATACTTACCTCCGATGCCGCCGCATGTGCTGTCGCGCTCCTTCCTGGTTCCTTCCTGGCTTGCCGGCATCTCGCGAGACAGGCTGCGGTCACATGACCGCGACGTCATCTCAGGTCCTGGAAGGAGAAGCGTTGCAGGGGTCGCCGGACAGGTGAATATAAACTTTATTTAATATTCTATTCTTTTTTTTACAGGTACAATGTTACTCAGGTCTGGATGAGAGTCTTTTCTCCTCCAGAACTGAGTACCATCCGCAGATTGAAACGCATATTATCCGCTTGTACAAATGTACAGACACGGATTCTATGCGTCTCAATGCAAGTCAATGGCAGCGCTTCCGCTGCGCTTCCGCAAAATTAATGAACATGCTGCGGATTTATGAGTGCTGCAGAAACGCTGCGGAAAAATCCGCAGCATGTGCATTGACATTGCGGAATGCCATTGGGGACCATGGGGTGCGGATTACCATGCGTTTTTGATGCGTTTCCGCTGCGAAAACGCATGAAAAACGCATCGTGTGCACGCAGCCTAACTTTCAATGAGACTTCTTCACCTCTCGACAGGTATTTTGGCCCACTTCTCATGATCAAACTGCTCCAGTTGTCTAGTGTTTGAAGGTTGCCTTTTCCAGACAACATGTTTCAGCTCTTTCCAAAGATGCTCAAAAGGATTTAGGTCAGGGCTCATAGAAGGCCACTTCAGAATAGTCCAATGTTTTCCTCTTAGCCATTCTGGGTGTTTTTAGCTGTGTGTTTTGGGTCATTATCCTGTTGCAAGACCCATGACCTGTGACTGAGACCAAGCTTTCTGACACTTCCTTTGGAAGTGCAGTGAGCTGTAGGTTGGTTTGCTGCTAAAGGTGGCGGGGGGGGGGGGGGGGGGACAAAAAAAACTCTTTAAATCTTCTTCCTTAGCGAGTGTGAAGTAGGTGAGTGTGACCGGAGCGTAAGTGCAAACGGAAGTAAGTGTGTGACTTGTGATTCAGTGACTTTGGATTCAGGGCGTTTGGAAGGGAGGAATTTGGACTGAATTGCTGTCTGTATTTTATTAATTCTTTACATTTTTTTTTACTTAACATTTCTGTCTAGTGCAATCCCCATTAGGAAATGAGTTCCATTATTGACAATGCTATCCAGTGTACATCTTGCCACATGTATGCAATCCTTGAACAGCCGGTCATGGGTGCATACTGCTGTGTGCACATACTGAGAGATGTGTGCACGGTGTGCGTTTGGAAGCCCAGGTACTGGATCTAAATGAGCAGCTGGCAACACTGAGATCCATAGACAATATGGAAAGGAGTCTGCTGCTCACTGAGCAGCTGCTCACTGGGGTAGATGTGGGGGAGGGTGGTAGTAGGGAGCTGCAGGACAGTGAGGCAGCTAGCTGGGTGACAGTTAGAAGGGGTGGTATATGGCAGAGTGCCAAGGAGGCTAGTCCTGATCTGGCATACCCCAATAAGTTTGCAAAGTTGGCAGATAAGGGGGGTGTCAGTACAGGGGTAGCACTGCTGCAGCAAGGCATGTCCTCTGAAAGCCGGAGGAGTGTCAGCTCCAGTAAGGGGGGAAATAGGAGAGCAGGGCAGGCCAGGCAGGTGCTGGTAGTGGGGGACTCAATTATTAGGGGAACAGATAGGGAAATCTGTCACTAAGACAGGGATCGTCGAACAGTGTTCTGCCTACCTGGCGCTCGAGTCCGGCACATCGCTGATCGGGTTGACAGATTACTGGGAGGGGCTGGTGAGGACCCAGCGGTCATGGTGCACATTGGCACAAATTACAAAGTTAGAGGTAGGTGGAAGGTCCTTAAAGATGATTTCAGGGAATTAGGCTGCAAGCTTAAAGCAAGGACCTCCAAGGTGGTATTCTCTGAAATACTGCCTGTACCACGCCAGACAGGCAACGGGAGATTACGGAGATAAATAAGTGGCTCAGGAATTGGTGTAGGAAGGAGGGGTTTGGGTTCCTGGAGAACTGGGCCGACTTCTCAGTTGGCTACAGGTTCTACGCTAGGGACGGGCTGCACCTCAATGGGGAGGGTGTAGCTGTGCTGGGGGAGAAAGTGGCTAGAAGGTTGGAGGAGTGTTTAAACTAGGGATTGGGGGGAGGGTATTCATTTTATAGGTGGGGAAGATTGTGCCTAGGTCACTATCTGCACTATTAAAGAAATTGGGGGTGGGGTTAGAAAAGTCAGTAAGAATAGAGGTACAGAGAGATACATAAAATGCATGTACACTAATGCCAGAAGCCTCACCAACAAAATGGAGGCATTATATTTAATTTTGTTGGAAAATAATTATGACATGGTGGAGATATCTGAGAAATGGCTGGACGAGAGCCATGACTGGGCAGTTAATTTACAGGGCTATAGACTGTTCAGAAATGACCGTACAAACAAGCGAGGGGGGTGTTTACATGTAAAATCATCCTTAAAACCCATCTTGCGTGAGAATATATGTGAATCTAATGAAAATGTAGAGTCCCTGTGGGTGGAGATAAGGGGAGGGGGAAAAAATAATAAATTACGGATAGGGGTTTGTTATAAGTCTCCAAAAATAATGGAAGCAGCGGAGAATATCCTCATAAAGCAAATAGATGAAGCAGCGACTCAAGGAGAAGTAATTATTATGGGGGACCTTAACTACCCTGAAATACATTGGGGAACAGAAACCTGTAGTTCCAGCAAAGGTAATAGGTTTTTGACAACTATGAGAGACAATTACCTTTCACAACTGGTTCAGGACCCAACAAGAAGGGGGGCACTGCTAGACCTAATATTAACCAACAGGCCAGACCGCATATCAAATATGAGTTTGGGGTCACTTGGGTAATAGTGATCACAAAATAATAAGTTTTCATGTATCCTTTAATAAGATGTGTAGTAGAAAGGTTACAAGGACACTAAACTTGAGGAAGGCAAATTTCCAACGGTTGAGAGAAAATCTTAGTGCAATAAACTGGGACGATATCCTGAGACATAAAACTACACAAAGCAAATGGGAGACATTTATTAGCATCCTGAATAGGACCTGTGCATAACATATACCCTATGGCAGTGACGGCGAACCTTTTAGAGACTGAGTGCCCAACCGGCAACCTAAAACCCCACTTATTTATCGAAAAGTGCCAACACGGCAATTTAACTTGGGGCTGAAGCAGACATCACAGGAGACTTGCAAAGTGCTCCCTACACACACTGCCCCTCTGCAAAATACACACACACTGCCCCTCTGCAAAATACACAAACATACTGCCCCTCTGCAAAACATACACACATACTGCCCCTCTGCAAAATACACACACATACTGCCCCTCTGCAAAACACACACACATACTGCCCCTCTGCAAAACATACATACACACACACACAACTGACCCTCTGCAAAATATATACACACACACATAGGGCCAGCTCCAGGTTTTTGTGGGCCCAGGGCAAAAGAGTCTGTGGCCCCTTTTAACACATACTACGATTCATGATGCACAGATACGGCAGAGAAATATAGGTTTACAACACAGGGCCCAGCCTGCCCCCTCATCCTTCACATATGCAGACATGCACACACACATAGTACGCAGACATGTGCACACATACAAAACGCAGACATGCGCTCGCATATGTAGCACCCTGAGGATTCGGCTGCTACAGGGGTATTGCACCTCAACCCAGAGGTGTGATATTCCACTCCCGGGTAAGGATGGAGCGTGGAACTGAGCTCGGTAGGCTGCATGCACTACACACATCCCATTTCCGGGGAACAGGCCGACGGTACTCCCACTTAGAAATGTGCAGGTACGACCGAGTCTGTTCCTGGCTGGAGTGGGAGGGGGGTGGTACATCCCAAGTAGTGTAGGGGCAGATAGGGGGAGCAGCCTGGGTAAAGATAGGAGCTCATTGGGTGCTGGTCACCTGAGCTCACACATAGAGGGTGTATATAAGGTGGGCACCAACTAAGATCAGGGTCAGATGCAGAGGATCAGATGCAGAGAGTCAGTCAGCTGCAGAGAACAAGTCAGGAGCAGAGGAGAGAAGAAAGACAAAGACCCAGAGTGAGAGAGGAGAAAAGAGAGAGACCCAGAGCACAGAAGAGAAGGACTCTGAGATCCCAACTCAAAGCACCGGGTGAAGAGTCGGCATCAGGGTACCGGAACCCAAGCTGGTGGGGGTAAAAACATTCCCCAGCCAGAGACCGGAGACCGTGGGCAGCGTCTGCCACGGTCACCCATCACATCCACCCCGAAGGCACACCACATGAAGGGTCAGGGAACCCAGGGCCAAGGGTGTCCCAACAGAAGGCCCGAGGGAGCTGGACCTAGGTGGATTACTGGTGGGGACGGCCAGAGAACGGGACAGAAAGAGAGCTCAGGGCCACGCTCCGGACTTGTTTGGGGGTTGGCTGGATCCAGGACCTGGTGGACGCAGCACGGCTCGGGTGGTCACTAGCAGCTGGAGTGACCAGTACAACATCTGCAGTAAGTAAACACCCTTAACTGCACAACCCGACTCTGTCTTCACTGCCGTCTGCACTACACCACCACAACCCCCATCCTCTGCGCCTGTCCCCTCTGAGGCTATACCCCTCCCGTTGGGGGTTATCCCACCAAGCTGCGCACCCACCATCAGCCTCAGCGGACCCTGCTGCAGCGGCGGCCACAGTGACCGCATCACAACGGGTGGCGTAGTCGACACAAAAGAACTCTTAATAACATCTGTAGGACTGCCACATAACACTGAGCTTGACGCCCTGGGCACGGGGCCGGGTCACAGCCGCTCGGAGACTACAACCCCCCATCTGATCCGGTGCCGGGTATTCCCCTCAAAAAGGAATATGTCCCAGGGGGCGCGTCACATACAGTACACAAACATATATACACGGTACGCAGACATTCACACACATACAGTACAAAGACATGTATGCACAGAATGCAGATATGTACACACACAGTACGCAGACATGTATGCACAGTACGCAGATATACACACACATACAGTACACAGATGTGCGCTCACAGTACACAGACGTGCACTCACATACAGTACACAGACATGCGCGCACACACACACAATACACAGACATGCACCACTGCTGGGGAGCAGCCCGGGCCCCGATGGCGAGTGGGCCCTCCCTTCCTTTGTCCAGGGCTCCGGCACTTGCCCGGGTGCTGACACCGGCTCTGAACATACACACTGCCCCTCTGCACAATATTATATATATATATATATATATATATATATATATATATATATATATTTATATATATACACATATACACACACACACACACACAGTTCCTCTGCAAAATGCACACACACAGTTTCTCTGCAAAATATATATATATACACACAAACAGTTCCTCTGCAAAATATACACATACACAGTTCCTCTGCAAAATATACACATACACAGTTCCTCTGCAACATATACACACAGACACACACACACTGCCCCTCTGAATAAAGCAGCCCCCCATCCCCACACACTGCCTCTAGCCAAACTCGTGCTGGAGCTCTTGCACAGCGCGCTGTCTCTGCTCCTCTGCGGCCTCGGCACAGGCAGCAGTGTGATGAGGTCAGTAGCTGGATGATGTCATCACACTGCTGCATGTTGGACACGGGGCTGACAGGCGCTCCTATGTCCCAGTCCCGGCTCAGCACTGTTCAAATGTATTCGCGTCTAGAAGACACAAATGCATTTGAACATGAGAGCGGAGTGGCGTGCGAGCGGCGGCGGCGGGCCTGGCGTGCGTGCCCACAGAGAGGGCTCCGAGTGCCACCTCTGGCACGCGTGCCATAGGTTCGCCACCGCTGCCCTATGGGAATAAACATGCAAGAAATAGGAGGAAACTACTATGGCTAAATAGAGCTGTAAGGGCCGCAATAAGTGACAAAAAGAAAGCATTTAGAGAACTAAAGTAAGTAGGTAGCGATGAGGCATTAAATAAATACAGAAAATTACATAAATTCTGTAAAAACCAAATCAAGGCAGCAAAGATTGAGAAAGAGAGACTCATTGCCAGAGAAAGTAAAAATAATCCCAAAATATTCTTTAACTACATAAATAGTAAGAAACTAAAAAATGATAGTGTTGGCCCTCTTAAAAATAATCTGGGTGAAATGGTGGATGAGGATGAGGAAAAAGACAATATGCTAAATGATTTTTTTTTCAACAGTATTTACACAAGAAAATTGCCTGACAGAAAACATAATCAGTGATAACAAAAATTCTCCATTAAATGTCACTTGTTTAACCCAGCAGGAAGTACAGCGGCGTCTAAAAATCACTAAAGTTGACAAATCCCTGGGCCCGGATGGGATACACCCGCGAGTACTGCAGGAATTAAGTAACGTCATAGATAGACCATTATTTTTAATCTTTAAAGATTCCATAATAACAGGATCTGTACCACAGGACTGGTGTATGGCAAATGTGGTACCAATATTCAAAAAGGGGACAAAAACTGAACTTGGAAATTATAGGCCAGTAAGCTTAACCTCTACTGTGGGTAAAATCCTGGAGGGTTTTCTAAGAGATGCTATACTAGAGTATCTGAAGAAGAATAACCTCATGACCCAATATCAACATGGGTTTACGAGGGACCGTTCCTGTCAAACTAATCTGATCGTCTTTTATGAGGAGGTAAGTTCTGGACTGGACCAAAGAAATACAGTGGATGTTGTGTATATGGACTTTTCAAAAGCTTTTGATATGGTTCACACAAAAGGTTGATACATACAATGAGAACAATGGGGAGAGGGGAAAATATATGTAAGTGGGTTAAGAACTGGCTCAGTGATAGGAAACAAAGGGTGGTTATTAATGGAACACACTCAGACTGGGTCACCGTTAACAGTGGGGTAACACAGGGGTCAGTATTGGGCCCACTTCTTTTTAACATATTTATTAATGACCTTGTAGCAGGCGTACAGAGTAGTATTTCAATATTTGCAGATGACACTAAACTCTGCAGGGTAATCAATACAGAGGAGGACAATTTTATATTACAGGAGGATCTATGTAAACTAGAAGCTTGGGCTGATAAATGGCAAATGTGCTTTAATGGTGATAAATGCAAGATAATGCACTTGGGCAGAGGAAATAAAATGTATAATTATATGCTTAATTGTAAAACACTGGGCAAAACTGTCACTGAAAAAGACCTGGGTGTATTGGTTGACCACAAGCTCACGTTTGGTGGCCAGTGTCAGGCAGCTGTTGCAAAGGCAAATAAAATAATGGGATGTGTAAATTAGGTAATAATGGCGTTGGTGGGCTAATCGCTTACAGCAGCTGCGAATTAGAGACAAAGAACCACTATTGTCAATTGGTGAATATAGTTAGAAAGTTAGGGGTTTTAATTCACGCTAAAGTAGTGGAGCGAACTCGGGTTGAGTAGGTACAAAGAAGTATTTTTATTTTTATTTTTGTGGTGTCATAAAAGGCATTTAAAAGAGTATATAGATTAGTATTCCATTTTCATAAAAACAAAGCTTTAGATTAAAATCAAGACAAGCAAGAAGATTATTCAAAGTCAATATTCGGAGTAGGTGGGTAAAACAGAAGCACACGATCACTTGGAGCTGATGTGTGGATTTAAGGTGACCCACTGGATTCAGAGGTTGGGGACCTGTAAGGGAAGATTTAGACTTATTAGTCCCAATTGAGGGGTAGTAGCCTGCAATAGTAGTGGAAATACAGTGATATTAGGTCAACATATACCTGGTTGGAGGATTAGTAGGTTATTTGGTTATTGGGTACGGTGGATGAAACGCCCCTCAAGGTTTCTGAAATGTAAATGCAGGAGTTTATTATATTTGCTTCTGTTTAAGGATATATAGCTTACAGTGAAACGTGTACCTGCCGAAATGATTAGTGGAATGCTCAGTGTGGTAGGTGACGAGCCCTTAGTTTCATATGGTTAGTTACTTCTGGCTTAGGGCTTAATGCAAGATATAAGAATCAAACCAGAGTGTTCTTAAAAATTATGCAGGTTTGTAGAACTTAACAGGAGAATACAATAACTATTTATGTTCCTGTATGGGGACAAGTTGTTTGGTTGACCTAGTAGTTTAACTCCTAGGTGAGGTACATGTAATTTTCAATTACAGGGTCGCAGCAGCATCCAGGGGTATCCTGGGTTGTCTTTAAGTGGACCTGGTAATGTAAAGTATGCTCATGAGTTTAGGTCAGGTCAGGTCAAATGTTGTCTCAGTCTGGAGTTCTATGGACCCCGCGTGTAATGAGGTTTAGTGCTTGGTAGTAGTACCTGAAGCGATGATCCGGGGGTATAGTGCAGAGTTTCAGGTTTACTCATGGTTCCGGAGGAGGCAGGCGAGCTGGTGGAGAGCCGGATCAAGAGCGGAGTCCCGGCCGGTGACTGCCGCTGCTCGCGTAGTTCCGGGTTGGTAGTTTGCGCTGTTTGGGGAGAGT
Source organism: Phyllobates terribilis (assembly GCF_046119375.1). NCBI lineage: Eukaryota > Metazoa > Chordata > Amphibia > Anura > Dendrobatidae > Phyllobates > Phyllobates terribilis. Next base: position 335,754,840 of record NW_027362771.1, read on the forward strand.
GCTTGAGGACCTGTGTGACGTGGCGGCACGTGACACACACGTGATCCGGAAGTAATGGAGGCTGTTTGGCGCTAGCTGGTCTGGATAAGTCACAATTCCAACGCGTTTCAAAAGCATCTGCTTCCTTCTTCAGGGATGGTCTTATCCAGCTGTAGGGTGCCCTTATATACCTCATGGTGAGATAGTGCACTTGTCAATCATTAAAGGCGAACAGTTCAATTTCACTATTGAGCCCTCTTGGCTTCAATGTATTCACTTTGAAAATCCATTGACTTTCTGCTCTGGACATGGTTTTAATAAAGTCTCCTGATCTCCAGTTTGTCATTACAGTCTGAATGCCTGTCACTTGGATCCCTTGAATGGATCCATTATGTTTCTCCAAAAAGTGTTTGGAGAGTGAGTGGCCTGTATATTTATGCTTAATGTTCCGTAGGTGTTCGTTTATTCTGATTTTCATCGGGCATTTGGTTCTCCCCACATACATCTTTTTACACTGGCATTTCAAGCCATAGATCACTCCTGTGGTGGTACACGTCATGAAGTCCAAAATGGGGTATGTCTCCTCTCCATGGTTAACGGTGTTTTGTTTACGTGTGTCTACTGTTTTACACATTTTGCATTTTTTACATGGAAAGAACCCCTTGATTTTTTGGTTAAATGGGGTAAAAGGTTGGTCGCTCAATTGGTGATTCTTTGAGGTTGGTGCTATAATATTCCCCAGATTCCGAGCCTTTCTGAATATAAAATTCGGTTTGTTAGACATCTGGTCACCAATCACTTTGTCGTCTTTTAGTATATGCCTGTGTTTCTCTACAATCTTCCTAAAGAGTTACGTGTTTGAACAGTAGGGGGTAATAATGGGGATGTCCAAGGTGTGTTTATTGTGTTCAGGTCTGATGTTGGTAGATGTACCCAAAAGGCTTTCTCGTGGTATGCTAGCCACCTTGTCCACAGTATTACTTTAAAATTGTGCGTTATATGGTAAGTTGGTCGGCTTCTTGTTTAAAATCCTGGTCCTTTGAGCAGTTTCTATGTAGTCATAGATATTGGCTACGGGGCACATTCAGAAGCCAATTTGGAAGGTGACAGCTGTCAATTGGAATGTTTCCATTAGCATCTGTAGGTTTACAGTAGGTGCGAGTCCGGACGTGGTTATCCTCAATGTAAATATTGAGGTCTAGAAAGTTCCCTGTTTTGGTGCTAGTAGTAGAGGTGAAGTATAGAAAGAAGGTGTTGATGTTTATTTGTTGCAGAAATTCTTGTAGAGAATGTTGGTCTCCTGACCAGATGAACAGTATGTCGTCTATAAATCTGCGCCATAGGACCAGGTTCGCGTGTAGAACGCCGCCCGGGTGGATGGCGGTGGCTTCCCACTTCCCCACGTAGAGGTTAGCGTAACTTGGTGCGAACCTGGTTCCCATGGCGGTACCCCACTGCTGGGAGTAGTAGTCCCCCTCATATAAGAAATAATTATGAGTGAGAATGAACTGCATATACTCTATAATGAATAGACTCTGTTCTGGTGACATTTTTTGTTGGAGAAAGTGGTGAGAGGCTTCGCAACCTTTTTTGTGCTGGATATTAGTGTAAAGAGAGGTTATGTCCATGGTACCCAAAATGTAGTGGTCTTGCCAGGAGATTTCGTTTAGTATCTGAATGGCATGTTTGCTGTCTTTCAGATGGGAGGGTAATGAGGGTACTAGGTCTTGGAGGTGATGGTCCACTAGCCTGGAAATATTGGCTGTGAGACATTGTATTCCGGAGATTATTGGTCTCCCTGGAGGGTTTGTTAGATTTTTGTGAATCTTAGGTAGGTGGTAAAAGACAGCGATTCTAGGGTGTTGAATGTTAATATATCCATATTCATTCTTATTGAGGAACCCTGCATTCAGTCCCTTTTTGGTCAAGGTTTTCAATTCGTCCAGATAAGTTTTGGTTGGATTGGAGGGGATAATTTGGTAAGTGCGGGAATCACTTAGGAGTCTCACTGATTCTTTATGGTCGTTATCCTGGTCCAGGATAACTATGCCTCCACCTTTATCTGCTGGGCGGATGACAATTTCCTTATTCCGCTGCAGATGCTTCATAGCAGCTATTTCAGATTTAGTGAGATTGTTTTTGAATTTGAGGTATTTCTTGTTGTTAATTTGACGGATGTCATCCGTGACATTTTTTTCAAATGTGTTGAAGGCGTCTGAGTATTCTTGGATGGGGTGAAAGTTAGATTTATTCTTTAGGGACGTATGTAAGGATTTAGGTGAGTTCTCTATTTCGCATGGTGGAATCTCTCCCTCCTTTTTAGCATAATATTTTTTCAGAGCTAGTTGTCTCATAAATTTTTTGACACCTATAAATGCTTGGAATTTGTCTAATTTGGTGGATGGAGCATATTTGAGACCCTTATTTAATAAAGCGGTTTCATTATGTGTCAGTGTAGCCCCCCGAGGGTTCGGCCGCTACAGGGGTATTGCACCTCTGCAAGAGGTGTGATATTCCACTCCCGGGTAAGGATGGAGTATGGACCAGGGCTCAGGTAGCTGCATACAGCACACACACCCCATTTCCGAGGGACAGTTCAACGGTGCTCCCATTAGACAGTAATGCAGGCACGACAGACCATGTCCCTGGCTGGAGTGGGGAGGGGGGAGGAAAACCCAGTGATGTAGGAGCAGGAGGGGACGGTTCCTGAGCGTAGATAGGAGCCCATTGGTTGCTGGTCACCTGGGCTCATGTTCTAGACGGAAGTATAAAAGGTGGGCACCATCTTAGATCTGGGTTCAGTTGAATTCAGTCAGAGAAGACAGGGAGCAGAGGCTCTTTAAGAGCTCTGCTCAGAGGCAGGCCTAGAGAAAAGGCCGGGGCCTGAGAAGAGAAGGAACAGGAAAGAAGGAGAAGAGAGAGAGAGAAACAGAAGGGCTCAGGAACAAGAAGGTGGAAGGGACCCTAAGAACCCATGAGAATACCGGGTGAAGGGTCAGGCAGATTAAGGGTACCGGATCCCAAGTTGGTGGAGGAGAAACTACCCTCAGCCAAAGACCGAACGTCGTGATCATTTATTGGTGCGACACCTCATCAAACCTGCTAGGAAGGCACCATAAAGGACAGCGGGGAACGGGGCCCACGTTTACCCGCGCAGATCCGCGGCAGCTGGACAAAAGTTGGTCACTGGTGAGGCAGGCCAGAGAAAGGATAAAAGGGGGTTCTGTGCCATGCTCCTGAATTGCCTGGGGGTTGACTGAGCCCCTCACCTGGTGGACGCAGCACGGCTTGGGCGGTCATTGCCTGTACAGAAGTGACCCGGAGCATATGAACTGTGAATAAAAGGCATTGGACTGCAGTACATTGTTTGTGTGTTCCTTGCTCCTCCAGCATTAACGGCACCGGGACTCTCCTCACCATCACCCCCACCATCCACTGCACTGCCCTGGGGTTACACTCCTCCCGTGGGGAGTTATACAGTCTCAGCTGCACACACTATCAGCGCCAGCGGTCTGCACTGCAGCGGCGGTTAACCCTGACCGCAATCCACGGGTGGCGTAGTCGGACATCACTTAAAACTTATAAAGGGACTACCACTGGTCTGACCCCCCTGAGCCACGGGACCGGGTCGCCACTACTACCCCCATCGTCTCCCTATTGCCCGGCTCCGAGTGCCCCACGGCCCAGGGGGCGAGTCATCAGTTTGTGTCGACTGAGATTAAAAATAGATTGGTTGTCGTTTATTTTTTGCGATTTGTTCTTTTTCTTTTGGACGAGTTTCCCTCCTCTACTGCCCCTTTGGCGTTTTTTCTTCTGGCCACCTGAAATTTTTTTTTTACATTGCTAGTATGTTTCCGTACTGATGGGCGTGAGGTGGTAGGTTCAAGGGGAGGTTGTGGAGGTGAGGGAAAGGTTCTCCCTGTTGGAGGTGGGGGAGAGTGTTGGTTCTCTGGTGTTTCAAGTATAGTTCTCAGTGGTAAAAATCTGTTCTGGGTGGTTCAAAGGTTTCCTGCTGAGAGGAGTTAGAGATCTGTCTTTGGTTACTTAGGTGGTTAGTAGATGAGTTATAGATTGGATCACAGATAGAGGGGGATTCTGTATCTGAGGTGGGATGGATTGAGAATCTGTCGTCTGAAGTAACTGAGTTTGTGGGGCTGCCTACCACTTCGTCTAAAATTTCAAAGAAGGTAGGTTGTTCACTTTCACGGTGTTGTTCCGGGAGGGGTACAGCATCTCTACCGAATTTGTTCCTTTTCCTTTGGATTATTTCTCTCTCTTTTGTGTTGATCCTATTTTTTATGCTGTTTGTAAGGCCAACAATTTCTGGGTGGTCTTGGTGAGGTTTAATCTCATTAAATAAGGTATTGATCTTACTTTTATTCTCCAAAAGTTGTCTCTTTCTTTTATTTATTATGAACCGGACTGCTTGTTTCAGAAATTGTTGGCCTTACATGGTTATGACTAAGAACATTTTTGTTCGAAACGCGTAATCCCCTGGATTTATAATTTTAACAGCATGATTTTAAAGGAATTCTAATAAATATGAAGTTTTAACACACAAACACACATTCAGATTCCTTTTTGGATGTTTGTCGCTGGATCCTTGTTTTTTTGTTGATTACCATAAAGAATCAGTGAGACGCCTAAGTGATTCCCGCACTTACCAAATTATCCCCTCCAATCCAACCAAAACTTACCTGGACGATTTGAAAACCTTGACCAAAAAGGGACTGAATGCAGGGTTCCTCAATAAGAATGAATATGAATAAATTAACATTCAACACCCTAGAATCGCTGTCTTTTACCACCTACCTACCTAAGATTCACAAAAATCTAACAAACCCTCCAGGGAGACCAATTATCAACGGAATACAATGTCTCACAGCCAATCTTTCCAGGCTAGTGGACTATCACCTCCAAGACCTAGTACCCTCATTACCCTCCCATCTGAAAGACAGCAAACATGCCATTCAGATACTAAACGAAATCTCCTGGCAAGACCACTACATTTTGGGTACCATGGACATAACCTCTCTTTACACTAATATCCAGCACAAAAAAGGTTGCGAAGCCTCTCACCACTTCCTCCAACAAAAAATGTCCCCAGAACAGAGTCTATTCATTATAGAGTGTATGCAGTTCATTCTCACTCATAATTATTTCTCATATGAGGGGGACTACTACTCCCAGCCTTGGGGTACCACCATGGGAACCAGGTTCGCACCAAGTTACGCTAACCTCTACGTGGGGAAGTGGGAAGCCACCGCCATCCACCTGGGCGGCGTTCTACACGCGAACCTGGTCCTATGGCGCAGATTTATAGACGACATACTGTTCATCTGGTCAGGAGACCAACATTCTCTACAAGAACTTCTGCAACAAATAAACAACAACACCTTCTTTGTACACTTCACCTCTACTACTAGCACCAAAACAGGGGACTTTCTAGACCTCAATATTTACATTAGGATAACCACGTCCGGACTCGCACCTACTGTAAACCTACAGATGCTAATGGAAACATTCCAATTGACAGCTGTCACCTTCCAAATTGGCTTCTGAATGTGCCCCGTAGCCAATATCTACGACTACATAGAAACTGCTCAAAGGACCAGGATTTTAAACAAGAAGCTGACCAACTTACCAAAATTTTTTTAGAAAAAGGGTATAACGCACAATTTTTAAGTAATACTGTGGACAAGGTGGCTAGCATACCACGAGAAAGCCTTTTGGGTACATCTACCAACATCAGACTTGAATACAATAAACACACCTTGGACATCCCCATTATTACCCCCTACTGTTCAAACACGTACCTCTTTAGGAAAATTGTAGAGAAACACTGGCATATACTAAAAGACGACAAAGTGATTGGTGACCAGATGTCTAACAAACCGAATTTTATATTCAGAAAGGCTTGGAATCTGGGGAATATTATAGCACCGACCACAAAGAATCACCAACTGAGCGACCAACCTTTTACCCCATTTAACCAAAAAATCAAGGGGTTCTTTCCATGTAAAAAATGCAAAATGTGTAAAACAGTAGACACACGTAAACAAAACACCGTTAACCATGGAGAGGAGACATACCCCATTTTGGACTTCATGACGTGTACCATCACAGGAGTGATCTATGGCTTGAAATGCCCGTGTAAAAAGATATATGTGGGGAGAACCAAACGCCCAATGAATATCAGAATAAACGAACACCTACAGAACATTAAACATAAATATACAGGCCACTCACTCTCCAAACACTTTTTGGAGAAACATAATGGATCCATTCAAGGGATCCAAGTGACAGGCATTCAGACTGTAATGACAAACTGGAGATCAGGAGACTTTATTAAAACTTGTCCAGAGCAGAAAGTCAATGGATTTTCAAACTGAATACATTGAAGCCAAGAGGGCTCAATAGTGAAATTGAACTGTTCGCCTTTAATGATTGACAAGTGCACTATATCACCATAAGGTATATAAGGGCACCCTACAGCTGGATAAGACCATCCCTGAAGAAGGAAGCAGATGCTTTTGAAACGCGTTGGAATTGTGACCTATCCAGACCAGCTAGCGCCAAACAGCGCCAAGCAGCCTCCATTACTTCCGGATCACGTGTGTGTGTCACGTGCCGCCACGTCGCACAGGTCCTCAAGCACTCTCCCCGAACGGCGTGAACTACCAACCCGGAACTACGCGAGCGGCGGCAGTCACCGGCCGGGACTCCGCTCTCGCTCCGGCTCTCCAACAGCTCGCCTGCCTGAAACTCTGCACTTTACCCCCGGATCATCGCTTCAGGTACTACTACCAAGCAGTAAACCTCATTACACGCGGGGTCCATAGAACTCCAGACTGAGACAACATTTGACCTGACCTGACCTAAACTCATGAGCATACTTTACATTACCAGGTCCACTTAAAGACAACCCAGGATACCCCTGGAAGCTGCTGCGACCATGTAATTGAAAATTACATGTACCTCACCTAGCAGTTAAACTACTAGGTCAACCAAACAACTTGTCCCCATACAGGAACATAAATAGGTATTGTATCCTCCTGTTAAGTTCTACAAACCTGCATCATTTTTAAGGACACTCTGGTTTGATTCCTATATCTTGCATTTTTTTTCATTTCTTAAGGTCCCAAAGCCCTAAGCCAGAAGTAACTAACCATAAGAAACTAAGGGCTCGTCACCTACCACACTGAGCATTCCACTAATCATTTCTGCTGGTACACGTTTCACTGTAAGCTATATATCCTTAAACAGGAGCAAATATAATAAACTCCTGCATTTACATTTCAGAAACCTTGAGGGGCGTTTCAGCCACCATACCCAATAACCAAATAACCTACTAATCCTCCAACCAGGTATATGTTGACCTAATATCACCGTATTTCCACTACAATTGCAGGCTACTACCCCTCAATTGGGTCTAATAAGTCTAAATCTTCCCTTACAGGTCCCCAACCTCTGAATCCAGTGGGTCATCTTAAATCCACACATCAGCTCCAAGTGATCGTGTCCTTCTGTTTTACCCACCTACTCCGAATATTGACTTTGAATAATCTTCTTGCTTGTCTTGAAAATAATGGGATGCATTAAAAGAGGCATAGATGCTCATGAGGAGAACATAATTTTACCTCTATACAAGTCACTAGTGCGACCACACTTAGAATACTGTGTAGAGTTCTGGTCTCCGGTGTATAAGAAAGACATAGCTGAACTAGAGTGGGTGCAGAGAAGAGCGACCAAGGTTATTAGAGGACTGGGGGGTCTGCAATACCAAGACAGGTTATTACACTTGGGGTTATTTAGTTTGGAAAAACGAAGGCTTAGGGGTGTTCTTATTACTATGTACAAGCATATGAGGGGACAGTACAAAGACCTTTCTACTGATCTTTTTACTCTGAGGCCTGAGACGGGGACAAGGGGCATTTTCTACGTCTGGAGGAAAGAAGGTTTAATCATAATCACAGACGCGGATTCTTTACTGTAAGAGCAGTGAGACTATGGAACTCTCTGCCGCATGATGTTGTAATGAGTGATTCACTACTAAAGTTTAAGAAGGGCATGGATGCCTTTCTTGAAAAGTATAATATTACAGGCTATATATACTAGATTCCTTGATAGGGCGTTGATCCAGGGAACTAGTCTGATTCCCTTATGGAGTCAGGAAGGAATTTTTTTTCCCCCAATGTGTAGCTTAGTGTTGCCACATGAATTTTTTTTTGCCTTCCTCTGGATCAACATGTTAGGCTATGGGTTGAACTAGATGGACTTCGTCTTCCTTCAACCTTAAAAACTATGTTACTATGTATGTTACTGGGCAGCACATTTCTCTCTAGAATCCCTTGATAGTCTTGAGATTTCATTTTATCCTGCACAGATTCAAGACACACTGTGCCAGATGCAGCAAATCAGCCCCAGAACATAACAGAGCCTCCTCCATGTTTCACAGTAGGGACATTGTTCTTTTCTTGATATGCTTCATTTTTCCATCTGTGAACATAGAGCTGATGTGCCTTGCCAAAAACTTCCCTTTTTGTCTCATCTGTCCATAGGACATTCTCCCAGAAGCTTTGTGGCTTGTCAACATGTTTGGCAATTTTCCAGTCTGGCTTTTTTATGATTTTTTTTCAACAATGGTGTTCTCCTTGGTCGTCTCCCATGAAGTCCACAACGACGAATGGTGTGATCTGACACTGATGTTCCTTGAGCTTTTAGAAAATAGTAAGGGTACCAAGGAGGGCACCTTTTATATTGAGGATGTTTTTCATCACACGGCACATCAATTAGATTTTGACAGGCAAAGACAGGGATGGATGAGATCCCTAGATAGGAGATTATTATAATACCCAACCATTTAATTGTGAGGACATTGGTTGTGGAATATTTGTATTGGTGCTGTCACATTGAATTCAGGACTTTGCGGGTCATAGCTGTTCATAATTCACTACAGCAGTGGCCCAATATACATCCCTCTTGGATGTATGATAATTTGTTTTATCAATATTTTTAGTCTTATTATTAAAAGTTACATTTTATTCACATTCTTTTCCTCCTTGGTACCCTTCCTATTTTCTAATAGTTATACACTGCTAAAAAAAATAAAGGGAACACTTAAACAACAGAATATAACTCCAAGTAGATCAAACTTCTGTGAAATCAAACTGTCCACTTAGGAAGCAACACTGATTGACAATCAATTTCACATGCTGTTGTGCAAATGGAATAGACAATAGATGGAAATTATTGGCAATTATCAAGACACCCTCAATAAAGGAGTGGTTCTGTTGGTGGGGACCACCGACCACATCTCAGTACCAATGCTTCCTGGCTGATGTTTTGGTCACTTTTGAATGTTGGTTGTGCTTTCACACTCGTGGTAGCATGAGACGGACTCTACAACCCACAGAAGTTGCTCAGGTAGTGCGGCTCATCCAGGATGGCACATCAATGCGAGCTGTGGCAAGAAGGTTTGCTGTGTCTGTCAGTGTAGTGTCCAGAGGCTGGAGGCGCTACCAGGAGACAGGCCAGTACACCAGGAGACGTGGAGGGGGCCGTAGGAGGGCAATAACCCAGCAGCAAGACCGCTACCTCCGCCTTTGTGCAAGGAGGAACAGTAGGAGCACTGCCAGAGCCCTGCAAAATGACCTCCGGTAGGCCACAAATGTGCACGTGTCTGCACAAATGGTTAGAAACCGACTCCATGAGGGTGGTATGAGGGCCCGACGGCCACAGATGAGGGTTGTGCTCACAGCCCAACACCGTGCAGGACGCTTGGCATTTTCCACAGAACACCAGGATTGGCAAAGTCGCCACTGGCGCCCTGTGCTCTTCACAGATGAAAGCAGGTTCACACTGAGCACATGTGACAGACGTGACAGAGTCTGGAGACGCCGTGGAGAGCGATCTGCTGCCTGCAACATTCTTCAGCATGACCGGTTTGGCAGTAGGTCAGTAATGGTGTGGGGTGGCATTTCTTCGGAGGGCCGCACAGCCCTCCATGTGCTCGCCAGAGGTAGCCTGACTGCCATTAGGTACCGAGATGAGATCCTCAGACCCCTTGTGAGACCATATGCTGGTGCAGTTGGCCCTGGGTTCCTCCTAATGCAGGACAATGCCAGACCTCATGTGGCTGGAGTGTGTCAGCAGTTCCTGCAAGATGAAGACATTGAAGCTATGGGCTGGCCCGCCCGTTCCCAAGACCTGAATTCAATTGAGCACATCTGGGACATCATGTCTCTCTCCATCCGCCAACGTCACATTGCACCACAGACTGTCCAGGAGTTGGCGGATACTTTAGTCCAGGTCTGGGAGGAGATCCCACAGGAGACCATCTGCAACCTCATCAGGAGCATGCCCAAGCGTTGTAGGGAGGTCATACAGGCACATGGAGGCCACACACAATACTGAACCGCATTTTGACTTGTTTTAAGGACATTACATCAAAGTTGGATCAGCCTATAGTGTGTTTTTCTACTTTAATTTTGGGGGTGACTCCAAATCCAGGCCTCCATTGGTTAATAAATTTGATTTCCATTGATGATTTTTGTGTGATTTTGTTGTCAGCACATTCAACTTTGTACAGAACAAAGTATTCAATGAGAATATTTCATTCATTCAAATCTAGGATGTGTTATTTGAGTGTTCCCTTTATTTTTTTGAGCAGTGTATATTTGGTGGTGACCACCTATGTGAATATTGTCCAGTTCAAATCGAACTTTATCTAATTTGTTCCTTGAGCTTGAAGTTCACCTTTAATCTCTTTTAGAAGTTATCCTGGGCTCCTTTGTTACCATTCTTATTTTCCGTCTCTTTGATTTGTCATCAATTTTCTTCCTGCAGTCACATTCAGGGAGGTTGGCTACAGTCCCATGGATCTTAAATTTCCGAATAATATGTGCAACTGTAGCCACAAGAACATCAAGCTGCTTGGAGATGGTCTTATAACCTTTACCTTTAACATGCTTGTCTATAATTTTCTTTCTAATCTTCTGGGACAATGGTTTCCTTTGCTTCCTCTGGTCCATGTTGAGTGTGGTACACACCATGTCACCAAACAGCACAGTGAGTATATGTAGCCCTATATAAAGGCCCACTGACTGATTACACGATTGTAGATACCTGTGATGCTAATTAGTGGACACAACTTGATTTAACATGTCCCTTTTGTCACATTATTTTCAGGGGTACCATCATTTCTGTCCACGCCTATTTCATGAGTTCATTTTTATTTTTTTAATTCTGTGGAAGAAGGGTTGAAAAGCAATGTCTGACTTTCATTTGTTCATTTTCATAGATTTTTAATTTATTATTACTTTTGTCAGATTCAAGTTATTTCTGTGACCATTGTGAGTTTTTCTTTCATTAAACGAGGGGTACCAACAATTTTGACGACGTGTGTATTTATCAAGTTATACTTCTCGCATTGGATTGTATTGTTGTTCATAAGTTTTTCTATATAATGTATATATGCCATACACTTTTTTGCTTTCACTTTATTTATAATATTTGGATGATATTATAGGTGTTCCTTCCCAGGTACCATTTGGAATATACCCACGTATACTTGAACTTATTTATGGCCATATACATATAGTTTTTTTGGACCCTTGCTGTATATCATTTCTATTATGTATATTGATGTACATACTTTTATTTCCAAAAATGACAAAAGTATTCTCTGAGTGATACCTTTACTGGCTAACCAGAAAAAATATATATGCAAGCTTTCAGAGCACAGAGGCTCCTTCTTCAAGCAGGATTACAAATGAATTAAATGGTGTGCCTTCTTCATTTGTTTTATTAAGTGATATTACAGCAGGACATTTGTTCATGAGGTGTAAGAGGTGATGCCTCCTAATGATAAGCCAAGGAAATCAAATTAGGGTTTTTTTTTGTTGGAAATGGAATATTTAATTATATATCTGGAGACCTTCTGGTGGAGGTGTGAATTGAATCCATGCAGTGAGTCATAAATCCAGGTGTTAAATTGAGTCCTATTGTCAAGTAATTGAACATTCTTATCAGTTTGAATTCCCAAATTTTTCTGTCTGTCGTCCTTGAAATTACCTAGTGTCTCGGTCCAGAGAAATATTTTCCTACAGGCGTGTCCAATTCATTCCTGATTGTGTGTCCGTGTAAATTCATTCTTGTTTGTAGTTTTTGCATAGTTTCTCCAATATAGACACCTTCCAGGCACCTCGTACATTGTATCATGTAGACCACATTGGAGGATGTACATGAAAAGACATCCATGATTTTATAGTACTGCTTTGTGTTTGGTATGCGAACTGTATTTGATGGTAATATGTTGGTACAAGTTTTGCATTTTGTATTGTTACATGGGAATGTGCCCGTCACTGATGGGAGGACACTTCTGCCAAGCAAATTCTTTAAGTTAGGGGGCTGTATGTAGGAGAGAAGTGGTAGTTCTGGGAATATTCCTTTAATTCTGTGGTCTCTGTGGAATATGTGTTGGAGATCAGCACCAATTTTCCTTAGGATGTTCATGTGGGGTTGTATGTGACCACAAGAGGCACCCTGTTGTGTTCCTCCCTCTGTCTTTAATCCAGGAGGCTGCTTCTTGGGACGCGAAGAATAAAGTCATCTTATAACTTACACTGCACGAGGAGCTGCATATAAAATAAATAAAACCAATTCTTGACCTGCTATTGATTTGTTTATTCTGCCTTCCAAAGATCACAGTAAGGCTCAGCTCACATTTATCCTGTGCTGAGCACTTACATCGGGATCTCCACGTAAATCTCTGAAATATGTGATTTAGACGAAATCTTTGGCAGAACATTCCCTATAAGGAGGCAGGTGGAGGCACTGTGGACGCTGTCTGACCTGTGATCCGGCGGTCTCAGGCTTTTTAAGCGTGCATAAAAGCGCGGTTGAGCCACAGTTTTGTACACTTCTGAAAAGGACACCGCTGAACAGAGGCCAGACTGAGTCCAGAGTAAAACTGCTGCCTCATTATAGTGATTGGATCTGTCGGTGTTTCATCTGAATCACGTCATTTGAAGATTTAGATGGAAACCACAATTCAATTGCTCAGTGTAGAGAACAGGATGAACGTAATCCAAAATGTTACGTAAAATGTTCCCAATAAAAATTCAGTTCACAAAAAAAGCAAGTCCCCTCTCAGGTCCATCATCTGTCAATGGAAATGTAGGGGGCTTCCACGTTACTGATAACACAAAGGCTCTGGAAAAGCGCCATGGCGCCTCACCCCCCCCCCCCAAATGAAATCCAACTAATTCTGTGCTTCCAATTCCAAATGCACCCCATCCTTCTGAGCCCCAGTGTGCCTAAACCATATTTAGCGTTGTCATGTGCACACTTCTCAGCATGTGATGTTAATTTTTCTCCTCTTGTTCAAGCCAACACTCAACCTCCTGTTTTAGGCTATAGAGTGAGCATAATCACACCCCGACACCTTCCACACACCCCGGTTTCTTAACTCACTGCCACCACTCATCAAACACACGCAGTGATGAGTCCCCAATCTGTTATTGTCTGATAACCAAAAAAGGTCACACACTCTCTTAAAGGCTATTAGTTCTTTAAAGCGTACGAGGATCAACTTATTAAAGATTTTAAGCTTTAATATAAAAATATACAGTGCTTACAATAAAAGATATAAAAAGATAAAAATAAAACAACACAAATATGCAAAGCAGTTATAAGATAAAAAGGGAGAATATAACAGAAATACCTAAACGTTTCTGTCTGCAGTTATCCTATTTCCTGAGGGAAGGAGAAGTGAATTATGGATCACATCAGCCTGTAGGCTGCCCTCACATGTGAACACTTTCTCTTTGTGTCACACAGGTTTTTATAGTTCTGACAATAGGCTCATATTTCCAGGATGACCCAGATTGGTATATTTAAAAGATGCTGTCTGTGAATGGACGATGAGCCAAGTTGGGGCATTTCAAATACCTGTGTCTTCCCCCCTCCCTTCAATAGAAAGTATTTATTCTAGTTACAACCATGTACTAGTTCTGTGAAACTGCCATATTTGACACTTCTAGCATGCTCTGAGGATGACCCTCTGTGGTCTTAAGAGCAACCAGATGCTAAATCCTTTGTGTGGAGGCAATATGTGGATGCATATTAACCAGTTGTTCTACTGACATTATAGTTTACCTTACAATCATATACTTTCTTCTCAAGTGTCCACATGTTTGGCATTTCTGTAGTGATGAGAGCTCGCTTAATTTATGGGTGCATATCTCCAGAAGCACAAGCTGGGCATAATGTACTGGGCACTACAACATACTGGGCACCACAATTTACGGGCACTGCAATGGCAGATTTGCAATTTTCACTCAGCAACATCCACTGCTGCTTGTTTCTGGAAAATGTGGATAAATTCCCATAGGGGTGTAATTTCCAAAATGAGGTCACTTGAGGGGGAATTCTGCTCTTCTAGCGCTCGGGGCCTCTGTATATGGAGTCTGCAAACTATTCTAGGAAAATCTGGGATCCAAGAGTCAAATAGCGCTCCATCCCTCCCAAGTCTCGCCGTGTGGCTAAGCAGTACTGTACAGCTACATGTGGGGTATTTCCACAATGAGCAGAAATTGTGTGACAAATTTTGGTGCCATTTTTACCAATTTTCCTGTGTGAAAATATAAAATTTGGGGCTAAAACTATTTTTTTGTGGTAAAAATGTAATTATTTTTTCTTCACTGCCCAATGGTATAACATTCTGTGACACACCCGTGGTGTCAATATGATCACTGCATCCTTAGATTAATTCATTGAGAGGTGTAATTTGTACAATGGGGTCACCTATGGGGGGTTCTGCTGTTTTGGTTCCTCAGCCGCTCTTCCAGTGGATCATAGCACCCGCAAACCATAAAATCTGCACTATAATATGGCGCACCTTCCCTTCTGAGCTTTCCACTGTGCCTGACAAATATTTCCCGATTTACATGTAGGGTATTGGCGCATTCAGGAGAAATTGCACAACAAGCTGTTAGGTCCATTTTTTCCTATTAACCCTTATAAAAATTAAAAATTTGGGGCTAAAACAACATTTTAGGGGTAAAAATGTAATTCTTTCTTCCCCGCCCAAAGGTATAGAATTTTGTGAGGCACATGTGGTGTCAACATGCTCACTGCACCCCTATATGAATTCATTGGGGAATGTAGTCTGTAAAATGGGGTCACTTATGGTGGGTTCCACTGTTCTGGCATCTCAGGGGCTCTGCCAGTGTAACATGGCTCCCTCACACCATTCTGGCAAAATTTGAACTCTAATATGGCGCTTCTTCCCTTCTGAGCTTTGCACTGTGCCTCAAAAGTAGTTTTAGACCACATATGGGGTATTGGCAAACTCAGGAGAAATTGCATAACCAATTATACTGTTCATTTTCTCCTATTATCTCTTATGAAAGTTAAAAACTTGGGGCCAAAGCAACATTTTAGTGGAATAAATGGAAATTTTCTATTGACTCAGCCCAATGTTATACAATTCTGTAAATCGCCTGAGGGTTAAAAATACTCACTACACCCCCAGATGAATTCCTCCAGAGGTATATTTTCCAAAATGGGATGACTTGTGGGTGTTTCTGCTGTTTTGGCATGTCAGGGGCTCTTCAAATGTGACATATCATCCACAATCTATTCCAGCCAAAATTGCGCTCCAGAATTCAATTGATGCTCCTTCTGAACCCAGCCGTGTGCCCAAACAGTAGTTTTCCACCACATACAGTACAGACCAAAAGTTTGGACACACCTTCTCATTTAAAGATTTTTCTGTATTTTCATGACTATGAAAATTGTACATTCACACTGAAGGCATCAAAACTATGAATTAACACATGTGGAATTATATACTTAACAAAAAAGTGTGAAACAACTGAAAATATGTCTTATATTCTAGGTTCTTCAAAGTAGCCACCTTTTGCTTTGATGACTGCTTTGCACACTCTTGGCATTCTCTTGATGAGCTTCATCAAGAAGAACCTAGAATATAAGACATATTTTCAGTTGTTTCACACTTTTTTGTTAAGTATATAATTCCACATGTGTTAATTGATAGTTTTGATGCCTTCAGTGTGAATGTACAATTTTCAAAGTTATGAAAATACAGAAAAATCTTTAAATGAGAAGGTGTCTCCAAACTTTTGGTCTGTACTGTATGGGTTATTGGCGTACTCAGGAGAAATTTCACAACAAGTCTTGGGGTCCATTTTCTTCTGTTACCTTTGTTAAAATGAAAAATGTGGGGCTGAAGCAACATTTTTTTTTTTTTCCTTTTCCCAGCTCTACGTTATAAAATTCTGTGACGCACCTGTGGGTTCAAGGTAGTCACCACACATCCAAATAAATTCGTTGAGAGGTGTAGTTTCCTAAATGAGGTCACTTGTGGGGGGTTTCCATTGTTTAGGCACATCAGGAACTCTGCAAACATGACATGGTGTTCTCTATCGATTCCAGCCAATTTTGTGTTCCAAAAGTCAAATGGTGCTCCTTCCCTTCTGAACCCTGCCGTGCGCCCAAAGAGTAGTTTTTCATCACATATCTCACAAAACTGGAAGAATTTTCCAAGGAAGAATGGATGAAAATCCCTCAAACAAAAATTGAAAAGACTCTTGGTTGGCTGCAAAAAAACATTTACAAGCTGTGATACTTGCAAAAGGGGGTGCTATTAGGTACTAACCATGCAGGGTGCCCAAACTTTTGCATAGGCCCATTTTCCTTTTTTGTAATTTTTAAAATGTAAAAGATGTAAAAAATATATAATTTTTTTTTTTGCCTACAATACAAAGTAAATGTCTCATCTTTAACTTTAGGCCTTTTAGAGATCATTTCATATTCAACTTGCTTAACTGTTCACAATAGCAATAATTTTGACCAGGGGTGCCCAAACTTTTACATGCCACTATAGTTGGTGTTTGAACCTTACCTCCAGAGACCCGTGTTGTACCTGAAACTGAAACCGCATCTGACGGTACCTGAGCCTGAAGCAGCTCCGGTGGTACCAGAGCCTGAAGCAGCTCCGGGGGTACTTAAAGCAGCACTAGTGTCTGTCTGTCCTGGTTAGCATTGCAGAGTCCATACTCGTAGAGCCTGTTCCGGTATCTGAATCCTATCCTGCCTGTGACTCTGAGCCAGTTTCCATCCCGCTCGGTGATCAAGATCCTGTGTTGTCTGAACAATGTCCAAATCCTGTCCTGCCAGTGACTGAGCCTGTGTCCATGATCCTGAACCCTTGTGTCAGCAGCTGCAGTACCGAGGACTGCCTAGGAGAGGTACCTGGCGGCTAGCATACAGCTTAAACCTGACTCCAGAATTAGGAGCGCTAGTGAAATCCAGGTAGCCGCTTAGCCACGCCCCTCCTAGGTAAGCCCGGCCCGTGGCACAGTGGGTCCACGATCCACGTGTGTGACAGATGCTCATGTAAAGTAGATATGTGGTAAATGTTATATATTATCTATTTTGTTTGATATAACTATCTCTTTAAGGGCATTAAAATTGAACGTTTGAAAAATGCTAAATTTTAGCCAAATTTCCAATATTTTCACTAATAAAAAAATATTTAGCTAAATTGTATTTTTTCTTTTTTGACACATTTACCACTAACAGTCTCAGAATCCCTATGATATGTTTCCAAAAATTACTACATAAAGTGTCACTGGTCAGAAGAATTGTAAAATTTTGACCTGGCCAGCAGGCCTGTGGAGTTGGAGTCGGTGTCCATTTTGGTGGAGTCGGAATCGGAGTCGGTATAAAATGGACTGACTCCGAATCCTAAAATATATATATAATGAATTGGGTACAGTAGTTCAATGCAGTTTGTGGGGAATATTTTTTTCATAAGAATTTGGGAAAGTTATGAAATGTCCTATAAATGTCTGTCCTATTCCTGATCTAAGGGTCTAGACTTTTAGCTGAGATGAATCCGTGCTGCAGTAAATTTATCACTTAAACATGAGCCATGTATAAGGGAGTCTGAATCGGAGTTGGAGTCGGTGTCATGGAAATTGAGGAGTCATAGTTGGAGTCGGAGGTTTGGCTTACCGACTCCACAGCCCTGCTGGCCAGGAAGGTGAAAACAGGCTTGGGAATGAAGGGGTGAATCATAATAAGACGAAGATTCTTTACTATGAAAGCAGTGAGACTATGGAACTCTGTCACAAGATATTGTAATGGTTTATTCACTACAAAGGTTCTAGGAGGCCTGGATGCTTTTTTAAAAAAATATGATATTACAGGTTATGGGTACTAGATTCTGTGATGGGACTTTAATCTTGGGGACTAGTCTGATTGACTTATGTGAAGTCGAGAAGGATTTGTTTCCCCTATTATGACACAATTAGCATTTGCCTTATGGGTTTTTTGCCTTTTTCTGGATCAACATGTTAGTTCTATAGTTTAAAGAGACATAAATTCAACCTATATATATTTGATGCGCCCAGGGGGATGGGAACGACTCGGCGCCCGGGCCTTGTTGTTGCCTGATCTTGGGGGATGTCGCGGTGGCAGGCTCCCGGGCCCGTACCCTGGGGTCACTCTTAAAAGAAAGGGGGGAAGTTATATGGGAAAGGGGAATGTTCGTGACGCCACCCGTGGTGTCTGGTGAGGATCACCAGCGCTGCAACAGTCCTCTGAGGCCGGTGTTTAGGCAGCTTAGTTGGTAAGACTCCCCACAGGTGGAGCGGGGCCTCAGGGCAGTGTAGAGAGGGTGTAGAGTAGAGCGTTGGCGGGTGCAGAGCCGCGGAGGAAAGAACAGACAGAGGCGGTAGTTGAAGTCATCCAAGTCTTTACTCACTTTGGTGTCTAGTCAGCTCAGAGCTTCTCTCTGCTGTCACACGGCGAGTTGCGGCCGCCAGGGTGGGGTTCAGCACTCTCCAGATAGTTCAGGAGCACTTGTCAGGACCCCCCGCTCTAGTGTGTTCCTCTCTTGTTCAACTTCTCCCGCCTTGTGTCCCCCACTGAGTCCCGTACAGGTACTGCGATGTCCCTTGTGGGTAACGTGTAGTTCCCGGACCGACTGGGTGCCCTTTTTGGTGACTTGTGGTGAGAACGTGGCGTAAGGCCGGGTCCCTCTGGATAAACTCAGATTAGGGCATACAGGTGGCGACTCCGCTCCATCCGTATCCCCCTGGGATCCACATAAGCCTCCGGAATTTTCCGACAGAGACGTAAAGTGCAAAGTCAGATAATCGGGGACCGGTACCCCCTCTTGTGGCAGGGTCTCTCTGGCTGGGCCAGAATAAGGTATGCAGGTGGCGACTGCGCTCAGTCCGCACCCCTTGAGATCCTTTCGCCTGTGGAGCCTATCTCCTCTGCTCCCCTCCTGGGCCTTCTTGCTTGGACCCTGACCAGGGACAGAGCCGGTTATAACTCTGCCCCGACCCCCCGTCTCGAGGCCTGAGACCGGGAACCGTGGACCCTCAGCCGGCTGCAGCCTTATGCTGACTTGCCATCCCAAAGACCCACGACCAAAGACCCTGTTATTAAAATGGCCTCCAGTTATATAGAATTCTAATAAAGTGCTTAGGTAAATGCTTCCTCCACCCTCACTTACTACGTGGTTCCCCCTTACTTTGGTTCCCCTCAAACTCCTCCATTCAGGCCCGGGGCAGCACTATGGTGCTTTAGGCCCCCGTCAGAACTGGAGTGGTGTAGTGTTGAGTGTGTGGTTGGGGTCCTGTGTAGCACTCCATCCTTACCTGGGAGAGGAGATACCACACCTCGTTCTGAGGTGCAATACCCCTGTGGTGACTGAACCCTCAGCGGCGCCACATATTCAACATACTGCCTATGAGAATACGCATTACAATGGTTGGATCCAAAGGTCAATGTGACAGGTAGGTGACCACTTGCATTTCAATGTCATATAGTCACCTTGCCAGAGGGAGAAATAATACTTTTACCTAGCAAATAATTTAGGCACAGATAAGCTTCTTTCCTTTGTAAAGAGACATGCTAGAGCTTGTCATCTGTTCCTGGGCACTAAATAAGCAATGGAAGCTGAAACTTCCTGATGGTGAAAAAAAACAAGAAGAAATTTTCAGAAAGTGAGTGCATTTAACTAAGAATAACGGATGACTGTACATTAGTATGTAACTGTTGACTAGAAGAGTTTATGATGTCTGAAAGGCTTCTTTTCAGTGAACCTGTCATCAGGATTTTACACCCGAAATTAATGACTTGTATGCAAAAGCACTGTAATGCTGGATAAATCCTTACCTTACTTGTAGAAATCCTTATGCTGTTTTAGAGAAATCTATTGTTGAAGTATTATGCAGATAAGTTGCAATTGCATCAGTGTGAGACAATGTACTTTACTTTCTCCTTATTCCCTATCTGATTCTTGACACTCTTCTGAGTGACCAATTTTCCTTAGTAAAATCTTTCGCCTGGGGTGGTGCGTGTGCAGATTGATAGTCTAGCTCTAACAACGTCATCAGTACCATGCTGGGCATGCACCGTCCCAGGCAACAATGGCGCTTGCTCGAGATCTCGCTAGGGAAAGCGGGTCCCTAAAAAAAGAATGACCTGTCAAAAAGAGACACAGCCCTGTACCCTGCTGCACTAGTAACTCATTTGATTTGTAATTTTAAAAAGATCCATTATTGAAATCCAAGCGTTGTCTGCAAGCAAAGTATGAATTTAGTGAGCATTGCAGTGTCTTTACAGATATGTCATAAGTTTGGGGTAAATGACTGAAGAGAAAAATCCAGCTTCATAAAAAGTTAAAAATGTATTTCCAAAGCAGCTTAAAAGTTATTAAAATCCATAATAGGTACAGCATACGCGTTTTGAACGCTCATGGCGTCCTTTATCAGAGCCCAGGGTTCAGATCCCTGTGCAGCATTTAAGGCTGG
This sequence comes from Phyllobates terribilis, assembly GCF_046119375.1. NCBI lineage: Eukaryota > Metazoa > Chordata > Amphibia > Anura > Dendrobatidae > Phyllobates > Phyllobates terribilis. The sequence goes on from NW_027362771.1 coordinate 335,775,677, forward strand.
TATTCCTATGAGACCTGCCAGACTAGAATATATGCTACACTACCAGTACTACTGTCTGTAGTCTGAACTTTGGTATATCAGAAAAAAAATGCTTTAAGGCTGTGTGCCCACGATGCGTTTTTTAAGCGTTTCCGCAGCAGCAAAAACGCTGCAGAAATGCTTAAAAAATGCATGGTAGAAGGCCTGCCATGTTCCCCAATGATAATCTGCATGTGCTATGCACATGCTGCGGAAATTTCCACTGCGGATTATCATTGCAGAAAAAAACGCAGCACTACCAATTATTTAGCGGAATTGCTGCTTTTTCGCCGCCATTGACTTGCATTGGAACTCATGGATTCCGCATCACTGTATATGTAGATGCGCATTCCATGCATTCCATTGTGCAGTGTGGAGGACAGGAGACACTCCTCCGGACCCGGGTACCATAGAACCTGTGAAAAAAAGAATAAAATAAAAAATATATGTTATATTTACCTTATGACGGCTCCCGCTCTCCTTGTCTTCACTTGCCAGCAGCTCGCGATGGACTGGAGGACCTGCGCTGACGTCATAGTCATGTGACGGGTCACACGATGCTGACATCGGCAGGTCCTTCAGTGTACCGCGATCTGCCGGCAAGGGAGAACGGAGGGAAGCAAGACTGCGGGGGCCATCGGAAGGTAAGTATAGATTTATTTTTTTACTTTTAAACATTCTTTACGGTCACACTATATAAATCCATGCCGGCTGCATGGATTTATATAGTGTGACCAAGTTGACAAGCACTTTCCAAGTGATGCTAAAATCGCCTGGAAAGCGCTTATCAATCCGCATTCAGAAATGCATGTGATGAACGCTTCACTTCCGCTTGTCCCTGGCAGGAAAACACATGTACAATCCGCATGTACAATCCACATGCGTTTTTTCTGCCAGGGAGATGCAGAAACGCTCAGGAAAAATCCGGAGCATTTCTGCATCGTGGGCACATAACCTAAAAGTAATTCCGAGAAAAATATACCTGGCTGCCTTCATACAGCCAGGATCTGATACATGCTGTCCGTGGTTTGGGCAGTATCATTCAGGTGACAAGTTCGCTTTAAAGATGTGAGTTAAATTGAATCCAGCAAGGGAACCAGAACAGCAGAGTTTTAGTAGCTTGAAAAAATAGCTAACAGCTAGTTCTGAATCAAGTCCCTGATCAGGGGTCAACAGTTCTATATTATTTATCTATCACTGCCTTTAGATAAGAGCAAGAGAATTATAATCGCCATTTTCATGGAAAATATTGTCTGCATTAGGCCACGGCCCCACTATCAGTATTTGGTTAGTATTCGGTCAGTATTTTTTCTCAGGAGTGGGAGTCAAAACCAGGAGTGGGTGATAAATGCAGAATTGGTGACTTGTTTCTATTATACCTTTTCTCTGACTGTTCCTCACCCGGTTTTGGCTCCCACTCTTGAGAAAAAATACTGACCGAATACTGATAGTGGGGCTGTGGCCTTAGGGGAATAATAACAGAGGAAGAAGGAATGAAAACCACATAAAATCCAGAAATTGCGCATAAACTAAAGCTTGTAGAGACATGTCTTTGCCTTGTGTACACTTAATTCTTCAACGTCTTAGTGACGGAGCCAATTATGTCCTTAATGGCCAAGCTAAATTTTACAATTCTGACCACTGTCAGTTTATGAGGTAATAACTCTGAAACGCTTCAATGGATCCCACTGGTTCTCAGACTGTATTTTCGTGACATATTGTACTTCATGATAGTGGTAAAATTTCTTTGATATAACTTGCGTTTATTTGTAAAAAGAAATGAAAATTTGTCGAAAACTTTTAAAATTTTTAATTTTCAAACTGTGAATTTTTATGCCCTTAAATCTGAGAGTTATGTCACACAAAATAGTTAATAAATAATATTTCCCACAATTTAAAAAAAAAATAACATTTTGTTAGGAAGTTATAAGGGTTAAAAGTTGACCAGCGATTTCTCATTTTTCCAACAAAATTTACAAAACCATTTTTTTAGGGACCACATCACATTTGATGTGACTTTGAGGGATCTATATGACAGAAAATACCCAAAAGTGACACCATTCTAAAAACTGTACCCCTCAAGGTGCTCAAAACCACATTCTAGAAGCTTATTAACCGGTTCTTCACGTGCTTCACAGGAATTGCAGCAACGTGGAAGGAAAAAATTAACATTTAAATTTTTTCACAAAAATTTTACTTCAGACCCCAATTTTCACAAGGGTAACAAAAGAAAATGAACACCAAATATTGTTGTGCAATTTCTCCTGAGTACGCTGATAGTCCATATGTGGGGAGAAAACACTGTTTGGGTGCACGGCAGGGCTCGGAATGGAAGGAAGCCATTTGACTTTTTGAACGCAAAATTGGCGGGAATCGAGAGCGGACGCCATGTTGCATTTGGAGAGCCCCTGATGTGCCTAACCAGTGGAAACCTCCTACAAGTGACTACATTTTAGAAACTACACACCTCAAGGATTTTATCAAGGGGTACAGTGAGCATTTTGAACCCAGAGGTACGACACAGAATTTGATAACATTAGGTCGTCCTATTGAATATGTTGTCATTAGTGTTGAGGGCAAGTGATTGCTACTTGAGTTTGCATTAGTTGCTTGGGTATGCACCATGTATCGCGGGTGCTCAAGTGACATTCTCGAGTTCCCATACCGCGTGTTTCGCAGCTGTTAGACACCCAAAAAAAGCATACTGGGGTTGCCCGTATATGGCGGGCAATCCCCGCTTATTTTTTTTTTTTTGGCGGTATAACAGCCGCGAAACATGTGGGGCAGGGACTCGAGCACCCGCGATACTCGGTGCATACCCAAGCAACCAATGCAAACTCAAGTAGTGAGCACTTGCGCTCAACACTAGTTGTCATATCTTCATCGTTTCTTTTTTCTTTCCTTTTGAAAAAAATCCCAACCCCAACCCTAACAGCAAAGAATGGAAAAAATGTATATATTTTTTATTTCATAATTTTTATCTAACTAAGGTGGTGACAAAAGGGGATTTGATTGACTATTTTTTTTGCTTTTGATCACTGTGATAGGGTCTATCAAAGTGATCAAAAGGAACCAATAGGAAAAATTCCCTATTGTTGCTAGGCACCGGCCAGCAGATCTCGACGGGCACACTGGGCATACACCCTCCATTTTATTTATTTATTTTTTACAGGAAGATGACAGAGGGTCAGATTAGGAGACGGCGGAGGTACCGGGAGGGGTCGGGGGGGGGGGGGGTATCATTTCTCTTTCCTCTGACAAGTATATTATGTCAGAAGAGAAAGAAATCATTGTAACCGCAGGCATATTTTTTTATTCGTGATCACTGTTATTCACTGAATAACAGCGATCGGGGACCGGAAAAATCGGCCCTGATCATGTTCTCCAGGGTTTCAGCTATCCCCAGTAGCGGAGACCCCAGAGAATTTCCGACTTTGGGGGGCGCTACAGCCTTATCCTCGATCGCCTTTTTAAAACGGCAGTCAGGGAATAAAGCCCCTTAACGGCATCTGCGTGACAGCGTGGCAAATCAGGGATGTTCATGGACGGAGCCAATTTTTTGTCGGAACCCCGAACACAAACACGAATTTAAAATGCCGAACAAATTCGCTCAACACTACCCAGCACTTCAAGGCTACAAGAGTATCCAATGAGCAATCTGCTCTTCCTTCAGACTGTTTGGGACATCTGGAAGAACTATTGTCTTTTAGAAGAAAAGGTGAGCGCTACTATGAGTCATCTGTCAAGCTAACCGTAAACCATCCAGAGACCTTTAATGCTTTTCACACAAGGGACTTTGCTCACTCACAATTTTGCCTAGGAACACAGTTGCAGAAAACCATGGCACTTCAGGAAATGAGTGCTTAAGTAGGATCCTGTCCCATAAATAAACAGAAAAATGGACTTGGCACTCCAATAAGATGAACAAGTGAAATGTTATTAGATGATATGATAGCAATTCAGGATGTGAAAAAGTTTTGGTCCAGGTACTAGACCTTCATCAGTTCATTGGAAAACATATACATCATACTTAGTGTCAAAGATCGCAAGGGGGGGGTCGTCGCTTAACCCACCCGCTGTTATCTTTGGAGCGAACAGCTCTCTGCTGCTCCCTATCATCCGGACAATTTGGCAACTGACTGACGATGAACAGAGGAGGCCGCAAGCTGTTTCCACAAATAGTCCAGTTTTCGAGAAACTAACAGTGAGCATTTGGTATAACCACCTCCGATTTCAACGCATGGAATAAATGTATATACCCCCGGTACGGTCACGGCTAGCTCCAAGATAACCCAAGTACTACTTGCTGCCACCACCAGTCATGTTTTAAACAGGCTGAGTGGAGGCCTGGTTCTGGTACTGTATGACTTTGGGGTGCGGGTTGCAGAACAAAAGGAACAAAACTATTAAATTTTAAATTTAATCCAAACAATAGGCAGTGTTTATAAAAAAGAGATTACAAAGGGGACAAAACAATAAAGCATATACAGTTACATAAAATTAAAAGGAATAACAAAAGAAACTTACTAAGGAGTCAACTTAGCTGAAGGAGAGCACTTCGACTGGGGACGATCAGTGAACGGGATTCAAGCATACGCCGATGCGTATCTGTTTACAGGAACACAGATCATAATTTGTCTTGACTTTTTATCAGCACCAGAGTTACAACCCCCCCACCTCCGTGATGACCTCATGTGGGATGTCCTCAGCCCTTCAGGATTTTATGAAATTCCAAACTTCTGCGATAATTTCACCTTGGATGATCGCAGAAGTTCAAGATCGCCGCCATATATTTTATTGGGATTTTACCTTTCCTCAGAGACTAAACATGATATGGCTGTCGTCAGTTATGTTTCACTATTGATTTGTGGATTATAGTCAAGGGTTACAGTTATGAAAAAAAAAGAAAATATTCTTCCCCTGTTCGCCCTGAAGTTGAAAATGTATGTCCCATTGATATTGGATCGATAAAAGCTTCAATGTTCATAACTCTCCACCGGTGCCCCAGCGTCTGCCAAAAAATTTTTCATGAAAGGAATGTGCATCCTAGATGAACAATAGCTATCTCTAACAGGTGTTAGATATTCGCTTCATACCTTTCAAAACGTAAGAGGCCTTTCTTGTCTAATCTATACATCTTAGTCTTTCACAGAAAAGACATCCTCTTTTTCACTGCAGGGAACCTGTCCTAAAAGGAACTGCCTGTATTCTAATTAGGATTGTTTACTATCCAGCAACACCTAATTTCCTGCTTATTTATGCCCATTGTACCAGCCTAAGTCTAGGAGACTCAAACTGTCAGCTGTTTTTTTTTTGCCACTGGAAATCTGTGAGGGGGAGGAGGAAGGGCGGGGGGTGAATGCCACCTTCACAAGTGGCTGCAGAAATTTTTAATATTTCCAATGACCCTAAGTGATGATAAATAATTCTGACTTGTCATGAAAACTAAGAAGGGAATCTTCCTGTTGCCTAGGATCTTGCCTGAGGAACTTGTCATAAGATTTGATGCTCTATTCAATTGTTTTTTTTTCTCATTATTTGATGTTGTATATTAATTTTCATGACAAGTCTGTATTATTTATCATCAATAAGTATGGTATTTATGCTTTCCTTTGAACTGATGAATGTCTAGTACCTTTACTGAAACGTTTTCACATTCTGGATTGCTATCATATCATCTAAAACACTTCACTAGTTCATCTTATTGGAGTGTCAAGTCCAATTTCCCTTTAGGAACACAGCTGTGCACATTCTCCTCCTTGGTTCCTCTCTGCTGTTGCCGCTCGTACACTCAGAAGTGTAGTGAGTAGTGTCTACAGAGATCCATGTAGGAGAACGCAGCTTGCCACCATGTGCGCACTTGGCCAGCACAGCCAGTATTAGTGTGAATGCGCACAAACACTGGGAAGTGTTTGCTCTAGGAGCAAGTGCTGTCCATCACAAGCTATGGCAGTGCCAAAGACTTGAAATTGAGAGGGCATAGTGGTGAACCCAGCTCATAGTCACGCCATAGATGAACAGAAGCACCCTCATTTTTATATGGATTAAAAGTTATTTTCACAAGCACTGTTACAGGTATAGTGCTAGTATGATTCTGATAGGGGTAAAATCCTCTATATAGTCTAAAAGGTATTTTTTTTTGGGGGGGGGGGGTTAAAGACTACTTTTAACAATCAATGTGAAAGGTAATAAGAGCACATCCATCCGGTAAGTATAAAAAATGTATTCATTTAAATTTCATTAAAATTTAACACAGATTTGTTAGTTTTTAATTAAACTTAAATAAAGAGTACACTATTTTTATACTTACCGGATGATGGATGTGCTGGTTCTCCTCTTCCTGCAAGTTGCTGCGCTCCACCAGCTGAATATAGCACCCACCATTTTCCCTTCACCCTTGACAGCACACCTGAGAGAGGGATCCGCTCACAAACGACAGGAAACCTGAAATAAAAGGGAGGTACCTCTCCCCTGCTTCAGTTGGTTTCCTGTCCTTGATGGGAAACTTGTAATAGAAGACGGTGGTTAAGGAAGAAAACCCACCCAGGCCTGTCCCGGCTTCCGGAAGAACAGGTTGTGTGCCTGTGTCGCCGGCCTTCAGGTGTCCGGAGGTGCTGTTCACGGGTCCCCTGGGGGCTTGGTGCACGTGCGGGTTGCAGAGACTAGACCTGGGCTGCTTTCACACCGCCGCACCAATCTCCCCCTGCCGCACACCCTAGCCTTGCTCTCTGCTGGTCTCAGCAAGGAGAGCGGCTGGTAAGCATAAGCGTACGCCTCTGATGTCACGGGTGCAAGGGACGCTGGGAATGGGTGTGCCCGAGTGACGTCAGGGGCGCCGCCAGAAGCAAGTTTCTCATGAACGGAGACCAGGTCAGCTTTCGCCAGGAGAGGGGAGGGCTGACTCTCTTAAAGAAGGCCAGTAGAACAGAAGGCTGCCCACGCTTATTTTGTCAGCATGGAGGACCAAGACAATGAGAAGGAGCAGCAGCAGCGACAGTCAATTCGCCGTCACGGAGGCAGCCACTTGAGTGGCAGGAGCAGCAGCCGTCCCAACCAGAGGAGCAGAGCTTCAAAAGACTCCTCGGTGTCCAGATAACCTGAATCCGTTATCCTCAGTGAACAGCTGGAGTGAGTGATCTTCCTGAATGTGACTATTTTTGCTAATAGTCCCCTTATTGTGTGGTTAATCACTAGGAGGGACCCCGGAAAGTTACCGCCAAGAAGTGGAACAGGGAATGCGCTCTATGCAAAAACCCGCTAGTAGTGGACTGGCAGAAAGAGCTCTGCTCAGACTGCATTCAGAGGACTATTAGTGAAGGTACCCCTGACTTTGCTGCAAGCCTCAGGTCCGTCATCAGATCTGAAGTGGAGGGCTCCCTGAGAGCGCTATTAAAGAAAGAAAAGCCTAAGGCTATGTGCCCACGATGCAGAAATGCTCAGGATTTTTTCCTGAGTGTTTCTGCATCTCCCTGGCAGAAAAAAACGCATGCGGATTGTACATGCGTTTTCCTGCCAGGGACATGCGGAAATGAAGCGTTATTCACTGGCATTTCCGCATGCGGGTTGACAAGCGCTTTCCAAGCGATTAGCATCACTTGGAAAGTGCTTGTGACAACTAGGTCAAACGCCATGGATTTATATAGTGTGAGAGAGAGTGGTTAAAAATAAAAAAATAAACCTAATACTTACCTTCCGATGGCCCCTGCAGTCTTGCTGTGCTCCTGTGCTGGCTGCCGGCAGATCGCGGTACGCTGTACTGAAAAGACCTGCTGTCACATGACTGTGACGTCAGCGCAGGTCCTTCAGTCCTGCGCGATCTGTCGGCAGCCAGCACAGGGAAGGAGTCCGGGGGCCGTCGGAAGGTGAATATAATCTTTATTTTTTATTTTATTCTTTTTTTTATGGTACCTGGGTGTGGAGGAGAGTCTCCTGTCCTCCACACCCAGGTTCCATCCGCACATTAGAACGCGCCAATTACGCAAGTACAGATGCAGTCTTGTGGAATTGACGCTTGAATAATGCATCATGGGCACACAGCCTAAGGCAAATTTCATCTGACCCTGACTCCTGTCCATTATCAGAAAGGCAATATCATAGCGAGTCCTCATCCTCCTCCTCCTCGGACAGTGACAGGGGGGGCAGACCATGCTTCCCAGTAGAGGACACTGACAAATTAATAAAAGCCGTTAGAGCCACAATGGGCTTGAAGGAGGACAAAACAGCTAAGTCCCTAGACGACGTAATGTTTGGGAGGTTAGAGAAGCGCACTTTTCCTGTAAATACTAAGGTTCAAGCACTCATTAAGAGACAGTGGAGGAAACCAGAGAAAACCAGTGACTTGCCCTCATATTCAAAAAGGAAATATCCTAAGGTATACGTAGGAGGCGGCGGCAGGAGGTCTGAAACCAGCCATTGCCGGAACTTGCACAACTCGTTCCCCTAAGATTTGGTTACAACAGTTGGAGGAACAGCTAAGGGATAAGAAAACCTCGAGAGATAAGATATTGTCTAACCTGCCCTTGTTGCAGGGTTCTGCAGCATTTTTAGCGGTCACATCCGATGATTTGATTAAGTTAGCAGCTAGATTGGATGGATTCTCAAACGTATCAAGACAAGGGATGCCCGGGGGACCTACAGTCAAAGAATAGACCGTGTTCCATACCATGCGATGACCAAATTCTATTCGGTATGAAGTTGGATGATGTCCTTGAAAAAGCGGGGGACAAGAAAAAGAGTTTTCCTGGATATTTGGGAGACTCAAGGAAAACTTATTTTCGGAGGAGAAAATTTAATAGGGGAAATCCTCTTAGGGAAAAAAATAAGTGGGAGATTAAGAATAAAAAGGAATCTGGGTACATGTTTGGGAGGTCCCTCCTCCACTTTCAAAAAATCCTCCCAATGACGCCAGGCCACAAGAAGAGGGAAACTGTCCCACTTTGTTCAGGCCTGGGAGAACATCTCCTCCAGCACCTGGGTCCTGGATATAGTGAGGGAAGGCCTAAAAATATAATTCTACCATCGACCGCATTAATCATTCTTACTAACCCCCATCAGGAAGTCACCAGAGAAACAGCTTGCTCTGGAAACAGAGATCTTGGACCTAGTAGAAAAGCAGGTCCTATGCGAGATCCCTGTTTAACAAAAAAAGAAGGGGATTTTATTCTCCCCTTTTTTGATAGAAAAAACAGACTGCACATTCAGGACCCTCAAATCTGAAGAGTCTCAATCGTTGGGTAAAAAATCACATGTTTAAGATGGATTCTGTGAATACGGCCATACAGCTCATTTATCATAACTGTTTATGGTGGTAGTCGATCTAAAAGATGCGTATTATCACATCCCAATCCATCAGGATCATCAAAAATACTTAAGAGTTGCTCTGTACATACAAGGAAGGATCAGACATTTCCAATTCAGAGCCCTTCCATTTGGGTTGTCAGTTGCTCCAAGGGTATTCACTAAATTGGTAGCCGAGATGACAGCTTTTCCATGCAATCGAAACACAGTCATCATTCCTTACCTAGGCTACGTCTTTATAGTAGGGAATTCAGAGAACCACTGTGCCACGCAGATGCAAGAGGTGACAGTTGTCTTACAAAACCAAGGCTGGATGGTGAATACTCAAAGATCAAGAGTTCAGACCTTCCTGGGGTTTGTCCTGAACTCAGAGCTTCAGACTTGTGTCCTACCAGAAAATATAGTAGACAAAGTTGTAAGTTTAGCCCCAGCAGTTATACAACTTCAGAACATGACCTTAAGAAAAGCTAAGTCCCTGTTAGGAACCCTAACATCCTGCATTCCGACAGTCAGATGTGCCCAATTCCACACGAGACAACTACAGTGGGAAATCCTGTCTCACAGAGGTTATTAAAAGGGCATTTAGATGGAAAGGTGCATCTCTCCTTAGAGGTCAGAAAATCCCTCTCATGGTGGACAAACAATGCAAATTTAGCTTTAGGAGTCCAATGGGTGACACCAATAAACAATATTATAACAACCAATGCAAGCAACTCAGGTTGGGCGGCACATCTGAGGAGCCATACAATTCAGGAATCTTGGACATCCCTCGAGAGAGGAGGGTCATCAAACCTAAAAGAACTGTGGGCAGGGGGAAACACTCTAGAAGGCTTTCTTCCTCTCCTCCTGGGTTGCCACGTCTAAGTTATGTCATAAATCACCAGGGGGGAATGAGGTCCCACTCCATAATGGAAGCAGTGAACGGATTCTTTCGGGTAGCAGAACAACATCTTCTGTCCCTTACAGCACTACACATACGGGGAATAGAAAGCACCAAGGCAGACTTTTCAAGCCGCAACAAGCTGAATTGGGTGGAATAGGCCCTGAACCCCGGAGTGTTTCTGCAGATAGTTCAGCTATGGGGGTTACCGGAGATAAATTTGTTTGCTGACAAACACAACAGGAAGATCACTACAGATCATTACCCATTCCTGCTAATACATGTGGGGACAAATGACACCGCAGGAAAGGACCTGGAAACCATCTGCAGTGACTTTGAAGACTTAGGCAAGAAAGTGAAAGAATTGGGAGCGCAGGTGGTCTTCTCATCCATCCTCCCAGTGGATGGCCATGGAACAATGAGGTGGAATAAGATTCTACAGGTGAACAACTGGCTACGTCGATGGTGCCGTCAACAAGGATTTGGATTTCTGGATCACGGAATGAATTACCTATATGATGGACTACTTGCTAGAGATGGGGTGCACCTTACGAAGACTGGAAAACATGTATTTGGAAGTCGCCTTGCTACACTCATCAGAAGAGCTTTAAACTAGAACAATGTGGGAAGGGAAGCAAAAGGCCAGAAAAAAGCCATACAGCTGACAAATACTATTGAGATCTCTGCTACTGGAAGTGGAAAGGAAGAACAAAGACAAAACAATTTAAATAATAAAAATATGGGAGGAAGAGAAACCAATCACAAACTAAAATGTTTTTATACAAATGCACAAAGCATAGGCAACAAACAAGGAGAATTGGAACTACTAATGCAGGAAAAGGAATATGATGTCATTGGAATCACTGAAACTTGGTGGGACGATACACATGATTGGAATAAAAGGCTAAAAGGATACAACTTATTTGCAAGAAACAGACTTGATAAAAGAGGAGGAGGTGTTGCATTGTATGTTAGAAAAGCGTATATCTGCACAGAGATTGAAGCTTCAGAGACTGGGAGTTCTGTGGAAACTGTTTGGGTAAGAATACAAGGAGAGAACAACGGAAAGGACACCATTGTAGGCATTTACTACAAACCACCTGGGCAAGCTGAAGATATGGATGAACTCTTTATGTATCAAATGACCAAGTTCTCCAAAAAATATGACGTAGTGGTCATGGGAGATTTCAACTATCCAGACATTTGTTGGGAATCTCTCTCAAGTAAAACTAACAGGTCAAGCAAATTCTTATCCTCTCTTGCTGACAACTTTATCTTCCAAAAGGTAGGGGAGAAAACAAGGGGATCTGCTACTTTGGATCTAATCCTTATAAACAGGGAGGAAATGGGTGAGGAGGTAAAGGTGGCTGGGACCCTAGGAGGCAGCGATCATGCTATTATAGAATTTTGGATAACTAGAGGAGGAAGACATGTGAAGACTCAAACTTCAAGGTTGGATTTTAGAAAGGCAGATTTTAAGAGACTCAGAAAGAGAATAGGAGGGATCCAATGGCTGGATGTCCTTAAGGACAAAAATGTCCAGGAAGGATGGGAAATTTTTAAAAATGAGATTCTCAAAGCACAATCGTTAAAAATCCCGAAAAGTAGGAAGAATGGGAAGCATTTAAGGAAACCAGGATGGATGAACACAGAACTTAAACACATGCTAAAAAGAAAGAAAGAAATGTTTATTAAATGGAAAGAGGGAGGCATATCTAAAGAAGATTATAATGCAGTCTGCAGATCCTGCAGGGCACGTATCAGGTTAGCTAAAGCTGACAATGAATTAAGGCTTGCAAGAGATGTCAAAAGCAATAAAAAAGGATTTTGGGGGTATGTCAAAAGTAAAAGAAAAGTCAAAGATGCTATAGGATTTTTACAGGATGAAAATGGAGAAATGGTAAGAGAGGATGTTGAGAAGGCCGAACTTTTTAATTCCTATTTTGCATCTGTTTTCTCTCAGAAAGAAAATGTAACATCAACTGATCTTCACTGTCCTTTTAAAGGGATAGAGGAATCCAAGTTATCTGTAAACAGAAAGATTGTGAGGGAATATTTAGCTAACATAAATGAGTTCAAGTCTCCAGGTCCAGATGAATTACACCCCAGAGTACTGAAGGAGATCGTAGAAGAAATTTTAGAACCACTCTCCATAATCTTTGAAAATTCTTGGAGAACAGGAGAAGTCCCAGAAGACTGGAGAAGAGCAAATGTTGTTCCTATCTTCAAAAAGGGGAAGAAGGTGGACCCAGGGAACTATAGGCCGGTGAGTCTGACTTCTATACCAGGAAAGATCTTTGAACAAATTATTAAACAACATGTATGTAAGTACAAGGATAAGAATGAAGTGATTAACCAGAGTCAGCATGGGTTTGTAACTAACATGTCATGTCAGACTAACTTAATTTCCTTCTATGACAGAATCACTGACTGGGTGGATCAGGGAAATGCTGTAGATATAGTATATCTTGACTTCAGCAAAGCATTTGACAAAGTATCTCACACCATCCTTATTGAAAAAATGACCAAGTATGCAATGGACCAGGCAACTGTTAGGTGGATTCATAACTGGCTTAGTGATCGGACTCAAAGGGTGGTTGTAAATGGCTTCACATCCAGCTGGATGAATGTCTCAAGTGGGGTACCACAGGGCTCCGTCCTGGGACCTGTATTGTTCAACATCTTTATCAATGATTTAGATGAAGGAATTGAGGGTAAACTGATTAAATTTGCTGATGACACAAAGCTAGGAGGGATAGCTAATACTAGAGAAGAGAGAGAGAGGATTCAAAAAGACCTAAATAAACTGGAGCAGTGGGCAGCAACCAACAGAATGGTTTTTAACAGGGAAAAATGCAAAGTACTACATCTGGGCAATAAAAATGAAAAAAGCATATACAGAATGGGAGGAATAGAGCTAAGCAACAGTACATGTGAAAAAGACTTAGGTATACTAATAGATCATAGACTGAACATGAGTCAACAGTGTGATGCAGCAGCAAAAAAGGCAAATACAATTCTGGGATGTATTAACAGAAGCATACAGTCTAGATCACGTGAAGTCATTATCGGTCTTTACTCCTCTTTGGTCAGACCTCATCTGGAATACTGTGTACAGTTTTGGGCACCACATTTTAAAAAAGACATAGACAAACTGGAGCAAGTTCAGAGAAGAGCGACCAGAATGGTGACTGGTCTGCAAACCATGTCCTATGAGGAACGGTTGCAGGATTTGGGAATGTTTAGCTTGCAAAAAAGAAGACTGAGAGGAGACTTAATAGCTGTCTACAAATATGTCAAGGGCTGTCACATTGTAGAAGGATCATCTTTATTCTCATTTGCACAAGGAAAGACTAGAAGCAATGGGATGAAACTAAATGGGAGGAGACACAGATTAGATATTAGAAAAAACTTTTTGACAGTTAGGGTGATTAATGAGTGGAACAGGCTGCCACGAGAGGTGGTGAGTTCCCCTTCAATGGACGTCTTCAAACAGAGGCTGGACAGACATCTGTCTGAGATGATCTAGTGAATCCTGCTTTGAGCAGGGGGTTGGACCAGATGACCCAGGAGGTCCCTTCCAACTCTACCATTCTATGATTCTATGATTCTAAGATAAAGAAGTTCTGTTCATTAGACCCAAGGGAAAACTCATATACGGTAGATGGCCTCCAGATTCCCTGGGACTTTTGAGATTGCAGTGGTAGTGAAAAAGATCAGGGAGGATCAGGCGAGAGTGATCCTTGTTGCCCCTTTTTGGCCAAAAAGACCATGGTTTTCCCTACTAAGGATAATGTCGATATCAGATCCATGGATCCTGACGGACATCTCGGATCTTCTTGTGCAGGGGCTGATATTCAACTCTCAAGTAAAGGGCTTACAACTTGCAGCGTGGAATTTGAAAGGGCATTATTGAGTAGCAGAGGTTTTTCTCCAGGCTCAGTTTCCACTCTGTTAAAAAGTACAAAACCCATAACAACTAGGATTTACTACCGAACATGGAAAAAATTCTTAGAGTTTTTAGGGAAGCCATTGAGTCAACAGCCTCCGTACACTCAGATATATGAGAATAGAGTCGTGTTAAGACCAGATACAGCTTATCTCCTTAAGGTAGGGCTGAAATTTCATCGGACTCAAGAAATTGTTCTGCTATCCTTTTATAACAAACCTAAAAATCCAAGGGAAGAGAGATATCATAATGTTGACGTTAGAAGGGCACTACTGCAATATATACATATAACTAGTCAGTGGAGGCGAGGCCAGTCCCAGTTCGTAGCCTTTCAGGGGAATAGGAAGGGTTACGGGTAACAAAAAGCACCATAGCCAGATGTATTTGTCATGGGTGTCAGATGTGACAGACAGTTGCTCAGCAGTTGGCTGCAAAAGAAGATCTCTTCGTTTGGCATTGCAGACGCCTTAAATCTGTCTTACTTTAGGACCCAGTGGCTACCTCCCTCCTGCTTTGATTGACACCCTGTTTTAGGTTTTTAAATACTTTCAGTTTGCTACAGGGAGGCGCCTTGTGAAGGCTTGGAGCTATTGCAGTCTGCTTACTTCCTCTCTGGTGCTAGGAGGACGTTTGGTTTAATCTCTCTGAAGTTGGCTCAAGCTAAGTTACTTTCCCGTGTTTGTCTCCCTTGTTGTCTTTAGTTGTTAGTGGGGACTGACTAGTGCTCATCCCCTCTTCCCTATCCAGTGCCAAGCTCTAGGAAAATACAGGGTTTAGGTTCCTGTGCAGCTATTGGTGAGGAACCAATATAGGGACGATAGGGGAGACAGGGTGATATCAGACCAGCCTAGGAGGTCTCCACTCCCCCTTTTCCTACTGTCTGGGCTCCCTTTCCCTCTTCCCTTTGTGTTGCACTTGGTCTTTCCCACACCTTGCGTGACATTATCACCTGCCATGCATATTTAGGAAAAAAAACTGACCCGTGGTTTTATTATTTTTTTCGGGCGTTTTTTTTTTTTTCTTTCTCCTTTGGTTATGGATTCGGTTGCAGAGCTGGCAGAGCAGCTGCGCTGTCTGTCTCTGGAGGTGACTGACCTCCGCTGTGAGGTTCAGCGGCAGCATCAGCGGTTGCAGGTCATTAATGTTGGGGTCTCTGCAGGTAGGCCGGTCCAGCTTGAACCCAAGGTTGCCCTCCCAGACAGGTTTTCAGGAGGTAGGGACAAGTTTTTTTGTGTTCAAGGAGGCCTGCAAACTGTACTTTAAACTCTGTCCTTAGTCCTCCAGAAGTGAGGAGCAACGAGTAGGAATTGTGATCTCACTGTTGCAGGGAGATCCTCAATCCTGGGCTTTTTCTTTGCCGCATGATTCGGTTTGACTCCAGTCTGTGGAGGTATTTTGGCCCTGGCTCTCCTCTATGATGACCCTGACCAAGTTGCCTTGGCTGAGTCTAGGCTACATTGCCTCCTTCAAGGGAATCTGTCAGTGGAGACATACAGCTCTGAATTCCGTAGATGGGCAACGGATACCAAATGGAATGACTCAGCTCTTAGAAGCCAATTTTGTCAGGGTCTTACTGAAAGGTTGAGATGCTTTGGCAGTCTATGAAACCCTTGAGTACTTAAAGGCTGCCAAGTCGTTGACTATACGTATTGATAGTCACCTTCGGTATAGGTGGTGATACCACCTTCTCCAGGGCCTTCTTGTCGGGGTTATGCCCCTTCGCCGGGGGAGTGGTCTGGCAGTGATCCAGTACTAAGGGAGCTGGAGGAACCCATGCAGTTAGGGGTGCCTCTGCATCGTACATTTCCCTCGGAGATTCGCAAAAAAAGGGTGTATGCTTTTTCTGGGAAAAAGGGACATTTTATTGGGGTCTGTCCTTCGATTCCTAAGCAAAAGGAAACTCGATTGACCCTTGGTAGTCTGGAGTTGGATAAGCAAGGGGGTGCATTTATCGTCAACCTGCAGTTCCCAGTTTGTCCTGACAGCAGAGTTGGTGCTAGAGAGCAAAACCGAGAAAATTTCTGTGTTTATTAACAATGGAGCTGGAGTCAGCATGGTTGATGCTGAGTTTGTGAGAACTCATGGTCTTGCTTGCTGTACTTTAGCTAAGCCTATTCCCATCTTAGCCATTGACTCAGCGCCACGTGCACAGAAAGCTCTAACTCAGATTGTACATAATGTAAAACTGAGGGTGAGGTCGATTCAGTGTGAGATAATCCCTTGCTACGTCCTGGACGGTCTTCCCACTCCAATTGTTTTAAGTCTACCCTGGTTGGTGAAACATAATCCATTGGTGGATTGGCAAGTCAGGGAGATCATTGAATGAGGATATTACTGCCATGAGAACTGTTGAGATATTTCCTTTTCTACAGCCTCTATGGAAATCTTACCTGCTTTTCTGTCTGGTTTTGAGGACGTTTTTTCTGAGAGGGGGTTTCAAGATTTGCCTCCTCATAGTGCATATGACTGTCCTATTAACCTGACCCTCAGAGCTAAACTACCATCCGAGATCCATACCCTCTTCCTCTGATTCCAGATTTGTTCATCCAGGTTGAGGGATCTAAGGTATTCTCCAAGTTGGACTTAAGGGGAGCCTACAATCTGGTTAGAATCAGAGAAGAGGATGAATGGAAAACAGCGTTCAATACCCCTGAAGGGCATTTTGAGTGTCTGGTTATGCCTTTCGGTTTGACCAATGCACCTGCGGTGTTTCATAAATTATATTTTCCATCATTTGGTGGGAAGGTTTGTGGTGGTCTATCTGGACGATATTTTGGTTTACTCACCTAATTTTGAGACACATGAGAAGCATGTTAAACAGGTGCTCCAGATATTAAGGAATAACAAACTATACGTCAAACTAGAGAAATGTGTTTTCGCCGTCCAGGAGGTGCAGTTTTTGGGGTACCTGTTATCATCTTCGGGTTTTCGGATGGATCCGGAGAAGATCCGTGTAGTCTTTGATTGGGACTGTCCCGAGAACCTGAAGGCTCTACAACATTTTCTGGGCTTTCCTAATTTTTACCGGAAATTCATCCAAAATTACTCAGTAATTGTGAAACCCCTTACTGACATGACTAGGAAGTGGTCTGATTTTTCCAAATGGTCGGATGCCTCCCTGCAGGCTTTTTCCTCTTTAAAGAACTGTTTTGCCACGACACCTATACTCAGTCAACCCGATGTTTCCCAACCCTTTATTGTGGAAGTTGATGCGTTGGAGATGGGTGTTGGGGCTGTATTGGCTCAGGGTCCATCCCCTGGTAAATGGCGTCCATGCGCTTTCTTTTCTAAGAAATTGTCTTTGGCTGAAATTATGACGTGGGTAATAGGGAACTTTTGGTGATCAAATTTGCATTAGAAGAATAGCGATATTGGTTGGAGGGGGCTGTCCATCCTATTACTGTTATTACTAACCATAAGAACCTGTCATATCTTCAATCAGCTAAACGTCTCAACCCTAGGCAAGCCAGATGGTCCCTGTTTTTACTAGGTTCAGTCTTGTTGTCACTTTTCGTCCAGGGGTCAAAAATGTCTAGACTGATGCTTTGTCCCGGAGCTTCCCTGGTGGGTGGTGACCATGAGAACTTTTCCTTGATATTACAGAAGGGGGTAGTCATTTCGGCATTGTACCCTGACCTGGATGGTGAGGTGTTGGAGGACCAGGGGGATGCCCCTGCCTCCTGCCCTTCAGGAAGGTTATTTGTACCATCTAATCTGCGCCGCAAAGTAATTAAGGAACATCATAACTGTGCTTGTTGATCATCCAGGTTGTAAGGCAACCGCGGACCTCCTCTCTCGTTGTTTTTGGTGGCTGGGATTGCATCGGGATGTGGTTGAACACTTATCTGCTTGTAGTATTTGCGCGCATAAAATTTTGCATACCTGTCCGTTTGGTACTCTTCTTCCGCTACCTATCCCTAGCAGGCCATGGACACTCGTGTCCATGGATTTTATTACCGATCTACCAGTTTCTGCAGGCAAAACGGTAGTTTTGGTGGTTGCAGATAGGTAAAATGGTTCACTTCGTCGCATTACTGGCACTTCCAAATTCCAAGACTCTTGCTCAGGTGTTTATAAATGAGATTGTGAAGCTTCACGGGGTTCCCTCCGATGTGGTCTCAGATCGGGGGACCCAGTTTGTTTCCAAGTTCTGGAAGGCATTCTGTTCTCAACTGGGGGTGCAGCTGTCCTTTTCCTCTGCCTTCCATCCTCAGTCAAATGGACAGACCGAGCGTGTCAATCAGAATTTGGAGACCTAGCTCAGGTGTTTTGTCTCCAAATATCAAGAGAATTGGGCATCCTACTTACCGCTGGCAGAACTTGCCATTAATAATCGTCAAGAATCCTCTGGCAGGTCACTGTTCTTTGGTGCATACAGTTACCACCCACAGTTTGGTACTTTTAGTGGGGGAGGAGCTTCGGGAATTCCTAAGGAGGAACGTTTTGCTTCGCCGCTCTCCTCGGTGTGGCGGATGATTCTAAGTAATTTGAAGATCATGGGAGACAAGTACAAACGTATGGCTGACAGAAAATGCTTGCCAGGTCCGGACCTGAGTAAGAATGACTTTGTGTGGTTGTCTACCAGGAATATCAAGTTGAAAGTCCCTTCTTGGAAGCTGGGACCCAGGTTTATTGGTCCCTATAAAATAACCGCCATCATTAACCCTGAAGCGTTTCGTCTTAAGCTACCTCAGGCCTTTAAGGTCCACAATGTCTTTCACAGGTCTCTAGTCAAGAAATATGTGGAACCTCTTGAGCCCTCACCCCTACCGCCGCCCCCAATAATGGTTGATGGTAATCTGGAGTTTCAGATTTCGAGGATTGTAGATTCTCGTCTGCAACGTCGTTCCCTACAATACTTGGTGAACTGGAAGGGTTATGGTCCAGAGGAGGGGATGTGGGTTTCAGCATCAGAGGTGAACGCTCCCAGGCTGGTTCGTTCATTCCACACCTCTTATACTGAGAAACCTGGTCCTAAGTGTCCGGAGGTCACTCATAGAAGGGGGGTACTGTCATGGGTGTGACAGATGTGACAGACAGTCGCTCTGCAGTTGGCTGCAGAAGATCTTTGTTTTGCATTGCAGATGCCTACTTAAATCTGTCTTACCTTAGGACCCAGCGACTACCTCCCTCCTGCTCTGATACATACTCTGGCCTGGGTGTTTAATTACTTTGTTTGCTACAGGGAGGTGCCGGTGATATTCACATGTTCCCTTGTGAAGGCTTGGAGCTATTGCAGTCTGCTTACTTCCTCTCTGGCGCTAGGAGGACGTTTGGTGTAATCTCGCTGAAGTCGGTTCAAGTTGTTAGTGGGGACTGACAAGTGTTCACCGCCCCCCCCCTTCCCTATCCAGGGCCAAGCTCTAGGGAAATACAGGGTTTAGGTTCCTGTGCGGCGATTGGTGAGGAACCAATATAGGGATGATTAAGGCAGGGTGATACCAGATCAGCCTAGGAGTCCTCCACTCCCACTTTCCCTAGTGTCTGGGCTCCCTTTCCCTCTTCCCTTCGTGTTGCACTTAGTCTTTCCCACACCTTGCGTGACCTTATTAGGGAGGCCATTAGTTTAGCCTACTCTGCCAGCAGTACTCCGATCCCTGACGGCATCAAGGCTCTCTCCACCAGAGCCGTGGCGACCTCCTGGGCAGAGAAAGCGGAGTTATCAATAGAACAAATCTGTAAAGCCGCCAGCTGCTCCTCACCATCTACTTTTTTAAACACTATAGGCTGGATCTGTCTTCATCGACTGACTTAACCTTTGGTAGAAGAGTGCTGCAAGCGGTGGTCCCTCCCTAAGGTGTTTCAAATTTTCCAGAACTCTCTGAGGTGTGCTCTCATGGTTGAAGGGAAAACTTCAAGGTTACTTACCGGTAGCTGTTTTTTCCAGAACCCATGACAGCACTTGTATATTCCCCCCCCCCTTTTCTAACAATATGAGTGTGCACTATAGATTGGGTGATATGTGTGATGTGGTCAGGGCTGTGGAGTGGGTGCCTATTTTGGTGAAGTCGGTATAAAATGGACCGACTCCTAAAATCTATAATAAATTGGGTACAGTAGTACAATGCAGTTTGTGGGGAATATTTTTTCATAAGAATTTGGGAAAGTTATGAATTGTCCTATAAATTTCTGTCCTATTCCTGATCTAAGGGTCTAGACTTTTATCTGAGATGAATCTGTGCTACAGTAAATTTATCACGTAAACATGAGCCATGCATGAGGGAGCTGGAGTCGTTGTCATGGAAATTGCGGTTTGGCTTACCGACTCCACAGCCCTGAATATGGTGTTGGTTATGTGTATAATTTTTTTACGGAGGTCTTCTCATGCTCTGTAACCCTACTGAAGCGGGGGAGAAGTACCGCCCTTTTATTTCAGATGGTTTCCTGTCCTTGGTGGGCTGATCCCTCACAGGTGTGTCGTCATGGGTTCTGGAAAAACCAGCTACCGGTAAGTAACCTTGGTGTTTTCAGGATCTCCGAGTCGTTTACATGATCATTAAGCGTGGTGAGCTCCTTTTTGACTTTACTACAATGTGAAAGATGCCTGTATATTGTACCTTACATTCCCATGATGAGTATTTGAGTTTTTGACGTTGCAAATTTTCGGCAGCATTTCTGCACCTTACATAGGTTGAAAAAAGACCTAAGTCCATCAAGTTCAACCATTCTCCACCAATTATACATTTTGTCACTAATTTAACTAATAACCCACAATATTATTTGTACTGAGGAAATCATGCAACCCTTTTTTAAAAGCTGTGTCGACCATTACTGGCTCTTGTGGTAGGGCATTCGACAGTGACTGCTCTAACTGTAAAGAACACTTTCCTATTTAGCTGCCAGAATCGCCTCTTACACCTGTAAGGAGTGCCCCTTGGTCCTTAGTATGGCCTTTGGCAGGAATAAGTTGTGTGCCAGTCCTTTGTACTGACCACACATACTGTATATTTAAACATATAAATTAGATCTCCTCTGAGACATCTTTTTTTCAAAGCTAAACAAGCTCAACTTTTTCAGCCTCTCTTCATATGAGATGCCTTCCATCCCTTGTAATTATCTAGTTGCTGACTTTGAACTGACTAACTTATGAATATCCTTTTTAAAATGTGGAGCCCAAAACTGAATCCCTTATTCTAGATGTGGCCTTACAAGTGATTTTATCTCTGTGTTTATACATCCTAAAATCTTGTTTGCTTTTGCAGCTGCTGCTTGTCATTGAGTACTGCTGCTCACCTTACTTGTAACCAGAATGCCCAAGTCCTTCTCCTGTTCTTTAGTTCCAAGTATACTGCAATTTAATGTATATGCAGCAATAGGATTACTCTGTCCTAGGTGCATTACTCTACATTAAACTTCATTTACCAAGTGTTTGCCCATTCAGACATCTTATCCAGATTGTTTTGCAATTTTGTAATGTCAAGGTCAGATTTTAATATCCCACATATTTTGGCGTCGTCAGCAAAGACTGACACTTTACTCTGAATCCCATCCACAAAGTCATTAATAAAGAGGTTAAAAAGAATCAGTCCTAGCACAGATCCCTGTCGTACCCCACTGCTGACTATATCCCATTTGGAGAACATACCATATATAACGACTCTGTTTCCTGTCTTTTAGCCAGTTCCTTACCCATCTGCATATAGTTCCCCCAAGACCTTGCTTCTGTAGCTTCAGTATAAGGCTGCTATGTGGTACAGTATAAAATGCCTTTGCAAAGTCCAGAAAAATCACATCAGTCGCATTACCAACATCTAGATTTACACGTACCTCCTCATAGAAATCCAACATGTTAGTTAGACATGACTTATTCTTCATGAATCCGTGGTGGTTTTCATTTATTATAACATTTTCTGCAATATATCTCTACAGGTCATCTCTTATAATACCCTCAAACTTTGCACACTACTGATGTCAGACCTACAGTTGCCTGGATCCATCTTCTTACCTTTCTCAAATATCAGCACCACATTGGCTATCCTCCAATCCAGTGGCACCAACCCTGTTACAAAAGAGTCTAAGAATATGAGATACATCAGTCTGTAAATTACTGAGCTCAATTCCCTTAGTATCAGTGGATGAATGCTATCTGGGCCGGGGGATTTGTCAATGTTTAATTTGCTTAGACGCAGGCGTACTTCTTCTTGTGTTAAACTGGTTATATCTGGCAGTGAACTTTGATTTTTGCCCTTTTGAATGATCCCTGGAACAGACAGATCATTGGTGATCACTGATGAAAAGTGATTATTTAATATCTCAGCCTTTTCTTTGTATCACCCCCTTAAAAGATGATAATAACATCTTTTTTTTTTCTTTTTTTGTATTGATGTGAGATTTATTTTAATGTCTATGGCAATTTTGTGTTTCAGTAGATAACTTTGCTAGCTTGATTTACTTTTTACTTTTCTTATTGAGATCTTTATACTCCTGAAATGCTTCTTCTATATTATCAGTCTTCAAAATTTCAAATGCCCTTTGTTTTGTCTTATTAAACTTTGTACTGTCTTATGTATCCATAATGGTTTCTTTTTATTCCTGGACATTTTATTACCAGGTAGTATACATTTTCTACAGGATTCTAGTAGTATAGCCTTTAACATGCCCTAACTATTAAGTTACTTGCGTCTTTTCAATGCCAACATTGTGTTGATTGACAGGCATATCCCTGCACTTTGACAGCCAGCTCCCCGCTGTCTATCAACATGACTTTGGAACTGATGCCCCGTTAGCAGAGCAGAGCAGAAGAGAAGCTGTTCTGCCGACGTGTTATCATAGGAAGCAGGAGAATTGCAGGCAGGAGTGATCCGGGATCACTCTGAGCCGGAACAGATTGTCGCAGGGCAGAACAGGCAGGTAGTTCTTAGCCCCATAAAATAAAACCCCAAAAGTCCCGGATAAGCACTTTTAAGTCATAATTCATGGTTTGTCAATCTAATGTCCTTTAGCAACTACAATATGTTTGCTACTATTAAAGGGAATCTGTCAGAAGGATCAAACATCCTAAGCTGTCAATATGGGCATGTAAGTCACAGATTGTTGAATAAAATTATACCTAGATAGATGCGATCTGATGTCGTATTACTGAGAAATCCACAATTTTCTTATATGTAAATGAGCTTCTAAGATCTATGAGCCGGACTTAGATCTTCCTGAGAAGCTGCATCCAGAGATTATTGTAAATGAAAGGGGGCGTTACTTGTGTGAACCATGTAGAACATGAGAGCAGACTGTCAGTCATCATGTCTCACACTGGTAACATCCCCTTTAGTTTATAATAAGCTCTGGAGGAAGATTCTTATGAAGATCCAAGTTAGGCCCATAGATCTTTAAAGCTCATTTACATGAAAATCATGGATGTCTCTGAAATAAGAGATCGGGTCATAGATCTCAAGGTATCATTTTATTTAGCTTCTTATTACCTACATGCCCATATAGACAACTTAGGAGGGTGGAGCCTACTGACAATTACAGTAAATTTGCTACTATTAAAGGGAGTTTACTTTGGGACATTAGAATGACAAACCATAACAAATTATATAATTAATATCTCAAAACTTTCCTAAATTCCTATAAATGTAAATATGTAGAAAGCTTATTTAATACATTAATCATACAATATTATTATATAATGCTTTTTATTTTGAAGCCAGAGTTGGAGTTAGTACATTTCGATCAACTCCACATCCCTGGTTGTAAAATCCTAAAATATTCATAAGCAATAGATGTGTGATTCCTTTCTGAATTTTATTTCTGCATCAATGCCTGCATACTGCAGTGTTAATGCTTTGAGTGCCAGAATACTGGCAAATGTGACGGAACCTTTACAATAGTGCCACTATTTGTATAGATGGCATGAAAACAGCCTCAGTTCTTTGGAACATGGTGCATGATTATTCCAGTGTCTACAAATGTGAGAGATTCTCTTTTATAAAGGGGTTTTTCTCATCTTGTTCTGCAGGAGCGCTCTGTTCCCCTGCCCCCTCCTGCTTTATCAGGTATAGTATGTGCCTTCTTCATTGACTGTTCAGAGCAGCAGCATCATTGTACAGCTAGCCCAAACTGTGCGTTCTCCTATGCTGTTATATGAGACAGCTTTACTTCCGCAGCATTACAGAAGAGCAAATGCACTGAAGCTGGCGAACACTGCGATCCAGAGCAGCACTAGGCTCAGAGAAAACCAACCACACCTAGCTGAAGCTACGTCTGGCAGAGGTCTGGGACTAACAGCCCAGCTAAGTAGCCAGGCAATCATCTGGGACAATGAACCCTTGGAAACAGCCCAGCACCTCCCAGTCTAAGATTGGATGGCCGAGCTGTCTATCAAAACACCGACAACTCAGCACGCCCCTGCACCAGACTGGGCACTGAGCTGTCAATCAAAGTACGGATAGCTTCAGCACACCTCTGTACCAGATTGAACGGCTGAGCAGTCAGTAACTGCATCCCAGACACACTGAGCGGTGAAATCGTGACACCCCAGACCAATTCCTGGAAACCACAAACCTTGAGACGGTGGCCGTTTTGCTGTTCTTTGATTCCCTTTTATACTTTGAGCATGAGCGTGCAGTGTTCATTACTGAACGATGAGGTGCATGCAATGAACGATTACGTCCTGACACTGGCCCGTGACAGCATCAGGACGTTCTTTGTGAGTGGAATTAGCTTGCTCTGTGCTCCTGTTCCAGACAGCAATCACAGTATCTCTGTGATGCATAAGCTTCAGCCTCAGTCTATCCTATGTGAAGTACATTCTGCAGCCCCTGTGTTTCTTTGTGATGTATATACAGCAGTCTTAGTGTCTCCTATGTAATGTATATACAGCAGCCTTGGTGTCTACTATGTGATGTATGTACAGCAGTCTTGGTGTTTCCTATGTGATGTATGTACAGCAGTCTTGGTGTCTCTTATGTAATGTACACTGCTCAAAAAATAAAAGGAACACTTAAAAAACAGAATATAACTCCAAGTAAATCAAACTTCTGTGAAATCAAACTGTCCACTTTGGAAGAAACAATGATTGACAATCAATTTCACATGCTGTTGTGCAAATAGAATAGACAAAAGATGGAAATTATTGGCAATTATCAAGACACCCTCAATAAAGGAGTGGTTCTGCAGGTGGGGAACACAGACCACATCTCAGTACCAATGCTTTCTGGCTGATGTTTGGGTCACTTTTGAATGTTGGTTGTGCTTTCACACTCGTGGTAGCATGAGACGGACTCTACAACCCACAGAAGTTGCTCAGGTAGTGCAGTTCATCCAGGATGGCACCTCAATGTGAGCTGTGGCAAGAAGGTTTGCTGTGTCTGTCAGCGTAGTGTCCAGAGGCTGGAGGCGCTACCAGGAGACAGGCCAGTACACCAGGAGACGTGGAGGGGGCCGTAGGAGGGCAACAACCCAGCAGCAGGACCGCTATCTCCGCCTTTGTGCAAGGAGGAACAGGAGGAGCACTGCCAGAGCCCTGCAAAATGACCTCCAGCAGGCCACAAATGTGCATGTGTCTGTCCAAACGTTTAGAAACCGACTCCATGAGGGTGGTATGAGGGCCCAACCTCCACAGATGGGGGTTATGCTCACAGCCCAACACCATGCAGGATGCTTGGCATTTGCCACAAAACACCAGGATTGGCAAAGTCGCCACTGGCACCCTGTGCTCTTCACAGATGAAAGCAGGTTCACACTGAGCACATGTGACAGACGTGACAGAGTCTGGAGACGCCGTGGAGATCTGCTGCCTGCAACATCCTTCAGCATGACCAGTTTGGCAGTGGGTCAGTAATGGTGTGGGGTGGCATTTCTTTGGAGGGCCGCACAGCCCTCCCTGTGCTCGCCAGAGGTAGCCTGACTGTCATTAGGTACCGAGATGAGATCCTCAGACCCCTTGTGAGACCATATGCTGGTGCAGTTGGCCCTGGGTTCCTCCTAATGCAGGACAATGCCAGACCTCATGTGGCTGTAGTGTGTCAGCAGTTTCTGCAAGATGAAGGCATTGAAGCTATGGACTGGCCCGCCCGTTCCCCAGACCTGAATCCGATTGAGCACATCTGGGACATCATGTCTCGCTCCATCCACCGTCACGTTGCAACACAGACTGTCCAGGAGTTGGTGGATGCTTTAGTCAAGACCATCCGCAACCTAATCAGGATCATGCCCAGGCGTTGTAGGGAGGTCATACAGGCACGTGGAGGCCACACACAATACTGAGCCTCATTTTGACTTGTTTAAAGGACATTACATCAAAGTTGGATCAGCCTGTAGTGTATTTTTCCACTTTAATTTTGGGGGTGACTCCAAATCCAGGCCTCCATTGGTTAATAAATTTGATTTCCATTTATTATTTTTGTGTGATTTTATTGTCAGCACATTCAACTTTGTACAGAACAAAGTATTCAATGAGAATATTTCATTCATTCAGATCTAGGATGTGTTGAGTGTTCCCTTTATTTTTTTGAGCAGTGTACATCAGTGTTCAGAACAACTTTCTGCTGCAAGTTATTTACAAAACTTATCATTACAAAGAGTCACCTGGGCGCCAGAATGACATGAATCTGGAAAAGCAACATCATCCATTCCACCTAACATCACAGCCGCACCAGAGAAGCAGCTCCAGCTGTCACATTAGGGGTGAGTTAAGGGTTTAGGCACTTTTTTTTTTAAACAGTAACAGGCAGATAGTTTCAACCTACCTGCCTGTTGTGCTAGGAGCCGTTTTTCCTCAGCACAAAGCGGTCACAGACCGCTTTGTGACAGTGATTCAGCTGCCTCTGCTGATGTCCCATCGCTGGAGTGGCGGTTTCTTTTCCCTGCTCAGTTGGGGAGTGACTGTTGACGTCATGCTGATTGAAAGCCAGCTCCCGCAGTTAGGCAGTGGGGATTCGGCTGTCAATCAGAATGACGTTGGTAGTCCCACCCTGTCAACAGCGCAGAGCGAAGCGGAAAAGAAACCGCCACTCTGTCGACGTGACGTCAGCAGAGGCAGCTGAGTCACTGGCAGGAGCAGTCTATGACAGCTGTGTGCAGCGGAAGAACGGCTCTGGGTTTTTAGGCTTTTTTTTTTTTTAACAAAGTCCTGGGTATCCCCTTTAATTGTATGACAGATACAGCAGGATCATTATCAAGTTGATGATTCTGTATGGCCCTCGATGATGTAAATATACACAAATGGATCCTGGTAGAAAACATGGTTCCCCACCCCTGGTCTAGGTTCTTAGATGTCCATTTTTAGAACAAGAAAATGGAGGGGACACCAAGCACAATAGGGTCTTATCCAAGGGAGGACTATCGGAGATGTATTAACCCACAACGAAGGACTAAAGATGCATCAGCTGCTGCAGCACCCACAGTATGGGAATCCCCTTACAACTGAACAAGTGGTGGGAGAATGCGGGTGATAGTCCGCGCTGCCGATGTGGATGGCAACAAACCAAGTAACAGCTATATGGGTTCATGCGGTTTATTCTCTGCACATTTGAGGTTGGACCCATTAGCAATATTGTGGTTCTCCTGAGGAAGCAGCCGTTGGTCAAACTGCGAAATGCATAGAGAATAACCCACGTGAACCATATAGCTGTTACTTGGTTTGTTGCCATCCACATCTGCAGCGCAGACTATCACCCGCATTCTCCCACCAATTGTTCATTTTTAGAAAAAGAGAAACAAAATTGTGCATGATGTCATGGTAGTACGGTGGCTCAGTGGTTAGCACTGCAGCGCTGGGGTCCTGGGTTCAAATCCCACCAAGCACAACATCTGCAAGGAGTTTGTATGTTCTCCCTGTGTTTGTGTTGGTTTCCTCCGGGTTCCTACCACACTCTAAAGACATAATGATAAGGGATCTAGATTGTGAGCCCCGATGGGGACAGTGCAGATGTCCTGTGGAATTAATGGCACTATATAAGTGAGTAAAATAACAATAGTAATAATAATGTCTATTTCTTCTGTTCTAACACCGGACCCTATAGTAATCAATGGCATCATCTGTACGAGATCGGTGGGCGCAGAGCCAGGACTCGCCCGATCAGCTGAGATCTGCAGCCCGCTGCTGCCGATCAGCTGCTAGATGAGCCCTCGGTACCGTCCTGCACATCCCTCAGCTGTGTGCGCCTATAGACGGTGTGATCCGGCCCCTCCGGTAACCCCGCTGCCCTCGGTACTGCCCGTGCATTAGGCTTCACACCTGCATGTAGTACCGGAGCGTCCCGTGCTGCATTGGCCATGAACGTGCAGTGAGACTACTGGTGAGGAAGCAGAGGCGGCTCACGCAGAGCCTGTCGCCTTGCAGAGCGCTCCCCCTACCGCGCACAGTTGGTCACTACACACAAGAGATTCGTGGTTAGCACACACGTAGCGCCCCGCCTCCGGGTGAAGCAGCGGGCGCCCTCTCCTTGTCCACTGCGGGAGAGGAGAGATGACGTCACATGGAAGCTGCCGGGCGGCTCCGGCTCTGAAGCTGCTCGGTGCACACGAAACTGAAGGGCGTGTCTGTAGTAGTGCGCGTCCTGGCAGTGTGGGCGGGGCGCGACTTTAGGCACAGGGTGGGCGGAGTCGTCATCGCACCGCCCCGAGTGATGCAGGTACGCGGACGCGCAGGGCTCGGGAGCGCGCAGCGTGCTCGGTGATCGCTCGTCTGATTTTGTTCCGTGGTCGCCTTTGGCTGCAGTCGCTCAGAGAGAAAGGAAGGGGCTGCGGAACGAGTGTCCTCTAGGGATGCTGGGAAGGAGGACTCGGTGAGAAGGTGAGGGATGGCGGCTTGGGCCCCCCCGGGATTGGGAGTCCGGATCACCCGGGGGCTGCTGGCGGTCTCCATCTATCTCATCCTCGGGCAGGAGCCGGCTGGAGCTGCAAAGACTGCAGGTGAGAGTGGCGGGCCCGAGCCGGCGGGGGAGGAGTGCTGCACGGGGCAGACGGCACATACAATGCCCGGTGCAGTGTACGATGGCATGGCTGCCCGCAGACTGCTGGGTGCAGTGGTGCTGATGGCTCCTGTGCACTGCCTGTACTCTGAGTAGTGGTGGCAGCTTGGTGCCCAGCTGTACAGCCGTGTGCCATGGGGCAGGCGCCTCATCTACACTGGCAAGCTGTTGCACACATTTCCGTCCAGCATCTCTGCATAGACTTTGCCATTGGTGGCGCCTGCAGATAGCTCTGCTCTCCTGACACATATCTGTCCCATACACACATACATGCTGACTGGCACCATCTGGGTATCCTATACATGCTGAGTGACACTATCTGGGTATCCTATACACATACACGCTGACTGGCACCATCTGGGTATCCTATACATGCTGAGTGACACTATCTGGGTATCCTATACACATACACGCTGACTGGCACCATCCAGGTATCCTATACACATACATGCTGACTGGCACCATCTGGGTATCCTATACATGCTGACTGACACCATCTGGGTATCCTATACATGCTGACTGGCACTATCTGGGTATCCTATACACATACACGCTGACTGGCACCATCTGGGTATCCTATACACATACACGCTGACTGGCACCATCTGGGTATCCTATACACATACACGCTGACTGGCACCATCTGGGTATCCTATACACATACACGCTGACTGGCACCATCTGGGTATCCTATACACATACACGCTGACTGGCACCATCTGGGTATCCTATACACATACACGCTGACTGGCACCATCTGGGTATCCTATACACATACACGCTGACTGGCACCATCTGGGTATCCTATACACATACACGCTGACTGGCACCATCTGGGTATCCTATACACATACACGCTGACTGGCACTATCTGGGTATCCTATACACATACACGCTGACTGGCACCATCTGGGTATCCTATACATGCTGACTGGCACCATCTGGGTATCCTATACACATACACGCTGACTGGCACCATCTGGGTATCCTATACACATACACGCTGACTGGCACCATCTGGGTATCCTATACACATACACGCTGACTGGCACCATCTGGGTCCCCGTCCTCCTTCGTAGCACACATACATGCTGACTGGGTCCCCACCCTTCCTCATAGCAGTACCCTATACACATACATGCTGACTGGCACCATCTGGGTCCCCGTCCTCCCTCAGTAGCAGTACCCTATACACATACATGCTGACTGGCACCATCTGGGTCCCCGGCCTCCCTCATATCGGATAGGATTAGATTTCTACACTGAAGATAAGAAATCTTCCATCCTGCCCTACTAATCCTAAATCCCGTCTTTTTTTTTTTCCTTCCTTAGCATTTTTCAGTGAATCTCCCAATCAGCGACACATACGAGCCGCGCTTCAGTGTGTACCCGTAGTATATACACATACAATACAACCCACATGTATGTAATTACCCCCAGAGCTGCGCTCCCAGGAGCCGCTCACATATGCTTTACCCCAACAATTCCTATTTATTTGTCTTCTAGGACTGATGAAAACGCTCTGTTCCCCGCTATGTGCTCTACTTGCTCGGCCATGTTTATGGAGGGGTCTAAATACTCACTCTAGGCTTAACCGTACTGTCATTTTTCCAATGTGATTTTTGATACTTTCTTTTGCCTTTTTCCCCACTTCCGACAGTTGCATGTCATATAGGCGATAATGTCAATGAATCACAGGACTATATGTAATTATACATCTCAGTAGATGTGGAATATTTGTCCTTTTCTGTGTAATTACCCTTTCATTACAGACGCAACTGATTTTCTTAAGGCACTGATGTGTAAATATTGGACTAAAGTACATGCTTAATAATTCATGGAAAATTCACATGTTTGTGCGGTAATTCCTCATATTTGCTGGCGAGCTGCTCAGAATGCTGATGAGGATGTCGGCACATAACACCGAGCCTCAGGTTTATGCACCCACAGAATCAGTTTGGTAACAAAGGAGAGAAAAACAAAACCTAGCAATACATTTAGTCTAATAGAAGCCATATGCAGCGTTGCTGATGTTTGCTATTTTCTCCTGTGATTGTGATGTGGATGTGGTGGACTCCGGCTGTGGATATGTCTGGAATTGAATTAAATGTTTATAGTGATGGGAAGAACATGCTGGTACTGCAGAATTACTGTCACAAGCTCACGGCATCAAACATGTTGGCCATCCTAATGACTATTTTGGATCTTTTCAGCCTAAAGTATAGTAATGGACCACTATAATTTCCTTTTTATCCATTAGATCGGCCACTTTGGCGGTACAACTTTTGCCTTAGTATCTGTCAGGTGACAGTAGGGTAATATAGCTGTGCAGATATTACTGTCATCCTTCTGCTTTGAAACTTTAAAGTGTAAAAAGCTTTGATGCCTTTAGCTACAAATCTGACATCAACTCTCATTTTCTGATCTTAGAAGTGGAAAAAATGCCTTCTAGCTCCTGTGGGTTACTTTTTTGTTGACACAGTTTTGATACAATGTCTACAAGTCGGTTGCACCAAGCTGAGTCATCTTTTAGGGTATGTATGAACATCAGATTTGGTGTGGATTTAGTACCAGAGTCAATGCCGAATTCAACAACAATCCACATCCCGTGGATGTAAGTGGGATTTCTGCACCTCTGTTCTCAAGTATTAGACCTTGATCACTGTGCGTTTCTAGAGTATCTGGGGTGGTTCCAGACTACATTTTTGTACCCCTCTGAAAAGACTTACACGTTCAGAGAAATGCACAAGCAGAGTCGTAGTAGTTTATTGCACCGTCAGGGGTTAATTTTAATCCCATTTTCAGAGGAAATCTGACGGAACCCACATACAGGCCCTTAGATACTTTCAGCACAGATTTGTCATTCCATGATCCAAAAGACTGCCACTGAATTAAATGGCATGCTGCTCTTTTCCGGCAGATTCAGCATGGGAAAGTCAAGAATTTGCACCGTTGAATGACAACAGGGTGAATTTTGAGTTGGACCTGCAGCAATGCAAACTCTATTTCCTCCTCAAATTTGCAGCTGTAATCCGAGGGGCAGGATTTTAATCTCCATTGTGTACATAAATCACACCAAAATCACACAAGGAGAGTAGATTATCCTCCCATCAAGAGAAGTTGCTATCTAGCCCTGTTCCATGCTCATTCTAAGTACCAATGGAAGGCTTATAACCCTGGTAACTCTTGTGCCAGCCTCCCGGTTATAAGTAAAGAAGCACTGCCATTAAGTTTATTATTCATTAAATGGGTGTTTGTGTATGTAATGTAGTATGGCTGTATTATTATACTTACCTTCCACTGCTCTCTGCGGTGTCCAGCACCGGTCTTCTACTCTTCACGGTGACGTCACCGCTCTTCAGACTAGCCGGCGCACTCTAGACTCTGCGTGAGCCGGAAGACTTCTACAATGTAAGTCCATGGAGCCTCGTTCTGACCATCCATAGGCTTACTATATAAAATCCACACAGAGCGCAGTGTGAGCCTGACACGTGGTAATGTCACTGAGAAGAGGAGCAGAATGGCGCTGGTCACCAGAGAGAATGGCGGTAGGTGAGTATATTAACACACTCACACTACATTACATACACAAACATTTAATGAATAAATAACTTAATGGGAGAGCTTCTTTAAGGATAGGATTTAAACCTTGGTTTAGAATTCTGTTAGTGCTAGTCTCACAAAGTTTTAGTTCAGGCTGTTAATGAAACTGTCACACATTTCGCCCATTATGAGGGTAGCCTGGGGCCCCCATGTCACGAGGGTAGCCTGTACTGCCAGTTACTCTGTCGGTTTGTAGCATTACGTGGCCTGTATATATGTGTGATAAGCTGCTGTGACCTTATACTGAATGGAGAGTGTTCCACACTATAGATTCATTTCTGTGCGACACTTTGCTGGATATTACAGGTGATGTTCTGCATGAAATCCTGAATAGTCCTTATCTCTCCTTGTAGTACTAGTGTCCAGTGTGTGATATTGGAAATGACGGGTTTCTATGGAAACTATGCATCTATTTTACATTCTCAGTGTCTTATCGACGATGTTAATGTTTTCCATGTTTCTGGCCAGCAGGTCTCATGTCCGCTTTGCACCCAGTAACTCTATGGGGATATGCTTTCTGAAATAAATGGAATAAGACCACGTTTACTCAGTATTCTGCCTCAATTTGAATAAGTTCAAATGGCTTTTCTACCGCAGGCTTCCTATAGCGGAAATGCTGCATAAAAAGCATGGGTGCATTGCAGAAGGTGAAATCTACAGCTTAAAGGGATTGTCCCCCTACAGAAAAGTTTTTTCTGTAAGCTCCATTAGTAAAAAGAATCCCAAACTGCACTTTATTCCTCCTGTACGAAGGCGGCGCTGAGTTCCCGTTGTCTATTATTGTATGCAGTGCTGATGAGCTGTCTGATAGCTGCCAGCGCTGCGGACGTCAGCAGCGGCGGGGACTCAATGCTGGACCTTCCTGGGCAGGGTAAGTAAAGCACAGTTTGCATCTTGTTTTTTTTCCCACTACCAACATAATTTGGGGTATGTGCACACAAGGCCTTTCTCCGCTGTGGAAGCCACCTGGGAAAGCACTTAAACTACTAAGAAGAATGAACCTATGCACTGCGATGTTGAAACAACTTGCTGTGCATCTAACTCACTTTGAGCTTCTTTTATCAGCTTCAGGCTTTGAAAGCCACAAGAAGTAACACAAAAGACTTGAGAAACACACATCGCTGGCATTTTCCTGAAGGAATGGGATGGTTTTTACCTCTTCCATTTTTTTTTTGGACTTGTGGATGTATTTTGGTATACAAATATTCATCAATATACATCTTTTTTTTTTTTACAATAGACTCAGAGAAAATGGTACAGGTGATAGATAAATATGGCCTCGTCCTGAATTTTTCTGTACAATGTGTATATTCACACTCACTTTTGACTGTTTTATAATTATTTATGTCTACTTCCGGATTTTGTGAAGCAGGACGATTTTTTTGGTGTAATGTGGCTTTTCAGTAAGGTCCTTGTTCTGTCCTGGGCTGTAAATGAGACGTACTTTGCCTTCTGTGGCTCATTAAGGTGAAGGGTTCTTGGTATTGCTTAGTACAGACTGCACTTTTTATGTGATGACATGGATCTGTGCCATACCATTACCAGATCTGGACACTGCTGTCGGCCTCGGTTCATCTCCAGGAAATGAAGCAGCCCCTCATCTGCATCACTAGTGGAATTATAAATCTGATATTCCATCAGTATCATAACTGTACATGGACCCTGTTAACAGTTTAATGGGGGAATCTAGTGGAAGGCTAATGAATTCTGATGTGACCTTTTTAAACCATGATTGGACACCATGGCTTGTGTTATCATTAATCTTTGCTAAGCTTCTTGCAAATAGAAGGATCTCATGTAAATTGAGCCCTTTAAGTAACATTCCTAGTTAAACTAGCCCGTAAATGGTAATTAAACCTTTCTTTAGTGAATCCTTTCTATATAAAGTCTCATGGTTCGTTGATACGAAGCGTTTATTGTTCAATTAGGTCATGCTAACTAAGCAGTTTTACAGGATTTTTCTGTGTCAATAGCAGTGGATACGAAAATGGAGGAAAATATAAAGGACAGATATGGGCACACATGTGGATTGTTCTAATCAGTTTTAGGAATACTCCATTCACACCCTTCAGTCCGGATTTCATGTCATACTGTGGAAATGTCACCGATTTCTTGATCTTGCTTCTTCTTTTGATTTATTAGTCCTTAGAGTTTATTCACATGTGGCAATTTTATTGGAGATTTTTTGTAATTTAAAGGGAACTTGTCAGAAGGTTTTCCCTTGCAACCCACTATCTGTTAGATTGACTCTGGGATTTCTAAAAGTGCCCTTATTTTCCCAGGTAGAATCAGTATTTTTGTTAATTTACAGGATAGGTAGGGATATAATAATAGAGGCTGCGCGGCACTCGCTATATTGGTGCCCAAATAGGAGTCCACTCCAATAATAATAAAGAAGAATTTGGCACTCCAGAATATCTGTGGCGCCATTCTTGCAGCACAGAAGTGCTTTTCTCCTGCGCCACGTCGCTATTATGGCCTTTTTCTGATAAAATATTCCCTGCTCTACTCCAGCCTCTTACATTTATATCCGTACTCCTTTCTGAGGAAGGCCATTATTGGCCGAAACGTCAGTTATTTTTTTGCAACAAGTGGACATTGTACATAATAAATCTTTTTGCAAGGTATTCTGGAGTGCCACATTCTGCATTATTATTATTACTATTATTATTATTGTAGAGATATAATGTCCCTTTTTTTTTAAATTAATTTGCTGGACTCAAGAGGAGAGGTCGAGACTAGAATCAAATTGTTCTTGCCCCAAATCTGCAAAATCTCGTCTTTCTGGCTTGAGAAGGACAGGGTATATCATATGAAGGTGATGCACCAAGCACCCCCAGCATGCGCCCGAACTCTGTGACTCTAAACCGCTCCGCTTCCTTGAAATGATCATATGGCATGCTCAGGGATTAAAGTGCTTTAGTGAGGACAGCGTCATGTGCCCACATTTCATGGTCTATCCATGGGCTGCGATTTCCAGACTGACCCTTTGGGTTTCCTGAACTGAACAACCTCATTGACATTTATAAGGCTGTTGGTTTTGGGCCGATCTATAAACAGATGATGAAATATTGATGTGTGAAGTCTGCTTTAGAAAGCACCGTAGGTAATCTAACAAGTAGTAATGGCAGTTTACAGAGAAACTTTTTTTTTTTTAATGAATCCCAACGAATATACGAATAAAATGGGCGCAGCTTGGACTGAATGTGGCGAAGCCCGCCAGGTAAATTTAACAAAATTTCCACCAGTAATTTACTCCAGCCCCTGACTAGAGTAACTGTCGGAGAAGCATGGCAGTGCTAAGACGAACCTAATTCATTAAGGAGTATGCACCTATTAATGTATAATGTCTCCTATAACACGTAGGTCTGAATATTTTTTTTATTTGTTTATGGCTGCAACACGCACCCATTATAATCTATGGTGCTATTTGCATGCATGCAAAACACACGTATCTTGCCCCAGTGGTGCTTTTGTTAACACTGATGTGCCCAACCCCAGTCTTCAACCCATTATTTTTGTTTTGCTTTAAACCCAAAGTTTTTTTCGAGTTTCCTGTGCTTTTCACAATTTGCTTTATTCTGTAGAGAAGACTTGTCATTGAAAAGCTTATTTAAAACGACAAACATAGTTTTTTACATGCAGCAGGGAGCGGTTCCAAGCATGCTGCGGTGGGCATCGATGTATTTAATGTGATGGTACAGATAAGGTATAATGAGAACAGCAGCATACTCCTCATCAGGTCTTTTTTTTTTTTATAAATGTATGGGAAAATAAACATTCCCCCTCCCAGGCATACTTATTTCCCTGGAGGCTACCATTTAACTAAAGCTTTGTTCTCTAGCTCATTGAGTTACTGATGGAATTGCAGGGAATGTGGAGGAGCCTTAATAAATAAATAAATAGTCAGGCGTTTAAAAGCTGTAAACTGCGCTGAGTGGTATAATCTCAATTGAAGTGGGCTCAGTAATTAATTTATTGTGACGGAAGTAAACCCTGCCTTCACCAGCTTGCAATAACACATTTTATAGGCTGTAATGTTGGGCAAATAGATGTGGATAGTTGATAATGATTCCTGGAAATATTGGTTCTGCTAACATTCGAATGTCTTCTGGTCCTAGGATGTTCTGCAGGTACCCACCATACTTGCATGTTCTTTCCGTAGGGAGGAGATGAGCTGCTTGTCTCAGAAAAAACAGCATAGATTGAAATCTTCCCGGATGGAAAGAAGCATAGGGTTAAATTATATTACATTTTTTATTTTTTTTTGTGAATCGCACCTAAAGGGCAGGGCTGTGGAGTCAGTGTCCATTTTGGTGGAGTCGGAGTCGTTATAAAATGGACCAACTTCGACTCCTAAAATATATAATAAATTGGGTACAGTAGTTCAATGCAGTTTGTGGGGAATATTTTTTCATAAGAATTTGGGAAAGTTATGAAATGTCCTATAAATGTCTGTCCTATTCCTGATCTAAGGGTCTAGACTTTTATCTGAGATTAATCTGTGCTACAGTAAATGTATCGCTTAAACATGAGCCATGCATGAGGGAGTCGGAGTCGTGGAGTCGGAGTCTGTGTCATGGAAATTGAGGCGTCGGGAGTCAGAGGTTTGGCTTATCGACTCCACAGCCCTGCTAAAGGGATCGTGCACATGACAGATTATATTGGACAGGTGCTAGCCGTAGTTTTCCCAGATAGCAATCGTACCCATGATATTTTATGAGGCTATGCACATGTCCGATTTTGATCTGAGTGCCGGATCAAAATTTGCATTGTAAGTCTATGGGTCCATCAAAAACAGACCGCACTTGGATGACATCTGAGTAGAGTCCGATTTTCATGGACTGACATGATAGAGAGGGTCTGGAAACATTTTTTCTTTCTCTCTACCTCTGAGAAAAACTGATGCCACTCTGATCAGACTTTTAATCAGAGTTTGATGAGAATAATCACAATTTCTGCGTTTTACCAGACCACTTCTGCGTTTTACCAGTGGTGACTTGGTTCCTAGGCAAAGTGCATGTGCTTTTTAAGCTTTTTGCTATAGCGCTAGCAAGCGCTGCTCTGATCTGGTGCTGGTGAAGGGACTTCTCAGCCTGTCAGGGGTGTGAGCGAGTGTGGTGCCACGTCAGTGACTGAGTGGGCCAACTCTTCTCCTAGTGCCTTTCTGTACCTGTGTGAACAGTGGGTGCCTGTGTAGAACTGAACCAATCTGACCTTGCGCGTCCCCAAGGGGGTGTGGAACATCATGTTGGTGCAAAGGGCAGATCCGTATTACGTGATCCTTCTGACCTAATTGTGACGTCAGGCGGGTTGCGGGGTGTGGATCCTTCACAAGTGGTGGCAGCGGTGGGATTCTGTGGGATCTCTCTGGTGCCATTCATCGATCCGGCCAACTCCTGCGCGCCTCCGATGCTGCTGAAGCAAAGCTCCCTCTGCTAGCACTATCAAAGAGTACACAGTTTGGGCCACCAGCTCTGCCAAATTGCTGGTTCGAACTGTCAATCATCAGGAGCTGATTGCCCCCTGGCGAGCAGAAAGGCAGGGGAGCAGTGTGATCCTGAAGAAAAAAAGACGAGAATAATTCTTTAGATAAAAATATGTGATAGACTTTGTTCACATTTATTTCTTTTGTACGTTTGGTGTATACAGAAGGAAAGGTCCCGATATACTGCTCATTATATGGAAGCTGTGGAAAATGCCCAACAGTGGCACCTATGTAACGTATACGTCATGAGCTCTTTATAACATATCAGTTAAACACATGCCATAAAGTCTGTGGGTGACAGATGACACTGTATGGCATCCATAATGGATACATCATGAAAAGTTTGATACCTGAGCGTTTACATTGGTTACGCTGACTGACTTGTTTTTTTTCCTATTGTGTCTTTATGAAAATGAAATTTATTTGAATAAGACTTATATTTTTTTCACCGTATCAGAATTCCAGAATTCCTTACATCTTCATATTGCTTGAAGTACTCAGATAAAGGTAGAGTTGCTTAAAGTTACAAAGCGAGCTGGCAGCGGGATTTAAATCCAGTTCTCTACTTCAAAGACAGTGTCAGTGCGCTACTTACCTACAGCACCATGAGAATATGAGATAATCTCTTAATTTGAAGTATCTAACATCCGAAAGCCAGTCGTCTTATGTGTAAGACTCTGAGCTCTGTATTCAGTCCTGCTCTGCTTATGTTATCGGCTGCAGAGCTGTAAAGCTGCGCCGGATGTCCGTACGTCTGCATTTCTGACAGGAGGAGGCTTCGTTACAGCCAAGGAAACATCTTTTGGACTGTGTATGAACACTGAGTTCGTGGCCAAGTGGACATCTTGTTCCCATGAGCAGCCATTTCCTAACTTTAAACCATTTTTTTTAGACCAATCATTTTGCCCGATTGGCAGACTATCCATTACACAACATGTATTAGCGGGATCACATTGCTTTAGGATTATCTTGAATCTGACAAAAATTAATCTCATAATTGATCTGTGATCCTCCTATTGGCTGGAGGATCACAGACTGAAAAATCTCGAACGGAGTGGAACTTTTTAATGTACTGGCGAGTAAAAATGTTGGCATGAGGGATGATTAAAGGGGTTTTCTGGCCTAAAAAGAAAAGTCTGTAGCCTCTCTAACTTCAGACTGTCACTTTGTGACTTGGTGTAATGCGCACACTGTCACGACTTCCCTGTGTAATCCCCATGTGAGTGGTGGATCACGTGACCACATGTACGGGATTTGCTACTTGCTGTTACGTGTTGATGAGTCACATGGCTTCTCTCAATGGAAGTAAATTAAGAGATTGTGAATGATACTAGTCTCCACGTGATCACCAGTGTGCTCCTCATGTAGTCACGTGACCACCCACTTTCATGAGGATTACAGGGGACTTGTGATTGGTGACAGTGTGCAATGCAAACACAATCGACTGTCTGCAGTCACAAATTGGCTACTTACTTTTTAGAACAGAAATATCCTTTAAAAGGGGTATTCGAATAGAAACAAGTGATTACCTATCCACATAATAGGTGGTAACTTTTAGATCGGTGGAGTCCAACTGCTAAGACCCCCACCGATTGCTAGAACAAGGCACTGTTATCCTATTAAAATAAAGTGGCAGTGCGCATGCTTGACCCTCACTCAATATGTTGTCTATGGGACTGCTGGGGCGCTGTGCTCAGCTTTGTCCAGAGGTCCCATAGGAAATGAATGGAGTGTGGTGGTTGAGCACTCACACTTTTAAGAGATTAAAAGTATCCAGTTCTAGCAATTAGTGGGGGTCCCAGCGGTTGGAACCTCAATCAATCTATAAATTAACACCTATCCTATGGATATAGATGGTAACTTGTTCCATCTAGAATACCTCTTAAGCACTAAATAGTTATAGGGAAGGGTAGTTGCAGCATTTTGGGGTTGCATATAATGATTTTTTTCACAATTGGCAACCTCTGATTGGCCTGGATCGGTATTTAACGAGCACCCACTTACCTCTTTAACGCCCCCTGGAAGAAGCGTGGCGAAACGGCGTCATCGGGGTGTTAGCCATGATACATGCAGACCCTACACTTCTTCTGGCTGTAAGTAAAAGCACATTTCACTTTAAACATGATTAAGTAGACCTTGCTAGCTACTTTAATGTTGATATCTGACTATAATCAGTTTGAAGTTGGAGAATATTCTTTGGTTTATACTGGCACTTTTACTATAATTGATGTTTCTGCATTTAGATTGGTATTTGTGCATTTTCTCATTTATTTGTATATCTTTTTACATACATCTCTGCATGGGTAATCCTTGCTTAGTCTTAATGTTCTAAAATTGTATATGAATTTTCAATAAAAAAGATACTCAATTATTAAAATATATCCCAGGTAGTGATTTTGACTTCAGTAATGAAGGGTTATGCATAATATGTTACTGTGACAAGTGTGTTTAGTAATATAATACTTAAGGACACAAACACATTTTATAGTAGCATGTCACGTGCTGACAGTTTTTACAAACAATATTCTCTTTTTTGTATATTTTACACATTATTTTTCAGGTGTCTTATTGAGGAGGCTGTGGAAAGAATGGCAAAACTAATGAAATACTTAAAATTTGTAAGATAAAGTACCTCTGACCCAAAGACACTACAATGCCACCCCTCTTAAAAAAAAAAAAAAAAAAAAAAAAAAAAAAAAAAAATCAAAATTTTGCCACAGACATTAGGCGATAGCAAAAAGGCCACCGAAAAAGCTTCAAGGCGCTATACATGAAGCTGCCATAAAATATTTCTTACACATTAAACGAAGCTGCCATTTCTGACCATTTTGGGTCATTATGACCATTTGGGGTCATTATGACTTGATGTTTGTATGTGAACTACGGTTTGCGATGGCTAATGACAGATTGTCTGCTGTAACTGAGTGTGTACGGTGTGATGTAGTGAAGCAGGCCTGGCAGAAGACTTGTCCGTTACAGAAGTCTCAATACTGCAGTTCCAAAGTACTTCTTTCAGGAGCCTATGACCTTTTCTAAAAAAAAAATTGCAGATATCTGATAAATCAATGAATACTTTAGATAGCACACTCCGACAACATTTCTTGATAAATTTGGCCCATAGGGTTCAGTATGTCTAGTGTGAATCATAGCTTCAATTTCCGACTATTTTTTAGTGCAAGGAAGTACGATAACCGGCCACATTTATTTTTTGTTCTTTTGCATTGATCCCAATGGAAGTTCATAGAGTCGGGCCAAGAAAAAATTGGCTCACATGTTTCAGTGCTTGCAGCCGGGCACAATCGTACCTTGTGTAGCTTAGTTACTGAATAGTCTTACCAGAGAAGCATTCTGGACTGTACATGATCCATTTACAGTCTTTGCTTTGAAGATCTTGGTTACAATGGCTGTTTCACTGAAGTTTACAATTTTGCCTTCAAAGAGTTTGTCGGTCATGCATTTTGTTTCTTTTTGCTGGCTTTATGTAGAATGTCTGTTGCTGCGACTGGTCCCAAAATGTGCGTGACAGCTCGTCCTTCATCAGTGCTTCTTAGGAATCTCTGCTTCATTGTTGCTCCAGTCACCGCGAGCGTATAATCCATGTCTACACAGTCGTTGTCCTGTGTCTGGGGGGCTTACCTCTGTAGTTTGCACCCGGGTATTTGTATAATAGACCCGTGATACTTGAGCAGCTCCTTTTTTTCACTGCATGTATAGGTATGCAGATTATAGGCTGTGTGGCCGAGCACGAGAATCACTGTAACCAGACTGTGTGGAGTCACTTTCCAGTTTGGGAGCCTACTTTAATCCACATTTGATGCTGTCTACAAAAAGAAAGGATGGTGCCATTTGTAAAAAAAAACAACCAAGAAAAAACAAAGTATACAATATAGAGTTGCTTTTTTTTTACATCTTCCCTGTAGAATAAAGCACCATGATAACCGCTGGTGTGGTTGAGGTTATGCCAACGGATAAATTACAAATACTAATTGTTTCTCATTTAGTGACCATGCACATGGATTTATTGATGTTTCCTAAGTTTTACAGTGCTCTACTCAAAATATTCATAGCAATCTATAGACCATACTGTTCCTTATTGTGCCTCTGATAGGACAATACCTTGTGGAATATGGTGCAGTGCTTCAGCGCCAAAGCTGTGGGGACTCCCAAGTGCCAAAATGGCTTGAACAGGTGTCATGCACATGGTGCTGCTCTTAGTGTTGTCTTTTTAGTTTTCTTTTTTAGGCTCTGTGCACACAGCCTGATCTCAACATCAAACATTTCTGTAGGTCTCCATTCACCCATTGGACTGTCCATTTGGCCTCTCGGTAGTAAGCATCAGCATACCGTATTTCTCGCCATCTTCTGTATAGAAAAGCATAGCAGTCCTTTACAGTTGGAGTGAACCTATAGCTTGTACAGTGAAATATGTCTGAGCTTTGTTTGAGAGATGCACATCGGAAATCTTCTTGGCATTTACCTCTGATGGACGTTTTTTGCACATTGTAAGCAGAGCTTTAAGTCATCGATGTCAGATTGAGGGTGGTGAGATGGAGTGGGGATGCCTAATACCCGCTTCCCCCACTAATCAACATGATAGCATGTCCCACGTTGGCCAATAATAAACTGTCTAGTATATAAAAATCTACACTGTGTATTGGTCATCATCAGCTACTTCCGCCGCTCATCTCTCATTCGCTTGTATATCATCTGAGCTGCAGTACACATGACCGGTTATTACCCGGTGTACAGAGCCGTAGTAGTGCACATGACCGGTCATTACCCGGTGTACAGAGCTGCGGTACACAAGACCGGTCATTGCCCGGCATACAGAGCAGTGTTGCTCCATATTTGCTTCTGGTCGCGGTGGGATATGGTGATAGCTGATTGGTGGAGGTGCTGGCTGTCTGATATTGATGACGAAACCTAAAGATAGGCCAACAATATCAAAGTTCTGGACAACTCCTTTTAAACAGGGCTAGTTTGGAAAAACTGAGTTTGCTATTTAAATTAAAAAAAAAAAAAAATCTTTAAACTAGCCAACCTGAAAGCGGTGGCTCCCTGTGCGATAAATGTACCTAACTGCAAACATAATGTGCTTGGATCTGCTCTATTGTATCTCGGCCTGTGAACATGGTTATCATGTTCAATCTGTTAAGGAAATGTTCCTGCAAAATCCCAGCTAGCCATGTCCGTGTGGCCTGGGTCTGCAGATGAGCCCTGGCTTCCCTGTGCACTGTAGTGTGCGTCCTCCCTTCCCCCACCGCTGTTCCCTGTGTGCATGTAATTCAATGATCTTGCTTACGTGAAGGATGCTGACCGAGCTGCCTAGCGTACCAATATCGTACCCCCCAGGGACCAGATTTACATATTTTTCAAACTTCTTTTTCCCATGTCGTTATGCAGCCAGCTTGCCTGTATGATGCCATGTCAAAATAATTTAGATGTAAAAGTTCTATGAAAACACAAACCGACAAGCCTACAATACGATAGATTTTTATTCACCACACGTTTACATTGTGTGGCATTTATCCATCTGTATAGTTTTGCTGTAGCCCGCACCCCCACCCTCGTTCAGCATATTATTCATCCACGTGCCGTCTGTATGCCCAGCAGCACACTGACCAATGCAAGTGAATGCCGCAGTTCACATGAACTGTTTTATACACCACATGTAAAAAATCACAGCAAGCACTGTTCTGCGTCATTTTTTACTTACCCGTTAAACTCAATGGGTGCATTAAATAAATTTCATATGGACACCATCTATACTGCAACTATTTTTGTATAGATCTGTTGCAATTATTAATAGAGAACTGTATTTGCCATATTACTATATTTCTAATTGATGTATAAAACTGATGCCATATGGA
This sequence comes from Phyllobates terribilis, assembly GCF_046119375.1. Lineage (NCBI taxonomy): Eukaryota > Metazoa > Chordata > Amphibia > Anura > Dendrobatidae > Phyllobates > Phyllobates terribilis. The sequence continues at coordinate 335,819,694 of NW_027362771.1, forward strand.
TGTTAAAAACAGACATATGGATGAACAGTCAGATTACTTTTCATACACTCGTTTGAATCAGGCCCTTGATTCAGTGGAAAGTGGCATCATTAGCGCACAATTGGTACGGTTTTATTTTTTTACACTTTATATTTTTGGTTTTCACACCACTTAGTACACCAAAAATATCCCATACATGTGCACTAAACATTTTTACAATAGCTGTGTTCTCCACTAATATGTCCCTGTTTGAACCTAGCTTTAAAGCAGGGATGTCAAACTTAATCACACAGTGGGACAAAATGAAAAACTTGGAAAAAAGTTGCTGAGCAGCCAGTATACAGTATAATGGGTCCAGCAAAGTCCTCCATTCAGAATAATGGGGCCCCCATAGTCCTCAATACAGAATAATGGGCCCCACATAGTCCTCCATACAGAATAATGGCCCCCCCCATAGTCCTCAATACAGAATAATGGGCCCCACATAGTCCTCCATACAGAATAATGGGCCCCCACATAGTCCTCCATACAGAATAATGGGCCCACATAGTGGTGGTTTTGGTGGCGCGGGCCAAATAAAACCATCCTGCTGGCCAGATTTGACCCACGGTAAAGAGTTTGACATGTATGCTTTAAAGTAACTCCCTCCTTTCACATGTGCCCGTGTTTTCATTATTATTCCTTTGCTGGAAATTTAGTTTAAAGGTAATTAATGAATGTATGTTCTCGCAGAATTTTTTTTTTTTTTGCAATGTACGTCTCACAGCTTCAGTGCTAATCATTTCCTGCACAATGATTAGTCAGTGACTCTTTTTACAAATAGAAGGCACTTTGCATGACTTGTGAAAGCTGAAACGTTTCCTTTTGGCTGTATTTCTCATCCTCACTCTCGTTTCGTGACAATGAAGCTGCTAGACGGTGTCAACACTTCTAGCAGATATCACACTCTAACAACTGATGTCATAAAAGGATTTGTACAAGAATCTCTCATTTCCAAATTGTGACTTCTGGAGCAGTAAATAAAATCTAAAAAGTTCTCAGTGGAACAGTGATATGCTGAAATCACACAGCGTCTGTCCGTCTACGTTGGGAGGATTTACTGGAAGCCTCCAATATACAGTGGGTACAGAAAGTATTCAGACCCCTTTAAATTTTTCACTGTTTCATTGCAGCCATTTGGTAAATTCTAAAAAGTTCATTTTTTTTCTCATTTAAGTACACTCTGCACCCCATCTTGTCTGAAAAAAAACAGAAATGTAGAAATTTTTGCAAATTTATTTAAAAAGAAAAACTGAAATATCACATGGTCATAAGTATTCAGACCCTTTGCTCAGACACTCATATTTAAGTCACATGCTGTTCATTTCCTTGTGATCCTCCTTGAGATGGTTCTACTCCTTCATTGGAGTCCAGCTGTGTTTAATTAGGCTAACTGCCCACGATGCAGAAATGCTGCATATTTTTTCCGCTTCTCCCTGGCAGGAAAAACGCATGCGGATTTTACATGCATTTTTCCTGCCAGGTAGAAGCGTTTTTGCATGCATTTCCGCATGCGGGTTATCAAGCACTTCTCCAAGTGATTTAAGCATCACTTGGAAAAGTGCTTGACAACTTGTTCACACTATATAAATCCATGCAACCGGCATGAATTTATATAGTGTGACCAAGTAATAGTTAAAAAAAAAAAAGAATAAGAATGGTAAAAAATTAAGATTATACTTACCTTCTGATGGCCCCCGGTGTTTTTTCCGCTGCATCCAGTCTGTTGTATCAGTCGCGGTGGTGTGAAAGTACCTACCATGATGTCATTTAGTCATGTGTTGGTCACGCGACCGCCAACGTTGACCTGTCGCATGACTAAATTATGTCATGGCAGGTCCTTTCACACCACCGCGACCCATACAACAGACCGGACGCATCGCTGAGGAGACCGGGGGACATCAGAAGGTGAGTATAATCTTTATTTTTTATTTTAAATTCTTCTTTTAACAGGTTCTATGGTACCCGGGTCTGGATGAGTCTCCTCTTCTCCAAACCCAGGTACCATCCGCACATTGAACCGTATGATATCCGCATGGGCACATGTAGTCTATACGGATATTATGCGTTTCAATGCAAGTCAATGGCGGCAATTACGCTGCGTGTCCGCAAAATTAATGGACATGCTGCGTATTTTTCCTCAATGATAATCCGCAGCGGAAATTTCTGTTGCATGTGCACAGCACATGCGGATTATCATTGGGGACCATGGGGCACGTTTTTTTAAGCGTTTTCACTGCGGAAATTCCGCGGCAAAAACGCTTGAAAAACGCATAGTGGGCACGGAGCCTTAAACTGATAGAACTTGATTTGGAAAGGCGCACACCTGTGTATATATAAGAGCTCACAGTGCATGTCAGGCCAAATGAGAATCATGAGCTCAAAGGAACTGCCCAAGGAGGTTAGAGACAGAATTGTGGCAAGGCACAGATTTGGCCAAGGTTACAAAAGAATTTCTGCATTACTCAAGGTTCCTAAGAGCACAGTGGCCTCCATAATCCTTAAATGGAAGAAGTTTGGGACTACCAGAAGTCTTCCTAGACCTGGCCGTCCAGCCAAACTGAGCAATTGTGGGAGAAGAGCCTTGGTGAGAGAGGTAAAGAAGAACCCCAAGATCACTGTGGCTGAGCTCCAGAGATGCAGTAGGGAGATGGGAGAAATTTCCACAAAGTCAAATATCAATGCAGCCCTCTGCCAGTTGGGCCTTTATGGCAGAGTGGCCCGACGGAAGCCTCTCCTCAGTGCAAGACATATGAAAGCCTGCATAGAGTTTGCTCAAAAACACATGAAGGACTCCCAGACTATGAGAAATAAGATTCTCTGGTCTGATGAGACAAAGAGAGAACTTTTTGGTGATAATTCTAAGCTGAGTGTGGAGAAAACCAGGCACTGCTCATCACCTGCCAAATACAATGCCAACAGTGAAACGTGGTGGCAGCGTCATGCTATGGGGGTGTTTTTCAGCTGCAGGGACAGGACGACTGGTTGCAATTGAAGGAAACATGAATGTGGCCAAGTACAGAGAGATCCTGGATGAAAACCTCTTCCAGAGTGCTCTGGACCTCAGACTTGGCCGAAGGTTCACCTTCCAACAAGACAATGACCCTAAGCACACAGCTAAAATAACAAAGGAGTGGCTTCAGAACAACTCTGTGACCATTCTTGACTGGCCCAGCCAGAGCCCTGACCTAAACCCAATTGAGCATCTCTGGAGAAACCTGAAAATGTCTGTCCACCAACGTTCACCATCCAACCTGACGGAACTGGAGAGGATCTGCAAGGAAGAATGGCAGAGGATCCCCAAATCCAGGTGTGAAAAACTTGTTGCATCATTCCCAAGAAGACTCATGGCTGTACTATCTCAAAAGGGTGCTTCTACTCAATACTGAGCAAAGGGTCTGAATACTTATGACCATGTGATATTTCAGTTTTTGTTTTTTCATAAATTTGCAAAAATTTCTACATTTCTGTTTTCTTTTTCAGTCAAGATGGGGTGCAGAGTGTATTTTAATGAGAAAAAAAAATGAACTTTTTAGAATTTACCAAATGGCTGCAATGAAATGAGTGAAAAATTTAATGGGGTCTGAATACTTTCCGTACCCACTGTATACCACTCGGTAGATCTAGGATAGGTCATCTGACCAATGAATGAATGGGCTGATGCACCCCAGTGAGTGGAACATGTATATTTCACATGTAACTTGGATAGGCAGTCCTAATATCATGTACTATGTTCTTACCAGGTAGGCAGTGTCTTGGGCTAAGTTCCCATGATGTGTTTTTAGTGAGTTTTTTATGCTACATATTTTTTAAAAAATACAAGTAACCTATTTTACTTAATGATTGCAGAAATGGTGCAAAAAAAATCTGCAACATCAAAAGCTCATTGTGGGCATGTAGCCTTAAAGAGCTGATATCCGCTCTCCTGACATGTATGTTTTAGTTATTTTGGAGCATTTTTTCTCATATCTTTTGCGTTATGCTTGATGTTCCCACAGCTAGATGTTACCATGCCCCTTTTCAAAATAAGTGTCCAACATATACCTTTTACCTTTGTCAATTTATTCATAAATTTCTTGGGGAATAGGAGAGGAACAACACAATGAAGAGTTCTGAAGGCCTCCATGTACATTAGATGAAAGTTGATGAAATTCCCTGATTTTGAAATGATCAGCTGACTTTCCCCAGACAGATGAGATCAGGGGAGAGGAGGATTGGGCACTTGGAGTTTTAGTGCCCCATGCTTTTGTTTTCAGGTGAGATTAGTTGTTCCTAGCGGTGTCTTGTAGCACCTTTTTTTTTCCCCAGTTATAAAACCCATTGAACAGTCAGTTGAGCGCTCGTGTATGGGGGGATGCTGGGAGAATGGGGGCCCATTTACACTACTTGATAATTGGTAACTTCTTTTCTGATTATCCGTGTGTCTAAACAACCTGACAATCGCCCGAAGAACAAGCAAACTGCTAATTTGTCTGGTGAAATGATTTTAAAGTTCGCTTAAAAAAAAATCATCATTCTCTACAGCATATTGTTCTGTGTATCATGGAGATGTGCTGCCAAGATCAATGATTGTCTATCTGCAGAGAATGATCATATTAGCGATCGTTCTGTACACATGGAAATGTGGTCGGCCTGTCAAAACGCGCTGTCCAGTCTAAAATATGACTATGTGACTGCAGACTTTTGAATCCTCCCAAGCGCATTCACTGTGCCATTCTCAGCCCTGGGAACGGCGGTCAGGTATGCGATATGCATACTCCCGGGCAGAACAGTCTAGTGGCCACAGCCGTCTAATGGGCACGGCCTCGCACAAGTGTAAATAGCGAGGCCGCGTGAACAGACGGGTTCTGCTGGGCATGCTTATCGCATACCTGACCGCCGTTCCCAGAGCATAGTGCGAGTTCACTAGTCTGTAGTCACACAGAGCGACTGCAGACTTTTCAATTTCAGACCGGACAACCCCTTTAACTAATCGTCATTTGGGTTACAAGTAGCTGATCGGCAGTCGTTTAACAGGTGATGTTGGGTCATGTAAATGTAGTCATACCTGTCTTCTGAATAAATGTCGCCCGATTGCTGTCTCCTGTGTACGGCTCGATTTTAGAAAAGATGCTCCAGTATTGTTATATTATGGGGAATGCAAATATTTACTACAACAGACTTGTTGGTAGTCGATCAATTCTCCTAAACTTTAGGATATAAAGAGCAGCAGCCCCTGACATTGCCCTTGAAGCCAGTACAGCCAGCAGTAGATAGCGGCAGCTTTGGATCCAGCACATAGAGAGCTTTGCGTGCCATTTACCTATAAAATGCTGGGTATTAGGAATTCCAGTTTACAAGATGTAGTAGCGGATTTTTTCCAGCCGCATCTTGTGCTGTCCCTGATGTGTGCTTATTGCTTTCTCCCTGTTGACTGTAATTCAGCACAACTTGTCTTCCATAAGAAACAATCCTGAAGGACTTCTAAGTAAAACAATGGGGTGACAATGTTTGCTTTGTAGGAAAAGCATGGTAGGCTGTTGTCTCTGCTATGACTCTGTTGTCACAAAGACCTTTATATCAGGATGTGAAAATCATTGGCTTTTATTTAGAACATAGCTGTGTGTCCGGTCCATTACGAGAATTCTCCTCTTACTACACTAATCCAATAGCTGTGTCCACATACAGCTCACATTAATTTGCACTAAATTAAATGTTTTATTATACATTATTCTGTTGGTTCCTGAGTGCTGATCTCTCATTGCCGTGTGTGGATGTATTCAGTTTTTGATGGCCTTGTGCCTAATTTTACATTTAAATGACTAATATTCACCTTATTAATAAAGTTTAAATCCTAGAGATCATGGCCTAATTTTACAATGTCACGTGCAGTGCTCGAATGTTTTTGTGTTATTACATTATTATTATAAAGTGGACTTAAATGGCTTAAAGTTCCCAAACTTTAATACCCAGCATTCAGATGTTTCCCAAGTATTAAGTGAACGTACTTTGCTCTGCTGCTGAACATGTTTAACTCTGACAGCTGTGTTTATAGCCGCCCCATATGTAGCCTGACATTTTGTTTAATTACATTGTCTGCTGAAATGGCTTAACTACCAATTGTACGTTAGTTAATTAATTCCATTAACTGTTACATTTCCTTAAATGCTTTGAATGAAGATGCAGAATACTTCACCACTATAATTTCCTGTGTCCTGGTCTGAAGACGGAGGGCCCGATTAATCAGAGCTTGCATGCCAGAATTCTGTCGTTAAAAGTTTTAAAATGCCGCAAAATTTGGGCTCAACTCAGAGTTACGACAATTTTGCAACTTTTGGTCTTTTTATCCCAGTTTCTCCCCGCTCTGTTGAAATGGGCATATTTATCAAGGCATCGGCATGAACAATGCCAGCCTTGATAAATAGGGCCCTTAGTATATGTTATGTATACATGCGTATGTGTGTATTTCTACCATGGGCTTCGCAAGCTCTTTAAAAAGTTTTCCTTTGCATATGACATCAAGATGTTAGCGGCAGATCTTGTAAATCGAGTAGGATGCACTATATCAGTGATCAGAAACCTTTGGTACTCCAGTCATTGTGAAACTACATCTCCCATCAAGAACTGACAGCCTGCTGGGAGTTGTAGTTTCACAACAGCTTAGTACGAAAGGTTGCTGATACCTGTTCTATAATATACCTTGGGTAGTATTCTCACCCAGAAGTATTGCTTTTGGGAGAGACGGATTCTAATGTGATTTACAACGTACCATGGTTTAATGACTGCCTACAACTCCGCAGTGCTGACCGTGTACACGACAGATAAGTAGTCAAACCTATGCCCGAGGACCCCATATTCAGAAACAGACCTTTTAATGTAGTTCTTACAATAAGTAGATGCTGTATGGGATCTGCACCGCGCATGCAAACCTAGTAGACTGTGCGCAGATTATAGGACCACAAGCTACAATAGTGCTATAGCATATTGTTGGGTCTCAATCAGACATTTGTTTTTCACATACATGCTCTATCCGTATTTTTCACTAATAGATCAGGTACCCATAGTAGTCAATGAAGCTGTTCACATGTCCATATTTTTTTTTTTTTGTGTAACGTGTGTTTGCAAAAATACACGGTGACTCGTCCATTTTTCATCTGGGTCAGGGATCAAAATCACCCTATATGCGTCTATAGATCTGTGAAAATATCATACTGCACACGATGTCATCTGCTTTTAACATTGTAATGTGTAGGAAAAGCTTTGCAATTTTTCTTTTTCTTGGGGCATATGAGAAAATCACTCATAGTGAAAATGGACAAACTGACAATCTGATCCAGCACGCTGATAAAAGTTGTTCCATTTTTTTTAATGTGCGAGAAAAAAATGTTTGAAGCTTTAAAAAGGAGCATGTAAAAGAGTGCTGGATAGGAGACCTGTTGGGTTTTAGCAGCAACAAGAATGAGAGCTTTAATATGGAGTATGTCCCTTCCTCAGATGCCAAGAAGGCACTCCATAATGCTAACGTGACATTGGCTCTCTATTGTGACACTTGCTCTCTATTGTGTGACACAACCCCTCGTACTGGTTTGGAGTGCTGGCGGTAGTTGGTTTTTGGTTGGACACTATAGCCATCACTCGAACAAAGGGGGGAGGTATGTGGAGCACTTTCTGCAGACAGCTGAGAGCAAAATGTCTGATTTTCAACTTCTGATGTGTTCTGTTGTGAATAAAATATGGCTATAAGAGATTCCCAAACCTTTGCAATCTTGTTTTCCTTAAATTTTACTTCGCACCCCAACTTTTTTGGACATGGAGTTGTAAGAGCAGTTAAAACTTCACTTTCTCATTCATGCTCCTACGAAACCCTACAGAAATGATAGGTGTAGAGGTATTAAAAAATATCTGTGTAGCACTTCAAGCAGTTTTGCATAGATAATGCCATAAATGTTGATAGGTGCTGGTCCCAGTGGTGGGACGCCCATCTATTTGGAGAACTAGTCCCTATAGGGCACTACCTAGAATTGAGAGGTGGCAGCGCATGAGTGGCACCGTTTATTCATTTGCGTGGCAGTTCTGAAAATTGGCGAGCTCACTTATTTGGCTATTTTTTTTCTCTTTTCTTAGAGCTCCCTTATAAGTGAATGGAGAGAGTCGCGCATGCGCAGCCACGTCTCCTTTCCCGGCAGTTTGTGATGGTCTCCCTGGTCACAAAAAAAGATGCAGGAGCTGCATCTGCGACATTCATTGTATCTCCTGCGGATATGCCTTAAATACTCCAGATGGGGCAACCAGTTTAAAAACTATTATAATATGTAATTACTGTTATAAGCAAAATATTTTGGGTCTTGGTGCAGTGAGACCGGTTTCTTTTTGTTTTGGGTTATTGCACATAAGCATTTATTGTCTTCTATCAACATCAGTTTTTCACTTTGCTTGTTCATCCACTTACGGCACAGTATTGCAATCACTGTATTCCAAGAATGTAACTAATGCATAAAGTCTACAGGGAGGGGAAACTGATAAAATCCTTAGTGCCTTCACAGAAACCTCATTCCTCAATAAATTTCCACATCTCACGTGTATAACATTAAATGATCTTTAGAAGTTTCTGCCACTAAGCAGAAGAGCAGTAAAGCTGATTTATAGGCTGCTGTAAAGGCGTCAGAAACAAAATGCATTCCTTTCTAGGCAGGAAAAGAATATTTTCTTAAGTTTGCAAATAAAATACAATGCGACTGCCTGGTAAATAAGAAACCTCAGGTTGTTCATGGTGCTGCTGGGAGCCATCAGCGCTCTCTGCTGTAATGTGATGGCGAATGGGTAACGATTTTCTTCTTGGGTCTTATTCATGTGACTGTATGGCTGCTGTATTTTCCAGCGTGTGTTACCAATGGTCAGGCCTGAAATTCTGGACATAACATGGACCACAGACACGGCCATTACACAGTACACAGCAGGGGCACATTTATAAGATTATCTCAGCACAGGAACATTTGTTTAATACATCCAATTGTGGAAATTATTTTCATTGCAAGATCAATTAAGTAGAATGTACTTTCTTTGTGGAAAACCCCTTTAATTAGTGGCAGAGTTGGCTTACCAATTATTTTTAATGCAGTTTGTTTAGAGTGTTAGCTGGCCATACAGTCGATGTTGGTGAGATGATTTTATAATATGCCATGCATGTGGCGTCTGTGCATTGTGTATTCTAGGGTCCGGTCACATCTCACTTAGTTTTTGGTCAGTGGTAGATTTACATTGGCGATGAACTGCCCCTTCTTAAATGGGTTGTCCGGCCTTAGACTACAAGTCATCAGTCACTATATGTGACTGCAGACTTGTGAATCCTCATATCGCACGTGTTTTGCGGATTCTCTGGCACTGACAGCATGTGGTCTTGTGAGCTCAGGTATGTGACTTGCATACTCCGGCCACATTCCGACTAGACTATGTCCAGCCTAGCTAAATACACTTGCATTAAGTGAGGCTGGGCATGTCTAGTTGGCAGGTGATCGCGTCTATACAAATCACATACTTGCGGTCATGCGCCCCTTCGTTCCCAGTGCCGGCATGGGAGAATCCTCACAGTGCATGCGATGTGAGGATTGTCAAGTCTGCAGTCACATGGTGATTGCAGACTTGTATTCTAAGACCGGACAACCCCTTTAAAAATCTTTCCATTGCTTCGTGTGAACTTAGTCCACACCCCTCCCCCACCTTCCTGGATAAAAGATGTGAACAGGCAAAGTTGGGATGATGTATAAGGCCTCCTGCAGTCTACGGAGCCGTGTGCATTGAGGCATAGGGAGAATCTGCAGCTCAGTGTGCCGCCGGTGTACAGTAATGCTCACCCATAGCAATGATACTTGCAGGGAAAATAGCTCTCTAATTCTGTCATTTAGAACAAGGGCATTTTTTTGGACAAAAATGTATAAACCATTTTGGCAGCAAAAATCTCTGCATAAAATCGGCGTTTGTCCGGATCCATAATACTCGAATCTACATGAGGTCTAAACTGTCGCAGCCTGGAGAAAATCAGCAAAGTATAAAATAATGTTTGAGTTGTCCTATTGTGTGATTGATTGGATACAAATCCATAGCAGCGAAAAGAGTAATTATAGGATGTAATTCATTTACCCTTCATTGCACCACAGGTTCCATTACATGAATTAAATTCTCTAGAAAGTGAGAGATTTTGACCTTTCATCAATTCTGCATCTCTTGAATATGATATTTTTTCCCACCAGCGGCTGTGTCTAAATTACAGATAAAATGCATTTAACCTAAACCTGGGAAGAAACCTAATTAGATTACAGAGATTTTCATAAAGAGGAAGATACCCTAAAGTGAAATAAAGAACAAAAAAGCAGCTGTTCATTATCCTCAGCATGTGAAAGTCTGGCACACCTTTTTAATTAGAAGAGAATTGAGTCGCAATCTTCCTTCTATCATGTCTTGTGCAAGCCGATAATGTTCTAGTAACAGCCTGGAACCTGATAATTGCGTACTGTAGACTCACCAATCCAAAATAAGCTGCTCCCCACCCCCAGCCTCTTAATTCCCAAATATAACAAGCTGAAATAATTAACCTATACAGTGCCAGCTGAAAGAAGCAGCCATGCACAGCATTCGAAATCTGTCGCCATCAGGCCTCCTCTGCTTTTCTTGGATGGAGATATATATGGAGGGAGAGCAGCCATACCGTGGCTGTAATGAAACAGAAGTTGCTTGTTTTCTACCTGCGTAGATTTCTGATTATATCCTTGTAGAGTTTAACGCACTTTTGCTTTCAATTCCACCTTGTGTTAAGTTACATTTAGGCAAAATGCCCAGTGTGCTCATATTTTTTTTTTCTTTCCGTCTTGTGGTTCCAACACAAGCAAAATAAAGACTTATGAAGAGGCCAATGTTGGCTCAAAGTCAAGGGCTCAACCCAGCTAACGTCTGAACCAGCTCATCTAAAAACGAAGGAATGTCTAATATAGGAGACATTGTGAAGTGGTTACGTTATTATTCCTAGTTAAAATGTTCACGTTAAGCCCCCATACTGCAGTCCCACTGTTCATGGAATATTAGGAAATCGCTTTTTTTTTTTATATAAATCTTCATGTACATCTGATAGAAGTTCAGCTTAAAAGGGTGCCCGATTTTCTTGTCAGTCAAATTTACTACATGAGATTAGAAAGTTCAAGTCAAGTTGGCGAAAGTCAAATCTGAAAGCTTCAGAATAGAATTGAGCAAGAAGATTTTCTCTCTGGTCCAGCTACCATGTCACAGTCCATAGCTGTCAGCCCAGAGCCCTGCAATCCTCATACTTGCTAGCATCTCTTTTCCAATTTGTAGGCCTGTTGCAACATCATGCATATGTCACTCCAGATCTACTAATCAGAAGAGGTGCCTGGTTCGCAGGGCTCTGATCCAGCAGTCTATGACGTGGTTGCTGAACCAGGATCTTGAAAATGTTTTTTGCTGAACTCTGTTTTTCACTTATGTACCTTTTGGATTCTACTTTTGAGTAATAGAGTTGAGCAAAATGATTTGCAGGACCCTGGTTCAGTGACTGCGTCATAGTCTATGGCTGCCTGACAAGAGCTCTGCAAACCTTCTTCATGCCGGCATCCCGAGCTCCTCTTCTGATTAGTAGGTCTGCTGTGACGTTGACGTTGTGGCATGAGGCATGCATGAGGTTGCACTGGGCGTACTAGCTGGACAAGGTTCCAGGGGTGCTGGCGGGTAGGAGGAGGTTCTCATGGCTCTGGTCCGTCAGACACAGACTATATTGGGTTTTGCTCAACCTTGATGAGTAATGTAGTGTGATATCTTGTATAGCTATTTTGCCAGCACAAACACTGGAATATAACGCTCTGCAGAGCAGATATAGGGGATAAACAGACGGATTACAGTTTTCCAGGGTTAAAACGTGGAGCATTAGGTAAGATTCTGATGATCCAAGGACTATAGAGTCAATGTCTACATTTAGGTAATTTGATAAGCGTCCTTGAAGATGCGTTTTCAGAGTGCACTTGCAAAGATGAACTTTAGTCTGACAGATGGATCTAATTTCTGACTTTGATGCAGATTTACTAGTTGAATTTGCAGTAAAGGAAAGAACAACTCGTTTATTGTTTGAAAATTTGTGTGTGCCTCAGTAGACACATTTGTAAAGTGCAAAGAATGGTATAAAGTAAGCCATCTATAGGTGACCTGAACAGAGAAGGAGCTGAATGCTCCCCTTTATGTATAGCTGTTGTGTTTTATGTAGCTATAGCCTCTCCCCTGGAGCATTCTGTGTTTTAACAAAGAAAAATACACAAAATACACTCTTATGTATAACTATAGTGTGTAGCTATAACTCGTTATTGATGAGCCTCCCCATGATGTTTATTTGGAAGGGTAAATGAAAGGCCCTGGGATAGCGAGGGGGCGGCCTTTGCTCTCGGACCCCAGCTTGTTTCTTGTGTATGTAAACAGAGCGGTGTCGGCTCCCCATAGGAATGCTGGCACTTCCTCTCCCTGAGGCCATGGTGTATAAACACCAGTTCTGCTGCTAATAGGATTCCTCTGCTCTTCCCTCCCCTCTGCTCAGCTGTCTGTCTCTTCCTACCAGTTAGGCATTGTTAAATCCTAGTAAACCTGTCATAGGCTGACCCTCCACCTTTTGTAACATTTTAATGTTAGCAGAAGACCTCATCTCTAAAGCTCTGACATCACCTCCTTGGCCTACTTCCACCATCTATGTAGTCCATCAGTATAGCATAACTTACAGACACACTGCAGCATACCCATAGATTTCTATTGTGCAGCAAAAAAATAAAAATAAAATAGCAGCCTGCGTATATTTTCTTTTGGATATTTTTCCTAATACATTTGAATGCTGTTTTTGAAAACCCTATCCACACGCCTTGTACTGAAAATTGCAGTGTATTTGTGGTACAGAAAGCGCTCCACAATAATTCTACTTTCGTCTGACGATGCAAACAGTGAGATCCATTGTGTTTAACGTCTAAACCTTAGGCCTCATCCGGATGTCCGTGTATCACGGTCCAAGTAAAGACCCCGAGGCACCGATTGGCCACAGGTCTCCTGACCCGAGCTAGACAGCCTCATCCATGCCAGGAGACCCGTGGCCAGTCTGTACACAGAAGTCTTTTAAAAGGATATACTCATGTATGCTTTTCAGGAGCGCTGCTTGCCAGGGGGCGATGGGCTTCTGAATGATTGACAATTCACCCAAGTGTCATTGTCTCGCCATTGAACCAATCTGTACGCTCTCTAATGCAGCTTTGTCGATACAGCTTTAAGGCAATGGCACTAAAGCTGGATGGATCCATCAATCCAGGCTGCGTCAGTGCAGTACTTACAAGCTCGATGGCCAAGATCTTGCGTGTGCACATTCCTTGCTTAGAAGACCATCCACTTTTGATAGACTGGAGAAATGTCTGGTAACCTAGGCAATGTGTTGTACATAATAGCATTCCTCATCCCTCCATTCTTGAAACCTGGAGGTTATTTAAGAGGTAAATTGCAAAGTTGCTTATTCTTACAAGCATATTGCAATTTTATCCATTTATGATTAAGAAAACCCCTTTCCAACAGACTCCCTATGCTAAACTTTAAGGATTATGATTTTGCAATATCATTTGATTGCTTTTGAAAGGATTCAGTATCCTAAAGCTGACCTATACGTACTATCACTGAGATGCAGTTTTGCTATATTGCCTATTCTGTAATCATTCCTTCTGCAGTGCCCATACAGTAGCAGCATCAATCATCAGGAGCACACTACTCCTCTGCCTCCCTGCTTTCCACGGGGTGGGCTAATCGATGAACAATTAGGTCCAGCGGCACGGTTGTACACTGCGCTCTCTAATGCTGCAAACAGGCAGTTGTGTGTCCTCAGCATCAGAGGAACACCAGCCATTGAAGCTGGCGGGATCCAATGATCATGCAAGCTTTAGACTCGAGCAACCCTTACAGGCTCTATAGAAAATAGTTTGTAAGCACTGTGCTCTTTTAAATAGGAGACTCTTCCCCCAACTGCGAATAGACTGCAGCAGTGGACGGTAACCATGCCAACAAGCAACAGACAATAGAATTAAAAATCCTTTCCGTTCTCAAGAACTCAGGGATTTTTAATAATATTTGAAAAATGACTTTTTACGAGCACTTTACAATTTTACCCATCTATGGTGTTGAGAAAATTCCTTTACTATAGGAAAATGGCTCAAAAGCTGCATCTTCTGTACGACAGGTTTTTGTAAATTGGAACCAATGCTGAGGATCTTTAACCATGGGCAGCATGGTGGTCAGTGGATAGCGCTGATGCCTTCCTTCAACGTTCGCTCCACGTTAGGTGGGTTTCCTCCGGTTACTGTACTGTCCCCCACACTCCACAGACATAGATAGGGAATTTAGATTGTGAGTCCCAATGGGGACAGGGATGATGATGATGTTTTGTATAGCTCTGCAGAATAAGACGGCGCCATATAAGAAAGCATAACAAATCCTAATTAATTGCTTGTGATTAGCAGTTCTGATTGATAGAAATAACAAACACCAATATTTGGTTTCTTTGAAACATATTAGGTTAGAAAATATTTTCTTTTTTTGTGGTAGTCATTTGTTTTCCCAGTCTTTTATGTTTTACATATTTTTATGCTGACCTTGCATGTTGCTTGCGTTCCCTCTCTTGCATTATGAAGAGCCAAGGGATTCCTCTGTTACCCAGAGTCAGCTAGTTTTTTTTTTTTGGCACTATTAAATCCGTATGGTGTTGAGGTAATGACGGTCTTGTACAATGACCTATTTATATCATAGCATTCATTGCCTCTCTTTACATGAACCGGCTTTAAAAGGACTCTGATATAAGGTTTTCACCACACAATCTGAGAGCAGCATAGTGTAGAGATAGAAACTCTGAGTCCAGCGATGTCACTTACTGGGCTACTTGCTGTAGTATTGATAATCACTTTATCAGCAGGAGATTATCACTAGAGAACTAGTAACTCTACTGCCATGTAGTCCTCCATATTTATGAGCTCTGCATAACCCCACCCCTACCACTGATTGGCATTTTTCTGAGCATTCATAGTGTACATAGAAAGCTGCCAATCAGTGGTGTGGGCTGGGTTAGTCAAAGCTCAGCATTCAGATAACTGCTAATCTGCAGCAGATTAAACAGTGATTTTATCAAACTGGCAGCAGGCAGCTCAGTAAGTGACACATCACTGGAATCAGGGTCTCTGCTCCTACATTATGCTGCTCTCAGATGAGGTAGCAAAAACCTGCTGACAGATTCCCTTTAAATGGTATGCATTTACCCATGGGTAACCATCGCCACATGCCTCCATGAAGTTATGCTAATCTTACTACACTTGCTTGGTTGATTCTGAACTACATCTCTTAATCTAATGGTAAGAATGAGGATAAATTATGTAGTGTAGATTGAAGATCTGTTTAGTAATCCATCCCAAGATGTAATGGGTTATTGAGACTTTCCATTTTAAATCCAGATGTGTCTTGGTTAATATATGCTGTCCTGGATTCACTTCAATATCATGCTGGTCATATACATAGGACCGCTCTCCCTCTGCATTGCCACCAAGCACCATCCTTGGATTTGGGTATATATGCCTGCATGTGTGCTGAGAGGCTAGAGATGATTTCCCACACCCACCCCCATTTACTTGAATGGTGGAAATAAACACAGATGCAGTTTTAGCTAAATCTACTCATGCAGTGGATTTGTATAGAAGCCGTTCCTTTTATGTGTAATAGTCGCTCTTTGCTGTGCAGAACTATCATGAATTCCTATTGAGAAACAGCCTGTACACTTGGGTTTTTTTAAGTAACAAGCGTGACTGATCAATAATGGCAAAAAGCCGTGGAGGCTAAGCTATTGATCTCGCTGGGGTATCGGCATCGCTTTAAAGCTGGGTAATTGCTACTCATGTAAACAAAGTTTTAAAGTGGCTTTTTTGTCGCATCTAATCAGAAATTCAGTATGAGGCTTCACCAACATATGCACCGGGAGAAGGAATGAAAAATGTATAAAATACCCCAACAGCAGAGCGTGGACATGTCTATATACGAGCTAATCTAAAATATGTATATATACATATTGTGCATTAAAACCCACACAAAGTAAAGGGTGGGCAGAAAATACATCAAATTCATCACTGTGGCAAATGCTATGAGATTTGTATCTAAGCTAAAGCTTTTTATACATGTCAGTGAATCTTTCATGTCGGCAAAAACAACAATTTTTCATCAGTGTTCTGGGGCATTTTTCATCAGCTTTCGGTCCTTGTCTGATTTTACCTTCCATATGTCATACATCTTTGTCTGCCAAAAAATGACTATTGAGTGGATGAGATTTGCTTGCAAAATGGACTGCCGGAAAACATTTTTTTTTTTTTTTTTTTAATTAATCTGGATCATCAGTTAGTAAAAATAACCATTCATACATGAATACATCCGGGGAATATAATGTCTTTGTCATACAGCACAAACTCTAGCTTGTGAATAAGACCTTACTTTATACCCATATTTAATTCCAAAATTGATGGACCAGCCCAAAGCAAAGAGTTTGACTTCCAGAACACATTGTGTATAGAGGAAGATGACAGGACTGAAAGTCAGAAGAACTGTGCCAGAAAAAAAGGAAGATACCAGGTTTTTAATTCTGCACTTCTGGTGAGGTGCAAGGTGACTTTAAACCAGTCCTGCTAAGTCATCCATGTGGAAAGACTAAAATCCATATTTCATCCTGAAGAGGCCCCTAAAAAAGTGACATTTCATGTATTTTTCTTCATTAAAGACTGCAGTGTTTAAGTTCTCGGCAGAAGTGTAAATGTCATTACTGTTTCTGTTCTTTTGGAGGAAAGAGAAATGTTTGCACACTGTTTTACTGAGGAAATTACTTAGTAAACTCAATGTAGAAGCAGCGCATTTCCATCCAATTGGGCAGCATTCATGTTCAAATATAGCAATAGTCACGTTAAAGAAAAAAAAATATTATTTGACTTGGTCCCAAAGTTAAATGCCCAGGATTATTTACTAAATCTAAGCTGCTTCTTGTCTTTGTTCCTGTTCATACAAACCTGCAATAGTATACCAAGAAGCCACACGCCAACGGTTCCAGACCAACAAGGGGAATTGTCAAGATGGTCTGCGCCAATCCTGGCAAGGCCTCCTATCCTCGAACTCTCCTCATACAGATGATGTTGGGGGAGAAACTGATCGGGTTGGTTCAATACAACAGTCTGAGCCTTTTGATTTTAGAGGAGATAACTGTCTTGTCGACCTCAAGGAAGTTCATCTATTGTGGTAAAACTGTTGTGAACTCCTACAGGAGTCCTCTAGCAGTTTTGTACTCCTAACACCTCATTGATTATGACTAATGTTTTTGCAGGCCAATCTTATTGAAAGGGACCACTGGAGTAAGACGCGCCTTATTCATTAAGAGGCACAAGCTTCCCGATGAATTAGGTGTGTTTTTTATACTTGCCGTGTGATTCCGCCAGAATTGTTACTCCTGTCCGGGACTGGAGTCCACTTCTGGCATAATTTACGCTACTAACTTGATGTAAATTTTTATGAATTTGCCAGTCAGGCTTTGCCAGGACAATCCCTCTCAACCTCTACATACTTTGTTGGAGCTGGGTGGGACAGACGTAAAAGCGACAGAAGTCGCAAAATTGTTGCACAACATTTTTTGCAACATTGCGACATAGTCGTTTAATACCAGAAACCTGTCAAAAGCTCTTGATGAATAAAGACCCTAATGTTTTTATTAGGGATGAGCGGACGTGTGGAAGTTCAGGTTCTGGTACCCTACCCAAACTTGTTTCCAAAGTTTGGTACGGAAACCATGAACTTACCCCGGATTTGAACCCGGACTTTTGAGCTGGGAAAATTCTCTCTCTCTCTCACTCACTCTCTTTCTTTCTTTCTTTCTTTCTCTCTTTCTCTCTTTCTTTCTCTCTTTCTCTCTCTCTTTCTCTCTCTCTTTCTTTCTTTCTCTCTTTCTTTCTCTCTTTCTTTCTCTTTCTTTCTCTCTTTCTTTCTCTCTCTTTCTCTCTTTCTTTTTCTTTCTCTCTTTCTTTCTCTCTTTCTTTCTCTCTTTCTTTCTCTCTTTCTTTCTCTCTTTCTTTCTCTCTTTCTTTCTCTCTTTCTTTCTCTCTTTCTTTCTCTCTTTCTTTCTCTCTTTCTTTCTCTCTTTCTTTCTCTCTTTCTTTCTCTCTTTCTTTCTCTCTTTCTTTCTCTTTCTTTCTCTCTTTCTTTCTCTTTCTTTCTCTCTTTCTTTCTTTCTCTCTTTCTTTCTTTCTCTCTTTCTTTCTTTCTCTCTTTCTTTCTTTCTCTCTTTCTTTCTTTCTCTCTTTCTTTCTCTCTTTTTTTTTCTTTTTCTCTCAAGTTCAGGTTCACTCATCTCTAGTTCTTATGAGACACAACAGAGGCAATTAAAACATATTTAATTAGATATTTTAGAGTAAGATTTTCACATAGCTGAGTAATTAAGTGGTATGAATGTAACCTTGCGGCTCTGTCTGGAATTCTCAAACTGGACCAAAAAAATTGTTATGCCGTCCTGGAAGCATTTCTTCCATATAAAGCTAAACGCAGCACTCGCAGGTCCACACTACCTGGGTGCTTTCATACCGGGTCCTCCTCGAAGTCTATTGATAATGTACAATTTATAGAAAATTGTTAGTAGCCATAATGCAGTTATACTTTAACGTAATTTTAGCTTTCATGAAGTTTCATGCATATGTAGTTTTGGTGTTTTCACCTGCATGTTCCTGTTCAGAAATATGGTTTTATTCATTTGACCTTTGCTTTTATGTAATTAAATATGGCCACAAAAAAAGAGAAGAGCGAAATAAAATAAAACCTGGTTTCTTGCGACCTCAACGTAAGCTGATATTTCTCTGGCCCCCGTCCCGTCTGCTGGAATGTGCCACTTAGGGAGCCAAACTTTGAAGCAGGTATTGCTTTCCTGTTTAATTGGCTGCGTACATTGTGAGAGAAGCTGTGGCTCAGAGTGTTTTTCCACTGTGGGGACATAAAGGACCCGTTTTAAAGCTCTGGAAAGGCGTAAACAGAAAGGGGGAGAGCACAAGGTAGCTTGTGTGAGCTGTGTGTACTTTAGTCCAGAGACGAGAGTGGAGGGGGTGGGGGACGGGAACACAAATGTCTTCATTTAGGCTTCCAAAGAAAACTCTCCCAGAGACCGAGGCCCCATATGGTATCATTTAGGTGGCCACACAAAGCAGAGGCCCCGATATTGTGCTGCGTGGATAGGCTTTAGAGGTGTGTAACGTCAGGACTTTGTTCAGGAATTCTTACCTTTCTTCTTAACTGTTGTGGTTTTTTTTTCTTCAGTTTTTGTCAAACTAGTTGAGTAATATACTAATATACTTTTCTTGGTTCAGAAAATCACAACAAAGTGCTTTATAGTGCTATAATAGTTAGGTATCCAAATGCAAACATGTCAACCCAGCCTCCTAGTACATGTGTCGGTCAGTGGCACGTCATATGTGTTTCTTACTTTGTAGATAATAAAGAACCACTGCAATCCTCACATCAAATTTAATAGTAAAACCGTGTTATGCTCCACTTTACGGTTCCATATAATTCGGAAGTTTTACTGAAACGCAATACCCCCTTGAGCACCATGTTCTTTGCTAAGTTTGGGTTTTATGCATATGTTTGACTTGCACACTAAATTGTCTTCATATCAGATTGTATGTGTTTAAGAGACTGGTGTGATTAATGTGAATATATGGCAACACGGAATTTGTTGGAGGTAGATATATGGTGGGTAATTAATGTTAGGCTACATGACTATCTTTGATAGTATTACCCTTGTCTGTAAATGATTTATTTGGGTATAGCCCACATTTCTAAAGGGGTTTTCTAGAATGAAAAAAAAAATTGCAAGCAGCATATTATTATGCTTACAGTGGCTTGGTAAAGTATTCACCCCCTTGGTAGTTTTCGTGTTTTGCTACCTCACAACCTAGAATTTCACTGGCTTTTCTTTTTTGAGGGTTTGTATCAGTTCATGTAAAGAACATGCCTACAACTGTGAACATTTGGTTTTCTTTTTAACGTGAAGCAAACAACAAATAGGACAAAATAACTGAAAGCTTTAATGTGCATAATTATTCACTCCCTCCTAAACTCAGTACTTTGTAGAGCCTCTTTTGCAGCAATTGCAGCTGCAAGTTGCTTTGGATAAGTCTCAATGAGCTTCCACATTTTGCCACTGGGATTTTTGCTCATTTCTCAAGGCCAAACTGCTCCAGCTCCTTCAAGTTAGATGGTTTCATCTGGTGAACAGCAATCTTCAAGTCTGACCACAGATTCTCAATTGGATTAAGGCAGTGATTCCCTTCTCCAGTCCTCAAGAGCTACCAACAAATCATGTTTTCAGGATTTCCTTAGTAATGACTGAGCTTTGACTAGGCTACTCCAAAGCATTGACACATTTCCCCTTAAACTACTTGAGTGTTGCTTTGGGTCATTGTCGTGTTAGAAGGTGAACCTCCATCCCAGTCTCAAATCACTGACAGACTGAAACAGGTTTTGGTCAAGAATATCCCTGTATTTTGCACCATCCATTTTCCCTGTCCCTACTGCTGAAAAACATCCCCACAGCAGGATGTTACCACCATCATGATTCACTGTGGGGATGGTGTGCTTGGGGTGATGAGCTGTGTTGGTTTGGCACCAGACATAGCGTGTACCTTGGTGGCCAAAAAGTTCAATGTTGGTCTCACTTGACCACAGCACCTTTATCCATACATTTGGGGAGTCTCCCACATGTCTTTTGGCAAACTCAAAACGAGCCCTACAATTTTTGTAAGTAAAATAGGTAAAAAGCCATGAGGGTGAATTCTTAGCAAGCCACTATATATATATATATATATATATATATATATATATATATATATATATATATATATATATATATATATATATATATATATATATATATATTTGGACACACCTTCGAATTTAAAGATTTTTCTGTATTTTCATGACTATGAAAATTGTACATTCACACTAAAGGCATCAAAACTATGAATTAACACATGTAGAATTATATACTTAACAAAAAAGTGTGAAACAACTGAAAATATGTCTTATATTCTAGGTTCTTCAAAGTAGCCACCTTTTGCTTTGATGACTGCTTTGCACACTCTTGGCATTCTCTTGATGAGCTTCAAGAGGTAGTCACCGGAAATGGTTTTAACTTCACAGGTGTGCCCTGTCAGGTTTAATAAGTGGGATTTTTTGCCTTATAAATGGGGTTGGGACCATCAGTTGTGTTGTGCAGAAGTCTGGTGGATACACAGCTGATAGTCCTACTGAATAGACTGCTTTTTTCTTGCCATAATACAAATTCTAAGTAAAGAAAAACGAGTGGCCATCATTACTTTACTTTAAGAAATGAAGGTCAGTCAGTGCGAAAAATTGGAAAAACTTTGAAAGTGTCCCCAAGTGCAGTTGCAAAAACCATCAAGCGCTACAAAGAAACTGGCTCACATGAGGACCGCCCCAGGAAAGGAAGACCAAGAGTCACCTCTGCTTCTGAGGATAAGTTTATCTGAGTCACCAGCCTCCGAAATCGCAGGTTAACAGAATCTCAGATTAGAGACCAGGTCAATGCCACACAGAGTTCTAGCAGCAGACACATCTCTTCAACAACTGTTAAGAGGAGACTTTGTGCAGCAGGCCTTCATGGTAAAATAGCTGCTAGGAAACCACTGCTAAGGACAGGCAACAAGCAGAAGAGACTTGTTTGGGCTAAAGAACACAAGGAATGGACATTAGACCAGTGGAAATCTGTGCCTTAGTCTGAGGAGTCCAAATTTGAGATCTTTGGTTCCAACCACCGTGTCTTTGTGCGACGCAGAAAAGGTGAACGGATGGACTCTACATGCCTGGTTCCCACCGTGAAGCATGGAGGAAGAGGTGTGATAGTGTGGGGGTGCTTTGCTGGTGACACTGTTGGGGATTTATTTCAACAGGACAATGACCCCAAACACACCTCCAGGCTATGTAAGGGCTATTTGACCAAGAAGGAGAGTGATGGGGTGCTACGCCAGATGACCTGGCCTCCACAGTCACCAGACCTGAACCCAATCGAGATGGTTTGGGGTGAGCTGGACCGCAGAGTGAAGGCAAAAGGGCCAACAAGTGCTAAGCATCTCTGGGAACTCCTTCAAGATTGTTGGAAGACTATTTCCGGTGACTACCTCTTGAAGCTCATCAAGAGAATGCTAAGAGTGTGCAAAGCAGTCATCAAAGCAAAAGGTGGCTACTTTGAAGAACCTAGAATATAAGACATATTTTCAGTTGTTTCACACTTTTTTGTTAAGTATATAATTCCACATGTGTTAATTCATAGTTTTGATGCCTTCAATGTGAATGTACAATTTTCATAGTCATGCAAATACAGAAAAATCTTTAAATGAGAAGGTGTGTCCAAACTTTTGGTCTGTACTGTGTATGTATGTATATATATATATATATATATATATATATATATATATATATCTATATATATATATCATATTCTGCAGCATTTTACAGACCTTATCAACAAGGTCCCTTTTGGACCTCACGATCTACATTCCCTATCAGTAAGTATTGGACTGTGGGAGGAAATCTGAATACCCAGAGAAAACCCACGCAAACACAGGGAGAATGTCCTTGGTGGGATTTGAACCCGGGACCATAAAAAAACAGTGCTAACCACTGATCCACCATGCTGCCCATAACATAATAAAACATCCATTACTTACATGATAAATCCCTTGCATCTCCAGTTCTTCTTCAGTCTCTTTTTACTTCCCTGCAGTCGTCACATGTTATCTGTCCAGCCAAACTCAGAGTGACTGTCTGCAGCGGTCATGTGGGTAAATTGCATGTGACTGCTGAATAAAGTAAACAGACCATTAGAGAGCCCTGGGGCAACAATGTGTTTGCCGGGTAAGTAATGTATGTTTTATTATTGTACGCCCTTTACTGCCTTTAGACAAGCCATATTTTTATACTGAAATTAGCCTGTCCACAAAGGCTAAACTGCTGGTGTAGTAAAATCACAGAAAATACATTTAGTGCAGTTCCTATATTGGTTTGTCCAAGGTCACATGAGACATTTTTGCTTCTTTTTGCGGATAACAAGGCACAGTCCTATTTGCTCACTCTGTGCTGACTAATGTGTACTTAGAAATACAATTCTGCATTATTACGTGTCTCAATACCACTGCACCTGAGGCAAAGAGTTTTTTTTCCTGAATATTATTCCTTTCTTCTGATAAGCTTAGCTGCCAAGGTTAAACCTGCGTCTAAGTATTTGTGGTATATTCACACTAGGCCGACTTGTATATTTTTCTGCCACTATCCCATTGATCTGAATGGGACTTGCAAGAATCCATGTGCATGCTGCTTCACATTTCCAAAACTAATTTTTAGAAATTTCTGCAACAACACTGCCACGTGTGCCTATACCCTTTTGAGTTTTGTGTGGTTCACTATCTTCTCACGGTCTGTTCTAGGCTGATTTATCACGTATGGCTCAATTTGTGTGTGACCTAGATGGTTTCCTGGAGAAATCTCTTCTATAACTTTTTTTTTTTTAGGTTAATTAAAAAAAAAGGATTTGTTTATTTGATGCGTTTTTTTATCAAATTTTCAGCTGCGTTTTACAGTAAAGTCTGAGATTCCAGAAATGTCATGCACATTTTTTTTTGTGTCACCAGTATTTTGTGCTTTGCATGTTTTTTTTTGCAGAATAGAGCATGTCACTTCTTTCAGCGTTTTTTCACCCATTGGAAGTAATGGGTAGTGAAAAAACGCCTAGTGTGGGCATAGCTATCAGGTTTTGCTGCATTTTTAGCAGGGTCGTGGAGTCGGTATAAAATGGACCGACTCTAACTCCTAAAGTATATAATATATTGGGTACAGTAGTTCAATGCAGTTTGTGGGGAATATGTTTTCATAAGAATTTGGGAAAGTTATGAAATGTCCTATAAATGCCTGTCCTATTCCTGATCTAAGGGTCTAGACTTTTAGCTGAGATGAATCTGTGCTACAGTAAATTTATCACTTAACCACTTCGCACCAGAGCCTGTTTTTGCCTTCGTGACCGGGCCAATTTTTTCAATTCTGACCACTGTCACTTTATGAAGCAATTACTCTGGAACGCTTCAACGGATCCCCCTGATTCTGAGATTGTTTTTTCGTGACATATTGTACTTCATGATAGTGGTAAAATTTCTTTGATATCACATGCGTTTATTTGTGAAAAAATCGGAAATTTGGCGAAAATTTTGAAAATTTTGCAATTTTCAAACTTTGAATTTTTAAGCCCTTAAATCAGAGAAATATGTCACACAAAATACTTAATAAATAACATTTCCCACATGTCTACTTTACATCAGCACAATTTTGGAACCAAAATTTTTTTTTGTTAGGGAGCTATAAGGGTTAAAAGTTGACCAGCGATTTCTCATTTTTCCAACAAAATTTACAAAAACATTTTTTTAGGGACCACATCATATTTGAAGTCACTTTGAGGGGTCTTTATGACAGAAAATACCCAAAAGTGACACCGTTCTAAAAACTGCACCCCTCAAGGTGCTCAAAACCACATTCAAGAACTTTATTAACCCTTCAGGTGCTTCACAGAAATTTTTGGAATGTGGAAGAAAAAAATTAACATTTAACTTTTTTCACAAAAATGTTACTTTAGACCCAATTTTTTTTATTTTCACAGGGGTAACAGGAAAAAAATGGACCCCAAAATTTTTTGTGCAATTTCTCTTGAGCGTGCTGATACCCCATATGTGAGGGAAAACCACTGTTTGGGCGCACGGCAGGGCTCGGAAGGGAAGGAGCGCCATTAGACTTTTTGAATGTAAAATTTGTCTGAATAATTAGCAGACGCCATGTTGCGTTTGGAGAGCTCCTGATGTGCCTAAACAGTGGAAACCCCCCACAAGTGACACCATTTTGGAAACTAGACCCCTTAGGGAACTTATCTAGATGTGTGGTGAGCACCTTGAACCCCAAGGTGCTTCACAGAAGTTTATAATATTGAGCTGTAAAAATAAAATTTTCACATTTTTCCCACAAAACCGTTTTTCATCCCTTAATTTTGCATTATCATAAGGGTAATAGGATAAATTGCACCATGAAATTTGTTGTGCAATTTCTCCTGAACACGCTGATACCCCATATGCGGAGGCAAATTACTGTTTGGGCGCATGGCAGGGTTTGAAAGGGAAGGAGCGCCATTTGACTTTTTGAATGTAAAATTTGTTTGAATAATTAGCAGACGCCATGTCGCATTTGGGGAGCCCCTAATGTGACTAAACAGTGGAAACCCCCCACAAGTGCCACCATTTTGGAAACTAGACCCCTTAGGGAACTTATCTAGATGTGTGGTGAGCACCTCGCACCCCCAGCTGCTTCACAGAAGTTTATAATATTGAGCCGTAAAAATAAAATTTTCACATTTTTCCCACAAAACCGTTTTTCATCCCTTAATTTTGCATTATCATAAGGGTAATAGGATAAATTGCACCATGAAATTTGTTGTGCAATTTCTCCTGAACACGCTGATACCCCATATGTGGAGGCAAATTACTGTTTGGGCGCATGGCAGGGTTTGAAAGGGAAGGAGCGCCATTTGACTTTTTGAATGTAAAATTTGTTTGAATAATTAGCAGACGCCATGTCGCATTTGGGGAGCCCCTAATGTGACTAAACAGTGGAAACCCCCCACAAGTGCCACCATTTTGGAAGCTAGACCCCTTAGGGAACTTATCTAGATGTGTGGTGAGCACCTCGCACCCCCAGCTGCTTCACAGAAGTTTATAATATTGAGCCGTAAAAATAAAATTTTCACATTTTTCCCACAAAAAATCTTTTTCATTCTCTAATTTTGTATTATCATAAGGGTAACAGGATAAATTGCACCATGAAGTTTGTTGTGCTATTTCTCCTGAACACGCCGATACCCCATATGTGAGGGAAAACCACTGTTTGGGCGCACGGCAGGGTTTGAAAGGGAAGGAGCGCCATTTGACTTTTTGAATGTAAAATTTATTTGAATAATTAGCGGACGCCATGTCACATTTGTGGAGCCCCTAATGTGTCTAAACAGCGGAAACCCCCCACAAGTGCCACCATTTTGGAAACTAGGCCCCTTAGGGAACTTATCTAGATGTGTGGTGAGCACCTTGCACCCCCAGCTGCTTCATAGAAGTTTATAATATTGAGCCGTGAAAATAAAATTTTCACATTTTTCCCATAAAAAATGTTTTTCATCCCCTAATTTTGCATTATCATAAGGATAACCGGAGAAATTGCACCATGAAATTTGTTGTACAATTTCTCCTGAGTACGCCGATACCCCATATGTGGGGGAAAACCACTGCTTTGGTGTACGGCAGGGTTCGGAAGAGAAAGGAGCGCTATGTTGGCTGGGATAGGCAGCAGACACCATGTCACATTTGAAGAGTCGCTGACATGCCAAAACAGCAGAAACCTCCACAAATGACCCCATTTTGTAAACTACACCTCTCAAGGAATTCATCTAGGGAAGTAGTGAGTATTTTTTAATTTTTAAATTTATACCATTGGGCAGTGAAAAAATCATAATTATATTTTTACCACAAAAAAATGTTTTACCCTCAGATTTTACATTTTCACACAGGGCAATGGGTAAAAATGGTGCCGAAATGTGTCACACAATTTCTTCTAAAAGTGTCAATACCCCATATGTGGCTGTATCGTACCGCTTAGCCATACGGTGAGATCTGGGGGGGACGGAGTGCTATTTGACAATTGGAGAACAAATTATTGTAGAATAGGCATTTGGATTTGGGAGCACAAAATTTTCTGAATTTCTTTTGGGGGGCAAGGGTCATTTTGCTTTTCCAGAGCCTTTCTGCTACCAGTAACTTGGAAGTCCCTTATATTTTTAACAGATGACGGACCTGAGTGGGGACTAGCTTTTTTTGAGGACTGAGTTGAAGCTTTTATTGGGAACATTTTACGTAACATTTATCCGGCGCTCTAGGCTGAGCACTTACATCGGGGTTTCCATCTAAATTTCCAAGTGATGTAATTCAGATGAAACCCCTGCAGGATCCATTCACTGTAATGAGGCAGCAGAGTTACTCTGGACACCGTCTGGCCTCTGTGTAGCGGTGTCCTTTTTTTCAGAAGTGCACAAAACTGTGGCCAACCGCACTTTTATGCACGCCTAAAACAAATGACACTGTGGGATCCCAGGCCAGACGGCGTCCACAGTGGCCTATATCTGTCTCATTACAGGGAATCTTCCGTCATGGGTTCCGGCTGAATCATGTATTTCAGAGATTTACACGGAAACTCTGGTGTAAGTGCTCAGCGCAGAGCACAGGATAAATGTGGGCAGAGCCTTACTGGGATCTTTGGGGACATAATAAACAAATCAGTAGCAGGTGAAGAATTGGTTTTATTTATTTTTTACGCCGTTCCTAGTGTGATATAACTGATTAGATTACTTTATTCTTCGGGTCGGTGTGATTACAGAGATACCAGATTGATATCGGGTTTTTATGACTGACAGCTGTCACACACTAAAAGACGCTTTTTTTGCAAAATCTAGTTTTTGCATCACCATATTTTGAGAGCTATAATTTTTCCATATTTCGGCCGACAGAGTCATGTGACGGCTTGTTTTTTGCGGGACGAGTTGACATTTTTATTGGTACCATTTTTGGGGACGTGACATTTTTTGATCGCTTTCTATTTCGTTTTTTGGGAGGTAAAATTAACAAAAACAAACAATTCAGGAATTGTTTTTTGAGTTTTTTTTTTATGCCGTTCTGCGTGTGGTAAAAGTGATCAGGCAGCGATATTCTTCGGGTCAGTACGTTTACAGCGATACTACACTTACTGTATTTTTTTTATGTTTTGGCGTTTTAACACAATAAAACTATTTTATAGAAAAAAATATTTTTTTTGCATTGCTTTATTCTGAGCGCTATAACTTTTTTATTTTTCGGCTGATGGAGCTGTATGGCGGCTTTTTTTTTGCGTAACAAGATGACGTTTTCAGTGGTACCATTTTTATTTCTATTTTGTTTTTTGATCGCATTTTTTTCCACTTTTTGTTTGGCAATATGATGAAAAAGCATATTTTTTTGCTCCGTTTTTTATTTATTTTTATTACGGTGTGCACAGAAGGAGTTAATTAGTGTGACAGTTTTATAGCTCGGGTTGTTTCGGACGCGGCGATACCAAATATGTGTACTTTTTTTGGTTTTGTAAAAATATACGGATTTATTGGTTTAATATTTTATTTATTTATTTTTATTTATTTTGTGATTTTTTTATTAATAGTTTAAAAACTTTTTTTTTACTTTTTTTCACATTTTTACTTAGTCCCTGTATGGGACATTAATCTTTATTTTTCTGATCTCTGATCTCATGTAATGTAATAGACATATATTACATTACATGAGATCTTCCCTGACTGTTTCAGTCAGAGTCTCCTGTCTGGCTACAGCTGCAGCTGAGCCAGACAGGACACCATATATGGCAGAGCTGGAGGCGGTCATGTGACCTCCAGCTGCCATAGCAACCCCAGGTCCTGGAAGGACACGGAGGTCTTTGGAGAGGTAAGTTGACGACCCCCTCTCCTCCTGCTGTCTCCTATATGCCGTGATCACTATAGATCACAGCATATAGAAGACAGCTAAGGGTTAACATCACTGGGACCTGATCTAATCAGGTCCCGATGATGTTCCCTGTCAGAGCTAACGCTCTGCACCGGAATCGCAGCGCTTGCAGGACCCTAGGGGTCCTGAGCGCTGCGAGACCACCCACCGTTTTTAAACGTCGGCGCTGCACAGAGCCCGGCAAGCGCCGACGTTTATCTACAGTGGGCGGTCGGGAACCGGTTAAACATGAGCCATGTATGAGGGAGTCGGAGTTGGAGTCTGTGGCATGGAAATTGAGGAGTCGGAGGTTTGGCTTACCGACTCCACAGCCCTGATTTTTAGTGAAAATAAGCAAGTACAACAGTATGTGAAACACATTTATTTTTGTGATTTTACCATCTTGTCTTGGTCACTGAGATGGTAGTTTGTATTAGGAGAGTTTAATTAAATTAGTGATGTGAACACAGTAAACATTGGCTGAGCTATGCATGAGATTGAACAATACTTGTGGCCGAGGACGCTGTGAAATTGAACAATGTCTGTGCAACTGAATGGCAGACCATAGCATGAAAGTAAATAGTGTCATACAAACTCAATGCACTGACAGTGTCTTAGGTAAATTATTCCTGAACAATTCAGCTCCCTCCACTTTTACATTTGAAATTGTGGTTAATATGGTTTCACATATGTCTTACATTGGTGACCTGTGTTCATGTTTCTGTGGTGGAAGCAAAGCTGAACTTTGGAATCCTGAAAAACGCACGGAAAAAATAAACCACACCAAAACCTGTGTTTTTGATGCAGCTTCTTTCCTGTCAACAGATCAGGTTTTGCTGCAGGAAAAAAAAAAAACGTTGAAAAAACACTGTGTGAACATAGCCTTAAAAGGGATTTTTAGGATCTGACACGGTCCACAGGACGGCATGTTGGTGATGTGGAGCAGTTGCATTAAGTGGCCACTGCTGTTCAGGACAACGCTTAGGGAATCTAAATTGGCTGAGCATGCTCACCAATTTCTAAATCCCCTATGGCTATGCAGGAAATTTGACGCTACAGTCGTGTGAATGGAGGATCTTCCTTTGCCAATGTTGATCTAAGTATGGCTAGCTTTACACCATGGTGTATAGATCTGTAGCTGTATGTTACAGGATTTAAGCAGAGCTGCCTTTTATCGCCCAACATGTCAATGGTAAAGTATCTCCAATTGTCCCATCCATTCTCGGCTGCACACATTTGGTTCCTTGTGTCACGTGTACGGCTATAGAAGCAGTGACATATGGATGTTATCACTGATGGGCCTGAAGTCCAACCATATTGATTAGCATCATTACTTGTCTCTACATTTCCTAACCTTGTAAATTTCCTTGCACTTTTATGACCTACCATAATGAATGCTATACGTTGGGTTTGAAATTTCATCCACCATAAACACTAACGTTATTAGTGCTGTTTCGTTTTGCACTATTCACACATTGGCTTTGTACGGCGAAGGTTGGAATGTTAGTAATTCATGTGACGGTGGAAATGCCCGTTATTGAAGCCATTATTCATTATATGTCTTTACATATTTTCTGGTATTTGGTATTGACCATAATTACTAGAAAATAAGATGTCTCCAGACATTTGTATTGTTGTCTATTGATATCAATGGAAACTTGTTCTTTGGCCACTAAAAAAGTGCAGTGGTCTGACTGCTAAAGTCTGTAGTAATCTCCTGACCATTGTAGATAATACACTTTATTTCTCATTCATATGTGCTTTGGTAGTAATTGTTGCAGTGCTGGCTGTGCCTCTGCACTTTAAAAAGGTCCCTTGAAGGGATTATTCCAAGCTAATAAATGCTTAATTACTGGTGTACTACTTCAGGGCACACCACTGTTAAGAACGGGTCCCATGTTCACTATATATTTGGAGCAGTAGTGCAAATGCTTGACCACTGCTTTATTCATGGTCTTTGGGCACTCACCGACCCTCCCATACAGCCATAGAAATGAAGCAGCCGGTGGCCACACATGCACACTACTGCTCCGATCGCACAGCTTTGGGAAACTTATTCTTGGGATCGGTGGTAGTCTCAGGATGACTCCCACCAATAATGCATTTATCACCTTTCCTGTGAATGGGTAATAAAGGTTCATGGAATAACACATTTGAGTGTTAATTGGTTTATCTCAGACATAAACCAATTATCTAGTTACCATACAGATAATTAGTGGAAATCATTATGAGCAGTACTTTCGGGCCACTTTTACAACACAGTTGAACTACATCGAGAAAAAAGGTTCATGTTTTGGACCACTCCTATTTTTGTTTTTGGTATAAGAATCTAGCTTCGGAAATCCCATCAAATGGCAAAATTTATTAGACCATATTAAAAAAGATCACAATAGGCATAAATGTCACAGGCCCAGGTAGTGGGGGAACTGGGCAGACGCGTTTCAGACCCTCCGGTCTTTAATCACTCATGTTTTTGGCCTTCAAACACTTTTTAAAAATCATGCCATGCGATATTGTCATAGCTTTTTAAGTATGGACACTTTCTTTCTCTAGTCGTCGTGATTTTTTATTTTTTAAATTTTCATTGATTTTTTTTAAAAGCATCTCTTGACTTTTTTTCATCCACATGAAAACCTTGTTTCCACCAAAAATGTTTACATGTAATTTTATCCTAATCATTTTAGCATTTTTGTTCTTTGGCTATTTGTGTAATATTTCTATTCTCTTTCCATATATCCAGTTTACGTCTATACTTTTAGGGAATTATTACATTTTAATTATGTGGAGGATGGGTGGAATCCTATGCCATGGCCCGATGTGTGTAACGTAATTTTACAGGACATGAAAGTCTAGTGTTTGACCTGTGCTAGCAGGAGACAGTCATATATGTAGGCAGATGTCTCCGGTTTCAATATTATAGTACCGTAGACAGTCACTTTTGACCTTCGGAAGATAACACCAACGGCACATTTGTGGGTTTCTTCAATAAATCATTTTTTCTCTTTGCAAGTTAGTTAATGTGCATGGTAGGAAGAGTGCATCAATAGTCTTTGTAACGTGAACCTCCGGTTTTTTGTTATTTTCAGTTTCTTGATGATGTGATCCAGACTATGGAGAACTTCAATCACAAGTATTTTTCCGGATTACTTTGCAGTTTGTTCAGATGATCATAAGCAATTGCACCAAATAAGAGTTGGTTTAGGATCGTGGAAAAAGTCAAAGTATCTCTACTCAAACAAATCACAGGGCCATTTTTCCATCCTTGTCATTGTCATACCATCTGTGGACAAGCCATGGCGTATTTTACAGTAGCTGTAACCAATGTCGGATTGAGGTTAAATTAAAAATTAAAGGGTTATTACACTTTTCATGTATTTATTTCTACAACCTTACCATTTCCTAATATGCATTTATTTGAAACGCTGTTCACAGAATCGCTGATTGCTTAGAACTCACAACTTCACAGGACTAATGGTGGAATAATGACTTTTGTTATTACAGTAAGGACTTCACTAGGTAATTACAAGGCTGGCTATTGTTGATTCGAAACATGGCTTCCTTTCTCTAAATGAGGTTGAGATATTAATAAAGTTAACTATAAAGAAAAACGCTGCCCAGACAATGTAGCAGCCCCTCTTTCATAGAGATTGATAGCCATGATGCTGAAGCTTCATGTAGGTAGTAATACAAAGGCTACTACACTGATATAAAAGTGGGTGAGAGTGAGGAAGAAGCCCTTTAAATTTTCTCCAATCTGACATTGGGTATGGAGAAATGCTGCAGCACATTGACATGGACAGTCAGTGAGGCAACTGTTCAGCACCAACATATATGGTGCGCTTGTCTTATTCGATATATACAGTAGGACCCGTGCCCTGTATTTGCTGGCCATCATACAGTCGTCTACATCTGTCCCATCCTTTGGCGTGCCGCAGCATCTCCTCACATTGTCAAAACAGGCGGGAGAATGGCTGCACAACCCTTTCAATATATGTATATTACAAAATGCATCACTTTTATTTTTAAAGGTTATGTACACCATCACAGAATTTATTTTTGTTCATTTGTTTCCAAAATTCAAACGTTAGCAGCTTTCTAAATAGTCTTCATTGAAACATGTCTACCATTTTGGTGGCGCAGTGAGTCTGCAAGTCTCTTATCTAGCTCAGTGGTTTTGAAACGTTTTACAAATCCGTCAAAACTCCTGTTCCTGGTTATTACACCTTTCTGCTCTCAACCTTCCTTGTCTGTGTTATGCCAGTTGCAAAATTTTGACATTTGCGGTCCAAGTACGGACCACAATATCTGGACTGACTGCGGACCCTCCTAACTTGAGTGCAACAACCTCATAGGCATGTATGAGGCTGTTGAGGTCAGGGGTCAGGAGACCCATGGCCGATCCGACAATCATGGTCCATTTATGAATGTCGGCTGTGAAACCAGCTTTGGAGATGGCAGCAAAGAGGTGGCGGGGGTTGTACACAGATCTCCACAGCATGAAGAAAGTACCTCTTGGAGGACAGAGAAAGCAGACTTATAGGGAAGGAGGAAAACACGTGAAGTGGAAACAAGTGCAGGATAGAAGCTGTACTGATGTATTAGTATCTTTGTATATATTTAGGTCTCACATCCAGCCTATATTACTGAGAGAGACACTCTTACAAGCCAAAAATCTGAAACTTGGAGCAGGCTGCAAACTGCATATCTGAGGATCTGAAACCTAATGAATAAATGAAGATTTCAGACTGAAATTTAGTGCAAATTTATTAACTAAAATCAAACACTAAGATATGTAAAAATATTTTTTTCCATGTTAATCATATCTATATCCTTTAAATATAAAACATTAAGGCTGTGTGCCCACGATGCAGAAATGCTCCGGATTTTTTCCTGAGCGTTTCTGCATCTCCCTGGCAGAAAAAACGCATGCTTATTGTACATTTTTTTTCCTGCCAGGGACAAGCGGATGTGAAGCGTTCTTCACATGCATTTCCGCATGCGGGTCATCAAGCGCTTTCCAAGCGATTTTAGCATCACTTGGAAAGTGCTTGACAACTTGGTCACACTCTATAAATCCATGCAAACGGCATGGATTTATATAGTGTGACCGTAAAAAATGTTAAAAAATAAAAAAATAAATATATACTTGCCTTCTGATGGCCCCCGGAGTCTTTATTCGATCCGTCCTGGCTTGCCGGCAGGTCCTTGAGTCTACCGCGATCTGCCGGCAAGCGCACCGCGGGCCATCAGAAGGTAAATATAATATTCATTTTTTATTTTATTCTTTTTTTTTTTTACAGGTTCTATGGTACCCGGGTCCGGAGGAGAGTCTCCTGTCCTCCAGACCCGGGTACCATCCGCACATTGAAACGCATGGAATCTGCATGTACAGATGCAGTGATGAGTAATCCATGCGTTCCAATGCAAGTCAATGGCGGCGAAAACGCAGTGCTTCCGCAAAATAATTGGTAGTGCTGCATTTTTTCCGCAATGATAATCCGCAGCGGAAATTTCCCCAGCATGTGCACAGCACATGCGGATTATCATTGGGGAACATGGCAGACCTTCTAGCGAGCGTTTTTTAAGCGTTTCTGCAGCAGAATTGCTTAAAAAACGCATCGTGGGCACATGTAATTTACCCTTTAATCTTTCTTTATTTTACTTGGAAAACATTTTGCCTGCATATAATATAAGGCTTCTTGAGGTAACCGTATATGTTATGCCAAGATCAGAACTAAATGCAAAAAAATAACCTAAATAAAATGTCTGTATGAAAATATGACTCCTCAGCTGGATCTTCTGGCTAACCTGTACTTTTCCATTTTGTTGAATCTGAATTCCTTTGCCATTGTAGCTATTTTGCTCATCTTGTCTCTAGTTATCATGGTGTGTAGCTCTCCAGCCATGACATTGTGGTTTTCCTGAAAGGAAGCAATACTGAAATGAACAGGAAGTCGTTGTAAATGATGTGGTTCCTGTGTTTGAATGGTGGTGGCTTTTCTGTATATGCAGATAAGAGGAAAGTGGTTTCACAGGAAGCCTTCCTGTCATTGTTGAGGGTTAGTCAATTTTTAATCTGTGTTTTGATACTTTTTGCATAGTACTGGTTATGTGTGGATTTAACACATTGACTTTAAAACTTTTTTTTAGTTGCTTTACTAGAGTTGTTTTATATTGGACTTAAAATGTTGGGCGTAAAAAAGTCACTGCCTTGCAGATTTTATTAAAACAAGACTCCTGGAGGTTGTGACCTGATTTGACCATTTCTGTCTTGACTATAGATGAAATAATTCTTGCTGAGTTCAGTAAAATATGGGAAGGTGTGGAAAACTTACTTTTGTATTTTTGGTGTTACTTAAACCCATTATTGGATTGTTTGTGCAAGTATAAAGTTCCATGTACAAGATATAAAAAATAACAATTACGATTTGTTGTTGAAATTGTGTGCTGCAGCAAGATTCTCAGCAGTCTTTAAAAAGCTGCAAACTTGCACGCATTTTTCCTTGTAGGCATGTATCGTTGGCCATGCACATGGGATAGTTGGCAGACGAACATTTATTAACGCACCACTCCATGTTTATCTATGAGACCCTCGTTCTGACTCTCATAGACTCGCATTGAGTTATGACCTCCGGTTCACCCATCAAACACTGGAGCAATCCAGCGGGTCACTACCTGCAGAAGACCATTTTGAGCAGTGCCGATAAAAGATGAAGATGATGGCTGGTGAGTATTATACTAGGGGAAGGGAACTTAGACTAGTGACACCATTCCAACAGAACAAACAAAAGAAAACGCTGGAGTGGTGGTGCCTCAAGCAGACCGTTGTCTCTTCCAACTGCCTCATACAGTTGAGCGCGCGGCGAAGCATCTGCCAGCATGCCTGCTTCTGTGCGTTATGGTGCAATCTTTCATAGCTAAGAGATGCTCACATGTTTAACATGAATCATTTACCAAGTCATCTTCCCCTATGACTTGGTCACTTTCAGAAGTGGACAAGGGGCAGCATGGGCATTTTGACCGATCTGCGGTTATGCAGCCCCATATTCTACAACGCACAATCCTCTGAATTCTTTCCATCATAGCCAGCATTCAAATTTTTTTTTTTAACAATTTGTGCAGTAGTTTCTATCGTGAGAGTGATTTTTTTGCTCTCAGTGCACATCAGTAAGCCTTGGGCACCTATAACCACATTGCCAGTTCACCTGTTATCCATCGTTTAACCATTTTTGATGGGCATGAACCATTGGATACCAAGAACACCTTACAAGACCTGCGGTTTTGGGGATGTTATAACCTGGTTGTACAGCCAACACATGGCCATGTTAGTTGCCTGGATCTTTTAGGCCCTTTTGCAGGGGAATGAACTATCGTTAATACAATGGTTCGGGCAACATACAGTTTGGATATTGTCATCCCTTGCTTACTACATGGAGAAAGTGCTTCTGACATCGTTGATTTTTAGTCCTGCATAAACAATTCAATCAGGCGACAAGCAAGTGTTTCCCCTTTTGACGGCTGATCAGTGGTAGGTTTAGAGGGGCCGGTGATGGCGACTGAGCGTTCTTAAGAATATTGTTCAGTCAATTATTGCCTATATAAAGAGGCATAGACTCTCACTTCTCTTTATTGTTTGCTTGTGACAAATCTACTTCAAGACCCGACTTCATTGGTGCCTTATATGTGCCACCCCATGACAGGTGTCACGGTAACCAGATCATCAACATTCTTCACTTCACCTGTTGGTGGCTTTAATGCTAGAGCTGATTGGTGTATTTGCTAGTATGATGAGTGGTCAGTATCTTATTGAGCTTTTCATCATCCTGGAAAAATCTTGTGATTAACACGATCCTTCCTTAGTCTTGTAGATAGGGAAGGATGGTTTCCACTGTCGGGTTGTCTGAGGATGGCACATATGTTACTGACCATCTGTCTCAATAAGACATGTCTGTCAGTCACGTGAGTGGTACGGGGATTAAGGTGTTAAGCATTATGGCTTCTGGTACTATGAATTGTGCTTTATTATGCTTTTTATTGCTTTTTATAGTGTTATTAAAGTCAGAGGTTAGGGTTAATGTGACATACTATAATAGTAATTGAAATAGCTTTGCTTATAAGTTCTCTCTAATATTATTTATGAAATATATTTTGTTTTAAGTTATAAAATTGTTTTTTTGTCAGTGTTGTATGGTGCTTAATTAAAGAGGTTGTCCTGGACTTAGATTTTAGGCTCGTAGTAAAAACAAAAAAGAGGCAAGTAGTTGCTAACAGAAGCAACTACCTAACTGTTGTACCTGGTGGCGGCACAAAACAGTCACCAACCACTCCTGCCGGCGACTCAAATTCTCCATAACAGAGCAGCTCTTCTTCTGGGCTGCTGGGTTTACGGGGCGTGACTGCCGGGGTCATGCGGATTGACAGCTGGCTTCCCGCAGTAAGGCAGTGGGGGTGCCGCTGTCAATCAGTATGATGTCGGAGAGGAAGTGGCGGTGAACTTTTTGAGTGTGCGGTGAAAATTTCTCTACTCAATCAGTACGATGTCGGCAGTCATGCTCCGTCCGCAGAGCGAAAGAGAAGCTGCTGCTCTGTTGTATCATCCGCAGAAGCCGCTGAATCACCGTCAGGAGAGGTCTAAGACCGCTTTCTGCCTGCAGAGATCAGCGGTGGGCACACCAGGCAGGTAGTTAGCAATTACCTGCCTGTTAGTTCTTAGGCACATTGTTAAAAAAATAGTCCTGGATAACCCCTTTAAGAAATGACTGGACCACTAAACTATTACAGATTTTTGGAACAAAAGTTGGATATAAGCTTTGTTTTGTACCTTTTATGTTGCTATAGGAGAGAGGAGTTAATATAGAGTTCCCTGTATTAGTATTAACATTCATCTGGGCAGATCTTATCTAGGCATTCACTGATTGCTGCACCAAAGGGGGTGATTTCATAACAGATTTATGTGTTTTCCCATCTACCCGTGTGCTCTAATTAACCAGCAATTAAATATCATGCCAACATTAAGTCCTCAGAATTTTTTCCCTGCTTTACTGGATAAGCCATTAAACTGTATTCAAAGTCAGATTAGAATAGCTGTAATCTGCTTTACGGGTGAGCCAGGAATGGGGTAATGTATAATCCTTCGCAAATGTACATGTTTCATATACTTTGGAAATAAAGGCGAAAGTCTGTTTGAACCAGAATTAATTAATAACGAAACAAGTCATCTAGTTTTATAAAGTCACCAGAGAATTGTCTCGATCTCCAAAAACATCCTGTGACAGCAATGCAAAAAAACCCAAAAAACTTTTTTTTAACTTTCTTTTTGGAGAATGATTGTTTGGGGCACACTATCCTATGGAGATATTAGACACGAGTGGCAAACTCGGTACCGTACATTTCTATACATGCGGTATTGCCTGAGACCATATATTTATGCAAGTTTTCATATATCTGAGATCCTTTGTTTCTTACGTATTTGTCTTTTTCTTGCAGGTGTAAGTAGAATTGTCTGTTTTTGGAAGAATTTTTCAATTTGTATGCGTTTAGAAAAAATATGCATTAATGAATGTGAATCGGAATATATTCTGCAGCTCTAAATAAATTCAGGTCAACAACCTTTCTTTTCCCTCAGTTCTTTTTTTTGGGGGGGAGGGGGGGGGGGCATTTTTTTTCTTGTAACTATTTTTGCATCTGGCGTTTTTCTGTCCTATTTAAAAAAACACAAGAAAGAAATACCATAACTGGAGCAGGCTGCATTATATACTGTATGTTAAATGTATATATTAAATATATGTAACATGTAGTCGCGTAAAAAACTAAAGGATTCACTTTTAGAAATCTCATGTGAACCCGAAATCACTGTGAAGCCCACACTAAGTGTATGTTCACACATCTTTTTCAGATGGATTCATGCCGAAACCTGCCTAAAAAAGTGCTTAATAATGCTAAAAAGAATGAACATATGCAGTGCAATGTTAAAGCGACTTGATATTCAATCATACAGCTTCCTTCTTCAGATGGCTTTTGCTTGGAAGCTGCTCACTATATATATATATATATATATATATATATATATATATATATATATATATATATATATATATATATATATATATATATATATATATATATATATATATATATATATATATAATGTGAAAAAAAAGACACCAACTGTAAAGGAGCCGCAAAAAATTACACAAAGGACGTAAAAAAAGACTCTTTAGAAAAACGTTGCCAGCGTTGTACCGAATTGTGTTCATCAAATTTAGTCAAGTACGCCGCAATTTAAAACACAAAGATGTTAGTAGCTTTTTTTTTCCTAATATAAACACCTATACTTAAAGCATGGGTGTTTAGGGAAATAAACTACCAGGAAACTAAAAAACTGTTCAAAAGTGTGAAAAAAAATAAATCAGGTTTTACACCTTCTTATGACCACAAGGGTTTTTACTTATAACTTCTCCCACCCCCTTTTTCACTTTCCCTCCATCTCCCCTCCCTCCATCTCCTCTCCCCTCCCTCCATCTCCTCTCCCCTCCATCTCCTCTCCCCTCCATCTCCATCTCCATCTCCCCTCCATCTCCATCTCCCCTCCATCTCCATCTCCCTTCCCCTCCCTAAATCAGGTTTCACACCTTATGACCACAAGGGTTTTTACTTATAACTTCTCCCACCCCCTTTTTCACTTTCCCTCCATCTCCATCTTCCCTCCCTCCGTCTCCATCTTCCCTCCCTCCGTCTCCATCTTCCCTCCCTCCGTCTCCATCTTCCCTCCCTCCGTCTCCATCTTCCCTCCCTCCGTCTCCATCTTCCCTCCCTCCGTCTCCATCTTCCCTCCCTCCGTCTCCATCTTCCCTCCCTCCGTCTCCATCTTCCCTCCCTCCGTCTCCATCTTCCCTTCCGCCCTCGCCCTCCGTCCCCGTCATCCTCCCTTACAGTTGGCGGAGACTGATGGACTGGTCATGTCATGTGCTCCTCCATGTTAAGGACAGTAGTGCCGAGTAGTAAAACTGCAGTAAGGTGGCCATCCCCTTTAACCATTTCAGCATTACTGTTTTATGCTTGTGGCTAGAAAGAGATAATATTTTTAGAACGGTTTGCGTGTATAGCCTAATATGACTAGTTTATTTTAATCTGGACATGCTGTTGTACGCAGGTAGGAGCAGCCTTTTGGGCCAATATTTAATGATCACTATAATCCTTTTTTAGGACAATATTAGTAATGATACTGAATCTGAATGTGATTTTTACTAGAGATTACCAGATTTTTAGCTCAGCCCATTGAATGTTGATGCGATTTGAGTGAAGCTTTGAGATGATTGTAAAGATACCAGAATAATCCGATTCCCCCCTCCCCTCCATATTTGCTTTGCTAGTTTGAGCAACTGGCAAAATGAGACACAAACACTGAATGTATCTTGCAGAATTAGCATCATTTCCTAAAAGATGTGAAACAAACTGCATCTGTAGCTTTCTTTGTTGACTTGGGGATTAGTTCATCTCATTTCAGGTCAGCGTTTAAATCGGCTTAGCTGCACGGAACATATAATGCAATAAATAAAATATAAGCTTTATCGTGTGCGTCTCCAATCTGTGCGAAATGAGTTTTGCAGCACGTGCATAGCAGGGAGCATTGAGGGGTCAGAGAAAGTCACGGCTGAGCGTCTGCTCCGGGATCTTGCTTGTTGGGAGCTGTAGCCAGGATTTCACGCACAGCTCATTTTTGAGGAGCCAGAAGCCATTTTTTTCTCTGGCCTGAGCATTAATGGCCTTGTGTTCTGTGCAAAAATGATTCTACGCTCCTACTGTTTTCATGCAATTAGATTATTGCACAAGATATGTATGATTATCGGTAGGGCAGCCGCATTGTCTATTATGGCGCTCGAAATTGCAAAGAGGTGAAAGGCACCCAAGAGCTTTGGAATTAAAATGTATCAGCTGTCAGCATCTCCATCCTCTGAGAGGGTCTTGTCTTATCCGTAATGGAACCTTATGCCTAAAATAGCATTTATAATGGTGGTAAGCCCAGACTTTGCGTACTTTAAAATGCAAACCACATAATGATAGTATTAAGCCAGGGAACACCTCAAACGTTAAAAAAATGCTGGATATGCAGTGGAAACTAAGATACTGTTCTGTTTGTACCGAAAAACATGAAGGAATGTTTCCGTAGAAGTGTTAAATTACCAAGAAATAAAAGCTATTCATTATATTATGGAAAGCTGTGCAGTTTTCAGTGTGATTCTTTGCACAAGTGTGTGATACGATATAGGACTCGGATAACTGTCCTATAAGGGTAGGTCCACATTGGACTGAACAGCTGTGGACTTTCTGCGCCGTGTGGATAACCATTCCTAAAATCTCAGCCTCTTTGCTGGTACTTCCGCATGCAAACTTGCCCTCTTACATCCATGCAGCAGTGTGATCAGCCTATAACCAGGTTAGATTTCAATCCCTTGCAGTAAACTCTAAGGCTATGTTCACACATCATGTTTTTTTCAGCGGTTTTTGCAGATTTTTATGCAAATTTTCAGCTGCCTTTTGCAATACCAGGAAAGTCTATGAGAAACCAGAATTCTCTGTTCACACATCATGGGTTTTTTTTTGCTGCATATTTTGTGACATGCATCCTTTTTTGGAAAATAGAGCATGTCACTTCTTTCAGCGTTTTTTCACACATAGGATATAATGGGTGAAAAAAAAACGCGCCAAAATTTGCATCAACGTTTTTGATGGCAAAATAGAATGGGATTCTTTTTTTTCACAGAACTTTATGTACATGCATAAATAGAGACAGGACAGTGGAAAAAAACGCTGATAAAACGCACCAAAACTGCAAGAAAATATGGAACAAAATGCCCCTGAAGATAAAGTTTTGCTGCAGATTTGTGTCGCAAAAAAAAGTGTGAACATAGCCTAAGTGTAAATGCGCACATTGCAGATTTGCTGCAGATTTTCCACAAGGCATCCACAGGATTTCCATAACATTTCTGCACCATAGATTATTATTTTTTTTTTCTGATTTCCCTTTATACATTTTAAATGATGAATTCCACTTAGAGTTGACCTGCTGCAGATTTTATAATCTATGCTCAATTTACACATGGAAATCTTCTACAATGCGTAAACTAAAATGAGATTTTTTTTTAAATCTCATCTACTTACACTGCAGATTTAATGCTTGAAAATCTGCAAGAAAAATCTGGACTAAATACGCACTGTGTACATTTACCCTAAAGGATTCTATTGAGTGACTGCAAACCGGAAATTGATTTGAACAGCACATTGGAAACTTGTGTAATGCTTTACTAATCACCCTATCAATGATCCTATTGACTTCAATGGGGTTTTCCTACGCAGCATTCAATATTTTTAAAGTCAATAGAAAAGCGTGTTCTTTTCGTTGCATCCTTTTCATCTGCGGTATTTTTAACGGTGAAGGAGATGGGGATATCAGTACGGTGACCATATACTGAATAAGCAGATGAAAGATCCCTGTTTCTGTACATTAATTTCTACGTTTCCTTGGTGCAAATAATTTTATGTCTCATGTGCCTCTGTACACTTATCAGCCGTGTTCATGTCACTGGATAATATGCTAGATGAATAAATTGACAACTAGACTGTCTACAATATCTAGTGACTATGGCACGTAGACCTGAGCCAATCTGTCACTGTCCAATCGGCGCAGACTGCGGTGGCATAGCGGCTCCTGCAGCATGATCTTTGGAGACTTAAAGGGGTTGGCCACTACTTTACATGTCCCTTTAATGTAAACTAACTGCCATAGATAATCACTTCACTAAATACCTTTCTTTGCCAAATCCTACTGTAACTAGAGCTGCTCTTCTGGTCATATGATCTCCTGGCTTCCTGTGATGTCACATCACAGTCTTGGCTCTGAAAACTGGTGGGTGGACGGGGCTTTCCACGTGGGTGGGAGGGTCTACATTCAGCAGAGCTCACTCTGTTTCTGTGAATGTTACTTCTGCAGACTCAGCCCCCCTTGTATCTTTAGGTATACAACACGGTATGCATAAACTGCTAGATACCTTGTGTAATGTATATACAACCTGCTGTATTCCCTTTATAATATGAATACATTCAAATCTCTCCCTGTCCAATCAATCCATTCATCTATAAATCCATCCCATCCATCCATGTCACTGAGAGGGATAATCTTTGCCAGGGCTGCTGTTCTGGTGCTTTGTGCATTACTTCTTTTCCCTGTACCAGTGTCCTGTACAATAGATTGTGCTGATGCTGTGTGTATCACTGGGGGAGGAGTGGGTTTAGGAGGCGTTACAGGTCTTGCTTACAACAAGGAATGATGGGAAATGTAGTAAGAAAAGAGTAGATGAATTTGAAGAGGAAGCGAGGACTAGGACATCAGAGCTGGTGCCAAGACAGAAGAAGCAAAGCAGAAAGGCATAAACAATATATAACTTGGCAGAAAATGTGTATGGGGATCTTTAGGGTCATTGTTCTTCAGCATTTATGGCAAAACCAGTAACGGAGTCAGGGTAGTGGACAACCTCTTTAAGGTTCCCATACACCTTAGATGAAAATTGGCTGAACCCACAATTGGCCAATAGCTATTGCTCCCAAATCCCCCAAACTCATTAACACTCGGCTTAGTCTTCCATGTGTT
This sequence comes from Phyllobates terribilis, assembly GCF_046119375.1. Lineage (NCBI taxonomy): Eukaryota > Metazoa > Chordata > Amphibia > Anura > Dendrobatidae > Phyllobates > Phyllobates terribilis. The sequence continues at coordinate 335,863,065 of NW_027362771.1, forward strand.
TTCAGTTATAAAAGGAGAAAGCTGCTGCCAAATACCTGTGGCAGCGACATATTTCTCCGCTAAAAGAAAAGATTGGCCTTTTGAATTGAATTCAAACTACTCTGTCCTACTCTCTTCCGACCAATGTTGGAGGACATTCGGGAGGCCCCCATACATAGATGATTGGCCTTTCCCACCGCTATTGTCCGGTTTGGATGGCTTTTATCAAATGTTTTTAAAGGGCCTTTACACCAAGTCACAGGATCACATATTGATACGGCTTCAGTGAGATAGGTTTAGCCAAGGTACACGCAGCAGGCATGTAGTAGCAGGCATCAGCCAGGGAGGTCCAAAGGGAAGCCAAGCTCCAGGCTGCATCTCCTCCAGATCACTTCATTCTCTGCGGCAAGTGCTTCAGACCTGGATCACGTGTGGCTGTTGTCTAAAGACGGTGTAGTCTTCACAGCTGGTGTAATGGTGTATTTACGCAGGCAGATTTCTGTCCATAAACAAGCGCTGGTCCGCTATGTACAAATTGATCGCCACTCATTTAAATCCCTAATCTTCTAGGCCGATACGAAACGTTTGGGCAAAGGACGATATTGCTACGATTTTCCTGTCCACATACAGCATGCACATTGTCTGCAGCACATTCACTGTTGACCTACACTGGCGTGAACAAGCTATTAGCCAGCTGCATGATCGGCCATGTGTTTACATGTGTGAATAAAGCGACAATTGGGTTTTACCTTTCCCCTTGTCAATAGGGCTTGTATTAACACGCATTAAATTATAGCAAGAATGGCTGAAAAATGATACCATGAAAACTCAATGTAAAGTGGCTCCCACGTAATTTCACAGGGAACGCATGTATTTACTAAAATAGACAGGTCAATTATAAAAATCCCATCCATTTTATAATTATAGGAATGATGGTGTTGCTCACACTGAGTCCCCTTTCTGGTCATGTCAGGGCTCTCTGTGTCTTTAGGCCTGATGGCTGATTTCTGATAGCTTTCCTAATCCTCAGGTCCCACTAGACACCAAGTAATTACTTCACCCAGCAGGACATTTTTTTTGGAGACTCTTGTGCCAATATTTGGAGTCTATTTAGCAGCTAAGCAGCCAACAGACGTGATTTTTTTCCCCATTTTATTTTGGGTGTTAGAAACTAGTGAAATGAAGCCGACATGTTGGTATCCATGCACGTATATCATCTGCATGGAAATTCTTGTATACAGTCAGTGAAATAACTATACATATATATAGATGTGTGTGTGTGTATATAGAGAGCGAGAGAGAGATCTATATAGATTTGTATATATATATAGAGAGAGATCTATATACATATATTTATATATACAGATATATATTTCTATCTATTATAGTATTTTAGAATCTTGGGCTTGGAATTACAAAGCCTTACTAATGCATTTCTAAGTGAATAGTGTTTGGAGACTTGTAGTTCATGCATTGATATTAATCTAACGAATAACGTGCTGGGTGGAAACTGTTCTTTGGCCGCCGACCATACCTCCTCCACGCTTGGCAAGACACACAAATATACCAGGAAATGTCTTTAGGGTGAATTGTATTATTTTTACTTTAATTAGAGTAAACCTTTGGAGAAGGTGGAGGATATGTAATGAACAGTGGAATGAATAGAATCTACCTTGCTACATTTCTACAAAGAACACTATTGTTGGCTTCTGGCATCTTCTTCCTGTCATGTGGATTCTGTCCTTATTGCAATTTTAATGGACTAATACTTATTAATCTTAAGAGACATGTTTTCTCCATAATGCACGGCAGAGCATGGTATGGATACATGTCGTATAGAGTAGTGCATGTTTGTTGGGTGAACGCATACTTGCATTATCCATTATTTTGATTATTTTGATCATTTATGTCTATGCCAGTTTCTTTTACATAAGCAGTTTGGTCCTCCCAGTTATCCAGTATCGCTGGCTTAAATTGAAAACTGACATAACCTTTTAAGATGTATCAGACTAGGGACACACTATCAGATGCATAAGCTCAGGACGGAGGCATATTCCCGAAAGCAGCAGGCCACAGTAAGGCTGGATGCCTAGGCAAAAACGCTTCCAACATATTCTATCGGCTATACATTTCAAACTCTGGCATATGGGCCAGATTTGGCCTGCAGGATGGTTTCATTTGGCCCACAACACTAGAACCTCCACCCTATGTAAGGCAATTATTGTGTATGGAGGACTATGTGGGGCAATTTTTTTGTATGGAGGACTGTGTGGGGCCCATTATTGTGTATGGAGGACTATGTGGGGCCCATTATTGTGTATGGAGGACTATGTGGGGCCCATTATTGTGTATGGAGGACTATGTGGGGCCCATTATTGTGTATGGAGGACTATGTGGGGCCCATTATTGTGTATGGAGGACTATGTGGGGCCCATTATTGTGTATGGAGGACTATGTGGGGCCCATTATTGTGTATGGAGGACTATGTGGGGCCCATTATTGTGTATGGAGGACTATGTGGGGCCCATTATTGTGTATGGAGGACTATGTGGGGCCCATTATTGTGTATGGAGGACTATGTGGGGCCCATTATTGTGTATGGAGGACTATGTGGGGCCCATTATTGTGTATGGAGGACTATGTGGGGCCCATTATTGTGTATGGAGGACTATGTGGGGCCCATTATTGTGTATGGAGGACTATGTGGGGCCCATTATTGTGTATGGAGGACTATGTGGGGCCCATTATTGTGTATGGAGGACTATGTGGGGCCCATTATTGTGTATGGAGGACTATGTGGGGCCCATTATTGTGTATGGAGGACTATGTGGGGCCCATTATTGTGTATGGAGGACTATGTGGGGCCCATTATTGTGTATGGAGGACTATGTGGGACCCATTATTGTGTATGGAGGACTATGTGGGGCCCATTATTGTGTATGGAGGACTATGTGGGGCCCATTATTGTGTATGGAGGACTATGTGTGGGGCCCATTATTGTGTATGGAGGACTATGTGTGGGGCCCATTATTTTGTATGGAGGACTATGTGGGGCCCATTATTTTGTATGGAGGACTATGTGGGGCCCATTATTTTGTATGGAGGACTATGTGGAGCCCATTATTTTGTATGGAGGACTATGTGGGGCCCATTATTCTGTATGGAGGACTATGTGGGGCCCATTATACTGTATGGAGGACTATGTGGGGCCCATTATTCGGTATACTGGTTGGCCTGCAACTTTGTCCAAGTTTTTCATTTTGGCCCTCTGTGTGTTTGAGTTTGACATCCCTGCTTTAGTGTAAGTGCACTGACGCAGCCTAAGCTTTATTTTATTTGATTTTTTTTTACTTTGTAACTCACCCATAAGCATACATTTTTTCGATCAGTCGAACATTCATGCTTCTTGCCATACGGTAGGGCCATTGGCTACCAGACAACTCTAGTGTTCAATATTACCTAGAGAACCAAGGATAGGGCATATTGAAAGAAGACATTCCCAGTCCTTGTTTTTTTCTTAGGACAGCAGACTTCAGGGAACATTTGTGCTGACCCCATAATTTAAGTTTTTTTTTTTATAGTAGATCAAACTGAAGTCAGTGTTACAAATATTAGACTCAGGCCACGTCCCCCACTATCAGTATTTGGTCAGTATTTTTTTTCTCAGGAGTGAGAGCCAAAACCAGGTGAGGAACAATCAGAGAAAAGGTATAATAGAAACAAGTCACCAATTCTGCATTTATCATCCACTCCTGAGAAAAAATACTGATAGTGGATAGAATACTTTCTATTTTGTAGAGAGGACTTCAGCAGTAATCTCATTATCATCAGTGGCAGGGTTACAATTACAGATAACATCGGATCCCACCATTCACAGTAGGTGATGGGCACAGTTTGCTTCTTTCTCCTTCCCACCTTTACACAAGTCACAGAAGATGCCTAGTAAACTCTCCCATAAACTCAGTGAGTCAGAGCCTGTCTATTGCTATCTATAGACCATGTTGGCTGCTGTTAATCACATCACTAAATGCAGAGGCTCAGGCTTGATGGCCATCTCCATAGTCAATTACAGAAAGAAAAAATCTCAAATTTTCTCTTTTCTCATCAACAAAATGCGTGCCATCATTATCTCTCGATTAGACTACTGCAATATCCTCCTCTGTGGCCTCCCATCTAGTACTCTTGCACCCCTCCTTTGCATCCTTAACTCTGCTGCCCAATTATTGCATTTCTCCCCTGTGCCAATATCTCCACTGTCTCCCCACTACCCAAAGAATACAGTTCAGAATACTAACAATGCCGGACAAGTTATTGTGCCCTACGTACATCTTTTATCTAGTCTTCTGATACCTCCTCACTCTTAATCTCTGGTCCTCACAAGACCTTTTTTGCTCTCTTGTCTATTCTCCACACAACAGTCTCCACGTTTTCTTCTGTGCCTCCCCACGTATCCTGGAACTCGCCACCTCAACAATTGCTCTCCCTGATCTTCAAAACCTTCAAATGCAATCTTTAAATCCACCTCTTAAAGAACATCTACAGCCTACAGAAACCCTGCTGCCACCGCAGTTCCATATCATTGGCTTCTACTCGCCTACGGTCTTCTCCCCCCCTTCCCTTGTAGATTGTTAGCCCACACGCTTACTATTTATTGCTAAATTATTATGTTCCATAATCCCTGTTTTCTTATGTACAGCGCTTTAAGAATAGTAGAATAGTAATTAAATAAAAATATGAAATAATCCTGAAAAAAATATACATTTCGAGATTACAAATAATAATTATACATCACTTTAGTTGTTACAAAATAATATGTTGAAGGTCAATAAAGGGGGTTTCCCACAAACAAAGTTCATTTTAAAGTTGATTTTAAGCAATACATGTTGGAATAATATATATGTGTATATATATATATATATATATATATATATATATATATATATATATATATATATATACCATATTTTGCGGACTGTAAGACGCACCGGACCATAAGACGCACCTAGGTTTTAGAGGAGGAAAATAGAAAAAAATGTAAGCAAAAAATGTGGTCACAATGCCCCTATCCTGGTATATATGCCCCCCTTTTCTATTATACATGGCACCCCTCCATCCTGGTATGCATGGCACCCCTCCATCCTGGTATGCATGGCACCCCTTATCCCTATCCTGGTATGCATGGCATCCCTATCCTGGTATGCATGGCACCCCTCATCCCTATCTTGGTATGCATGGCAACCCTCATCCCTATCTTGGTATGCATGGCACCCCTCATCCCTATCCTGGTATGCATGGCACCCCTCATCCCTATCCTGGTATGCATGGCACCCCTCATCCCTATCCTGGTATGCATGGCACCCCTCATCCCTATCCTGGTATGCATGGCACCCCTCATCCCTATCCTGGTATGCATGGCACCCCTCATCCTGGTATGCATGGCACCCCTCATCCCTATCATGGTATGCATGGCACCCCTCATCCCTATCCTGGTATGCATGGCACCCCTCATCCCTATCCTGGTATGCATGGCACCCCTCATCCCTATCCTGGTATGCATGGCACCCCTCATCCCTATCCTGGTATGCGTGGCACCCCTATCCTGGTATGCGTGGCACCCCTCATCCCTATCCTGGTATGCATGGCACCCCTCATCCCTATCCTGGTATGCATGGCACCCCTCATCCCTATCCTGGTATGCATGGCACCCCTCATCCCTATCTTGGTATGCATGGCACCCCTCATCCCTATCTTGGTATGCATGGCACCCCTCATCCCTATCCTGGTATGCATGGCACCCCTCCATTCTGGTATGCATGGCACCCCTCCCATTCTTGTATGCATGGCACCCCTCATCCCTATCCTGGTATGCATGGCACCCCTCATCCCTATCCTGGTATGCATGGCACCCCTCATCCCTATCCTGGTATGCATGGCACCCCTCATCCCTATCCTGGTATGCATGGCACCCCTCATCCCTATCCTGGTATGCATGGCACCCCTCATCCCTATCCTGGTATGCATGGCACCCCTCATCCCTATCCTGGTATGCATGGCACCCCTCATCCCTATCCTGGTATGCATGGCACCCCTCATCCCTATCCTGGTATGCATGGCACCCCTCATCCCTATCCTGGTATGCATGGCACCCCTCATCCCTATCCTGGTATGCATGGCACCCCTCATCCCTATCCTGGTATGCATGGCACCCCTCATCCCTATCCTGGTATGCATGGCACCCCTCCATCCTGGTATGCATGGCACCCCTCCATCCTGGTATGCATGGCACCCCTCCATCCTGGTATGCATGGCACCCCTCCATCCTGGTATGCATGGCACCCCTCCATCCTGGTATGCATGGCACCCCTCCATCCTGGTATGCATGGCACCCCTCATCCCTATCCTGGTATGCATGGCACCCCTCATCCCCAATCCTGGTATGCATGGCACCCCTCATCCCCAATCCTGGTAAGCATGGCACCCATCATACCCAATCCTGGCATGCATGGCACCCCTCATCCCTATCCTGGCATGCATGGCACCCCTCATCCCTATCCTGGTATGCATGGCACCCCTCATCCCTATCCTGGTATGCATGGCACCCCTCATCCCTATCCTGGTATGCATGGCACCCCTCATCCCTATCCTGGTATGCATGGCACCCCTCATCCCTATCCTGGTATGCATGGCACCCCTCATCCCTATCCTGGTATGCATGGCACCCCTCATCCCTATCCTGGTATGCATGGCATCTCTCCATCCTGGTATGCATGGCACCTCTCCATCCTGGTATGCATGGCACCCCTCCATCCTGGTATGCATGGCACCCCTCCATCCTGGTATGCATGGCACCCCTCCATCCTGGTATGCATGGTACCCCTCATCCCTATCCTGGTATGCATGGCACCCCTCATCCCCAATCCTGGTATGCATGGCTCCCTCATCCCCAATCCTGGTAAGCATGGCACCCATCATCCCCAATCCTGGCATGCATGGCACCCCTCATCCCCAATCCTGGCATGCATGGCACCCCTCATCCCCAATCCTGGTATGCATGGCTCCCTCATCCCCAATCCTGGTAAGCATGGCACCCATCATCCCCAATCCTGGCATGCATGGCACCCCTCATCCCCAATCCTGGTATGCATGGCACCCCTCATCCCCAATCCTGGTATGCATGGCACCCCTCATCCCCAATCCTGGTATGCATGGCACCCCTCATCCCTATCCTGGTATGCATGGCACCCCTCATCCCTATCCTGGTATGCATGGCACCCCTCATCCCTATCCTGGTATGCATGGCACCCCTCATCCCTATCCTGGTATGCATGGCACCCCTCATCCCTATACTGGTATGCATGGCACCCCTCATCCCTATCCTGGTATGCATGGCACCCCTCATCCCTGTCCTGGTATGCATGGCACCCCTCATCCCTGTCCTGGTATGCATGGCACCCCTCATCCTGGTATGCATGGTCCCTTCATCCTTATCCTAGTATGAATGGTCCCCCTCATCCCCATCACGCTGCACATAAAAAATAAACACTCCTCTCCTACTCCCCTCTCTTCTCTCTCCTCTAGCGCTGCGTTCTGTCTGCCCACACTGATCTCACGTGAGCCGCGCATGGCGTCACTGCCATGCGCGGCTCACAGGGAGAGATCAGCTGCCGTAAATCACTGCTCCCCACACCGGGACTGTGTGCACGGGGAGCAGTGACTACATGCTCCTTAATAGCCGGCACACAGCGTAGCCGCAGCGCGGCTCCTGCTGCTGCCTGGTGATCTCGTGTGCCCGCTATTAAAGGACATGAATATTCACCCCCTCCCCACGCCCTTGCAGTGAGGCAATCACTTCAATCAAACGATTCCTGTAACTGTCAATGAGACTTCTGCACCTCTCGACAGGTTTTTTGGCCCACTCCTCATGAGCAAACTGCTCCAGTTGTCTCGTGTTTGAAGATTGCCTTTCCCAGACGGCATGTTTCATCTCTTTCCAAAGATGCTCAATAGGATGTAGGTCAGGGCTCATAGAAGGCCACTTCAGAATAGTCCAATGTTTTCCTCTTAGCCATTCTTGGGTGTTTTTTTTGGCTGTGTGTTTTGGGTCATTATCTTGTTGCAATACCCATGACCTGCAACTGAGACCAAGCTTTCTGACACTGGGCAGCACATTTCTCTCTAGAATCCCTTGATTGTCTTGAGATTTCATTGTACCCTGCACAGATTCAAGACACCCTGTACCAGATGCAGCAAAGCAGCCCCAGAACATAACAGAGCCTCCTCCATGTTTCACAGTAGGGACAGTGTTCTTTTCTTGATATGCTTCATTTTTCCGTCTGTGAACATAGAGCTGATGTGCCTTGCCAAAAACTTCCATTTTTGTCTCATCTGTCCATAGGACATTCTCCCAGAAGCTTTGTGGCTTGTCAACATGTAGTTTGGCAAATTCCAGTCTGGCTTTTTTCTGATTTTTTTTTCAACAATGATGTTCTCCTTGGTCGTCTCCCATGAAGTCCACTTTGGATCAAACAACGACTGATGGTGCGATCTGACACTGATGTTCCTTGTGCTTGAAGTTCACCTTTAATCTCTTTAGAAGTTATCCTGGGCTTTTTTGGTTACCATTCGTATTATCCGTCTCTTTGATTTGTCATCAATTTTATTCCAGCAGCCACGTCCAGGGAGGTTGGCTTCAGTATCATGGATCTTACATTTCTGAATAATATGTGCAACTGTAGTCACAGGAACATCAAGCCTCTTCGAGATGGTCTTATAACCTTTACCTTTAACATGCTTGTCTATAATTTTCTTTCTAATCTCCTGAGACAACTCTTTCCTTTGCTTCCTCTGGTCTATGTTGAGTGTGGTACACACCTTGTCACCAAACAGCACAGTGAGTATCTGTAGCCCTATATACAGTCCCACTGACTGATTACAAGATTGTAGACACCTATGATGCTAATTAGTGGACACAACTTGATTTAACATGTCCCTTTTGTCACATTATTTTCAGGGGTACCATTATTTCTGTCCAGGCCTATTTCATGAGTTTAATTTTTTTTTAAATTCTGTGGAAGCAGGGTTGAAAAGCAATGTCTGACTTTCATTTGTTCATTTTCATAGATTTTTAGTTTATTATAACTTTTGTCAGATTCAAGTTATTTTTGTGACCATTGTGGGTTTTTCTTTCATTAAATGAAGGGTACCAACAATTTTGACCATGTATGTGTATATATAATGTGTGTGTGTATATGTATATATAATGTGTGTGTGTGTGTATATGTGTGTGTATATATACACTGCTCAAAAAAATAAGGGGAACACTTAAACAACAGAATATAACTCCAAGTAAATCAAACTTCTGTGAAATCAAACTGTCCACTTAGGAAGCAACACTGATTGACAATCAATTTCACATGCTGTTGTGCAAATGGAATAGACAATAGATGGAAATTATTGGCAATTATCAAGACACACTCAATAATGGAGTGGTTCTGCAGGTGGGGAACACAGACCACATCTCAGTACCAATGCTTTCTGGCTGATGTTTTGTTCACTTTTGAATGTTGGTTGTGCTTTCACACTCGGGATAGCATGAGACGGAGAAGTTGCTCAGGTAGTGCAGCTCATCCAGGATGGCACATCAATACGAGCTGTGGCAAGAAGGTTTGCTGTGTCTGTCATCGTAGTGTCCAAAGGCTGGAGGCGCTACCAGGAGACGTGGAGGGGGCCGTAGGAGGGCAACAACCCAGCAGCAGGACCGCTACCTCCTTTGTGCAAGGAGGAACAGGAGGAGCACTGCCAGAGCCCTGCAAAATGACCTCCAGCAGGCCACAAATGTGCATGTGTCTGCACAAACTGTTAGAAACCGACTCCATGAGGGTGGTATGAGGGCCCGACGTCCACAGATGGGGGTTGTCCTCACAACCCTACACTGTGCAGGACGCTTGGCATTTGCCACAGAACACCAGGATTGGCAATGTCGCCACTGGCGCCCTGTGCTCTTCACAGATGAAAGTACTCAGCACATGTGACAGAGTCTAGAGACGCCGTGGACAGCGATCTGCTGCCTGCAACATCCTTCAGCATGACCGGTTTGGCAGTGGGTCAGTAATGGTGTGGGGTGGCATTTCTTTGGAGGGCCGCACAGCCCTCCATGTGCTCGCCAGAGGTAGCTTGACTGCCATTAGGTACCGAGATGAGATCCTCAGACCCCTTGTGAGACCATATGCTGGTGCGGTTGGCCCTGGGTTCCTCCTAATGCAGGACAATGCCAGACCTCATGAGGCTGGAGTGTGTCAGCAGTTCCTGCAAGATGAAGGCATTGACGCTATGGACTGGCTCACCCGTTCCCCAGACCTGAATCCCATTGAGCACATCTGGGACATCATGTCTCGCTCCATCCACCAACATTGCACCACAGACTGTCCAGGAGTTGTCGAATGCTTTAGTCCAGGTCTGGGAGGAGATCCCACAGGAGACCATCCGCAACCTCATCAGGAGCATGCCCAGGCGTTGTAGGGAGGTCATACAGGCATGTGGAGGCCACACACAATACTGAGCCTCATTTTGACTTGTTTTAAGGACATTACATCAAAGTTGGATCAGCCTGTAATGTGTTTTTCCACTTGAATTTTGGGGGTGACTCCAAATCCAGGCCTCCATTGGTTAATAAATTAGATTTCCATTGATTATTTTTATGTGTATATATATATATATATATATATATATATATATATATATATATATATATAATGTGTATATATAATAAATAATGCGGCATAGCTAATTGAGAGTCACATCTCAATATTCTGTACAGATGCACTACCATATATATGAGATAGAGTATACAGAAAGGCAGTTGTTGGAGAACCTCGAATGAACATAAAAAAAAATATTATATATTATTGATAATTTTTTTCTCCGTTCATTCCAGATTCTTCAACAGCTACCTTTATATATACTCTATATCTCATATATATGGTAGTGCATCTGTCCAGAATATTGAGATGTGATTAGCTATGCTGCAATCCTTACAGGAGTCCCCCCCCCCCCCCCCCCCCCCAAACCCCATTATTTGCCCCTTTTAGCAGTTAGAGCTACATTTTACACAATTTTAGCTTTAAAGGAAGCACGTTTTAAACATTTGCAATTGCTGAGATTAGGAATAGAATTGTCAGGTGTTAGAATTGATCACACACTTTCCCCATTAAAATATTGTGATCTGAGCCCAGACGGGGGCACGGAGCGATTGTCACGTCTGTGTGAGCACCCTCCACTCATAACAGCTGGAAGCAGTCCATGCTCTGCTTCCAGCCAGGACAGTTGATGGCTTGATTTATTGTAACTGGCATAGAAAGTACAGTGCAAAATAAAGATGTCTATTTTGCTCCACAGGAGGATCTCGCAGCATGTGCTCAAGTGCCTCTTTCCTCAGCGTTTCCATTCAGGCTTCAGACTGGCTGACCCTTAAATTAGTTATTGAGATACAAAGACATTTTTAGCAATGAGCTTTTTGTGTTTTTATGTATATAATTGTGCGGCAATAGGTGCTGTGCAGACCACACAGGAATACACTTCGCTGTAACTCTCCTAGAAATTACACCATTCCTTCTTAATCCATGTAAATTATGGGTTTCTTATTGGAACCGTGTCAAGTTTGGAAGAATTGCTTGCTCTTAATTAACTGCTCATGAAATGGTTATAAATTGTGTTTAATTACTCTTTAGTAGGGCTCTGACCTCTTTCCATTTAGTTGACATGGTTGTCAGAACGCCGTAGTCATATCTCAGAAAATGAAGTGTGCTGTGGTTTGTAATGCGTAGCAGGTCATAGGGGATATGGGGTAATGGTTATAGGGTGGCTGCAGGATCCAGCATCGGGAGATGCACCTAACCTTTACCATGTGCTTGTTTGCGCCAATAAATCTGATCTTTCCTCAGTTATGCGCTTTTTATGACCAAGACTTTTACCTGTTTTGCATCTTAGGACAGAGGTTTCTGAACAGGGTTCCTCCTTATGTTTCACTTTTAAAATCTTGTAATGTGCATTTGTTCCATAAATCTTATTTATATTGAGTTGGAGACTAACACATGAAATACACATGTGTACACATGCACACGCTTATATGTATTATAATTTGTTGCCTACTATTTAGGAAAACATAGCGAGCTAGACTAGAATATATAAATGGATGCAAATGGACAATCTTCAGGCAAATCAGTAAGGCCTTATAGACATATTTAGTGCAAGCATTGAATAAATGTAGGCTTATTGCCAACTCCCATCTATTCTAGGTCTTTGTGAAGGGAACCGTTCAGAAAAGTATATTTGCATTTCTAGGAAGCAGTACATTCTTCTTTTTACATATATGCAAAAAGGAGGTGTTCCATGGGCACAGTTCAGTAGTCCTTTTCATCTGGAGATGGTCCTTTTACTTGTCCATCCACTATGGCAGTAAGATTTGAGAGAACAGTAAGCACGGTGGCTCTGTGGTTAGAACTGTAGCCCTGCAGCGCTGGGGTCCTGGGTTCAAATCCCACCAAGGACAGCATCTGCAAGGAGTTTGTATGTTCTCCCCCTGTTTGCGTGAGTTTCCTCCAGGTTCTCCGGTTTCCTCCCACACTCCAAAGACATACTGATGGGAACTATAGATTGTGAGACAGTGCCGATAATGTCTGTGAAGTGCTGTGGAATTAATTGCTCTATATAAGCGAGTAAAAAAATAAAAACAGTATGAAGGTAAAGCTTAAAGGGACTCTCCGCGCTTGAGACAAATGTCTGCGGTCAGATACTGAATTTTGACAGAGCGTTGTGCACACTGTAACGATTCCCCTGCACTTCCAACATGAGTCAGGTGCCAACTAGATTCTCATCCTGTTTTCTCAACGTGCATTGCACATTGTCACTATTCATCACAAAAAGTGACTGCAGAGCTTTGTCTAGAGCTCCGTAAACCACTTTTTTTCCTTAAGATATTGCACTGGAATTGTGTGCTTGCAATCCTGTTTATCTGGGGTCACCACTATTACAGTATTTGGGTCACATCGAGTGCCCCTCTCTATTCTCCTGTATGAACACTGCTTCTTGGGAGGTTTACAGCTGAATATATGGCATCTGGTAAAGCATGCTTTTTTTTATATATAATATGGAGTAAAAAAACAACTTTTGTATGGCTTCAGCTGCATGCATGACTGCATTTAAAGGTCCCATTGTTGTATTTAGGGTTGGTACCACCATGATGTGCCATGTTCTTCCAATCTTTGAGCTTCTGGTCGCACAGAGTTCTCCTAGAACTGCTTTTTATAAATCAAGCCACAATTATGTATTCACATTTACTTTTGTCATGCGATTTTTGTTAGTGCCACAGATTTTGGGCTCATATCTTGTACATCATAATTAATGAGCCCTACCTTTTTGATATGTCGCCAGTTTCATACTAAGGCATAAAGAAGTCTTTTCTATCACATAGAATAAAAACCCTCCAATGAATGCTGTGTATATGGAGGTATCCGCCACTACAAGCAATAACATAATTATATGGACACTGGTGTATAGCCTTCTGGGAAAACAGATGTGATAGGGTGGCATATAGAAATCAGTACAGAAGCTCTCTGCCGGCTCAATATGTTGCTCTCCCACCAGAGTCATGCATCGTATGGGCCATACAGTAAAGCGTTCTGACTTTACAGGGTTGTTTCAAGGCTTTTATTTCTTTTAGATTACAGAGAAGAAAATATCAGTATTTCTGGTGTTTTCCCTATTACTTATTATACACCAGCATATTGCTCAGAAATTTTTTTTTCCTTAGGTGAAGAATAAGGAAACCTAAGTGGTGGTTGTGTGTGTGTATGTATATATATATATATATAATATCTTGTTTACAGTGTGGTTTTATATAAAACCATCTTTTTCCAGTGACGAAATGTATGTAGAAATTGTCTTCACTGTTTACTTCTTCAAGCAGAGAGCGAGGAACATACGGTAAATTAATTCTATTGATTGAAGCAGTGATTACGCACATACTGTAGGAGGACACTTATAATTATAGAATCATGTAATTGTGCTCTGCTTTGCATGGTAATTATCCTTTTGCTTTTCTGAAGATATTGTTAAGCTTGAAAGTTGAGCCTTGCTGCTGTTTGCCATGTGGATGCGCCTTGCACATCAGTCTTGTTACACTTCTGCTCTTCTTCGCCGCCAGTCCTTTCCACACTCCCATCTTTAACTTCTCCAGGAGCATCCATGGGGACTTCATAAATATCACTTCCACAAGCATGGATGCAGACATGGAGCAGATTCCTGCTGTGAATTATTCATCACTTCTGCTCTTCCCTTCCCCCTCTTTCTCTCTCCATCTCTCTTCGCTAGTCCTCTTCTACCAGTTGTCTCCCTAAATGTCTTTGCCTCCCCTTCTCCAGCTGAAGGTTATTTGTTTAGTGATGTAAGGAAACCACAACTCACCATAAAATAGGCAGACGTTCATAAATAGCTTGCATCTGATGTGTCTAGTAAGTGTAACCATAGTAATCCAGCCATTATAGCTCTGCTTACGTTCCAAATGCATAGGAATTCGTTCGCGTGCCGGCTAGGAACATGGGAATGAAAATATCTTCAGATGTGTGACATGTGTAGGACGTATGTAGAGGTTGCTTTTCTTCTTGGATATTCTAGTGTTGGTGCCGATGAGGCCCATGTAGGTAGCAGATCCCCTTCTGTTTGGGACAGCCCTATAGATTTTATTTTACTTTTTTATTGTCCTCTTTTAGGACTGCCTGGAGGAATGTTCCCTTCTACCTATAGACATATGCCGTGTTTTAGCTTTGCAGTCAGAGGGCTTGGATAGAAATAGGTCATTGATTATGACGGCGTCACCTGCATGAAAAAAGTGAGCGACACAAAGGTTTCTTTCTTCTCCCAATGTTTTAATATCTGAATTTTCATTTGCTTAGAGCTTATACGGACAAATATTTTAGCTGTGATTGTAATATTTTCCTTGGAATTATTTATATATTGTGTATTATTAATTGCTGGAAATGCAGCAGTAGATTTTAGCAGTCCCCAATGGACTTTTTATGGCAGCAGTTGTGTGAGCGTTTCCAGTAGCCATTTATTTAAAGCGCCACTCCAGTTTTTTTATTTTTTATTTGCCGGTGCAACGAATCCAAGTTTCCTGCCTTTAGTCTCAAATTTACCAGCCACCATCTTCATCTTTTATTAGCACCACACCAGTTGGTCTTCTGCAGGTTATGACCTGACGGGGTCGCTCCTGTGTTTGCTTGGTGTGCCGGAAGTCACTACTCAATGTAAGGCTGGGAACCCAAACGAGGGTATCCTAAACTTTGAGAGCTTGTGAGCGTTACCTCTGGTCAGTGAGAAGTTGGCAGTGTTGGACCGGAGCGGCACTGGGAAGAGCTGAAGACAAACTGCTGATACGCATAATACTAGGGTCAGGGAACTTTTGTTAGTGGCACCACTCAGCACTGAAATAAATAAAAATGCTGGAGTGGTGCTTTAACAAAACAACAACAAAAAAATAATGTGTTCATGTGCCCAAATAATTGTATTGCTCTTCGCCATATGCTGGGGTTGTTTGTGAACATATCCTAATTGGAAACTTTGAACTGCCCCACTCCACTAGGGTCTTGTAGGCACCCAGGATGCCAGTCCGAGCATTGTCTGCACAGATGTGAACACTGCCCTTCTCCTACTTCCATGTAGGACCAAACTAGACACTTAATGAGGATAGTCAAATGCATTTTTTTCTTTTTAGTGTCCGTTTTTGCAAAAAAAAATAATGGTGTCTGAGTTTTAAGAAATGGATTCTGAACTTTAACTATTGTAATAGTGGCCACAATCTTTTATAATACCTCCAATGTAAATGACGCTCGTGACCTTTGCATGCAGATAATTTTGTTTTGCGGACGTTCTAAAATGCCATAGCAACCTCGCTAAGTGGCGACTGTAAAGTGGAGCGTTTAACAGGTTGTGATGTTTTCCAGCAGGTGAGAAGATGGCAGGCTTGTTGATCTGGATCATCCGCTGTGTTTCTCTGCAATCCTTCCTAAGCGTTGTGTGCCTGAGCTGTGAAGGACGCCGCTTACTAATTAAAAGAACTCATGTGCAGCTTCCGAAGGGCTCAGGAACCGTTCATACATTTGTCAGCCTCTAGGACATTGAAGTCTCCTAGGACTTGTCCTGTCTGCCGGCTGGTCTCTGCCGTTAGAGTCTAATTACAGGACAAACAGTTGATATCATG
Source organism: Phyllobates terribilis (assembly GCF_046119375.1). Taxonomy (NCBI): domain Eukaryota; kingdom Metazoa; phylum Chordata; class Amphibia; order Anura; family Dendrobatidae; genus Phyllobates; species Phyllobates terribilis. The sequence continues at coordinate 335,879,299 of NW_027362771.1, forward strand.
CCCTCTTATGCAAATCAATCCCCACTGCTCATAGCAAAGAGAGGGATCTGGGGCTGCTGTTCTAGCACAGCCCTGCAAGTGCTTCATGAGGTCCCCCACCGTGTAATCATCTCTTTGCAGAGATTTAGCAGAGGAAATCTGAAGTGGAGCAAGCAAAAAATAAGAGAAATGGTGGCCAGTTAGTTTGTATCCAGCATGGACCCTCATATGCGAAACACAATAAGCTGCAAAATTACTGTTCTTAATATCTAGAAGAGTTTTAATTAATACAAATAAATTCTTTAAGTGCGTGCTGTTTACTTTAAAGTTGCTGTAAGCACCTTACTAAAAACACTAATTTAGTAATCTGTTAATCTGGGTGCCATGTCTTGAGTTGATTACCTAATCCCTGTTGGTAGGCATTAAAGGTTTAGTACTTCCAATCTGCTGTAATATCTAGAAATTGATCTGATCGTGCATTGTCGTTGAACACAATATGCTTTCCCAGTGGTAATCCTCTCAAAATCACACCAGTTAATGACGAAATATTTTGGAAAATGTGATCTGATGATAACCCTAAAATAGGGGTTGTTTTCTCTTGCACGTACTATATGCAACCCCTCTTACCTCCATCCATGTTCCCACAAGCAACACAATTTTATCTTGGGCCTACTACCACCACCGCCTCTCTTGTGCTGTGTATATTCCTACATAGCCAGAAAAACAATCAATGCATTTGTGATTTTTGTTCTTTGGCCATTCTTTTGCCTTTACATCTCATGCACCCACAACACACTGCATCAGGGTTTCAATCAGAGTCCCAGAAAAAAGGATTCTAACTGAAGCCCTGATGGAGCCATGCACTATTATGAGGCTGAAAAGTCACTTTTTACTCCATGTACAGGCGCTCGGTGCTTCACGGCGGTGTCAATCATTTATATACACCTTCCGATCTGTTTGGTTTCCATCTATCCTCAGGTCTTCAGTTAGAATCCTTTTTTTCTGGGATTCTGATTGAAACCCTGATGCGGTGTGTTGTGTGTGCATGAGATGTAAAGGCCTGCCCTAGAATGGCAAAAGTACAAAAATCACAAATGCATTGATTGTTTTTCTGGCTGTGTAGGAATATACACGTGGCAAACAATGGTTTTGCTCTCCTCTCAAAACATTACAACATTGCCAGAACTAAAACCATACGAAAACTAAAGTGACTCTGTCTGGGTTTTCTATTGGATTCCTGTTTTTCATAGATTTCTTCAGAGAATGTGTGAATCTATATGGCACAATTAGAAAACAAAGGAGTTTTATGGCAAAATATAACAACTTTATTGAATAAAAATAAATATAAACATGGAGAAACTGGTAAAGGACGACACAGAACCAATATCCCTAACGCCACATCAGACACCATACCATAGAACATATGTGCAGTATCTGTCCTACCATGAGAAAAACCATGGTATCTGCTTAGTGTAGATGGGTATCACAAGTCAGTGGTACATATAAGAGTCTCAAAGCCCCAATGGACCTATACACCATTAGTACCTGTTTAGTATCCTCAAAAAGACAAAGTGTTTGTGTATTTATTTAATAATTGTAAGTATTCCACCATTTTACCCATGGTGTGGGTTTATTTTCCTGTGACCTCCAACACACCACCATGAGTAAGGGTGCAATACTTACAATTTATTATTAAATGCACAAGCACATTGTCTTTGTCTTTTTTATGTTAAATTCATTTTTTTTAACGTTGACATTGTTTTTTCCCCATATCAAAATCTGTTTTAAAACAAATAGAAATCTTACAATGTTCACACTGGCCACTGGGGCTTGTGTAGATTCTAACTTCCTCTTGTTTCAAGAAACAACATATGTACCTTACCCACAATGAATAGACTCTGACCCTTTTTTCTCTATTGAAGCATCCATTAAACGTGTGAAGGGAGGGGGAGCAGGGTCAGGTGTGACATCGCCTATTGTTATCTGCCTTATATAAAGGTGCTACCTGTTATTGTAATCCAGGCTCAGCTTATAATGTGGATATGGAGCCTTACTGAAAACTTTTCCTGAACTGACAGGAAGGACGAATCTAGAAAAAGCTCCAGTGGTCACTGTGAGAGTTGCAAGATTTGAATTGTTTTTTTTTTTTTTTAATAAAGATTGAGATAAGAAAAAAATAAATCATTGCCAACAATAAGAAAAAAATTACTCAAAAGACAACCTGATCTTAAACAGTAGGTCATTTTCTGATGATCGCTCCCCTTTATTAACACAAAGGCATGTTTTCAGTTTCCCCATGGAAGCCTCTAGAGAAAAAAAACGGACAGTTGAGCGGCATCTTCTAATGCGCAGTGTGCATGAAGTTTCACAACATGTCACCTACTTTACTTGAATACTTGAACCGTTTGGTTACAGTAAGTTCCCACGATGAGTTTTTGGTGCGGTTTTGAAGTTGTACCTTTTTGCTACACAAAAAAAAATTGCATCTTACAGTTCCAGCAAAGTGGATGGGATTTATAGAAATCTCCTGCCCACTGTGCTTATTTTTTACGCAGCATAAACTGACCTGCATCAATCAAATTGTCAAAGCCATATACCTGGAAGTATCAAAAACACAGCATACCAAAATGAAACAGATTTTCTGCCCCCCCCCCCCCAAAAAAAACCTGCTGCATGTATACTACTTGGGAATCCTACCTAATAATTCAGTTTCTATGTGTTGCTTTCCAGTGCATGTTTTGTACATATACAAGATGCACGTAAAATTAAGATGAGATAGATATGTATCCAAACATCTACTGGCCTGAAAATGCAACTTCTTGTAGTGATTTTCTTATATGGTCATGGCATTAGCTGGATTCTGCGGTAAGCAATCTGTTCTTCTCTGATCAGATTAGAATTGTCCTCTTTGTAAGGCCGGCGTCTCCTTCCAGTAATGTTGAGTGGAGCAGATGGGTGTGTGACCTGTGGGGCTGCCTTTCCTGGGATAGGAGTCCTATTTCTGAATCTGTGTTATTTGAACTGTAGATGTCAGAGGAGGTCACCGCTGTGTAATGTATACCGCCTTCCTGCCGCGCAGCACATACCCAGCCCGGCCGGCCGAGGCATCTGGCCCAGAACAGACTTCCAGTAACTATGACTTGTGACCAGAAAACTGCAAATCCGGTGGACATGTGTCATCACACTATGACGCTCGTGAAACGTGCAGATGGTGCGACCGCTGTATGTTTTATCCATAAAGATCGTACTCCCTTATCTGAATACATTACAATATGTATTTATTGCCACCAATGTGATGTGCTATGGAAGACAGAATATATGACCGTTTATTCGACCATATTGGCATGAAGCGTAATTTACTCGTATTGATGAAGCAATAACGATGGCCATTGCTTTATTTTCTTGTCTCTAGTGAAGAACTTATAAGGCCTCATTCACACATCAGTATTTTACTTCAGTGTTTGTATACTAAAACCAGGAGTGGAACTTACAGAGAAACTATGATTGAAAGATTGACGCCTGTTTTGTGTTTCGGAGACACTCCTGGTTTTGGCATACAAATACTGATGTGTGAATAAAGCCCAAAACAGACTCACCAGAGAAGTTAATTAAGCGTTCTCCTGTCGGGAGACGGCCACTACCAAGGAGCCAAATAGCTAAATAATAATGCATCCTGTAACAAGTGTTGTTTGGTGATTTTATTAATTAGCCATGGTCTGTTTGCCACCTTAATGGAGCCGAGAGTTCAGTAGTGTAATTACCAGCCTGAGTCTGTAGTGGCAGGATGACAGCTGAGCGTCCATTGGGGGATGGGTGAGAACCTCTTGTACAAGTGTCTTGTCGCTCTTATCCTACCACTGTTCTATTGAAGCCTCCAGTCTACAAAGGATAAATAATATTTTCACGTTGGGTTTGGACATCGTGCTGTTTTGCTGTCCATTTGTACTTTGTTTTATTGATCAGTACAGTTTGTTCTAATATACGTACACATTGCCTTTGGGTCTTCAAAAGCTGCTTGATCAACATTTGCCGGAGAAGAAATGTGGGTTTAATAAAATGTATCCAGGGGTGACGAATCCCTGTTCACACCAGGAGCTACTTTTGTTTCTTTTTTACATCAATAGAAGTAAAAAAAAGAAAAAAAAATTGGCACCAGTAGCAAACTTCTAGATGCATTGGCCACCTGGCTCCGGAGACTTGTCTGGCCTTGGCTTATAATTTCTTTTAGCATTTTATCAAGTCTGTTTAAAGTGTTAATAATCATGCCTCCCCCCAAGGGATTGGAGGTTAATCTTCAAGGACCCACAGTCATCTTGAGAACCGTCTTTAATGGGGTGGAGGTGTACATGTACAGCCTCTGCTCCATTTAGTTTCTATGGGACAGCAAAATAGAGTACAGTGCTCATCTGTTTCCAGCTGTCCCATACGCAATGAATGGAGCGGTGGCTGAGCCTTGTGCCCCCTCACTCCATTCATGCTGAGGGGCGCAATCCCATTCTCGGGAGTCCAAAGCTCTGCTCTTGGCATTGCTGGTAGTCCCTGCCATCGATCCCCCTGCAATCAAGCTATCCTCTATCCATGGGATACTTTTTTTCAGGGGGTGGGGGTAGGGAAATCTTTTCCATGAAGGTCTAAATTTAGGTTTACTTTTTTTGTTGTTGTGAATAATAGTAATAACTTTATATAGCTCTTATGTGTTCCGTAGCACAATTGAGAGGGTACATGTACTAACAATATCAGACATCATAGAATAACACATAAGGGTATCACTCGCCGAGTATTTGCTGCAGATTTTCCTGCTCCACAAACTAGTGTTGGCCGGAAAAGCTGCGTAAAGTAGACATATTTTTGCATGCGTTTTTCATGCGTCTTTTGTTGCATTTTTTCCCCCATTCACTTGAACGGGTAAAAAAAATGCTGCAAAAACTCAAATCCGCAAGGAAAAATTAAGCAGCCTGTGCATGAGATTTCAGAAATCTTGTTCATTTTGCTGGTACTGTACAGTGCACCGCTTTTTTACCCTTGAAAAAGGCGTAGAAAAAAACCTGCAACAACGTAGTGTATGAACTAGTCCTAATTCTACAATGTAAAGGAGGAGTGAGGGCCCTGCTCGCAAGCTTATAATCTATAAGGAAATAGTGATGACACACAGGCTAAAAAGTGCTGGGTAATGAGACCTTACACAGCGGCATTCTAACAGTTTAGCAGATTATGAGATAAAGGGTTCAGATGAAGATGACCTGGTTCCTTAGTGCGCTCTCAGAACCATTGCTATACTTCAGCAAATCTTCAGATAGCACCTTGATTATTCATGTTTGCTTAAAGGTGCAAGTAAAATGAGGAATATAAATAGAGTAATGACCAGAGATGAGCAAACCCGAACTTTAAATTTTCCAGGTCAAAAGTTTGGGTCTCTATTGATTTCATTGGGGTTCAGGTTCAAGTTCGGGTACAGTTCTCGTACACAAATCGAACTTTAGACCAACGTTCGGTCGGGTACCAGACCCTGTACTTCCATGGTCCGATCATCCCTAGTAATGACAGTTCTTTATGTTCCATTTTGAGCTTTCACAGATGAGACACATGGTCAAATCCCAGAAGATTTTATTTATCTCATTTTAAATCATACGTGTAAAACTCTGGCCCGTGGGCCAAATCTGGCCTTCAGTGGGATTTTTGGCTCGCGACGTCATATGGAGGACTATGTGGGGCCCATTATACTGTATGGAGGACTATGTGGGGCCCATTATACTGTATGGAGCACCATGTGGGGCCCATTATACTGTATGGAGCACCATGTGGGGCCCATTATACTGTATGGAGCACCATGTGGGGCCCATTATACTGTATGGAGCACCATGTGGGGCCCATTATACTGTATGGAGCACCATGTGGGGCCCATTATACTGTATGGAGCACCATGTGGGGCCCATTATACTGTATGGAGCACCATGTGGGGCCCATTATACTGTATGGAGCACCATGTGGGGCCCATTATACTGTATGGAGCACCATGTGGGGCCCATTATACTGTATGGAGCACCATGTGGGGCCCATTATACTGTATGGAGCACCATGTGGGGCCCATTATACTGTATGGAGCACCATGTGGGGCCCATTATACTGTATGGAGCACCATGTGGGGCCCATTATACTGTATGGAGCACCATGTGGGGCCCATTATACTGTATGGAGCACCATGTGGGGCCCATTATACTGTATGGAGCACCATGTGGGGCCCATTATGCTGTGTGGAGCACCATGTGGGGCCCATTATGCTGTGTGGAGCACCATGTGGGGCCCATTATGCTGTGTGGAGCACCATGTGGGGCCCATTATGCTGTGTGGAGCACCATGTGGGGCCCATTATACTGTACCAGCAAACCATTATGTTAATATAACTAAATTATCTGGAACCAATGAAAACTAGTTGGGCGATCCATTAGAATCCAGAAAGAAAATTATTTGATAATTACATTTTTTTTTTTTGGTGCTAAAAGTTTTGGAAAAATAATTGCATAAACATACAATTGCATCTGATCATCAGAAGCACTTTGGACCATGTATTCTGTTGTTGCAGTGGCCAATCATCTGCCTGAACAGCGCACGCAAAATACCGTAAGATGTATGGCAGATTCCTACACACGGCAAACTGTACAACCTCACTACACTGGCACCAGAAAATAACCGCAGGTAAATCAGAAACCCAGGATTATTGGACTCATCCATATCAGACTGATCATTTCAAACAGGGATGTCAAACTCAAATACAGAGGGAAAAAATTAAAAACTTGGACATAGTCGCAGGCCAACTTTGATACTTATTAAAAAAAAGTGTACAACTGAGGAAGTTTTTCCTTATCTTACTACATAAAGAGCTTAATGTTGAGGTGAGTTCCGAGAAAAACAACAGCTGCAATTATTTCAGTAGGCCAGAGGGGCAGCATACAGAGAGATTTCCACGCCATCAGCCTTGGGCAATTCACTTTTTGAATTGGCGAACGTCTCTGTAATCTTATGAATGCATTTTATTTTTGTTTTCTATAATGCCATTTACTTATTAATTAAGACAACTTTGTTGTTTATTGTGTAAAAAGGCTGAAAGTGAATAAACATGGGTAATTTGAGTTAGTTTTATATTCTGTAGAGCACACTTTTCTAGCTTCCGAAACTTATTTGTTTCGGAACTTGGGCTGCTAGTCATCTAATATGGAAACAAACTTAAAGGGGTTGTCCCACAAAGTACATTTTAATTAATAAATCTTAAGAAACCGACCACATGACCGGAGCATTGGGTATTTCCTCGAGGGCAGGGGCATGCAAAGAAATCATGGTGTCCCATAGCAGAAGTTCTAATTGAGCCATCCATACAGTATAATGGGCCCCACATAGTCCTCCATACAGTATAATGGGCTTCACATAGTCCTCCATACAGTATAATGGGCCCCACATAGTCCTCCATACAGTATAATGGGCTTCACATAGTCCTCCATACAGTATAATGGGCTTCACATAGTCCTCCATACAGTATAATGGGCCCCACATAGTCCTCCATACAGTATAATGGCCCCACATAGTCCTCCATACAGTATAATGGGCTTCACATAGTCCTCCATACAGTATAATGGGCTTCACATAGTCCTCCATACAGTATAATGGGCCCCACATAGTCCTCCATACAGTATAATGGGTTTCACATAGTCCTCCATACAGAATAATGGGCCCCACATAGTACTCCATACTGTATAATGGGCCCCAAATAGTCCTCCATACAGTATAATGGGCCCCACATAGTCCTCTATACAGTTTTCACTATGGAAGACGCATTAGAAATGGGCTCTCCAGCGCTTGTAATAAAAGTAAACTCTTCTGTATTCATCCACTGTTAAAATGTACTGTTTTGTGGTTCCAGACACACAGAAATACTGCCTCGGTTTAAGTCCTAGAAAGGCAATTTTCCATATCGGAAATGAAAGAGAATGTCTATATAAATGTTTCTATGTATTTGCAGTAATGCAGATTATATTAACTGTATTCGAATAAACCACCGAGTTTTGTTGAAAGTTCTAGTTGGTCTTCAGCATACAGAAAGGGTTAAGCATTGAAGTATCATAATATTTTAACACTATTGTCCCTAAATTTGCCCCACGCTTAATAATGTGATAATCTAGCCAGAAGCTCGTGCAGAAAGCATATGGTCTCTTTTACACACTGAAATGGAGAACTGGTCAGACTTGTTTGCATTGTCTAATTAATACATACTTAATTAGGGCATCTTAATTATCACTTGGAGAACGAGGGAAATCGCATGTAATCTGGTGACATATGGGAGAGGATAGATGTGACATTCTAATAAACAGAACGCGAGTAACTTGGCTTGAAATGTCCTCGCCACATGATGTGTGACTGTTCTACTGGAAGAAACGGGCCGTGCAGGACACCTACCAGGGCTGGCTGGGCTTTTTGCTGAGCCTTACCTATAGTTTTTACTATTTGTCATAATTCAAGACTTGAGCTTTCATGTATATAAGGAGGTTGTGCGAATCCACCGCCTCCTTGGTTCCACCAGTCTTGGTTAGCTGTCCTGCAGTGATTTATTTGACTACCGCTGCAGCTAATCACTTGCTTTAAAGGTCACATTCTAACCCTGATATCACTACTAATGAAAGTGATTAGCTTTGGTGGTCATATGCAAATATTTTTAATGTCCTCATTGACAGACTGCTAAGAAAGGCCAATGGAGCGGCAGAGAAGTTGAGAATGTGTTGGGTTTTTTTTTTCGTTTTTTTTTTTCCCCACCGTGCTTTTTGGCACCTTATGGGTATGTTCACACGTCACTTTTTTCCGCACATTCTTGCCATGAAAAACTCAGCATTTTATTGTCCCAGCAAAGTGAATAAGATTTGAAGCCGTTTCAGTTCTGCAGCATGTCAATTCTTTCAGCATTTTTGCATTGTTTTTCACTCATTCTAATGCTGCATTCTTCCCACCAAGAGACCCCTTTTTGATGCAGAAATATCTGTGGCAAATACCTGTGTGCCCATGCCCTAAGATAATTGGCAAAATCCCTTTAAAATCATGACTTTTTTCCGATGATAAAAATCTGTCCTAATCACACATCTGCCGTGTACTTTACAACAGTATGTTATATATGTTATGTGATATCATATCTGTGTGGATGTCTGTGCCTGATTTAGTAAAGTGCTTTCTCGGAGCTTGCACCTAATTTTCCCTTTATCCTATATAGAGCTGATTTAAATCAATAAATGAAAATGATATTTTAAGCTCTTGGCGTGATGAAAGCTTTCTGCCTATACATACACTGATTTTATTGTCACTGGATGGAGCCTTGTTCGTCAGTTTGAGTAATGTCCTCTTTCTGTAATAGCCAGGTTGCCATGGAAAAGCCAGAATAGAAAGGTTTAGCTAAACAAACAGCATCTTGATCTTCCTTACCCTCCTCCAAATGCACATTCACTTCATTTCCTTCTTATGTCACCCTTGACTTCAGGCACGGAAAAAAAACCTCAATCTTTTAATGTATATATAATATATGTGTGTGTGTGTGTATGTGTGTATGTGTGTATATATATATATATATATATATATATATACAGTACAGGCCAAAAGTTTGGACACACCTTCTCATTTAAAGATTTTTCTGTATTTTCATGACTATGAAAATTGTACATTCACACTGAAGGCATCAAAACTATGAATTAACACATGTGGAATTATATACTTAACAGAAAAGTGTGAAACAACTGAAAATATGTCTTATATTCTAGGTTCTTCAAAGTAGCCACCTTTTGCTTTGATAACTGCTTTGCACACTCTTGGCATTCTCTTGATGAGCTTCAAGAGGTAGTCACCGGAAATGGACTTCCAACAATCTTGAAGGAGTTCCCAGAGATGCTTAGCACTTGTTGGCCCATTTTGCCTTCACTCTGCGGTCCAGCTCACCCCAAACCATCTCGATTTGGTTCAGGTCTGGTGACTGTGGAGGCCAGGTCATCTGGCGTAGCCCCCCCATCACTCTCCTTCTTGGTCAAATAGCCCTTACACAGCCTGGAGGTGTGTTTGGGGTCATTGTCCTGTTGAAAAATAAATGATGGTCCAACTAAACGCAAACCGGATGGAATAGCATGCCGCTGCAAGATGGTGTGGTAGCCATGCTGGTTCAGTATGCCTTCAATTTTGAATAAATCCCCAACAGTGTCACCAGCAAAGCACCCCCACACCATCACACCTCCTCCTCCATGCTTCACGGTGGGATCCAGGCATGTAGAGTCCATCCGTTCACCTTTTCTGCGTCGCACAAAGACACGGTGGTTGGAACCAAAGATCTCAAATTTGGACTCATCAGACCAAAGCACAAATTTCCACTGGTCTAATGTCCATTCCTTGGGTTCTTTAGGCCAAACAAGTCTCTTCTGCTTGTTGCCTGTCCTTAGCAGTGGTTTCCTAGCAGCTATTTTATCAGGAAGGCCTGCTGCACAAAGTCTCCTCTTAACAGTTGTTGTAGAGATGTGTCTGCTGCTAGAACTCTGTGTGGCATTGACCTGGTCTCTAATCTGAGCTGCTGTTTACCTGCGATTTCTGAGGGTGGTGACTCGGATAAACTTATCCTCAGAAGCAGAGGTGACTCTTGGTCTTCCTTTCCTGGGGCGGTCCTCATGTGAGCCAATTTCTTTGTAGCGCTTGATGGTTTTTGCAACTGCACTTGGGGACACTTTCAAAGTTTTCCCAATTTTTCGCACTGACTGATCTTCATTCCTTAAAGTAATGATGGCTTCTCGTTTTTCTTTACTTAGCTGCTTTTTTCTTGCCATAATACAAATTCTAACAGTCTATTCAGTAGGACTATCAACTGTGTATCCACCTGACTTCTGCACAACACAACTGATGGTCCCAACCCCATTTATAAGGCAAGAAATCCCACTTATTAAACCTGACAGGGCACACCTGTGAAGTGAAGATCATTTCCGGTGACTACCTCTTGAAGCTCATCAAGAGAATGCCAAGAGTGTGCAAAGCAGTCATCAAAGCAAAAGGTGGCTACTTTGAAGAACCTAGAATATAAGACATATTTTCAGTTGTTTCACACTTTTTTGTTAAGTATATAATTCCACATGTGTTAATTCATAGTTTTGATGCCTTCAGTGTGAATGTACAATTTTCATAGTCATGAAAATACAGAAAAATCTTTAAATGAGAAGATGTGTCCAAACTTTTGGTCTGTACTGTATGTATGTATATGTATATATATATATATATATATATATATATATATATATATATATATATATATATATATATATATATATATATATATATATACACATACACACACACACACACACACACACACACACACACATATGTTATATATACACACACACATATATGTTATATATACACACACACATATATGTTATATATACACACACATATATCACATACATATGTATATATAAAGTGAATTAATGAGCACCCCTGCATTGTAAAATACCAGTGTTTGGGTGTGGTGGGGGCCGTCCCTCCTCCCTAAAATGCTCGGGGTTGTCCGTTTTCCAGGAACCCCAATCTACGTTAGTTCTAGCCGCTTTGGCACAATGCTTTTCTTGCTGCAGTTCCTTTGTGTGTCAAACAGTACATAGCTGTCAATTAGCCATAAGAAAGCCCTGTTGTCTTGTCTTCCTATGATAAACACCAACAGATAGCGGTGTGTATTCATAGATGTAAAAATAATGAATAACCTGATCAAATCTGATGATCAATAACTGGCAGAATCGCCACTACTTCATTGCTACCTCTTATTGCCAATAGATTAAACCTATTCCTTCCTAGAGCTCATGCATTGGAGACCTAATTGCTTTATTTCAGGAATCATTAGTAGATATATACAGTATAATGGTGGTTTACTTGTCACTAGATTCATGCTGCCCGAAGCCTGAGCAGCATGAATCGGGATCTGGCAGTGCGATTGCAGCCAAGTATCTCATTGTCTGACATCCTGCAGCTTGTCAGACAAAACAGTATGAAAAGTAGGTTTAGCTTCAGGAGGTAGAGACCTGACTTTTACAATGGGGGTGACCCTACATGCCTGACAGTGTCCAATCAGTGCTCTTAGTGTCAAACTGTATGTTCACACCCCTTTGACAAAGGAAATGATTTTTAGGAGACATAGCAGAGGAACGATACATTTTATAGTTATGAGTCAATATTATTCAGCATTATTTAATGGTGATAGTAAGTATCTATTACAACAGCCTTATGTATTACTGTTTTAGGCTTGAGAAAGGACATTTGGCTGAAACGTTGCTTTATTTTTGTCTCTTCACTGTTGTAATATTTTAAATATTTTGGAATAAAGATTGGATTTTTACAAGGATCTATATGATGCCTCAGATATCTTTTGGATTTAGTTAAAGAAATATCAGGACTGGTGGCAGCTTATCTTTAAAGATATAGTCAAATATGTTACTTTTTGAAATACAAAATGTTCCTCTCTAGCTGCACTCCTCAACATTGACATCATAACACTAAGAAGGAAAAGTTATATAATTAAGCATGCTATCAGTCAGGTTATTAATGGTTGTCTGTATGAGTATTCTATTACGCTGAATGCACTTGGGCGCATAAATCATCAAGATCTGCTGCTGGTAGCTCCCTTTGCAATTGTCAACGTTGTGACGTTCCAGATGGCAGACAATTCCAGAGATGCTCCAGGTTTTAAGTGCACATTAGGCCACACAGGCTGCTCACAGTAGCACGAGCAACACGTGGCCTGATGTTACCATGTTGAAAAACCGCTCTTAGGACACTTTAGAGAAATGGCCATACCACTGGTTCCACGATTGTTCCATTCTGTACTGTAATTGAAACCGCACGTTATATGCCAAGCCTAAGGAGTCAATGTCTACATAAACTATCTGAAGACATGAGCACAATATTGTCATGCAAGGTGTGGGAAAGACTAAGTGCAACACGCAAGGAAGAGCGGAATGGAGCCTAGACACTAGAGAAAGGGGGAGTGGAGGACTTTCTAGGCTGATCTGATATCATCCTGACTCCCCTATCGTCCCTATATTGGTTCCTCACCAATCGCCACACAGGAACCTAAACCCTGTATTTTCCTAGAGCTTGGCCCTGGATAAGGAAGGGGGGTGATGAGCACTAGTCAGTCCTCACTAACAACTAAAGACAACAAGGGAGAAAAACACGGGGGAAAGTAACTTAGCTTGAGCTGACTTCAGAGAAACTACACCACATGTCCTCCTAGCACCTGAGAGGAAGCAGACTGCAATAGCACCAAGCCTTCACAGGGGAACCTGTGAATATCACGGGCGCCTCCCTGTAGCAAGCAAAGTATTTAAACACCTAGGCCTGGGTGTCAATTAGCAGGAGGGAGGTAGCTGCTGGGTCCTAGAGTGAGACCGATCTAAGAAGGTGTCGGTAATGCCAAACGAACAGATCTTCTGCAACCAACTGCAGGGTACACAGAGCTCATGAATATGAATGATCACCTGGCAGCAGGTTTACTAGTTCTCTAATGATCTCCTGTTGATAAAACAGTGGTTTAATCAAAATTTCACTAAGCAGCCCAGTTAGGCCTCATTCACACTTCAGTTTTTCTCGTCCAATTGCTATAAGTGTTTTTCACGGATATCACTCATACCTAGTATAGTCGATGGGGCTGTTAACATCCTATTTTTTTTTTTCCTCGGACCAAGTGGTCCATACAAAATCGTAGAGAAATGTCCGATATTCATCCAAGTGTCTTATCAATATCTGCAATGCAAGTCCATGGGTCCATTAAAAAATCAGACAGCACTCGGATGCCATCCATGTAGTGTCTGTATTTCACTGATTGATGGGGGGGGGGGGGGGAGTTATTTTCTATGTATCAGAGAAAAACAGACATTACTCATTTGTCAGTCTGTTGAAAATCACTGATAAAACACGGTCTGTTTTTCTCGTATGTGAAAAAAACTGATGTCTGCATGAGACCTAAATGACACATCACTGGAATCGGGGTCTCTGACTCTACATTTTGCTTCTTTCAGATTAAAGCAAACCAGTCTTCAAGGATATGCATATTAAACTAAATGTACGGACAATTTGCGCTTGTACAGATAGATCTCGCAGTGGGCTTCAGTAAAATGGTACTGGTAGTGGTGATCTCAGCTCGTCGTCTGCGCATGTGTCAGCAGCGGTGCCATTTTCTTGAAGACTGCCAGGAGATCAATCTGCGCAAGTGCAGCCCATGGCTAGGATGGCGCAGGGGTTAAATTTAAGTATGGAAGAGGTTAAAGACACCAGAGGCCATGGCAGAACTGAGACCAAAACTTCAAAACTTCTAATGATGATTTTAAAAACAACCAGGCTGCGGATTTCTTCACTGAATGTATGTATTAAATCCGTATAAGAGTGCCAGTGTGGGCATGCCTTTAGTTTAAAATGCATAACCCTGACAGGTTCTCTTTAAAGGAAACCTGTCATGTCATTTGTATAATTTAAACTGTCTCCTGTATTAGCCAGCTTGCTCAGTGTGTTTGTGACATTACCTGTGCTTGCGCCGTGATGCGCAACTCCTCTGCGTGCGGCTCGACGCTGTGCTTAGTTCACAGCTTCACTGACTGCTCACATGCGTGGACCCCAGGCATAATGTGCAAGCGCTGATTAATCTTACGCATTGCGCAAGCACAGGTAATGTCACAAACACGCTGAGCAAGCTGGCTAATACAGCAAAGTGCACAAGCGCGGAATTAGAATTCAAATTGAATGAGCGGCGACCAGCATGACTAAATACAGTAAAGAACACCTCTATGACTGAACCAGCAAGTAAGTTATAAGTATATAAAGTGCTTTTGGCAAATGACTAAGCATATTAGTGATACACATTGCATCACGAACAACAACCTGGGGACAATTTAAATTATACAAATGACATAATGGGTTGCCTTTAAGTGGCAAAAACCTGGTGACAGACTCCTTTTTAAGAGGCCTTCACGAGGGAACATCACACCGGTCCTACTTCTAGGGGCTTGGGGTGCTGTGGCATAATCTATGGCAATCGTACACCTTTAGTCTCGGCATTAAATTAATTTGGTCATTGATCCAGTAGTATGGCCATTTCTCCTAAGTGTCCCTGGAGCTATTTTTCAACACCACGCTAGGCCTGCATGTTCCTGAAGCTGCTGTGAGCAGCATGTATGTTCTAAACATGCCAGCATGGCCTGCAGCCTCTCCAGACTTGTATCCCTTCAGGTCATAACTCGACAATTGTAAAGGGAGCTGCCAGCAGTGGATCTTGAGGATTTGCGTGTCCAGGTACATTCAGAGTGGCAGAACATTCCTCAGACAATCATTAATATCCTCACTGATTGCATGCGAAGACATGTAAAAGTGTGTGTACTTCTGCGTGTGGCGCTTAATGTGTTTGGAAAAGTTTGTTTTTTGTTTATTTGCACATCATTAACATTTCTATCAATCCTTGATTTCCACAACTCCATGGATTTTCATTCTTCATGTTGCATTTTAAATTTTGAGGAGTGTATATTTGACCTTTTAATAATTGTACCTTCTGTGAAGATATGCAATAAAAACCTTTTAATTGATTTTTTTTTTTGAGAACAGAAGTTCTCAGTTTAAAGTGTCTTTTTTTTTTTTTGCGTGCTTAGAACAAACAGGTTAATAAAATTGTAATATTTCAAAGGGTAGTCCCTGCCTTTTTCCAATTTACCATCTGTGGCTAATCACACATAGATGGTCAGCCACGGAACGGCGAGAGCCCAGCTCTGCTCTTGCCAGTGTAAAATCAGCACATATTGTCTGTACTGAATAATCCAGATACATGTCTCTCCAATGGTAAATATAATACATAAACTACTATTCTAAATAAATGCGTTATTTTGAGTTGCAGTTAGTAGGGTATTACCGTATGTATTGTGCTCCGTGACTAACCTAGTAGTCTTTAGAATGCAATAAATACCGTCTGTAATTTTTGATCTCCTGTAGCCATGTAATCCTTTGTGTAAATCCTAGAACAAATCATACACGCTAGATAAATGTTGGTAGGGTTTGCCAGTAGTCTAATGTGTATGAGAGCAGCTGCTCGACTGTCCTCATTGTATACAGGGCTCACATATCTGGATCTTTGACCATCACCACCACCTCGATTTTGCTTGACTTTTAGTGGGAAAAAAATTGTGACTTTATGACCAGACCTATGTGAAGGTCTCTCAAGTCTTGTTAAAGTAGTCTTTTGCTTCCTCCTAGTTTTGTCTGCAGTTAAAATGATATTGAATGTTCCCATTCTGTCGCTGGGGACAGATACCCTTAGGGATTCTTATTTCCCTTTGTTCTTTGCTTGTATTATAGAGGAGTTGGGAACAACTCCTGGCGCCAATTCTCCAATGAATTTTCATGGATAGTCTCCTCCACATGAGACAGGATGAGACTCTTTTCTTGAAAGTCAGTTAAAGGGCTGATGGACAGACATGCAAGTCAACACTGCAGGGGTTATGGGGTTGGGGGGTGTTCACACATTGTTTCCAAAAAAAGGGTAAAAAAGGCTCCTAGGGTCATGACATTTATCCTCAACGATGGGCCCGTGTAGTAAAACTTTATTATAGTCTTTTTTTTTTCTGTTTGTGAACTTTTGGTTCATTAAGTGTGAAGTCTTTATTTTAGTCCTTTAGCTATGCAGCATACCCTATTTTTCTTTCTACTTATTCTCCTTATCAGCAATGCTTGAAGGACCTGTGTTGTACTTGCTATAAATCACATAAATGTATGTGGTTAGGTCATAGGATGTGGCGCTTAGTCATACTGCAATGGTTATTCCAGATACTAGAGACTTGTAAAATGTGCTAATATACTGAGAGAGGTTATGGATAACCTGTATGTTACTTTTTATTCTTTGTAAAACCCTGCTCTAGTCTGTGTTACTTTCCGGAAAATGGATTGTAAACTCTACCAGGGGTAAAACATCATGAAATTATATCCAATTACCCCACCTAAAATACTGTAACGTGAGCAAGTGCCTTTTTGATAGGTTATATATCTATATCTTTCTGTTAGTAAGTGGGAGATAAATGAGTGTGCCTAGAGAAAATATGTGGTTAGAGTCCCATCATAATATTACTGTAAGGAAAAAAATGTAGATATACAGTACAGACCAAAAGTTTGGACACACCTTCTCATTTAAAGATTTTTCTGTATTTTCATGACTTTGAAATTTGTACATTCACACTGAAGGCATCAAAACTATGAATTAACACATGTGGAATTATATACTTAACAAAAAAGTGTGAAACAACTGAAAATATGTCTTATATTCTAGGTTCTTCAAAGTAGCCACCTTTTGCTTTGATGACTGCTTTGCACACTCTTGGCATTCTCCTGATGAGCTTCAAGAGGTAGTCACCAGAAATGGTTTTCACTTCACAGGTGTGCCCTGTCAGGTTTAATAAGTGGGATTTCTTGCCTTATAAATGGGGTTGGGACCATCAGTTGTGTTGTGCAGAAGTCAGGTGGGTACACAGCTGATAGTCCTACTGAATAGACTGTTAGCTGCTTTTTTCTTGCCATAATACAAATTCTAAGTAAAGAAAAATGAGTGGCCATCATTACTTTAAGAAATGAAGGTCAGTCAGTGCGAAAAATTGGGAAAACTTTAGAAGTGTCCCCAAGTGCCGTTGCAAAAACCATCAAGCGCTACAAAGAAACTGACTAAGATGATGACCGCCCCATGAAAGGAAGACCAAGAGTCACCTCTGCTTCTGAGGATAAGTTTATCCGAGTCACCAGCCTCAGAAATCGCAGGTTAACAGCAGCTCAGATTAGAGACCAGGTCAATGCCACAGAAAGTTCTAGCAGCAGACACATCTCTACAACAACTGTTAAGAGGAGACTTTTTGCAGCAGGCCTTCATGGTAAAATAGCTGCTAGTAAACCACTGCTAAGGACAGGCAACAAGCAGAAGAGACTTGTCTGGGCTAAAGAACTCAAGGAATGGACATTAGACCAGTGGAAATCTGTGCTTTGGTCTGATGAGCCCAAATTTGAGATCTTTGGTTCCAACCACAGTGTCTTTGTGCGACGCCGAAAAGGTGAACGGATGGACTCTACATGCCTGGTTCCCACCGTGAAGCATGAAGGAGGAGGTGTGATGGTGTGGGGGTGCTTTGCTGGTGACACTGTTGGGGATTTATTCAAAATTGAAGGCATACTGAACCAGCATGGCTACCACAGCATCTTGCAGCGGCATGCTATTCCATCCGGTTTGCGTTTAGTTGGACCATGATTTATTTTTCAACAGGACAATGACCCCAAACACACCTCCAGGCTGTGTAAGGGCTATTTGACCTAGGAGGAGAGTGATGGGGTGCTACGCCAGATAACCTGGCCTCCACAGTCACCAGACCTGAACCCATTCGAGATGGTTTGGGGTGAGCTGAGCCGCAGAGTAAAGGCAAAAGGGCCAACAAGTGCTAAGCATCTCTGGGAACTCCTTCAAGATTGTTGGAAGACCATTTCCGGTGACTACCTCTTGAAGCTCATCAAGAGAATGCCAAGAGTGTGCAAAGCAGTCATCAAAACAAAAGGTGGCTACTTTGAAGAACCTAGAATATAAGACATATTTTCAGTTGTTTCACACTTTTTTGTTAAGTATATAATTCCACATGTGTTAATTCATAGTTTTGGTGCCTTCAGTGTGAATGTACAATTTTAATAGTCATGAAAATACAGAAAAATCTTTAAATGAGAAGATGTGTCCAAACTTTTGGTCTGTACTGTATATAACACAGAAGAAGTATATGAACAAGAGAAAATGGGTACATTTGAGAATAATATTAGAGGTACCTGTGTATGTACCAATTATTAATAATGACCCAATTATGGACATATATTAAAGGGACCATCGAATATAATAAAGACTACTAAACCAAGAAAAAAATCCGAAACAAGGTCCAATATACATGAAACTATTTTATTTGTTCAAAAAGATAGTGTTTGCAAACGACAATGTGGTGAATGAGCAAGGGGTTAAAACCAACATACAACAAAGGGGGCGCCCCAGCAGTTATGCACAATATATTATGGTCAGTGGATTGGAGTAACCCACTGATTTAGCGTATCTAGACAAAATTAATCCGTAAAAAAAGATTATCCATAATGCAATATTGATGTACATCAGTGTAATCACATCATTAATAATACTGCATAAACATACATAAACATGGTAGAGTTCAAGATACTACAGTAGTCTGGCAGGGCAACTACAGCCAGAAAACTGTTCATGAGGTAGAATGATTGTCCCATATGGAATAACAGGCTGACCTGATAAGCCACATAATGTTAAGAATTGATAGTAATACTCACTGCCTGAAAATGGGAGACTGCTCTGCAATGGCGTTCACCCCGACGCGCGTTTCGGCGTCTAGCCTTCGTCTGGGGGTGGCGTCATTGTGTTTGGCCCCAGGTTAAAAATCAGCAGGGTCCAATAGAGTAACGGGGGTGCGTCCCCAACAACCAATCGATTTTGGGGGGCGTGGTGCTGCGCATGACGTACCGTAGCGTTCCCAGGCTGTCACGACAACCGCATCACATGGCCCGAAACGTCATGAGCGCGTGACCAGTCACGTGACTGGTCACGCGGTCCGACGCCGCAGACCACGATAAGATACAGCCGACGAGACACGCGCAGGGGGGCGCGGCCGCCATGCGCACCACCCATCAAAACAGCGAGCTTGATTGGACTAAAACGTAAAGATAGCAATCTCAGGTACTCGTATATAAATCAAAATAGTGGGGAAAGCCACCCCGCCTCCAAGGTGTGCACCAACATACATATAAAAAGATAACTGTCTCACAGTTATACAAATTATTAAGTAGTCAATATAGACAACATCTTAAAACTTATATTTCACATTAACATATAGTGATGCATCGTTCACCGTAGATATAATACAATAAAATTCTGGGGACACACTGACGATCAGAGAAAGGGGGCATAACTGATGTTTGACATGGTGGACAGCAGTGTGAGCAGCTTCTTCTTACCTCAGTCAGTACTCCTGGTATCTACTGTATTAGGTCAGAAAGACATGGTGGACAGTAGTGTGAACAGCCTCTTACCTCAGCACCCCTAGTATATCCAGTATTAGATCAGATGTACAGGGTGGACAGCAGTGTGAATGGCCTCTTCTTACCTAAATGCCCCTGGTATCTCCAGTATTAGATGAAAATATTCATTGGAAGCACATATTCCTACACATGAAGCTGTGGGGGATTCCTACTGCGCATGCTCACAGACATGTGCCTGTTGTACTAACATTCGTGTACATCTTTGTGTAAAAATGTCAAGACCGTGGCCATTATGATGTATAAAAGTAATTACCTCCAAAGACAAAACTATTGTCATTTGTCGATGGAACGTATTTAGTAATTTATATATAATGAATTTTTTTTTATATTCCCAGTAAACCCCTTTGTAGCCATGAACTGTGGATAGCTGTTGGCTGCACTGTTTGCAAAAAGCTATTCCTCCAAACTTTATAATAATCAGAAAAAAATCCAACATGCCTGATCCTTCTTTCATTTGAGTTAGATTACATAGTCACTAGATTTCTCTGAGCCTTATCTAATGTATATGGGCAGATTTTGGAAGAAACAATATAGAAGTGAACCATGGGAGTTCTCCGTTTTAAGTCAGACTTGACTTGTGACCATAGGTCCACTTTGTTAGTCTCTTAGCTCAAAATTGTGATAAAATCTTCAGGGTCTGTGTACAAGTTGCAGTTTTGTCGCTTTTTTTCTGCGCAGATTTGTCACAAAACCTGAAGGATTTCCTAATACCAGCAAACTGAATTAGATTCCTGAAGTCTCATGCGCACGTTGCTTGTTTTTTCTTGCAGATTTTCAGCAGATTTAAATCTGCAGCATGTCAATTCTTTCAGCATTTTTACTGCTGATTTCACTCATACAAAAAAGCATGTTAAAAAACATGTTAAAAACGCACCTATTTTTTCCTGCTAAGAGTTGTATAAATGGTGCAGAAATTTCTTATGCAAATACTTAATATGTGCACATACCCAAACAGTGATTCTGTGATAACATTTTCCGAAGAAGACATTATTTTGACTAGTGTTAACCAGTTGAAGTAAGTTTTGTTGCCCTCAGAACTTGGGCATTTACTTTAGGTAGCTGTCAGCTGAACGATTATTCTGTTGACTGTTCTCTTCCGTCTCCTCCGTACATAGGAAAGCTTGACCACGAGAGATCCACAGCTAGACTCACCTGATCTCCCTGCTGAATAAAAGAATTGGGTGATTGAATGCCAACGTTCCTTATGGCCATCGACATAATCTGTCGGGGGGATAGTCAAGAGGCCTCCATACACATTAGACTGTTGGCCAGTCCTGACAAAATCAGGTTCAGCCGACTTATCTAATGTGTATGGGGGGTTTATTATTATTGAGGGAAGAACACATTTGTAATGAAACCTTAGTGTTTCTTTGTTGTTGCCGCTCTATGTTCCTGTAAATGTTGTTTCTATGGCGGCTCATCACAATGCTGTGAAGGAACGGCCATGATATGGATCTGTATAGCCCTGGAGTTGCTGTGGCTCTGATCCTGTATGTCTGTGCGCTGAACTTCTGCCTCACTATCTGCTGATACTACAGTAGGGCACGGACCCTCCTGACACCATGTGCTTCTCGTCCTCCCCCTATGTGCAGCACTGTACATACCCACAGTGTGCTCCTTAGAAATGCAACTTGCTGAGCCCCGGGTAGCCATGGAAACGAGTGGCATGGGACTGCTGACTGCCCTCCCCCCTTCTATTATACACATGTCTGAGGAGGGGACGTGTGATTTGTGGCGTGTAGCTGGTAGCAGGGGGGCTGTTATTGTGCTTTGGGGGTATGCAACAGCTCTCTGATGGATGGGGGGAAGCTGACACATTATACAGGGTGAAGAAGCGCCATATATCACCGGGAATCAACCAGTTCGGCTGGGCCTGAGCATTGCATTTATTTACTTGCCTCTTTAATATGCTGAGGTTTCATTTCCATATTGACTGTAGGCCATATGCTGGTTTGTTGCTTTGATCTTACAATGAGGTGCGTCCTACCTGCTTGGCGAAAATATTTAATTCAGAAACTGGTAAAGGAAACCAGCCAAATCCCATCCATATTTAGCTGCTAACATACTTATTATGGTGCAGGGAATATATGATTTTTGTCATATTTATGACGCGGTTATAGATCAGGGTCCGCCCGTATAATATTTTTGTTGTTTCCTGGCATGATATTTTATTCTATACACAGAATAGGGCACAGTGTATAGCGGGAGGTAATAATTTTCTCTTCACTAGAATACTTGCTCTATCCCTTTGCTTATATGTTAGGAGATTGAATTCACAATATGCACCTAGTGGCCCATCCACTGCCTTAAGAAGCTGGAGAAATCGATCTAGTAAGGAGAGAGGCCTTGGGAAATGAAATTCCCTGTGGTTGCTCCCTCCATAGTGCCTGTATTCTGTCAGCAGGCTGTCGAAATAGCCTTCAGCGCTCCATGATTGCCTTCTTTCTCCATTGACAGATCTCATTCTCCTCTGTACCTTGATGTTGTGTGGGCCTCAGGATCTGCTGTGTGAATGAGGAGGGCTTATCCCAGGATATATGCTTAGAATTTATCATTGGAGATGGTCGGCTGAGTGTTACTGAAGGCAAATGCTAGTGGAAATCCTGGAGTGCAGTTTTTCCTCCTTGCTCCATGGCATTTTTTTCTCCAGAGTTCCTGCTTGCCCTTCTTCTCCTCCTTTAGTTATCACACAGTCGCAGAGCATTCAGAAAGCTGCCATTAAGCAGCGCAATGAAATGGTTGATCTATGTCGTGGTGATATCATCTGTAAATATGTAAGCGCATTATTACAGAAAGCATTTTTCTTCAATCATAAAGTGGGTTTGAAGGTGACCTCTCCACTGATAAGTAGTCTAGTATGTGCTAGGCATAATGTATGCAGAAAATGAGATTTATAGGTTGATGTAAAAAATATGTTTAAGGAAAAATCATGCTATACAGTGTTACAAGATAGAAAAAATGATTTGGGTTTCTGGAGAACTTTTTCCAAGGGCTGTGGAGTCTGAGTCTGTGTCCATTTTGGTGGAGTCAGTATAAAATGGGCCGACTCAGACTCCTAAAATATATAATAAATTGGGTACATTAGTACAATGCAGGATGTGCTGTAAGTTTTTTTCAAAAGAATTTGGGAAAGTTCTGAAATGTCCTATAAATATCTGTTCTGTTCCTGATGTAAGGATCTCTGCTTCTAGTTGAGATGAATCTGTGCTGCACTTTATGTACATGCTCAGTACTGAGGCAGGGCTGTGGAGTCGGAGTCGTGGGTCAGGGAAATTGAGGAGTCTGAGTCGGTGATTTGGCTTACCAACTCCACAGCCCTGCATTTCGCTTTTCATTTTCTATGAGGCTGTTCCGCTGCAGAAACGCTTAAAAAACACTTGGTAGAAGGCCTGCTATGTTCCCCAATGATAATCTGCATGTGCTGTGCACATGCTGCGGAAATTTCCACCGCCGATTATTATTGCAGAAAAATCCGCAGCACTACCAATTATTTTGCGGAATCGCGGCGTTTTCGCCACCATTGACTTGCATTGGACCGCATGACATCCACATCACTGCATCTGCAGATGCGGATTCCATGCGTTTCAATGTGCGGATGGTATCTGGGTTTGGAGAAGAGGAGACTCTCCTCCAGACCCGGGTACCATAGTACCTGTAAAAAAAAGAATAAAATAACAAATATACATTATACTTACCTGCTGATGGCCCCCGGTGTTTTTAGCGATGCGTCATGGCTTGCCGGCAGCTCGCAATGGTCTAAAAAGGATCTGCCATGACCCATCACATGACTAAATGACGTCATGGCAGGTCCTTTTAGTCCACCGCGAGCTGCCGGAAAGCCAAGACGCATCGGATAAGGACACCGGGGGCCATTAGAAGGTAAGTATAATGTATATATATATATATATATATATATATATATATATATATATATATATATATATATATATATATATATATATATATATATATATATATATATATATATATATATATATATATATATATATATATATATATATATATATATTTTTTTTTTTTTACAGGTACTATGGTACTCTGGTCCGGAGAAGAGTCTCCGGTTGTCCATTAAAGGGGTTGTCCATTCAAAAGTGATAAGTCTGCAGTTACTCTGTGTAACTGCAGACATATGAATCCCCCCTGTGCACTGCGGGGATTTGCCAGTTTCAGACTCTGTAATGGAGAGTATGCATGTGTTATACATACCCCAGGCCAGTGGGCGTGGCCTCGCTCTCCATACACTTGTATTGAGCAAGGCCGCACCTTCTAGTCGGACGTGCCCACTGGCCCTCTGTGTCACTAGATGGGGTGTGGCCTCGCTCAAAACTAGTGTATGGAGCGAGGCGGTGCCGACAGGCCCAGGGGTATGTGTAATGCATACATACCCCCCAGTCCCAGGTCTCAAACCGGCAAATCCCAGCAGCGCACATGGTGTGACTGCAGACTTATAACTTTTGACCGGACAACCCCTTTAATTAAGCAGTAAGGCTATGTGCGCACGATCAGTACTTGCTTGCAGATATTTCTGCAGCGTTTCTGCAAGGTTCATCACCTCTTGGCAGCAAAAACGCTGCTGAAAGTCCTCAACGTTTTTGATGCACTGTCATGCGTTTTTGATGTGTTTTTGCCTGCAGATTTGCCATTCGGTTTTTCCAATGCATTGTATAGGAAAAACGCAGGCAAAAACGCAAAAAGAATGGACTTGCTGCTTCTTTAACACACATGAAATTCAGCAAGGAAAAATCCTGATCACATGCACAGATCTTCCAAAATGTCATAGAAAATGCTGGGATAAGGTTTGCAATGCGTTTTGGGGCCAAGTCCGCTCGGATTTACCACGTCAAAAACGCATAAAAAATGCATTGTGTGCACATAGCCTAAGGAGCGTTTTGGATCGGCGTCCTAGTCATTGGTGGACTCCGACAATGAATAGATGGTAAACGTCCATTCTGAGAAAACCTAAGATTGATGACATGCCAAGGCATGCAAGTAACTGCGTGTGGTGCTGATAATTTATTTTGTTACCATTTTTTCATCATTGACATATCATTAACATGTCTGTCGATCCTGTGAGCTTCATAGCTCCAAGACTAGTTCTTGTTGTTGTTGAGTAAACATAGAAAGCACTTCATGTTGGTTGCATTACTTTAGCAGAGCTGTTGAGTCTGTAAGCCAAACCTCCGACTCCGCAGCCCTGCCTCACGACTCCGCAGCCCTGCCTCACGACTCCGCAGCCCTGCCTCACGACTCCGCAGCCCTGCCTCACGACTCCGCAGCCCTGCCTCACGACTCCGCAGCCCTGCCTCACGACTCCGCAGCCCTGCCTCACGACTCCGCAGCCCTGCCTCACGACTCCGCAGCCCTGCCTCACGACTCCGCAGCCCTGCCTCACGACTCCGCAGCCCTGCCTCACGACTCCGCAGCCCTGCCTCACGACTCCGCAGCCCTGCCTCACGACTCCGCAGCCCTGCCTCACGACTCCGCAGCCCTGCCTCACGACTCCGCAGCCCTGCCTCACGACTCCGCAGCCCTGCCTCACGACTCCGCAGCCCTGCCTCACGACTCCGCAGCCCTGCCTCACGACTCCGCAGCCCTGCCTCACGACTCCGCAGCCCTGCCTCACGACTCCGCAGCCCTGCCTCACGACTCCGCAGCCCTGCCTCACGACTCCGCAGCCCTGCCTCACGACTCCGCAGCCCTGCCTCACGACTCCGCAGCCCTGCCTCACGACTCCGCAGCCCTGCCTCACGACTCCGCAGCCCTGCCTCACGACTCCGCAGCCCTGCCTCACGACTCCGCAGCCCTGCCTCACGACTCCGCAGCCCTGCCTCACGACTCCGCAGCCCTGCCTCAGTACTGAGCATGTATATAAAGTGCAGCACAGATTCATCTCAACTAAAAGTCGAGATCCTTAGATCAGGAAGAGAACAGACATTTATAGGACATTTCATAACTTTCCCAAATTCATATGAAAAATTTACAGCACATCCTGCATTGTACTAATGTACTCAATTTATTATATATTTTAGGAGTCGGTCCATTTTATACCGACTCCACCATGAATTTCTCCATATGCTTTTTACCATGGACAATGGAGTCTTCAGCTGTTTTATTCTCCCAAATTCTTGGTCACCTAGATATTATGTGAGGTGTAATTTACTTATGTGGCCTTCACATAAATGTCTTTAATGGTACTTGTCCAGGGCTTAGTGTGAATTCTGAGATGCCATTGCTGTAACTGTATGGCATGATTGAATGATTATTGTTCTGTCTAAATAAGCAGTTTTTGAGAAGTTGCCGTTGCTTGTCTTATTTAATAAGAATTGATTATGTGACATGTTTTAGTGTGACAGCTCTTCTCCCAGATCTATCTAACCACTGTCATGCTGGTTAAAGGAAATGCTGAGGGAAAGAGGGTGAGGAAGGACGCAGTCTGCCTGCCCTTACAGAGACTGCTTATGGGAGAACTGCTGAGTTGGTTGATTTTCATGGTGGGGAGAGGTGAGTTGGCACTGTGCCGCTGTACCATCCTCTGTCTTTGCTGTTGATTGCACTGTATGTTAAGTGTTATCTGTTCCCACTTTCATTGCTGAACAGATGTTCAGAATGCCAAAAGCAACATCAGCCTTTCTCATCCATTCTGTTCATGCAGGGACTGTTCATTTACACATGGTGCATTTCTGCAGACAGGCCATACAAAACAAAATCTTGTACTGTCCTAAGAGTAATCTGTTCCTTCACCTTTCTAGATGTATTAATTTGGATTCCTTTGGAACCCAAGCAGTTGTGTTAATGTGGCTAGTCTGAATGATATCCGATTTGACCAAGAAAAAAATGGTTGGGGCAATATTTTGAGCAATATTTTGAGCATCTGTGTTAAAGGGAATCATTCAGCAGGTTTCTGCTATGCAAGCTGAAGACAGTATGTTGTAAGGGTTAAAACACAATTTCAGCAATTCCTCTATCAAGCTCTGTGGTTTTGTTTGCTTGCAGTGATTGTTTTAGCACCAGGAGCTTATCATTGCTGGGACACAGCAGCACATGCCTGCTAGTCTGACACGCCCCCTCCTGTGATAGGCAGCTCATTGTCTATGGATATTGTACATAAGAACTTGGTGGTGGGCGGAGGCAGCTTCCTCAGCTCTGTTAGAGTTTAAATTTAAAAGCTCTGATTGTGTCAAAACTGCTGCACCCAGCATTCTACGTGATACAACGTTGGATTCAGCTTTCTTTGCCTACAGCAGTCTGCTCTCAGGTGATGTAGAAAAAAAAACCTGCTGACAGATTCCCTTTAATGAAACAATGGTTTCCTCTGGATGCAAAACTTCCCTTATTTAAAAAATGGATGCAGCTAAAGTAATTGAGAGGATGTAGTTTTTAGCTTCAACTATACAGATTTCTTTTGTAATCTGATTTTTAATAGTTTTTAACTTCTGTCTTGAAAAACCTAAAATATTCATTTTTCAATTCTGTATGTTTATCTAGACCTAACAGGCTAATGTGTAATGTAAAACCGAAAACATGGGCTTGCATACTTGTTAGTATGTTAATGGATACATTGTGTATTACACTATATTAACAGGTTTGCTGGCCCAAATTTTTGGTTTTGCTTTAGTTTCTTGTATTCAGTACATTAGGAGTTGCGGCCGCCTCCTTGGTCAGGTCCAGCTTTTTCCCTGTCCATTTTGAGGTCTGCACAAAGAGCATGAGTTACCATAGTAGGGACCATCCTGATTGGGTACACCTTGTGGCGGAGAGCAGGCTTTTACACTTTATTGATCAATAAAGTATGGAAGATTACTTGATTCATAACTGTGTACTTGTTGTGGGCAGTGAGTAGTGGGTCAAAGGGTCATTGTAATGCAGTATAGGTGGCTGCCTGGTATCTATTAAGAACTTGCGAATAGGGTTGATGGGAGCAGATATATACGCACAGGTCTTGCCGCTAATGAGTATTGTCACTACTGCCCTATTTTTTAATGATATCTTAGTTAGAGATTTTGCTTTAAAAATGCAATCTCCTAAATTATTATTTTTTTGTGTTGTTTGCAGGCTCAGCTTTCAGGACGTTCACCCCCTTCTACTTCCTGACGGAACCGGCAGACACTGTAACACTACGTGGAACGCCCGCTGTTTTAAACTGTTCTGTGTATGCTGAGCCAGCAGCAAAAATTGAATGGAAAAAAGATGGGACTTTTCTTAATTTAGTATCAGATGATCGGAGGAGATTACTTCCAGATGGGTCTTTGTTCATCACCAGTGTGGTGCATTCAAAGCACAACAAGCCAGATGAGGGGATCTATCAATGTGTGGCAACGGTGGACAGTTTAGGCAGCATTGTAAGCCGTACAGCGCGGCTATCTGTGGCAGGTAAGTGCTGCACATTGCAAAGCATAAAATGTGATATTGATCTTGTGTGAAGTGCAACATTGCTCAAATTTTAACAAAATATTTTATCTTCTTTCATTGGTTTTGCTGAATTATTCTAGAATATTGGGCCCCCAAAAATATATTTGTTAATGAAAAAATTGTGGGATCATCATTTAGTGTACAGTAAAAAACAAAGAATTGATAGGATAAATTGATATAATACAGCAGTATCCAAAGCTCCTTATTCCCACCATTGCACTGTATTTTTCTGCATTAGGCCTCATTCAGATGTCTGTGATTTTCACATATGCAAAAACTGGTCCAAGTTTCAATAGTGTTTTGGATCCGCGTTTCATCAGTATTTGGTCAGTGTATCCGTTTTTGTAATTCGTGTTTCATCAGCATTTTTTCATGTATGAAGAAAATAAATTGCAAACCTTCTCTTATTCATCACAGTGTTAATCATGAAGAGTGCGTGGATTACCTACTGGTGCCATCTATGTCCTTGATTTTCACTGGCCAATAGACTGGTAATTTTGATCCATGATACCAATCAAGAACAGACATGTCACCATAATTTTTTCATGTGTACACATTCCGCAAAAAAAAAAAGAAAAGTGAACAGCCCCATAAACTCTATTGGGTAAGTGTTCTATCCATAAAAGACATGGTGAGAACACACATGTGAAAAATGGACGTCTGAATGAGGCCTTATAAGGCATAGGAATTGGATGACGATGTAAATAAATAAAAATCAAGAAAGCCAAAAAGTTCCCTGTGTTTATATATATATATATATATATATAATATATATATATAATATATATATATATACATACACAGTACAGACCAAAAGTTTGGACACACCTTCTCATTTAAAGATTTTTCTGTATTTTCATGACTATGAAAATTGTACATTCACACTGAAGGCATCAAAACTATGAATTAACACATGTGGAATTATATACTTAACAAAAAAGTGTGAAACAACTGAAAATATGTCTTATATTCTAGGTTCTTCAAAGTAGCCACCTTTTGCTTTGATGACTGCTTTGAACACTCTTGGCATTCTCTTGATGAGCCTCAAGAGGTAGTCACCAGAAATGGTTTTTCAACAATCTTGAAGGAGGTCCCAGAGATGCTTAGCACTTGTTGGCCCTTTTGCCTTCACTCTGCGGTCCAGCTCACCCCAAACCATCTCGATTAGGTTCAGGTCTGGTGACTGTGGAGGCCAGGTCATCTGGCGTAGCACCCCATTACTCTCCTTCTTGATCAAATAGCCCTTACACAGCCTGAAGGTGTGTTTGGGGTCGTTGTCTTATTGAAAAATAAATGATGGTCCAACTAAACGCAAACCGGATGGAATAGCATGCTGCTGCAAGTGGCTGTGGTAGCCATGCTGGTTCAGTATGCCTTCAATTTTGAATAAATCCCCAACAGTGTCACCAGAAAAGCACCCCCACACCATCACACCTCCTCTTCCATGCTTCACGGTGGGAACCAGGCATGTCCATCCGTTTACCTTTTCTGTGTTGCACAAAGACACGGTGGTTGGAACCAAAGATCTCAAATTTGGACTCATCAGATCAAAGCACAGATTTCCACTGGTCTAATGTCCATTCCTTGTGTTCTTTAGCCCAAACAAGTCTCTTCTGCTTGTTGCCTGTCCTTAGCAGTGGTTTCCTAGCAGCTATTTTACCATGAAGGCCTTCTGCACAAAGTCTCCTCTTAACAGTTGTTGTAGAGATGTGTCTGCTGCTAGAACTCTGTGTGGCATTGACCTGGTCTTTAATCTGAGCTGCTGTTAATTTGCGATTTCTGAGGCTGGTGACTCGGATAAACTTATCCTCAGAAGCAGAGGTGACTCTTGGTCTTCCTTTCCTGGGGCGGTCCTCATGTGAGCCAGTTTCTTTGTATCGCTTGATGGTTTTTGCAACTGCACTTGGGGACACTTTCAAAGTTTTCCCAATTTTTCACACTGACTGACCTTCATTTCTTAAAGTAATGATGGCCACTCGTTTTTCTTTACTTAGCTGCATTTTTTCTTGCCATAATACAAATTCTAACAGTCTATTCAGTAGGACTATCAGTTGTGTATCCACCAGACTTCTGCACAACACAACTGATGGTCCCAACCCCATTTATAAGGCAAGAAATCCCACTTATTAAACCTGACAGGGCACACCTGTGAAGTGAAAACCATTTCCGGTGACTACCTCTTGAAGCTCATCAAGAGAATGCCAAGAGTGTGCAAAGCAGTCATCAAAGCAAAAGGTGGCTACTTTGAAGAACCTAGAATATAAGACATATTTTCAGTTGTTTCACACTTTTTTGTTAAGTATATAATTCCACATGTGTTAATTCATAGTTTTGATGCCTTCAGTGTGAATGTACAATTTTCATAGTCATGAAAATACAGAAAAATCTTTAAATGAGAAGGTGTGTCCAAACTTTTGGTCTGTACTGTGTATATATATATATATATATATATATATATATATATATATATATATATATATATATATATATATATATATATATATATATATAAATAATATAAATTTTATTTTTTTAATTACGATGTTTTATCAGAAATGTATGTATCATTACAATTCAGTCTTTTTTAAATTATATAATAGCCACCAAAGCACAACCAATAGATTGGCATTTACTGTAGACTGCAGCTTACTTCTCAGTTTGCTGTGTAGACTGGAAAAGTGTCAGCCAGGGGAGGTGGTATTTATTGGGGTATTTTCACCTGACATTTCTTGCATATCCCCCCCTTTAGATCCCACACCTATCCATAGAACTGAGCTCTGTCTTATGCGGCTGTGCAGAGGTGGTCTTGCATGCACACGCTCTGCATTCAAGTCTATGGAAGTTCAGAAAACAGCTGAGCAAAGATGGAACCCGCATAAGTATCTGAGATGGAATTGTAATGCTAGAGGACCTAAATAAGTTAGGATGGCGACTGGCAACCAGGGCTGTGGAGTCGGAGTCGTGGAGCCGAGCCCATTTTGGTGGAGTCGGTATAAAATGGACCAACTCTGACTCCTAAAATATATAATAAATTGGGTACAGTAGTTCAATGCAGTTTGTGGGGAATATTTTTTCATAAGAATTTGGGAAAGTCATGAAATGTCGTATAAATGTCTGTCCTATTCCTGATCTAAGGGTCTAGACTTTTAGCTAAGATGAATCTGTGCTACAGTAAATTTATCACTTAAACATGAGCCATGTATGAGGGAGTCGGAGTTGGAGTCTGTGTCATGGAAATTGAGAAGTTGAAGTCGGAGGTTTGGCTTACCGACTCCACAGCCCTGCTGGCAACACTATGTACACAGATAAGATTCTGTATGTGACTTCCCTGGTCTCTGGAGGAGAGATCTGGTGCTCCATCACTTCCTGGAAGCTGTCATAGTCCTTGGCATTTCCTTGATTAATAGATGCTGCCGTAGAGCAATTGCAGCCGGCTTCTATGTCTGGACAGATAATACAGGACAATATGGCTGCCCTAGAGAAGTTTTTTGAAAATAAAAAGACATAAATAGCTACAACAAAAATTGCATCACTTGTAAAGATGACTGTCGCAGACCATGTGTTCTTCCCGGTTGGCTACTGTGTAGTGGCATGGCTGACATGCTTCGGCCCTCCTATTCTTAATCCTCTATAAAGAAGTAACATATTGAGGCTAAATGTTGCAATAGACATTTTCTGAAACCTTTCCCCAGACTGAGCAGCCTCTTTCTGCTTGTTTGTATGTATGCATTTGTTTCTGCGATATGCACATACCTACAGTACCACACAGTATCTAGTGTAAGGCTATGTGCCCACGTTGCATTTATGAAGCAGAAAATTTCTGCTTCATTTCTGCAAGTCCTCTCCCGGAAAAACGCATGCGGAATTCCGCACGCGTTTATCGCGCATTTTTCGCGCGTTTATCACGCGTTTTCCACATGCGGAATTGCCTTGCGTTTTTTATGCATTGGACAAAGGCAATTCTGCTTGCGGAAACGCAAAATTAATTGACATGCTGCGGATTTTTGAACGCAGCATAAACGCTGCGGAAAAATCCGCAGCATGTGCATAGAACTTGCGGAATCCCATTGGGGACCATGGTGTGCGGGTTACCAAGCGTTTTACAAGCGTTTCCGCTGCGGAAATTCCGCATCAAAAACGCTTGAAAAACGCTACGTGGGCACACAGCCTTAGGCCTAGTGCCCACGATGCAGAAATGCTGCATATTTTTTCCGCTTTTCCCTGGCAGGAAAAGCGCATGCGGTTTTTACATGCGTTTTTCCTGCCAGGTGGAAGCGTTTGTCAAGCGTTTTTGCATGCATTTCTGCATGCGGGTTATCAAGCGCTTTTCCAAGCGATTTTAGCATCACTTGGAAAAGTGCTTGACAACTTGGTCACACTATATAAATCCATGCAACCAGCATGGATTTATATAGTGTGACCAAGTAATAGTTAAACAAAAAGAATAAGAATGGTAAAAAAATGAAGATTATACTTACCTTCCGATGGTCCCCGGTGTTTTCTCCGCTGCGTCCGGTCTGTTGTATCGGTCGCGGTGATGTTTAAGGGCCTGCCATGACGTCATTTAGTCATGTGACAGGTCACGCGACCGCCGACGTCAAGGGTCGCGTGACCTGTCACATGACTAAATGACGTCATGGCAGGTCCTTTCACACCACCACGACCCATACAACAGACCAGACGCATCGCTGAGGAGGCCGGGGGCCATCGGAAGGTAAGTATAATCTTTATTTTCTTTTAAATCTTTTTTTTTTTTTTTTTTTACAGGTATTATGGTACCCGGGTCTGGAGGAGAGTCTCCTCTTCTCCAAACCCGGGTACCATCCGCACATTGAACCGTGTGATATCCGCATGTGCAGATGCAGTGATGCGGATGTCACGCGGTCAAATGCAAGTCAATGGCGGCGATTATGCTGCGTGTCTGCAAAATTAATGGACATGCTGCATATTTTTCCGCAATGATAATCCACAGCGGTAATTTCCGCAGCATGTGCACAGCACATGCGGATTATCATTGGGGACCATGGGCACGTATTGCCAAGTGTGGAAATTCCGCGGCAAAAACACTTGAAAAATGCATAGTGGGCATGCAGCCTAAATGAAGATAGAATTGTACTGTAAGATATCTTGTTATTATTCAATGACATTTGCACTCTATTCTTCCAAAGATCATTTTTTGCATAAACATGGCGGCTGTCTGCATGTACTGTGTGGAGGGCTTATGCCTTATAAACACAGTGCTTTTATTCCCCACTTCCAGCAATGTGATCAGTGGTTGTTTACATACAGGACCCCTCTCCTGTTAACCAAGGGGTTGATTTTATACTTAAAATGAAGTTGTAGGTAAGGCTCCTTCTTGTTCCTTTATCGCTCGGTGCAGGATTATTCTCAGTTGCGGTGCAATCGATAGAAGAATGTGGCACTGCCGCTGAGTGATTCATTGGGAGCTGAGAAGCAGGCGGGGGAGGCTGGGGGTGCATTGCCTGCAGGCTCTTAATGAACAGAACATTGATCTTCGACAAGATGTGTTGGTGTCACTAATTGTATTGTATGGGCTGTGCAAGGTGAAGGGTTACGGCTGCAAGTCAGTGAAGAGTCTACACATTCACACCCTGTACGGCCTCTCTGTCTAAATCTGTCATTGATTTCTATCAGCTTTATCATCCTTTCCATAGTTTTTCCCTCCTTTTTATGCCATAATCCTGATTTATACACCCCTCTATTTTCTTCTGTGCTATTTCACTTCTAACAGTCTCTTGAAGGCATACATATATTATTCTTTTAATAAATCCCATCATCATTTTGATTTTGTTATATTATGTTTGATGGACTCTTAAAGGGAGTCGGTCACCCTCCAAACTGCAAAAGTAGTATTTAAATATGGGACTTGATCCCTATAAAAACTTTCCAGTAACATATATTTTAGCTGTGTAATTGCAATCTAATTCTCTTTTATTCCATATGCACTTCGATGCGTCCTTGGTGTGGCCAATGTCTCGATGCACTAATACACCATTCAACTTGCATATCTAACTATTTCCATAAACTTGATTGACTTTGCCCTCTTTCTCACAACGAACGCTCCCTAAACTAAGTACTCCATTTACGCTTGCACACTGACACTTGAAGAGCCCAGTGGTGTGTTTGGTGTCAGTGCTGGCGTGAACTCACTCTGATCTCCGACTACTCTCTGAAGCCACTCGCTACATACATTTATGGATGTATTGAACGGCTGCCACGGACTGGCAGGAGCCAGATCAGAGTCACACCTGCCGCTCTGATCTCTGCCTCTTGCCAGTCTTTGGACGCCGCTCACTGTGCCTGGAAATGTAGCATGTGAGCAGCTTCAGAGAAGAGATCGTGCCCATACTGACACTGTGAACATGCTTCTGGTCTCCTCAAGTGTCATTTTGTATGCACAGGAACAGTTTGGGGAGCGCTTGCTATGAGAAAGAGAGCACTGTTAATCATTCTCAGGGAAAGTGTTAGATTATGCCTTGTCCTTCAAACTGCTCATCCAAGCCCTTACCACCTCTTAATGCCTCCAACTCAAAAATATTTCCAGAATCTGTCCTTTCCTCAATCCTAAATCTACTAAAATGCTAGTGCATGCCCTCATCGTCTCCTGCCTTGACTACTGCAACATCCTCCTCTGTGGCCTACCTGCTAACAGTCTCGCACCTCACCAGTTTGTCCTTAACTCTGTTGCCTGACTAATCCACCTATCTCCTCGCTACCCAACTGCTTCTCCCCTCTGCAGATTGCTTCAATGGCTCTCAATTCCCTAATATATCCAGTCCAAACTACTAATATGACCTACAAAGCCATCCATAATTTGTCTCCCCATATACCTCCAAACTAATCTCTTGATATCTTCCCACACGTAAACTCCTGTCCTCCCAAGACCTCCTTCTTTCCTCCACACTTGTACGTTCCTCACCCAGTCGCCTTTAAGACTTCTCCTGAGTATCCCCCATCCTCTGGAATTCTGTGCCCAAACATGTCCGATAATCCACCATCATCAGAATTTTTTGAAACAGAACTTGAAAACCCACCTTTTCAAGAAAGCTTACAGCCTGCAGTGACCCTGCTGCCACCTCACCACAACTGGAGCTGCCAACCCCCCCCCCCCCAAGCTTACTGTCTCCTTCCCCTATATCCTGTAGACTGTAAGTCCATCAGGGCAGGGCTCTCTCCTTTCTGTTCCAGTCTGTTGTTGTTAGTTTGTTCATTATAATCTATATTCGTATTTTGTATGCAACTCCTTCTCATGTACAGCACCATGGGATCAATGACGCTCTAAAAATAATAGATATGCTAATCGGAGGGTGTAAAGGTAAATTGACATATTGGGCACGCCAAGGATGCACAAAGTGGATTTACAAGTGAATTTTTCTGCAACTGCACCACCAAAATGTATATTACTGCTATGATTTTTACAGGGGCTAAGTCCCCTATATAAATGTTTAAGGCGCAAACTCCTCCCAACCATTGCCTTGTACCAGACAAAAAAAAACTTTAGCAAAAAGTATAAAATTTCCAAAACAAAACTATACTCAGTTCTATAATCTCCTGCCTTGTTTACAAGGGGATGGCATGTGACTGGTGCAGCCAGGCAGTGGTCTTACACATCATGTGTCATAGTATTGCTTATCAATGCTCAGTGATGAAGCCAATAACAGAATACCTTACCTTACCTGAGAGAACTGTTTGGTATATGGCTGTGATGTACTTGGTTCAGGTCAGCCAGTCTGCTTATTGTTATCTGAGCACTGTCTATGTTTCACAGACATGTGAAAATGGCCTAAAGTTATTCTCATATATATATTAGTGCTCCGCATAAATAAGTAGACCCCAACAAATTTGTCAGAAAACCTTTTAGTTTCCTTTCAGAATTAATATTTTCTATGAGCTACCACAGTACAAAATACTCCCACAAATATGGGCAATTGATAGCAAATAAAATTTATTTTGTACACACAAAAAATAAAATTTCCCAACATTCATTCAAGACCAAGTAGCAAAAATGAGTCCACCCCAATTAAAGTCTGAAGAGCAAAGCTAAAGTTTATACTACAAAATTCTGATTAACAACAATTCACCCACAGAAGTCTAATTGATCATTATATAGTCCAGAAAATAGTTGATAAAAGGGCATTACTTAAAGATAACACCTTCCCATTTCATGTTGTCAGCAATGGGACCACATAGAAGAGAAATGTCACCTGAGAAACAAAATAATTTCTTTACACAAGAAAGGTGAAGGCTACAAGAATATCTGCAAAGTTTTACTTATCAGCCAGAATGCTGTAGCAAAAGTGATACAAAAATGTAACAGAGATGGAGCTGCAACCATCTCATGTCTAGGCCGACCACAGAAGTTAACACCTAATCAGAAGCATCTTTTGATAAGAAGGGTTCAAGAAAATTGACATGCAGGTTCACTGCAGTTAGCTAAAGAAGTAGAAAGCCAAACTGGAGTGCATGTTTCCTGTGACATAATAGGCCATACACAGCAGAGGAATGGCATGCATGGGTATCGTCCACAAAGGAAACCTAAAGCCAATGCACAAAAAAGCTAGCCTTCAATTTCAGGGCCCATGATGAAAAATGTGAAGACTACTGGGACTATACTCTGGCGTGATGATACAAAGATAAATGTTTTTGGAACTGATGGCTTCAAAACTGATGGGGAGAGTGTAGATTGTGAGCCCCAATTGGAACAGTGATGTTATCTGTAAAGCCCTGTGGAATTAATGATGCTATATAAGTGAGTAAAATAAATAAATAAAATAAAACTGTATAGTGTCGCAAAGGTGAGGAGTACACAGAAAAATGCATGGTGCCTACAGTGAAACGTGGTGATCATTGAGCTTTTGTGGGTCTGTGTTGTTGATGTCGGGGAGCTATATTTCTTTGATGGTATCATGAATTCACAGATGTAATGCTCCATATTGAAAGAGAAGATGCTAACCATCACTCCGTGCCCTTGGTAGATGTGCACTTTTCCAAAATCCACAACACACATTTATTGCGTTTCTGAAGAACAACAAAGTGATTCAGTGACCAAGTGTCTCCTGATCTGAGCCCAACACCTATGGGAAATTGTAAAGAGACAAGTTGAGCATCACTCTCAATCCAGTATCCTGGATGAGGTTGTTCTTGAAGAATGGAAAAATTATAGATGTTGCAATATGTCGCCAACTTGTTCATTCCATGCCTAGAAGACTTGGTGCTGTAGGTTAGAAACAGCAGCAATATTGCTTAAAGTATTAGTCTCACTAAACCTTCAATTATTTCCCATAGCCAATAGTGAGAATTCTATTAAAATTAATTTGTATTAATATTCTACTAAAAAGTGTGCAAAAGACCAGAACAAACAAATAGAAAAATACAAAAATACAGTTGGACCATGCGAAATACAATATGCACCGTCCCTTTAGAATATAGACCTTCTCCCAGACTGTCCACTTATCTACTGTATGAGGCACAGCTGAAAATAATATCAATTGAGACCTTCTGTAATCAAATGGATTGTCTACGCTATTATACACCTGCCATTATTTAACATCGATCCCTTTAACAAATCACTGGGTCCCCATCAACATCATATGTGACCCACAGATCTACAGGCATAGGAATATATCAATCCACATACTAATGGTCTGTGTGTTCTCTTATTGGTATGCTTATACCCTCAACAGTGGTAAATAGGATACCGCATATCCAATACTGGTATGCATACACCTTTGACAGTGGTCATCCTGGTACTACGCATAAAACCCATATGATATCATATTACAAGTTTATAAACAGTGGTCTCACATTTGCGATATGATTTCATTAGATGATAATTCACATAGACCAAGATATTAGTCCACATAAGTAATATTAGAATCAATAAACGTACAGTACAGACCAAAAGTTTGGACACACCTTCTCATTTAAAGATTTTTCTGTATTTTCATGACTTTGAAAATTGTACATTCACACTGAAGGCATCAAAACTATGAATTAACACATGTGGAATTATATACTTAACAAAAAAGTGTGAAACAACTGAAAATGTCTTATATTCTAGGTTCTTCAAAGTAGCCACCTTTTGCTTTGATGACTGCTTTGCACACTCTTGGCATTCTCTTGATGAGCTTCAAGAGGTAGTCACCGGAAATGGTTTTCACTTCACAGGTGTGCCCTGTCAGGTTTAATAAGTGGGATTTCTTGCCTTATAAATGGGGTTGGGACCATCAGTTGTGTTGTGCAGAAGTCAGGTGGATACACAGCTGATAGTCCTACTGAATAGACTGTTAGAATTTGTATTATGGCAAGAAAAAAGCTGCTATGTAAAGAAAAACGAGTGGCCATCATTACTTTAAGAAATGAAGGTCAGTCAGTCCAAAAAATTGGGCAAACTTTGAAGGTGTCCCCAAGTGCAGTTGCAAAAACCATCAAACGCTACAAAGAAACTGGCTCACATGAGGACCGCCCCAGGAAAGGAAGACCAAATGTCACCTCTGCTTCTGAGGATAAGTTTATCCGAGTCACCAGCCTCAGAAATCGCAGGTTAAAAGCAGCTCAGATTAGAGGCCAGGTCAATGCCACACAGAGTTCTAACAGCAGACATATCTCTACAACAACTGTTAAGAGGAGACTTTGTGCAGCAGGCCTTCATGGTAAAATAGGTGCTAGGAAACCACTGCTAAGGACAGGCTACAAGCAGAAGAGACAAGTTTGGGCTAAAGAACACAAGGAATGGACATTAGACCAGTGGAAATCTGTGCTTTGTTCTGATGAGTCCAAATTTGAGCTCTTTGGTTCCAACCACTGTGTCATGTGCGACACAGCAAAGGTAAACGGATGGACTCTACATGCCTGGTTCCCACCGTGAAGCATGAAGGAGGAGGTGTGATGGTGTGGGGGTGCTTTGCTGGTGACACTGTTGGGGATTTATTCAAAATTGAAGGCATACTGAACCAGCATGGCTACCACACCATCTTGCAGCGGCATGCTATTCCATCCATTCATCAAAGCAAAAGTTGGCTACTTTGAAGAACCTAGAATATAAGACATATTTTCCGTTATTTCACACTTTTTTGTTAAGTATATAATTCCACATGTGTTAATTCATAGTTTTGATGCCTTCAGTGTGAATGTACAATTTTCATAGTCATGAAAATTCAGAAAAATCTTTAAATACGAAGGTGTTACCAGACTTTTGGTCTGTACTATATATATATATATATATATATATATCTATATATCCTTTTACATAGGCTTGATAAAGGTTGTACTCAACCGAAAAGTCGCCACACTGGGCTAATAAAGTCCATATTTTTTTCAGCAAAAACCTTTTGGAGTGCTGCCTGCCTTTCTATATCATAGTATTACTGATACAAATGGATATTTGCTTGAGGGCCTTGCACCCAAGACTCTGAATATATCTTGTTTGAGATGTAGCTATAGATATAGTATGCTGATTTTTGCAAGTTTTCCCACCTACAAAGAATGGAGAGGTCTGTGATTTTTATCGTAGGTACAATTCAACTGTGAGACAGAATCTAAAAATAAAAAACATAAAATCACATTGTATGATTTTCAAATAATTCAATTGCATTTTATTGTATGAAAGAAGTATTTGATCACCTACCAACCAGCAGGTCCCCCTGCTCACGCTAACACATGTCCAGGCCCGTTTGAAGTTTGTCAATGACTATCCGGATGATCCAGGGGAGGCATGGGAGAAGGTCATGTGATCAGTTGAGACCAAAATAGAACTTTTTGTTATCAACTTCACTTGCCGTGTTTGGAGGAAGAAGGAGGAGTACAACCTCAAGAACACTGTCCCAACCATGAAGCATGGTGGGGGAAATATCATACTTTAGGAGTGCTTTTCTGCAAAGGGGACAGGATGACTGCACCGTATTGAAGGGAGGATGGGTGGGGTCATGTATCGTGAGATTTTGGCCAACAACCATTGAAGATGGGTTGTGGCCGGGTCTTCCAGCATGAAAATGACACAAAACACACAGCCAGGACAACTAAGGAGTGGATCCATATGAAGCATTTCATGGTCCTGGAGTGGCCTAGCCAATCTCCAGACAAGAACCCAATAGAAAATCTTTGGACGGAGCTGAAACTCTGTATTGCCCAGCGACCGCCCCGAAACCTGAAAGATCTGGAGAAGATCTGTATGGAGGAGTGGGCTAAAATTCCTGCTGCAGTGTGTGCAAACTTGGTCATGTCTGACCTCTGTAATTGCAAACAAAGGTTTCTGTACCAAATATTAAGTTCTGTTTTTCTATTGTATCAAATATTTATTTCATGCAATAAAATGCATATTAATTATGTAAAAATCATACAATGTGATTTTCTGGATTTTTTTTTTCAATTCTGTCTTTCACAGTTGAAGTGTACGTACAATAAAAATTAAAGACCTCTACATTCTTTGTAGGTGGGAAAACTTGCAAAATCAGCAGTGTATCAAATACTTATATTCCCCACTGTATATATCAGGTTGGTGGAGTCGGTGTCCGTGTTAAATAAACCAACTCCTAAAATATATACCGGTAATAAATTGGTACAGTAGTTCATTTCATAGAATCATAGAATGGTAGAGTTGGAAGGGACCTCCTGGGTCATCTGGTCCAACCCCCTGCTCAAAGCAGGATTCACTAGATCATCTCAGACAGATGTCTGTCCAGCCTCTGTTTGAAGACGTCCATTGAAGGGGAACTCACCACCTCTCGTGGCAGCCTGTTCCACTCATTAATCACCCTAACTGTCAAAAAGTTTTTTCTAATATCTAATCTGTGTCTCCTCCCATTTAGTTTCATCCCATTGCTTCTAGTCTTTCCTTGTGCAAATGAGAATAAAGATGATCCTTCTACAATGTGACAGCCCTTGACATATTTGTAGACAGCTATTAAGTCTCCTCTCAGTCTTCTTTTTTGCAAGCTAAACATTCCCAAATCCTGCAACCGTTCCTCATAGGACATGGTTTGCACACCAGTCACCATTCTGGTCGCTCTTCTCTGAACTTGCTCCAGTTTGTCGATCTCTTTTTTAAAATGTGGTGCCCAAAACTGTACACAGTATTCCAGATGAGGTCTGACCAAAGAGGAGTAAAGACCGATAATGACTTCACGTGATCTAGACTGTATGCTTCTGTTAATACATCCCAGAATTGTATTTGCCTTTTTTGCTGCTGCATCACACTGTTGACTCATGTTCAGTCTATGATCTATTAGTATACCTAAGTCTTTTTCACATGTACTGTTGCTTAGCTCTATTCCTCCCATTCTGTATATGCTTTTTTCATTTTTATTGCCCAGATGTAGTACTTTGCATTTTTCCCTGTTAAAAACCATTCTGTTGGTTGCTGCCCACTGCTCCAGTTTATTTAGGTCTTTTTGAATCCTCTCTCTCTCTTCTCTAGTATTAGCTATCCCTCCTAGCTTTGTGTCATCAGCAAATTTAATCAGTTTACCCTCAATTCCTTCATCTAAATCATTGATAAAGATGTTGAACAATACAGGTCCCAGGACGGAGCCCTGTGGTACCCCACTTGAGACATTCATCCAGCTGGATGTGAAGCCATTTACAACCACCCTTTGAGTCCGATCACTAAGCCAGTTATGAATCCACCTAACAGTTGCCTGGTCCATTGCATACTTGGTCATTTTTTCAATAAGGATGATGTGAGATACTTTGTCAAATGCTTTGCTGAAGTCAAGATATACTATATCTACAGCATTTCCCTGATCCACCCAGTCAGTGATTCTGTCATAGAAGGAAATTAAGTTAGTCTGACATGACTTGTTAGTTACAAACCCATGCTGACTCTGGTTAATCACTTCATTCTTATCCATGTACTTACATACATGTTGTTTAATAATTTGTTCAAAGATCTTTCCTGGTATAGAAGTCAGACTCACCGGCCTATAGTTCCCTGGGTCCACCTTCTTCCCCTTTTTGAAGATAGGAACAACATTTGCTCTTCTCCAGTCTTCTGGGACTTCTCCTGTTCTCCAAGAATTTTCAAAGATTATGGAGAGTGGTTCTAAAATTTCTTCTACAATCTCCTTCAGTACTCTGGGGTGTAATTCATCTGGACCTGGAGACTTGAACTCATTTATGTTAGCTAAATATTCCCTCACAATCTTTCTGTTTACTGATAACTTGGATTCCTCTATTCCTTTAAAAGGACAGTGAAGATCAGTTGATGTTACATTTTCTTTCTGAGAGAAAACAGATGCAAAATAGGAATTAAAAAGTTCGGCCTTCTCAACATCCTCTCTTACCATTTCTCAATTTTCATCCTGTAAAAATCCTATAGCATCTTTGACTTTTTTACTTTTGACATACCCCCAAAATCCTTTTTTATTGCTTTTGACATCTCTTGCAAGCCTTAATTCATTGTCAGCTTTAGCTAACCTGATACGTGCCCTGCAGGATCTGCAGACTGCATTATAATCTTCTTTAGATATGCCTCCCTCTTTCCATTTAATAAACATTTCTTTCTTTCTTTTTAGCATGTGTTTAAGTTCTGTGTTCATCCATCCTGGTTTCCTTAAATGCTTCCCATTCTTCCTACTTTTCGGGATTGTTAACGATTGTGCTTTGAGAATCTCATTTTTAAAAATTTCCCATCCTTCCTGGACATTTTTGTCCTTAAGGACATCCAGCCATTGGATCCCTCCTATTCTCTTTCTGAGTCTCTTAAAATCTGCCTTTCTAAAATCTAACATTGAAGTTTGAGTCTTCACATGTCTTCCTCCTCTAGTTATCCAAAATTCTATAATAGCATGATCGCTGCCTCCTAGGGTCCCAGCCACCTTTACCTCCTCAACCATTTCCTCCCTGTTTATAAGGATTAGATCCAAAGTAGCAGATCCCCTTGTTTTCTCCCCTACCTTTTGGAAGATAAAGTTGTCAGCAAGAGAGGATAAGAATTTGCTTGACCTGTTAGTTTTACTTGAGAGAGATTCCCAACAAATGTCTGGATAGTTGAAATCTCCCATGACCACTACGTCATATTTTTTGGAGAACTTGGTCATTTGATACATAAAGAGTTCATCCATATCTTCAGCTTGCCCAGGTGGCCTGTAGTAAATGCCTACAATGGTGTCCTTTCCGTTGTTCTCTCCTTGTATTCTTACCCAAACAGTTTCCACAGAACTCCCAGTCTCTGAAGCTTCAATCTCTGTGCAGATATACGCTTTTCTAACATACAATGCAACACCTCCTCCTCTTTTATCAAGTCTGTTTCTTGCAAATAAGTTGTATCCTTTTAGCCTTTTATTCCAATCATGTGTATCGTCCCACCAAGTTTCAGTGATTCCAATGACATCATATTCCTTTTCCTGCATTAGTAGTTCCAATTCTCCTTGTTTGTTGCCCATGCTTTGTGCATTTGTATAAAAACATTTTAGTTTGTGATTGGTTTCTCTTCCTCCCATATTTTTATTATTTAGATTTTTTTGTCTTTGTTCTTCTTTTCCACTTCCAGTAGCAGAGATCTCAATAGTATTTGTCAGCTGTATGGCTTTTTCTGGCCTTTTGCTTCCCTTCCCACATTGTTCTAGTTTAAAGCTCTTCTGATGAGTGTAGCAAGGCGACTTCCAAATACATGTTTTCCAGTCTTCGTAAGGTGCACCCCATCTCTAGCAAGTAGTCCATCGTATAGGTAATTCATTCCGTGATCCAGAAATCCAAATCCTTGTTGACGGCACCATCGACGTAGCCAGTTGTTCACCTGTAGAATCTTATTCCACCTCATTGTTCCATGGCCATCCACTGGGAGGATGGATGAGAAGACCACCTGCGCTCCCAATTCTTTCACTTTCTTGCCTAAGTCTTCAAAGTCACTGCAGATGGTTTCCAGGTCCTTTCTTGCGGTGTCATTTGTCCCCACATGTATTAGCAGGAATGGGTAGTGATCTGTAGGTCTGAAGAGTCTTGATATCCTGTCAGACACATCTTTAATTTTTGCTCCTGGAAGACAGCACATTTCTCTTGAGGTTATGTCTGGTCTGCAGATAGCAGCCTCTGTTCCTCTTAACCGGGAATCCCCCATGACCACCACTCTCCGTTTTTTCTTCACAACATTCTTCTTTCTCCATCCAGGAGGATTCTGAGGGCTTACAAGGTTATTCATTGCTGGCAAAGTCTTATCTTGCTGTATTTCTTCATGGTTCTCCTGTGTGAGAGCCTGGTACTGGTTCCTGAGCAGTATGGGTGCTGACTGCCTCTCGATCCTCCTGCTTCTGTGGGTC
This sequence comes from Phyllobates terribilis, assembly GCF_046119375.1. Taxonomy (NCBI): domain Eukaryota; kingdom Metazoa; phylum Chordata; class Amphibia; order Anura; family Dendrobatidae; genus Phyllobates; species Phyllobates terribilis. Next base: position 335,924,139 of record NW_027362771.1, read on the forward strand.
ACATGCTTCCATTCCTCTGTTTCGTCAGGTGCAGTTCGAATTTCTTCTCTTTCTGAATCATGAAGAGATAATTCTGCTCAGTCTAAGAACTCTTCACCTTCCTTAATGATTTTCAAGGTAGTTAACCTCTCTTCTAGATTTCGCAACTTTTCCTCCAACAGGGACACAAGCTTGCATTTCTGGCATGTGAAGTCTGGCTTTTCCACTGGCAAGTCTGTATGTGCTGTTAATGTTTTTATAAGAATTTGGGAAAGTTATGAAATGTCCTATAAATGTCTGTTCTGTTACTGATCTGTTACTGATCTAAGGATTTAGGCTTTTAGTTGAGATGAATTTGTGCTGCACTTTATGTACATGCTCAGCAGTGAGGCAGGGCTGTGGAGTCGGAGTCGTGGGTCAGGGAAATTGAGGAGTTGGAAGTTTGGCTTACAGACTCCACAGCCCTGGTATGTTTGTATGTATAGATTTTTGCCACCATACTAGATGAAACTCTCAGACATAAATAAGTAGCATGCAATTTTTTTCTGTAGCATCTGGTCAGAAAAATAGCCTCATTAAGTGACATTGAGAATAATCAGTGCACTGATCCCCAGCACAGTAAACTGCACACTCACTGTGAAAATCTTCCCGCTAGCCTTGTATATTTACAGAGGATCTAGTAGTACATGTGCACCAAACTAGTTTGACAGTGAAATCTCTGTGCTTTGTTTTGATACCTTTTTTGTGACTCTCTTCCTGACATAGGACTGGCAAGACAGCCAGCCAGAGCACAGTACTATGCTGAGAATTAGCCGCCATACTGGTTGAAGTATACCGCTGATGCTTCCATAATGTCTGCAGGAAATGCACACCTTACATCTCGGTTTGCTTTCTTTTGACAGCCGACCATACTGGTGTAGTAGCAATGTTAAATGGACTCTGTAAGCACAGAATGACTGTTCAAACTAAGTCCCGCCGCTCGGTGCGTCATGCCATGGCCCATCATTTAAATTCACCTTTCCACCTGCTTGTTTTCCCTCTATCTCCTTCCCCTCTTCTTTGATTGACAGCTCTGGTTTCATACCGCCAGAGAAGGGTGGAGATAGATGGAAAAACAAGCAGGTGGGACGGTGCACTTAAATCTTTAGCTGTGCCATGATGCACCGAGCGCCTCTACTTGATTTGAGCAGTCATTCTGTGCTGACAGTCCATTTAAAGTGATAGGATGTAATATTAGTGCTTGGGGAAGAGTGATTCTGTTTCTAATCTAAGACTGCTATTGTAACTACCACGAAAACCAACAAAGCCCAGAAGAATGGAGTGCTGACAGCACGGATACCATACGCAGCTAAGTTTCATCAGGTCCTTGAGGAATGTCCCCAAATAACCATGCATAACCATATTTTAGCAAAGTACCGAGGATTTTTTGAGAAATTGAAGTGTCAAGTGAAGATTTGTGCGGGCTGAGCAAGATTAGAGGACTATAGGGCAAGACTGGAACAATAAGGGGGCACTAATGAATTCAGAAAGTGTTTTTTTTTTTTTTTTTTTTTTTTTTTCATTTTGAATTTTTGAAATTCTTCACTACCTCCTTCTAAACAGTATGATTTGGATAAGGCAGAAGAAAAAACAGTTTCTATTTTTCATTATATATAATTAAATTGTAAAATTCTACCAATGAAAACCCCCCATAATACAGATTCGGTGAATTCCAAATAGTCGCCATGAGAATATTTCCTACAAGATTTCCAGTGATTTAATAGTTTTGAGATTATTTTTTTCTCTCTTTGCACAGTGTTATCTTTGCGCACACTTAGGCAAAGATCTTTCAATCCAGGGCTGCGGGAGAAGCTGCTGGGATCCCACCTGTCCGAAAAGTCTAACAGCGCAGCTTGGTCCTCGGCGGATATTGAACTATGCATTTCTCTAAAACGCCGCAGCATTTCAGTTAGACATGTATGGCTGGAATCCTGCAGCCACAGAGATTCATGCTGCCCGTGGATCGGCCATCACATATCAGCTGACAGGTTCACTTTAAACTATGATAAAGAAGACCTACTTAGTGTTGGAAGCTGGCTATTTGCCTCCTTTTTAGTTGGCCATTAAAAGATATCAACCACTGAGAAATCTCAAGTTTTATTTTTATTTAATATATTTTGTCTATCTATAATATTCCCTAATAAATATTTTTTCTTTTTTTTATATTTCAGGCCTTCCCAGATTTGCCAGTCAGCCAGAAGCCTCTTCGGTATATGTTGGTGATGTTTTTGTATTAGGTTGTGATATCAGTCCAGAACTTGTTCCATTTGTTCGCTGGGAGCAGAATCGTTCACTGAGGGAGTTGGACGATCGGATCTCTATACTGACTAATGGCAGCCTGGTTATAAGCAATGCCAATGATAGCGATGTTGGCCTGTATCGCTGTGGTGTGGGCAGCGGAGCAGCTTTGAAGTACAGTGAAGAGGCAGAAGTCAAAATACTAGCAGGTAAAAAGGCTGTATTTCTTATTATAAGTGTTGGTAGATTTCAGCTATGTAGACATGCATCACTTGCTGTTTTTTTCTTCTTTCAGTAGCTTTCTTGTACAAGCATATTGGCCATTAGAGAGAGATCCAGTGGATCTTTAACCCCTTTCCGACATGATACGTAGTAATATGTATCTGTGCCCTGGGCCTTATGGACCAGATACGTATTAGTACGCATCGGCGATTCCGCCCCCACACAGGCTGTGCGGGCGGAATCGCCGCCGGGTGTCAGCTGATTGTCACAGCTGACACCAGGTGCTATGTGCACCGCTCCCAGCACATTAACCCCCGAAATGCTGTGATCGAAGTCGATCGCAGCATTCCGGTGGCAAGAGGAGGTAAGCGCCGGTACTCCCCTCTTCTCCGGCTTCCCGTGGTTGTCATGTGACCCGATGTCGTCATGCAAAATTGGGGGCTGAAAAACATTTTTGTGGGAAAAATGTGAAAATTTTATTTTTACGGCTCAATGTTATAAACTTCTGTGAAGCACCTGGGGGTTCAAGGTGCTCACCACAAGCCTAGATAAGTTCACCTGAGGGGTCTAGTTTCCAAAATGGGGTCACTTGTTTGGGGTTTCCACTGTTTAGGCACATCAGGGACTCTCCAAACGCAACATGGTATCCACTAATTATTCAAGCAAATTTTACATTCAAAAAGTCAAATGGTGCTCCTTCCCTTCCCAAACCTGCCGTGCACCCAAACAGTGGTTTGCCCCCACATACGGGGTATTGGTGTGCTCAGGAGAAATTGCACAACAAATTTTGGGGTCCATTTTTTCCTGTTACCCTTGCAAAAATAAAAAAAATTGGGGTCTAAAGTAACATTTTTGTGAATAGTTAAATGTTTATTTTTTTCTTTCACTTTCCAAAAATTCCTGTGAAGCACGTGAAGGGTTAATAAAGTTCTTGAATTTGGTTTTGAGCTCCTTGAGGGGTGTAGTTTTTAGAATGCTGTCACTTTTGGGTATTTTCTGTCATAAAGGCCCCTCAAAGTGACTTCAAATGTGATGTGGTCCCTAAAAACATAGTTTTGTAAATTTTGTTGTAAAAATGAGAAATCGCTGGTTAAATTTTAACCCTTATAGCTCCCTAATTAAAAAAAAAAAAATAAATTGGTTCCAAAATTGTGCTGGTGTAAAGTACACATGTGGGAAATGTTATTTATTAAGTATTTTGTGTGACATATCTCTCTGATTTAAGGGCATAAAAATTCAAATTTTGAAAATTGCTAAATTTTCACCAAATTCCTGATTTTTTCACAAATAAACGCTAATGATATTGAAGAAATTTTACCACTATCTTGAAGTACAATATGTCACGAAAAAAATCTCAGAATCAGCGGGATCCGTTGAAGCGTTCCAGAGGTATTACCTCATAAAGTGACAGTGGTCAGAATTGTAAAAATTGGCCCTGTCATTAACGTGCAAACCACCTTCAGGGGTAAAGGGGTTAAAGACCCATTAATCATAGATTCCTTATATTGCCTATTATAGAGGACCTTTCACTAGATTGTTTTCATTTAAAGGCAATCCGTCAGCAGAGAATGACTGTTCAAACCAAGTACAGGCACTTGGTGCACCTGTGGCCTGTACTGGGCTTGAACAGTCATTCTCTGCTGACAGTCCCTTTAAACTTGCCACCGCCTCCAATTACCGCTGCTAGACTGACTCTGGAAAAGTTATTTTTCTGCACCCCTCTATTTTAGAGTTATTCCTCCAATGGTAAAAAAGGTGCAATCTTCCCTTCAATCAACTGGGTGTATACTACACAACTTTTCTGTGGTTGTTTGCTTTTTCTCCTCTGATAGAAGTGCTGTGGTATATGCCCAAATGGTTCAAGGGAACATTTACTTCTTTATTACTTCGAAAAGGATGGGCACAGAAAAGGAAAAGAAAAACTGTGCCAAAATAAGTGAACACCAGCAATAGGACAACGGAAGCTGTTTAAATTAAACAGTCAATGAATTGTCCCCTTTAAGCAATCAATCATCTACTGAAAAAAAGATTGGATGTTCTTCCATACCTGGTTACGTCATGTATACTTTCCTAAACTGCATATCAGAGCTTGCACAATTAAATAAATAGAAGGATACAAATTTTTGACCAGATTTGTCTATATGCAGCTACTTGTAGCCATGTCGTTTGTGCAGCTACTGAAGTTGGTTGTACATGGACTCGAATCTGTCTGCTGGTCGTCAGATTCCTATGTGGCTTTCCTGCTCTAATTCAATGACTATGAAAAATGCAAAGTACTGATTGATGTTGTGGTGATGATGATTTTAGCATCCATATAAATGGTAAATCTAGGGTTATTAAAAAAAAGTGCCGTTTTTTCTGTGTTTTTTTCTAATGTTCATATTTTTTTTTGTCCCATTTTCCCATATGAACTGGAACATCTGTCAGAAACAGGAGAGAATCGCCCTTTAATATTTCTACGTCAGCCTTCCACTTTGACAAGCAGTGTTGGACAAACCGCAGTCTTTCCTTGCGTTGTATCTGGTTACCCCACCCCTGGTGTGGTCTGGAGTCGTAATCAAGAGGAAATTCTTTTTGGGTATGTAATTTCTTAAATATCTCTCTACATTGTGTTTAATAATGTTCAGTATGCAAGATGCTAATCCATCTTTTCATAGAACGAATGACTGGTCACTAATGTTTTCCTGTTGTGATTGTACCCAAACATTTATAGTTTGGAGTCTTTATGCTCTTATTACCATAATAAGCAGGGGGTTGGACCAGATGACCCAGGAGGTCCCTTCCAACTCTACCATTCTATGATTCTAAGTGACATACTTTTATCTGATTTAATCATCATTTTATTTGAGAGTTACTCGTTAATAAAGAAACAAATATTGCAAGAGCTATACAATGATATATCTTTTTATGGGGAAAAACATTCTCTCTTTTATTCATATTGTTTATGGGATTTGCTGGAGATAAATTTTCATGCTAGATTCATTCAGGCGAGTTGTGAAAACACTAAAACCATTCCTATACTTGTTAAAGCTAATGGGGAAAATATAACGAGAGTTGATGATCGTTCTCAATTTATATCCATAGCATACATGGTAACATGCTAATCGCCGAGGGTCCCACTGCCAGGACTCCTACGAATCTCAAGAATGGAGAATGGAGCTTTGTAGTGCCCCTTGTAAATTGAGAAATGGCCAAGCATGTCCACCACCGTTATAGATCTTATTTAGCCAAGGAAGGTAGTTCAGTGGCAGAACAGAAAAAAATGTTTTTTGAACACTGTTATATTTCCTAATTTTGGAGAGCATCTGCCTCTTAATTAGCAAAGGTTTGTAATAAATAGCAAGAAACTATAAGTAGCACTCGTGTAGCATTTTTGATTAGTTTCTTGTGCCAGACACACATCTGGATATTCTGCTAGACTCTTGGACATTTGGTGCTGAAAGCTAAAGTACACAGAATATTGTAAAATGCTGGATATTTACATTTATTTTCTATTACACAATCAGTTAGAAAATGCTAAATGTGTACTCATTGAAAGGGCTGATGAGCTTTATCTGTCCTCCTCCGCTCTCATCAGTAGGTTCTTGATGTGAGCACTATAATCGGTGAGTGTTTTTCCAGATCTTCTTCATGATTGCTGCTTTTAAAATTCCTGTTTTTATTCAATGATAAGTGGATGACTTGGTGCCCGACGTGTTCATGGTCTATAGCCATTTGATGTAGTATTTTTTAAATAAAAATGGACTGATCATCTTTGATTCCTTCCTCGTAGGTTATGTTTTTTTGTTTTATTTTTTTAAATGAACATTCCCTTGTAGCTGCCATTCTTTAGAGACACGTTTTTGGCCTCTCTTTTCTTTAGTATAGCGTGTATGGAATTGCTACTATCAAAAGAACACTTGTACCCTGTTGGGTGATAGGATTGTTACACAAAGCTGCATTCAGCTTCCAGCTTTGGTAATATCGGAAGATCAATACTGCTAAGATCACTTCTATCATGTAGCTGTCATTGTGAAGTACAATGCATACCTTGATGGCCTGACTTTACGTGTCCATTGACTGTGCTTACCATTTACAGTTCGGACAGATTGGCATTGTTGGCGGGAGGCAGCCTGCAGATCAGCAATGTCACGGAGGAAGATGCTGGGATCTATACGTGTACAGCGGACAATGGGAACCAAACTATCCATGCCCAGGCTGAGCTCATTGTACAAGGTATGAAAAATAATACTTGTATTAAGAAATTTGTATGACATTGAAATTCTGCTTTACCTGTGTATGCAAGCAAATTACACATTATTGTTGGGAATTCAGACCTTATAAATAATATGGTACTTAGTACAGAACATGGCTTTCATTTAAAGGATTGTACATATCTAAAAATTTTAAAATACAAGAATTTTGGTAATGAGACTAGACTATACTATATGATTTGTCATATTAAGATCATGTAAAATGTTTTTTATTTACAACGCCTAACCATGTCAGACACTTGGACACACATTGTGTTCTATGGTTCATGTAGGCTCCTAATTAAATCTCCCAATGGATTTTGCACTAGGATGCTCAATTATTTTCTCTTACCCTTCTGATGGGATGTAATGCTGGGTTCCCTAGGGGCCTGTCCCACTTCCTTCCAGGTGATAAGAGGGGCGTTAGAGATAAATTGGGTCACTCCCTTCCATGTCCAGCAGAGGTTTTGTTGATGGCACATCCTCAGGATGGTCCCCTATGGTGTACTGCTGGACCAGCCTTTCATTAAACCTTTATCACATCTGACGGGACGGTATGCATCTCTATAGTATTCATCCTGTGTTTTATTGCTGTCCATGTTCTGAATCGTTTAACCTTTTACTTTGTTACATCTGAAAGGCAACTTCCGATCTTCCATTTCTGTGTTGCTTTTGCTAGTTGTTCGTTTTTATACACATTATACCAGGGCTGCACTGGGACTGAGAAGTAGCCCTCGCACACAAATCCCAGCAGCCCACCAAAAAAACACACCCTGACGAAATTCCTTCAAAATGGCGCCAAGTGCATGCTTAAGAAATGCTTATTATTTTTTTCTCGGTCACACCCCTTACCAGCCACAAAACAAGGAAAATAAATTCTACATGGAAATACCTAATTAGGTAAATGTATACACTTGCTTTGTCAGTCAGGAGCCAAGTGTTTGCTACCACATTATAGGCAACAGTGCTACAAATATTACCGCTAACACATCTACACTGGTGAATTATCACATTGCGGACTATACAAGAGAGTGAGGGTTGTAGTGTCGATCTAGCATACCACTGGAGCAGAGCGTTCAGTGCAGAGAGCCCGCGGGCACTTCACACTTCACCATATGCAACAGTTTAAAAATTATATTTCTGATTTATGCAGCTAGTATAATCATCAACAAAGGTATTCTTTATTTGTTTTACCCATGTCTGATCAACACACATCATTCACACATTAGGTGCATAACAGACACACACACACACACACACACACGTCACTCACACATTAGATACATGACAGACAAACCCACTTCTCACTTATACATTAGGTACATGACCGACACACGCACATTAGATACATGATCCACATCCACACATCACTCACACATTAGATACATTACCGACACATGTCACTCACACATTAGATATTTTCAGCACTCTCATCTATAAAACTTTACATGCAGTGCAGCTGTCACACGTTGCATATATATCCCTAACCTACTGTCTCTTTCCTCATCATCCTGTAGACTGTAAGCCCGCAAGGGCTGGGCTCTCTCCCCCTCTGTTACCAGCTTGTCACTGTTAGTTCGCTCATTGCAGTTTATATTTGTATTCTGTATGTAAACCCTTTTCACATGTACAGTTCCATGGAATCAGTGCTGCTCTAAAAATAAATACGGTAGGTCGCATAGAAGATGAGCAGATGGCACACACATCACACTCATTACATAAATGCTGTACAAAAACCTAAGTCTCTTCATACTACAATAATACCCATGGTAGCTGCCTTTTTAGCTGATATGACGCTAGCAATCTTCTCCCTTGTTGCCCCCGCAATAATGCCCAGGCCCAAAAACCAGTTAGCCTCTGCCCAGATTTCTTAAAGTATTCCAGATCAACAAGTCTATCAGGAGATAATTACACCCATTAAGTGTAGCAACTCAAAGAATCATGAAGAAAAAGGAGAACCAAGAGTCCATGCTACTATATAAAATGTGTTATTTTGTTCAAAATGACATTTGAAAGCAAGATTTTCTGCCCGTATTTTGCATAAGCCCCAGTCCCAATGGTGACTATAGTAGACAAAAATAAGAGAACTTTTACTGGTAGGTTTGGAGAAACTTGCGAGCAGTAACTGTTCCTTTCCTGTGCTGCCAGTACTAGATGTTTTTCCTTCTCACCACTGTAGTTAAGTGTTTCTTTTCTCCTTACTGCTCCAACCTCCTGTCCCTTCCTATACAACTGCTTCATTGCTCTACTTTACTCCCCTCTCAGCTTTCTTACTATGTTTCTCTCTTGCTCTGCTCATCTTTTTCAATCTTCTCCTCACCTCCCTCTGCTCTTGCAGGGACAAGTATCCTCTTATTCAGCTCCTTCATCTCCCTCTCGCAAACACCTGACCTAGACACTGGAATATGGGCATGTTTAGCTAGCGTCCCTTTCTCACCAGCTGGTCTGTGTTCACAATGCAGTAAACAGTGGGAGGCTGTACTAATGTGGTGCTGTGCACAAATACTATTATACAGTGCCAAGCTGAGCGACCCAGACTTAATCGGCCCACCAGGAATCTGCCCGGTGAGGCGGATTGTCAGTCAGGGCCTGCCTTCTACTGTTTTTTTTTCAATGTTATAGGTAAAATAAACCATATTACTAATGGTGTTGAATAGGGTTTTTTGCCTTGTGACTGGAGAACAGCGCGCATAATTTTCCTCCCATTTCTTAATTTGCTAATCCAGTTTCAAGTATCTTTAGAAATGTATTTGCATCTCCACATTTACACATCTGTATGCACTGATGTAAGTAATATAACATATTCCTCTTACAGTGCCTCCTGTATTTTATGTTAAGCCATCAAACACACATGCTCATGAATCTATGGATATCGTGTTTGAGTGTGAAGTTAAAGGAAGACCTGCCCCTACTGTCAAATGGGTGAAGAATGGAGATGTGGTCATTCCAAGTGACTACTTCAAAATAGTGGTAAGTGAACATGTGGCCTGATATGCAGTCGTAGTCTGGAGGCTCAGTAAGAATTTCATGGTAATCTACATGTTTAATGTGCTATTGTAGGTATTACTATTCCTTACATCTAATCTACTTATGGAGATATTAAGGAGGTTCTGCTCTGATGCATTGAACAGAGGAGCCCCTCTCTATAAAAGTGTACACTATTAGGTCATATTAAGAGATGTTCTCAACTACACATCATTTTTAAAGGGAACCTCTCAGCAGGTTTTTAAACCCCCAGACTAATGGGATGTAAGTAAAGTTGCTGTAACATTGATTAATTCCATACCTTTGTTTTAGAAATCCTTTTTCCATTTTTGATAAATTTACAGTCTAATTTTTATGCTAATGTGCTGCAAGTGCACTGCGCTTACAACTCTCCAGGTATCTCTCCCTATTTCCCACCTGTCTCCTGTCATTGACTAACAGTTAACTCTTGTCTCCCCTTTCCGAGATGTCGCACAGGTGGTATCATTCCCTGGGACCACACATGATCAGATCGATAGTCCGGCTCTCGCAGAACCTTACTGAGAATGTGTCGTCCCAGGGAATGACTGCACCTTCGTGGGGATTCAGACACCTGTCTATGACTTGACCTGTCCCATTTATTATTCATATCTCATAACAGATTTTCATCCCTGTTTTATATAATATGTACTGTTGTAAATTGAGTTGTGATATTCGGAATATGTATACGTGGTGTATTTAACTCAGGTGATTGGCTAATTGACACATCTATTACTTTATAATCATTGTGTCTGTACGTTTGTATGGTAGCTTGAGAAAGACCAGAGAGGGAAATTAAGACATTTAAGCTTTGGAAACTTCTTGGAGAGAGCGGTCTTTAATGGGTACAAGAGTGACCTGTTGGTCACGGGCAGGAGACGGATGAGAAATAATGAGAGAGGCCGGAGAACTTTAAGTGCAGGGCCAAACACACTGGAATTGTGGCTCATTTGCATAAAAATTCGCTGATGAATTTCTCAAAAACTGAAACAAGGTTTTCTTAAACAGAGGTATGGATTTAATCAACATTTCAACATTACCACGACTTTACATAGATGACAGTTTGGTGTGTAAAAAAACTGCCAACAGGTTTCAATTAAGTAGGGCCATTCACTAGATCATATATGTCAAACTCTGGCCCATGGGCCAGATCTGGCCCGCAGGATGATTTTATTTGGCCCACGACACCAGAACCGCCACTCCTATGTGGGGCTATTATTCTGTATGGAGGACTATGTGGGCCCCATTATACTGTATGGAGGCCTGTGTGAGGCTATTATTCTGTATGGAGGACTATGTGGGCCCCATTATTCTGTATGGAGGACTATGTGGGCCCCATTATTCTGTATGGAGGACTATGTGGGCCCCATTATTCTGTATGGAGGACTATGTGGGCCCCATTATTCTGTATGGAGGACTATGTGGGCCCCATTATTCTGTATGGAGGACTATGTGGGCCCCATTATTCTGTATGGAGGACTATGTGGGCTCCATTATTCTGTATGGAGGACTATGTGGGCCCCATTATTCTGTATGGAGGACTATGTGGGCCCCATTATTCTGTATGGAGGACTATGTGGGCCCCATTAGTCTGTATGGAGGACTATGTGGGGCCCATTAGTCTATATGGAGGACTATGTGGGATGTGGGGCCCATTATTCTGTATACTGGTTGGCCCGCAACTTGGTCCAAGTTTTCCATTTTGGCCCTCTGTGTGGTTGAGTTTGACATCCCTGCACTAGATGGTAGAGAAATGTCGTACAAACCACGCTGCTCCTGGGTAAAAATTCACCACTGTTTTCCCTTGTCCAGGACGATCATAATCTTCAGGTTCTTGGTCTTGTGCGCTCAGACGAAGGATTTTATCAGTGTATCGCTGAGAATGAGGTGGGAAATGTGCAGGCAGCAGCTCAGCTCATTATCGTAGACCCTGGTAAGATGTCAAAAAAACTTTTTTACTCTCCCTGTCCCTTCCCAGTGTCCTGCATCAGATTTCCGATAGTTATCATATCACAATATTTCCATAGTTAATAACTTAGGGTGTGCTGTTGGCAAACTTTATAGACCTAGTGAACAATTTGGCCATTAAAAAGCATTGACCTTTTGTTCTGTAATTAATCTGAGAACGGAGTTTCCCTTGTAGTCCCACCTATTGTTCCAGTGGCCCTTATTTTTTGTGTTGTCTCTTCCTGATTCTTCTTTCCAGTGCCCCCTGCATAGCATCCTTCTCGTCATGCGTCATGTAGCCTGCTGCTTTCTATCTCATGGAAAGTGCCCCATGGCTTCCTGACATTGAGGTTATGATCTTATGTCGCAACAGATCTCCTGAATAGATAGTTTTATCAAACCAGTGAAAATATAGAGGTCTTGTAAATTGACTAAATGAATATTAAACTCCCCTATCCAAAGTGTGCCTTGCAGCTCTGCCCATTCATATGCGTTTTGACTTTTATTCTACATTTTCAGGTTTTGCATGCAATGTTATGTGACTGCCAATGATCCAGTCCTTCCTTCTTTCACGTTGTGTAGGTTTGCACATTCATTCAAATATAGAAAAAAAGTTTAAAACATTCACATATATTACAAGGTTTTCTATAAAAATAATCCTATATTGGAATTTGAAGGGCTGTATCATTTCAGGATGTCGTATTAAGCAAGTGAACCCATTTACAGCCAAGGGACCTTCATTGTGGCTGTGCTCTGCTGGTCTCTTGGTTATTTAGTGGGATACATTTTGTGTTTTGCATGTTTGTGAGCTACATTGCCAGCCAGAAGTTGCACCATTTGATGCTCAAAAGATCAAGGTTCAGATTTCATCACAGTCTTAATGAATTGCTGTTTGACTCCTCATCTCAGTGGTGTCCTTCTGGGAGGCAGGTGGCCCATGTCTGCATGGAGGCCGTGCTTGGTTTGTTTTGTTTATTTTTTGTTCTTGTTTTTCGCTCTGTGTCTGTGTGCCTGTGCTTGTCCTCCCCCCTCCTTACCCAACTCAACCATGTCAAGGTGTTACCGTCCCAACCTCTCCTGCCCCCTCACTGACCCGTGCCACTGCTCACCATGTAGCTGCCACACCAGGAGGTCCCCTTCCTTCATCCCCACGGGATGTTGTGGCCTCTTTGGTGTCAACGCGCTTCATCAAGCTGACGTGGCGTGTGCCTGCTGACGCCCATGGAGACAACCTTACCTACCAAGTATATTACAGCAAAGAGGGAATGAACAGGTAAGTCTTACAATTTGAATCATGTATTGATTTGTTTTACAACTAAAGCATGTAGTGTAGTTCCTGCTCAACAGGTTTCTGTATGTTGTATAGTAAAAGCATAATTCATGTTATCCTTAAAAGTATTGAACAAAATCTTAAAGGGTTGAGCCTGCACAATGCCAAAGCGAGCAAAGCAGGACCAACCCTTTAACTTATGTATGTGTGCTGTCACGTAAAGTAGTATATTGTAATACAAGTAAGTATTCCGAAACCTTTTTTACTTTTAGTGTTAATGGTATTCACTAGTATTGTGTCATGTGTAGGGAAGACTGCAGTGGAACACATCCGCTAAATTTAGTGTTAGAGCAGTTGCTCTTAAATTTTTTTTTGCCTAATTTTAATGATTTAAGGTTGTTCATTGATGTGTACATATAGTCCTAATCTTTGCACTGATATATTTTGTACTAAATACAGGGAGCGAGTGGAGAACACCAGTCGTCCAGGAGAATTGCAGGTCACCATCCAGAACCTCTTACCAGAAACAGTCTACTACTTCCGAGTGGTGGCTCATAATAATTATGGTGCTGGTGAAAGTTCACCCCCTCTCAAGGTGGAAACACAACCTGAGGGTAAGAAATTTAGTAGGGTTTGTAAAGCACAAAGCTTTTAATCCATCATAGCCATGTCTTACATCAGAATTTGTGAAAGCATATATTGAGTCCATTGATTTGTCACCTTTCAGTTCAAGTTCCTGGTCCAGCCCCAAATCTCCGAGCTACAGCCATTTCGGCTACATCTGTTAGTGTAAGCTGGGAATTGCCACTTTCTGGAAATGGGGAAATTCAGAATTATAAGCTTTATTATATGGAGAAAGGAGGCGGAAACGAGCAGGTAAACCCATCTGATCTAAGCTGTACTTTAGGCTCAAGTCCAATTATTGACGTAATCTCAAGGAGACACGTTTACTCTGAATTTAAGGACTATCGCTGTATTCTTGATTTTTCTTACAGTAAATTTGGTAAAAACACCTGGTATGTGACAATAATACACTTGCACAGTACAGCACCATTTACTTTTATAGAACCTTGACCACAGAGCTTTGCAAATTAGTGAAACTTCAGGTCCAAAGACAAGAGAGTACAATGTGCAAAACCCTCTCAAGTGTTAGCTGCTTATCTTATGTATGCTGGCATTGGTATATTTGTTTTTAAATGCTTGTCTGATGTTATTCTGTATTGTGTCTGCAGGATTTTGATATTTTGGGGCTATCATATACTGTAAATAATTTGAAGAAATACACAGAGTATACTTTTCGGGTAGTGGCAATTAATAAGCATGGGCCTGGAGTATCAACACACGATGTTATAGCCAGGACTCTATCTGATGGTTTGTATCTAGCTTCCTGTGATATGTATTACAAAATATTTTGTGACTTTTCAGTTCGTTATTGGCAATCTTTTTCTGTTTCCATTTCAGTGCCCAGTGCCGCTCCTCAGAACCTTACCCTGGAGGTGCGCAGCTCTCAGGTACGGTTTATATTATAAGCTTTGCCCATGTGCTTTGCTTAAGGTCACAGATTTCCAAATGCTACATCATATCTAGATTACTTGTTCTTTCTGCCTGATGAGTCCTGGCTTTTACAAATGCATCTGGTCTCTTTTTCTAAGCTTAAAGTCCATCCCAGAGTTTAGCCCTCCCATGAACTAGTCCTATAGACTCTTCCCCCTATCCGTCTTCTCCATGTGTGGTTTAGATGATCTGTTTAATTACACTATTACAATTTTTTTTCGTTATGCCCCTTAGTGGTAAAGACTTCAAGTAAAAAGTATTGAAAGAAAAAATTGGGAGCCTTTCAGAATTTTCAATAATTTTTGCATATACGTGACCTAAAACTATCATCATAATTTACACAAGTCTTAAACGTACAGTAGATAAAAATTGATCAAACAAATGAGTAAAAAAATGATAGTCTAATATTTATTAAAGAGGAAAATGATTTACTATCAAATGTCTGTGAGTAGCAAAAGTATGTGAACCTTTGGTTTTAATGTCTGATATGACCACTAGCTCCTTCTAAATGATTCCAGTAATTGATAGTCCTGCTCGTTGGCTTGCAGGTGTTTTAGGCCTTTCCTCCCTACAAAACTGCTTCAATTCTGTGATGTTGGTGGGTTTTCGCCCATGAACTTCAGGTCCTTCCACAACATTTCTAGAACATTAAGGTCAAGACTTTGACTTGGCCCTGCCAAAGCTTTAACCTTATTCTACTGTAAATAGGACCTGTCACCAAATTTTTCACGTTGAACTGAAGATCGTATATAATAGTGGCTGCAGAGTGGAATAAAACAAACCCACATATATATATTTTTTTTTATTTCACTTGTCGTTGCAGAGATATTGGTATCAGAGTATTTGGCACCTAATGAGTTAACTTTTTTAAAGTTCAAGTGGGTGTTATCAGTCAGTTTTCACTGGGGCTGTGTACTTCTTCCCCTCTGACACTGATCAATCACAAGCAGTCAGCAAGGTAGCAGAATACTCCACTAGAGCTCTGATCTCCTGGTCTAACCTTATTTTGCTGCGTGACCCATGTTTTTTTTAATGGGAACCTGTCAGGTCTCCTATTCCCTCCAACTCAGCAGCATTCAGTTATGTGTGATTAAACTCCCTTCCCAACCATCCCTGTATAACATAATGGAGTTAAAAAAGCATTTATATTGTCCCCATTTGACTAGTTGATGTGGCTTTAGTTCCTCAGACTAGTCAGCCCTCTTTCCATGTTATCACGCCCCCATGGGCGTGATAACATAATTTGCATGGGCCGGCCTCATCGCCAGCTCATGCAAATCTGCGCATGTGCGTCGCTCATTCCGGCAGCGGCACTGCATCTGTGAAGCCAGGTGTACGCTTCCCGGCTTCAGAGGTGCACTGCGCATGACTGGAAGCCATCTTCTGAAC
This sequence comes from Phyllobates terribilis, assembly GCF_046119375.1. NCBI lineage: Eukaryota > Metazoa > Chordata > Amphibia > Anura > Dendrobatidae > Phyllobates > Phyllobates terribilis. The sequence goes on from NW_027362771.1 coordinate 335,940,012, forward strand.
TTTTGGACATGCGCAGCGTACACCTGGCTTCATAGACTCAGTGACGCTGCCGGAATGAGCGGCACGCGTGCACCGATTTGCCTGAGCTGGAGATGATGCGAGCTCGTGCAAATTATGTTATCACGCCCACAGGTAACTAACGCACCATCGACTAGTCAAAGCCCTCATTAGAATAGCAAACTGGGAAATATATTCTGTTATATCGGGATGGTTAGGCAGGGAGTTTAATCACACATAGCTGACTGCTGCTGGGTTGGAGGACATGGGGGACCTGACAGGTTCCCGTTAAGAGTCAGCTCACAGATCCTGGCCTAGATGCAAAACAGATTCAAACCATGACACTACCTACATTTCACAGATGGTAGAGTTTTTTGTGTTTTTTATGCAGGGTGCCTTGGGTTCTTTTTTGACTTCGCAGACTGCTAGTTCAGACTTTGATACATACCTGTTCTTTAAATAAAACAGGTCCCCCACTCACAACTGATTTGGTCTCTCATTGTTTGAAAACACTAGAATGTAATATCACCTTCAAATTATTTTATAATCCTAAAGGTTCACATACTTTTGCCACTCAGATATGTGATAATAGATAATTTTTCTCATTAAAAAAATGACAATGTTTAAGATTTTTTTTACTCATTTTTTATTTGGTTCTCCTTCTGCTTTTAGGAAAAGCTGATGTAGTTTTTGGTCAAATTTATGCATATATATGGAAAATTATGAAGGCTTCACAAACTTTCAAGCACCACTGTATGTTGTAAAAAAAAATAACATACTGACATATACAGTTGTGAACAAAATTGTTGGTACCCTTCTGTTAAACTAAGAAAAACCCACAATGGTCACTGAAATAACTTGAAACTGTCCAAAGTAATTTTCAATTTAAATTTGCTGATCTTCAACTAAAGAAAATCTGACATTGCCTTTTAATTTAGGTTCAATAGAAAATTAAAAAAAAGCAAAAAATAAAGTGATAAAAAGGGCCTGCACAAAAGTGATGGTACCCCTAGAAAAGATTGAAAATAATTTGACCTTAGGAACATATTAAACTAAGGTGTGTCCCGTAATTAGCAGCACAGGTGTAATCAGTCAGTCTGCCTATTTAGATGGTGAAAAGTAGTCACTGTGCTGTTTGTTATAATGGTGTGCACCGTACTGAACATGGACCTAAGAAAGCGAAAGCGTTGTCTCAGGAGATTAGAAAGAAAATCAAAGACAAACATGTTTTAAGGTAAAAGCTATAAGACCGTCTCCAAACATCTTGATATTGTGATATTGCTGTTACTACAGTTGCACATATTATTAAAAAGTTTAAGGTCTATGGGACTGTAGCCAACCTCCTTTTAAGGTCTATGGGACTGTAGCCAACCTCCATGGACGTGTCTGCAAGAGGAAAATTGATGACAAATTGAAGAGGCTGATAATTTGAATGGTAACCAAAGAGCCCAGAATAACTTCCTAAGAGGTTTGCAGTGAACTCCAAGGTCAGTGTCAGATCACACTATCTGTCGCTGTCTTGGCATAGAAGACAACCGAGGAGGAAACCATTGTTGAAAGCAAATCATTAAAAAATAAAGACTGGAATTTACCAAAATGCATATTGACAAGCCACAAAGCTTTTGGAAGAATGTCCTTTGGACAGATGCAGATGAAATAAAACTGGAACTTTGGCAAGTAACATCAGCCTTATGCTAACAGTTGCAAAATGGAGGCATACAAAGAAAGAAAAGAACATTGTACCTTTGTGAAACATGGAGGAGGCTCGGTTATATTTAGGGGCTGCATCTGGCACAGGGGTCTTGATTCTGTGCGGAGTATGATGAAATCTCAAGACTATCAAGGCATGCTGAAGGAAAATGTGCTGCCCAGTATCAGAAAGCTTGGTCAGAGCCGAAGGTCATGGGTTCTTCAACCGGTTAATGATCCAAAACACCCAGCTAAAAACAATCAAGAATGGCTAAGAGCTAAGCTTTGGACTATTCTGAAGTGGCCTGACCTAAATCTTACTAAACATCTGTGGAAAGAGCTGGAACCTGCAGTCTGGAGAAGCCACCCTTCACACCTGAGACAGCTTGAGCAGTTTGCTCATAAGAAGTGGGCAAAAATACCTGTGGATAGGTGCAGAAGTCTCATTGAGAGCTACAGAAATTGCACTGATTTCCATAAAAGACTGTGCCGCACAATTAAGTTAAGGGTACCATCAATTTAGTCCAAATTTTTTGGTTGAACCAAAATCCAAAAAGCAATATCTCATTTTCATTCTTTGATATTTAATTTAAATTTAAAATTACTTTTGTTAATTTCAAGGTTTTTTCAGAGACTGTTGTAGTTTTTTTAACAGGAGTGCCAACAATTATATTCACGTCTGTAAGTGCCAATATGTTAGTAAGTGTACTCTTAGTTTGGTACACACAATAAATTTGCTGTTTTGACTCCATTATAAAGTTTTCTTCATACAAACTTGCCGTTGGCAAGTAATTGCTTTTGATCTCCTGCATTGATTATTCAATGTTCTTGCTTTATTACAGCTTGCATATTTTTTTTCAGCTCACACGGAGTTTACTAGTATCATTTGTTAGATAGTACTAATTGCTACATGGCTACTGATTGAAACCGATCATTTTATTATCTGCTTAAAATTCTACTCACTAAATCTTTGGATATACAGTGGGTGAAATGAATATTGAACACGTCACAAATTTTCTAAGTAAATATATATCTAAAGGTGCTATTGACATGAAATTCTCACCAGATGTCTGTAACAGCCCATCCAATCCACACAGGCAAAGAAATCAAACCATAGATGTTCATAAATTGTTGTGAGTAATAATGAGAAATGACACAGGGAAAAAGTATTGAACATATGAATAAAGAGAGACGCAAAAAGCCATGGAAAGTCATGACAGCAGCTGAAATCTATCAGTAATTTAGAAAGCAATTCTGCCACTTAGTGAAAAATATTATCAGCTGGTTCAACTGATGACCTATAAAAAGGTGTCTCATTACCAAGGTGCCACGCAAGAAACATCTCCTGATGGGTGAAACCAATGAGCTGCCTCAAGACATTTGTAACATTATTGTTGCAAAACATACTGATGGCATTGTTTACAGAAGAATTTCTAAATTACTGAAGGTTCCAGTGAGCACTGTTGGCAAATAATCTGGAAGTGGAAAAAACATAATTTCACCATAAACAGGCCACGACCAGGTGCTCTGTGCAATTTTTGAAAAGAATTATCAGAAGAACTGTCTTAGAGCCAAGGACCACCTGTGGAGAGCTACAGAAAAACCTGGAATCAGCAGGTACAATTGTTTGTTTTAAAGAAAACGAAGTCATGCACTAAACCTCAATGGCCTGTACGTAGGCTCACCACAAAAAACGCCATTGCTGAATAAAAAGCTTGTTCAAGCGCTTTTAAAGTTTGCTTAACATTTAAACAAGCTTGTGAAACACTGGGAGGATATAGTCTGATAAGATGAGACCAAAATTGAACTCTTTGGATACCATAATACAGACCATGTTTGGAGGCCAAAAGGCACTGCATATCACCCCAAAAACACCATACCAACAGTGAAGTTTGGAGGTGGGAACATCATAGTGTAGGGCTGTTTTTTAACATACGGCTCCGGCAAACTTCATATGATTGAAGGAAGGATGAATGGACAAATGTAACAAGACATTCTTGATAAAAATCTGCTGCCATCTACCAAGATGATGAAGATGAAACAAGGGTGGACATTTCAGCAAGACAATGATCCCAACCACACAGCCAAGGAAACTCTCAATTGGTTTCAGAGAAAGAAAATAAAGCTGCTAGAATGGCCCAGCCAATCACCTGACCTGAATCCAATAGAAAATGTATGGAAGGAACTAAAGCTCAGAGTTCATAGAAGGAGCCCACGGGACATTCAGGATTTGCATAGTGTTTTTGTGAAGAATGGGCCAAAATCCCATGTGAGAAATGCATGCGACTACTTTCTCCATGCAGGAGGCGTCTTGAAGCTGTCATCACTAACAAAGGCTTTTGTACAAAGTATTAATTAAATTTCAGTAAGTGTGTTCAATACTTTTCCCTGTTTCATTTCTCATTGTTACACATAACTTAATTTATGGACATCTATGGTTTGATGTATTTCCCTGTGTGGATTGGATGGGTTGTCACTGACATCTGGTGAGAATTTCATGTCAATAGCACCTTTTAGAAATATATTTACTTTGAAGATTGGTGAAGTGTTCAATACTTATTTCACCCGCTGTAAGTACAGCTCTGAGCATTCTTATAATTTCAGTGTAAGCATTTAGATATAAATTAGGGCTTTTTGAGTTAGTTCATTGTCAATGGAAGTCGTGTTAGGCCTTCAATACATTATATTTTACTTTTGGTTTGTGTTACTTTACCTCCACAGAGTATTTTTGTGCAGTGGCAACCTCCTCCTGCAGGAACCCAGAATGGCCCGATTGTAGGGTATAAATTGCGTTTCCGCAAGACGGCAAGGAAGATTGATACAAATGAGATCTTGGTAGATACTCAGCTGTCACAACTTGTCAACGGTGAGTGATGCAACATTTATGAGATTTTTGTATTATATTTCTGACTTTTAATGACCCATTTCTTTCCAGGGCTTGATCGTGACACTGAATATAGCTTCCGGGTTGTGGCCATGACTGTAAATGGCAGTGGGCCAGCTACTGATTGGCTAGCTGCAGAAACTTTTGAAAATGATCTTGACGGTAAGGTCTTGATTGTCTAATTAAAAATTCTTTCTGTGCTCGTTACTAGATTTGGAAAGTTCAACTATCTCTTGATTTTTTCATGGGTAACTAATAGCTTTTAAGCTGTACTTTTCTTTATAAAAGTTACTGTCCCTCACCCTCTTCCATTATTTTGTTAGAAATGTCAAATCTTAACCTGGAGATCACAAGGCTGTCAGCAGACCGATATTCCTAGCGACCCCCTCATACAGATGCACGTGTGATTTAGCTGAGCGTGCATGTGTTTTCCAAATGAAGAGGGTGGAGAACCGCTGCTGGAGATCTCTGGTGGCATCCTTATCTCCTTTGAAAACTAAAGAATTGTTGAATTCAACATGCTGGTTCTTTATTTCCCTCTGTCATCAATTTCTGGAAAGTCGGGAAGCCCCGATACCAATTAGATGGTCAGTGGGTTCGTAGCATCTCGGTATAACACACAATAGCTTTTTGTTTACTTATTTGATCACAAAATATTCTACAATGTTTTTTTTGTTTAGTTTTTCTTTTTTTGCTTTAGTAGCAGTTTTTTATGTCAATGTGGATGCCATAAAGCTTGTCTCTACACTTGCTATTCAAGTTGCTGTTTCCATAATTGTTAAATTAGTAGAATTAGAAAAAAAATGACAACCAGAAAATAACAAACAATAAGAAAAAAAGCAATGTTTTCCTGCATTTGCTTTAACTAGTAGAAAAATATAGCTGCATTTCAGATTGTGTAGAAACAAGCATCAGCAAGAATTTTCCGAATCCTGTTGTTCGATGTGTGTGCTACTAATTGAAGAAAAACCTTAAAGGGAATCTGTCACCAGATTTTTGCCACCTAATCTGAGAGCAGCATAATGTAGTGATAGAGACCCTAATTCCCGTGATGTCACTTACTGGGCTGCTTGCTGTGGTTTTGATAAAATCAGTATTTTATCAGCAGGAGATACACTGGAGGACTAGTGAAACTGCTGCCACGTAGTCCTCCATATTAATGAGCTCTGTGTAACCCCACCCCAGACACAGATTGGCAGCTTTTTGCCTATGCACAGTGTACACTGAAGGCTGTCACGCAGTGGTGTGGGCGGGGTTATACAGAGCTCAACATTCAGAGAACGCCCAGATCTGCAGCAGAGAAAACAGTGATTATGTTCAAAATAACATGCAGCTCAATAAGCAATACATCACTGGAGTCAGGGTCTCTGTCATCAGGATTTTGCTACACCATCCAAGAGCAGCATAATGTAGCCTCCCTTTGTGTGTTTTGTGTCAACAAGCTGGATCCTTATCTCCCTTGACATCTCCTGTCGGGGGTAAAGTTTGGGGGCCCCCACACACACGGACTGTCTGTGGGTTCGTACGAATTTAGTCTGTGTATCGGGGCCTTAAGGGGAACCTGTTGTCTGACTCCCACACCCGAGCCATGAGCAGCATGAGTCAGAGTGCGGCTGTGCTATTGCATCTGTATATATTTTACTCTGAAATACTGGGGCGCTATGTGTCTCACCTGATTAGTCTAAGGCCAGTCCCCAACTGCTTCTCCTTGTTCCTGGTGTCTTAGATTGACAGATCTTCCTGTTTATGTGTGCATAAGGAGAGACCTGTCAGGCAAAGAGATGGGGGTAGGGAGAAGTCGCTGGGGTCAGCCTCTGTCTCATCATCTAAGACACACAGTCCCTGGCCTGTTTTTCAAAGTTCATACACTCTGGACTACTGCAGCGTTTTAGAGTAAGGGCACCATGATTCAGATGGCACGTTCCCTTTAAGCCTTTGGTCTTGTTTTTGAGCCAGTTTGTGGTTATTATACTTTTTGATAAACTTTATTACAGAGTCCCGTGTCCCAGATGTGCCAAGTTCTCTCCATGTGCGCCCATTGGTGACAAGTATTGTTGTCAGTTGGACACCCCCAGAAAATCAGCACCAAGTGGTTGTCCGTGGGTATGCAATAGGTTATGGTCTTGGGAGCCCTCATGCCCAGACGGTTCGTGTTGACCATAAGCAACGCTACTACACCATTGAAAACTTGGGTAAGTGCTATTTTACCTGTATCTTGACAGTTGCTTTTATTTAGAGGCAAAGCCAATTGTTCATTTGTCGCCTTTCACAATGTAGATATACAGAATATGTATATTATCTAGAGATGGTCATGTCCACATCATTCAGTGTTGCAACAGTGCCCTCCTGTGGACATGTGGGTGTCTGCCATCCAACACCGAATTCCCTGTGATGCAAAAAGAAACCCCACACTTGTCCTCCTGTTAGGAAAATTATATAGTTTTTGTGTTCTAGAAAGCAAAATGATGTCAGACTGGACCTTATTTAATGAATTATTGAAATGCTGATGGCTTTTTCGGAGCCCTCAAAATCACACATTCTACTAATGTCTGGAAAATATTATCTGTACATTTTAGGCCACGGTCACTCTTAGCAAACTGTCTACAGTGAAAAATGTGAATAAAAAATCTGAACATATTTCCCATGTCATGTGAAAATCCACAAGTAGAGATGAGAGAATCAATTCGCAGGAGCCTGTCCAGTGTCCATGTTGGTATTCCCTGGCCTCCAGACTGGAGCCCTGCTAACCGCCTCCTGCGTACCAGCGCCGGACTGGAGCCCTGCGAACCGCCTCCTGCGTACCAGCGCCGGACTGGAGCCCTGCGAACCGCCTCCTGCGTACCAGCGCCGGACTGGAGCCCTGCGAACCGCCTCCTGCGTACCAGCGCCGGACTGGAGCCCTGCGAACCGCCTCCTGCCTACTAGTGTTCCTGGCACCTCTTCTAATTAGTAATAATAATCTTTATTTATATAGCGCCAACATATTCTGCAGTGCTTTACAATTCAGAGGTTCATGTACAACAGTCATAAGTAACATAGCTAAAGATAGTACAATAATTAAAGCAAAAACAATGATGACCCTGCTCGTAAGAGCTTACAATCTACAACGAGGTGGGGGTGACACAAAGTACAATGGCTTATTTACAATGATGGTCCAGCCATCTTGAGGGGATGAGGGATAGATAAAGTCTGCATGAGCTCATCACCAGCCAGTATCTGTAGTGCTTTTGGGTCCGGTGGAGACTTATGTTTGGAGAAATAAGGGATGGGCTATAAGAATATAAGAGGACTTCAATTAGGGAACGTGATAGGCCGCCCTAAACAGGTGTGTTTTTACGGAGCGCCTAAAATTGTGTAAGTTGTGGTTCGACCTAATTTCTTGGGGTAGAGCATTCCAAAGAATAGGTGCAGCTCGGGAGAAGTCTTGAAGCCGGGAGTGGGAGGTACGGATTAGTGTGGATGTTAGTCGAAAGTCGCTTGCGGAGCTCACATAACTGGTAGGCCGATAAACAGAAATGAGGGAAGAGATGTAGGGGGGTGCCACACTCTGGAGAGCTTTGTGGGTGAAAACAAGCAATTTAAATTGTATCCTATAATTCATGGGCAGCCAGTGCAATGACTGGCACAGAGCGGAGGAGTCTGAGTAACGGTTAGCCAAATAGATGACCCTGGCTGCAGCATTAAGGATGGACTGGAGGGGGAGGCCTATTAATAGAGAGTTACAGTAGTCAAGGCGGGAGTGGATCAGGGCAACAGTGAGGGTTTTTGTTGTTTCCAAGGTGAGAAAGGGGCGGATTCTAGAGATGTTCTTCAGGTGCAAGCCACAAGAGCGGACAAGAGATTGTATATGGAAGGTGAAGGAGAGATTGGTGTCAAACACCACTCCCAGACAACGCGCCTGCTGGCTCGGCAGTATTGTGGTGCCACACACGGAGAGGGAGATGTCAGATTTAGGGAGGTGAGTAGACGGCGGGAGCTGAAGAAATTCAGGTTTGGAAAGGTTGAGTTTCAGATACCGAGCGGACATGTTAGAAACTGCGGTCAGACAGTCACTGGTGTTCTGTAGTACAGTGGGGCTAAGGTCAGGGGATGAGGTGTATAGTTGTGTGTCATCAGCATAAAGATGGTACTGAAAACCAAATTTGCTGATGGTCTGTCCAATTGGGGCTGTGTAGAGAGAGAAGAGGAGAGGGCCAAGGACTGAACCCTGAGGAACCCCAATAGTGAGAGGAAGGGAGGAAGAAGTGGAGCCAGCGAATGATACACTGAAAGAGCGGTCAGATAGGTAGGAGGAGAATCAGGAGAGAGCAGTGTCCTTTATGCCAATTGAGTGGAGCATAGAGAGTAGAACGTGGTGGTCAATGGTGTTAAAAGCTGCAGAGAGGTCAAGAAGAATGAGCAGAGAGTAGTCACCATTACTTTTTGCTGTCAGAAGGTCATTGGTTACTTTGATGAGTGCAGTTTCTGTAGAATGTAGGGGGCGGAAGCCGGACTGTGATGGGTCTAGAAGAGAGTGAGTGGAGAGGTAACTGGTAAGACTGGAGTAGACCAGGTGCTCCAAGAGTTTAGAGATGAAGGGGAGATTGGAGACTGTAGTTGTTTGTTTTAATAATGGAGTAATGATGGAGTGTTTGAAGGAGGAGGGGAAGATACCAGAAGAGAGGGAGAGGTTGAAGATGTTAGGTGAGTAGTGACGACTGAAAAAAAGTGACTGGAGTAAATGTGAGGGGATGGGGTCAGTGGTGCATGTAGTGGGATGAGAAAAAGAAAGGAGCCTGGAGACGACTTCTTCTGTGACTGGGTCAAATGTAGAGAGTGATCCAGAGGGGATGTGGGGAGGGATGGGAGTCATGGCACTTGGTGACTGGGAGCTGATTTCCTGACGGATGGGGTCTATTTTCTCTGTGAAGTAGGAGGCCAAGTCCTCAGCACAAATGTCCGTGATGAGGGCCTTGGCTTTAGGACTCAGGAGGGAGTGAAAGGTGTCGAAGAGCTTTTTGGGGTTGTTGAATAGCGAGGAGAATCGGGGTGGTGAAGTAGGTCTGTTTAGCAAGGTGAAGGGCAAGAGTTATAGGTTTTTAACATAAATGTATAGTGGATAAAGTTTTCTAGTGTGCGAGTTTTCCTCCATAGGCTTTCGGCACTTCTAGAGCATTGTTTGAGAAATCGGGTTTGCGGTGTGAGCCAGGGCTGTTTTACTCTTTGTTTAGAGGTTCTGAGGGTGAGGGGCGCTACTTGGTCCAGTGTGCTTCTGAGAGTGTCATTGTAGTGGTTTACAGCCAGATCAGGACAGGACAGGGAGGAGATTGGAGGCATTGATGAGTGAAGGGAGTCAGTAAGTGTATGAGGGTTAATGGCTTGTAGATTTCTGAATGTGTGATAGGTAGGAATGTGCTGGGGCGGGTGAGGATTTGTGAGCATGAAGGAGACAATGTTATGATCACAGAGGGAAGAGGGGAGTTATTTAGGTGGGGGATTTAACAAAGCTGGACAAAGACCAGATCAAGGGTGTTTCCCTCTTTGAGGGTCTCAGAGGTTGAAAGCTATGAGAGGCCAAGACAAGTGGTTAAAGATAGAAGCTGGGATGCCAATGGGGAGGTGGGGCTGTTTATGGGGATGTTGAAGTCCCCCAGGATAAGGGTTGGTAAATCTGAGGACATGAAGTGTGGCAGCCAGGCATAAAAATGGTCAAGGAACTGGGTGGGTGAGCCTGGGGGACGGTATACGACCGCTACTCTGAGGGAGAGGGGATGGAAGAGCCTGATTGTGTGGACCTCAAAAGAAGGGAATGAGAGTGATGGAACTTGGGGGATGACCTGGAAGGTGCATTGTGGGGACAGGAGTATGCTGACTCCGCCACCAAGTCTGTTTGCAGGTCTCGGGGAATGAGAAAAATGCAAGCCGCCATGAGAAATAGCAGCAGGGGAGACAGTGTCAGAATCCTGGATCCAGGTTTCAGTAGGCCCGGTGCGACCTTGTTAGTGCAACAATGGAATTGCACTGGGCCTACAAATCAGAAAAGTCTCTGGGGATTCCAGCAGGTAGGAGGCGATTCACAGGGCCCCCATCCCGCGACATCCACACTGGAGCAGGGTCCTGTAACTTTATTCGCTCATCTCTATTCCCCAACTCATGGCTGAAGAAAGGATCGCAGTTTGAAGAGCTGAAACGGCACACATACATGGATGAATAAAGACCACAGTTTTTTCACTATCTCATATCTGGATTATTGCCAATTTTGTATTATATCCACAACAAACGTTAACATGGAGATTTTGTTGAATGGGTAAATGTTTGTCACTAAACCCACATACTCTTATTGTTTGCAGAGCCAAGCTCACATTACGTCATCTCCCTAAAAGCATTTAACAACGTGGGAGAAGGTATACCTTTGTATGAAAGTGCCGTCACCCGCCAGCACACAGGTAATCCCCAGTTTATACATTGTCACTTCCGTACTATTAGTATAATTAACATTGCCATTGCTGAGCGGACTTAGTCTCTGTGGCTTTTTGTTCAATGTTGATAATGAGTGTATCTGTTACTAACAGTATCTTCTCTCTTTCTCTCCTTTCCTTGTTCTTGCATTGATATTTTTTCCCTTTACATCTCTGTATTTCTCTATCTTTTAATTTGTGTTTTATTTAATTCTTTGTTTATATCTTTTCTACCATTGATTTTTTTCTTAATTCCTTGTGTTTGCATCTATTTGCTTCTTTTTCATGCTTTATTTTTCTTTTTCCTGTTTTGTTCGCCTTTGTTTTATTTTATTTGCCAACTTTGTTTTTGCAACATTTCTTATGACCTAGACACTTCTGAGGTTGATGTTTATGTTGTTCATGCCTCATACACCCCAGTTCCAGAGCCTACCCCTATGTTGCCCCCTGTGGGGGTACAAGCTGCTATCCTCAGCAGTGACGCAGTGCGCCTTACCTGGGCTGACAACTCCCTACCTAAGAACCAAAAGATCACAGATGCCAGATACTACACAGCACGGTGGAAGACTAATATTCCTGCGAATACAAAGTATAAGGTGAGCACCTAGGAAGGCACTGTGAATTCTTCAGATATAATATGTAGGCTTGATGGTTGATGAGTGAACAAGTCATATCATTTAAGGTTTACCTGAATGTTTCTCTTTCTCCTCTTAGATGGCCAACAGCACCACTCTCTCTTACCTGGTCACGGGCTTGAAACCAAATACATTGTACGAATTCTCTGTTATGGTCACTAAAGGTCGACGGTCTAGTACATGGAGCATGACAGCTCATGGCACTACCTTTGAGTCAAGTATGTCATCAGTCCTGAGGTTTTCTTGGAATGTACCTAGTCTAGAGCACAAGACCAACCTTGTCTTCCATTTTTTATCTTTTATCAGTGCCATCCTCCCCTCCTAAGGATGTGACCGTAGTAAGCAAAGAAGGGAAACCACGTACCATAATTGTCAACTGGCAGCCTCCATCTGAAGCCAACGGCAAGATTACAGGTGAATAATTTGGAAGAAAACTTTTTTTCTAGATTTATTAATCTTTTACAAAGTAATTGCATGCGTTCCACTGCCTGAATTATATTTTTCTCTTTCTGTAGGTTACATTATATATTATAGCACAGACGTTCAAGCAGTGCTTCATGATTGGGTGATAGAACCAGTTGTTGGAAACCGTTTGACACACCAAATACAGGAGCTGACATTAGACACTCCTTACTACTTCAAGATCCAGGCTCGAAACTCAAAAGGAATGGGCCCCATGTCCGAGGCTGTTCCATTCCGCACTCCGAAAGGTGAGGCATTTCAGCCCTGCAGATAATTGTGTGTTGGCGGTCAGTGATAATAAACAAGGCCTGACATTACAGGGATAAACCAATGAATGTAATATTGTATAAGACTGTGTTGTTTTTATCATACTGACACCTCCTAGATCCCACTTACAAAACACTTTTTCGAATATCTAACTTTTGCAATTTAAAGAATATTACCTAAAGTTTAAAGGGAATCTGTCACCCCCCTGAGCAATATCAGACCTCTACTATGGTCATACAGGGAAAGTAAATCTATACTTACCTGTATGGCCCATAGCAGAGGTCTGATTGCAGAGAAATCTGGTTTTGTAAAATCTGTTTTCCCGAGGCTTGGCGTCTGGGGTACGCCAAGCAAATCCCTCCTATCTGCTTACTATTCCCCTAAATCGCCGCCTCTGTGCTAAATTACCATATCCCCCCCCTCCCCTGCACGTCACACGGCCCTGTGACGTGCCCTGCTCTGCCTCCCCTCCCACTCCCATGGAGCGCACTTGGTTTCCCTCTGGCCCCATTTGGCTGTGTACTGCCAGCAGAGCGGAAGTCTCAGTGACTCGCCGTCACTTGTGCTATACAAGGCTGCGGCGTACCAAATTGGTACCTGTGTCAACAGTGTTTGAGCAGTGTGTCATTAATATTTTTCACGTATTGATAAATAAATTGGCTTTTCCTATCTTTTGCAATGTTAAATACTGACGGCACACGGACGCGATCTGTGTGCTGTACTTGTTTTTCTCAGACCCATAGACTTGTATTGGAATGTTTCATCCATTCTGCTGGGAAAAACTGTCATTTCTGCATGTTTTTTGCATGGCACGCAATCCGTGAAACACTAACATGTGTATAGCGGAAAAGAATATAGTGGGTACTTGCAAAACGGACATCTGAATGAGGCCTAATAGGCTGACCATTCTTATTCTGTAGAGCTCACATCAGTAGTCTTCATCACGTGCACTACTAGAAGGAAAGGTATCACTAGTATGTAGAAAACAGAGGATCACTCTATTCTCAATAGGTGGTGGTTACAGCGCCCCTTGTGCACAATGAGCTCTGCACAGATCACATAGCATGCATTCAGCTTTTCTCCTTCAGTAGTCATTTCCAGACTGCAGATTGTTTGGCTGCTGCAGTTCGTTCTTCTAAATTATGCTAAGAGTGGCTCAGGCAAGATGGCAGTCGTCTTATTCATGAATAAAAAACTGAAATCACTTATTCAAATTTAACAAATTAAAACCTGATAATAAAAGATTTTTGTTACAGGCGATACATTTTAATTTAATGTAAAGATTATCAGATTTTTTGACATTATTGTCATATCAGATTATTTATGCATCACACTCTGAAATGTCATTTAAACCTTTACTGACAATTTCTACTTGCTTTTATTAACGCCTTCCTATGGCAGAATCAACACCCTACATGCCTAATAATCAAGGTAAAAAGTTGTTAGTAAGTCATGAAAAGTGGAACATCTTTCTGCAATTCAGTTGTGTAGTGTTTTCATTGTTAGAAACATATATGTGTGTGTGTGTGTCTCTACGGTGCTCAGCATAAATGAGTACACCCCTTTTGAAAAATAAGATTTTAATAAATATCTCACTGAATACAAGAACAATTTCCAAAATTTTGACAAGACTGAGTTTAGTTTCGTAGAACATTTTTTTAACTAATAACATGAAAGTAAGTTTTACTCAAATTAGTTGATGCAAAAATGAATACTCCAACATTAAAAACTACTTCATCTAGTATTTTATATGACCTCCATGAATTTTAAGGATCGCATCAAGTTTTCTAGGCATGGGATGAACAAGTTGGCGGCATATTACAACATCTATCATTTCCCATTCTTCAAGATCGACTTCTTTTAGAGCCTGGATTCTGATGAAGAGTGAAGCTCAACTTGTCTCTTCAGAATTCCCCATAGGTATTTGATTTGGGTTCAGAGTAGGAGACATACTTGGCCACTGAATCACTTTCACCCTTCAGAAATCCAACAGAGACCTTAGATGTGTGTTTTGAATCATTGTCGTGTTGGAAAAGTGCACATCTACCAAGGGCACGGAGTGATGGCAGCATCTTCTCTTTCAATATAGAGCAGTATATCTGTTAGTTCATGATACCATCAAGGAAATGTAGCTCTTTGACACCAGCATCACTCTCGCAGCCCCACATAAGGACACTGCTACCACCATGTCTCACTGTAGGCACCGTGCATGTTTTTAAATTAATTTTTCTAAATGCATGCTGCCTACAGTGAAATATAGTGGTGGCAGTGTCCTTATGTGGGGCTACATGACTGCTGCTGGTGTCTGGGAGCTACATTTCATTGACGGTATCATGAATTCACAGATGTACTGCTCTATATTGAAAGAGAAGATGCTATCATTACTCCGTGCACTTTTCCAACATAATGATCCAAAACACACAGCTTAGCTCGCTGTTCTATTTCTGAAGTGTGAACTTGTTCAGCTCATGCTTAGAAGACTTAGTGTTGTCCTTAAAAATCATAGAAGTCATACAAAATACTAGATGTAGTTGTTTTTGATGAGGGGTGTATTCATTTTTGCATCAACTAATTTGAGTAAAACTGAAGATTTTAATGAAAGTTATATTATTATCCTTACTTTCATGTTATGGGTTGAAACTATGTTCTATGAAACTCAGTATTGTCAAAATTTTGGAAATTGTTCTTGTATTCAGTGAGAGATTTGATTAAAATCTTACTTTTCAAAGGGGGTGTACTCATTTATGCTGAGCACTGTATAGATAATTTGAAGACCGATCATGACTTTACTTGCACACCTGCCACTTTGTGCTTGGGGATAAGACTTATGTTATATTCTATCAATATACCATAAATATTTGACTTGAGACATCCCTTTTTATTCCTCATCTCATAGTGGTTTTTCTTTCAGCATCAGGTGTACCCGGAAAAGGAAGCCGTACTCCTGATTTGGGACCCCCACCTGGAGGTAGTAGTTTATTTGACTTTTTTTCATAACCACTAGGCAATATCAGAAATCCTGGTGTATTAATTCTCTGGAAATAACCATACTTAAACTTTTACAGGCAGTAATAGTCCACATGGGAGTCCCACCTCCTTGGATCAGAACATGCTGCTCACAATCATTGTATCTCTTGGAGTTATAATGGTCTTAGTGGCTGTGGTCATCGCAGCCATATGTTCTCGTCGCTCCAGCTCCCATCATAAAAAGTGAGTTATATAGCTACTTTGTATGGTTCTGTAATGAATACATTTAAACTGCAGTCATTTCTAAATCTCTTATGATACATATGATAGGAAATTATTGGCAGTTATCAAGACACCCTCAATAAAGGAGTGGTTCTGCAGGTGGGGACCACAGACCACATCTCTCTCAGTACCAATGCTTTCTGGCTGATGTTTTGGTAACTTTTGAATGTTGGTTGTGCTTTTACTCTCGTGGTAGCATGAGACGGACTCTACAACCCACAGAAGTTGCTCAGGTAGTGCAGCTCATCCAGGATAGCACATCAATGTGAGCTGTGGCAAGAAGGTTTGCTGTGTCTGTCTGCGTAGTGGCTGGAGGCGCTACCAGGAGACAGGCCAGTACACCAGGAGACGTGGAGGGGGGCCGTAAGAGGGCCAACAACCCAGCAGCAGAACCGCTACCTCCGCCTTTGTGCAAGGAGGAACAGGAGGAGCACTGCCAGAGCCCTGCAAAATAACCTCCAGCAGGCCACAAATGTGCATGTGTCTGCACGAATGGTTAGAAACCGACTCCATGAGGGTGGTATGAGGGCATGACGTCCACAGATGGGGGTTGTGCTCACAGCCCAACACCGTGCAGGACGCTTGGCATTTGCCACAGAACACCAGGATTGGCAAAGTCGCCACACCGGTTTTGCAGTGGGTCAGTAATGGTGTGGGGTGGCATTTCTTTGGAGGACCGCATAGCCCTCCATGTGCTCGCCAGAGGTAGCCTGACTGCCATTAGGTACCGAGATGAGATCCTCAGACCCCTTGTGAGACCATATGCTTGTGCGGTTGGCCCTGGGTTCCTCCTAATGCAGGACAATGCCAGACCTCATGTGGGTGGAGTGTGTCAGCAGTTCCTGCAAGATGAAGGCATTGAAGCTGTGGACTGGCCCGCCCATTCCCCAGACCTGAATCCGATTGAGCACATCTGGGACATCATGTCTCTCTCCATCCACCAATGTCACGTTGCACCACGGACTGTCCAGGAGTTGGCGGATGCTTTAGTCCAGGTCTGGGAAGAGATCCCACAGGAGACCATCTGCAACTTCATCAGGAGCATGTCCAGGCGTTGTAGGGAGGTCATACAGGTACGTGGAGGCCACACACAATACTGAGCCTCATTTTGACTTGTTTTAAGGACATTACGTCAAAGTTGGATCAGCCTGTAGTGTGTTTTTCCACTTTAATTTTGGGGGTGACTCCAAATCCAGGCCTCCATTGGTTAATAAATTTGATTTCCATTGATGATTTTTGTGTGATTTTGTTATCAGCACATTCAACTTTGTACAAAACAAAGTATTCAATGAGAATATTTCATTCCTTCAGATCTAGGATGTGTTATTTGAGTGTTCCCTTTATTTTTTTGAGCAGTGTATGTATATGTATGTACTGTATGTACAGTATGTGTGTGTGTGTGTGTGTATATATATATATATATATATATATATATATATATATATATATATATATATATATATATATATATATATATATATATATATGTATGTATAACATTTTTTACATTTATTGAAAAATCAATTTCTTGAACCCCTCATCTGTTTGTATTGACTTTGATTATAAGGAAAAGGGCTGCGTGTAAATCGGTGAATGGATCCCATAAATACAAGGGTAACTCAAAGGATGTAAAGCCTCCTGACCTCTGGATTCACCATGAGAGATTGGAGTTAAAACCAGTGGATAAATCTCCAGAGACTAATGCAATGCTAACAGACAGCACCTTGCCTCGATCACCGCAGGACCTCACCCCAGGAGACAGCACCACAGAAGGCAGCATCCACCAGCACAGCAATTCATACAGAGGTGATGAGAATCATGGCGCACATTGGGACATATTCATCAAGCTAAATGCACTAAAATTTTGGCATCATTTGATTAAAAAAAAAGTCTTTCATGACATGCACATTATTTATCTCAAAACAAGGTGTTTCCCATGCACCACTCCGTATCCCGTGCAGACTAGGCGCAGCCCCTCCACTAGGTTGTAAAAATTGCACATACTCCCAAGAATCCAGAGCACCAGTAATCCTCCTTCTAAAAGATTTTTTTTTATTGACACCAGTGTGCACACAGGAAAGTTAATATATGACCATATTCATAAATAGTATTTGTCCAGGTTTGGGGACATGGGTACAGAGTCCCCCCTATATAATTCTATAGGTCCATATATATACACAAGGTGGAGTACTGGTTGAATAATGACCACAAAAGAAGAACAAACAGAGTAGCCACAAACCACCAATAAAATTAAGAGTTTATTGAAAAATATTTAAAACAATATTACCATTATATACATACTGGTCTAAGAAGGAGGAAACATCAAAATCCAGGTATCATATGCAACTCCCAGCAAAACACCTTACAAGATAGTACATATGAAGAAACATTTGATTATAACAGCCTAGTGACCATGACCTTAGGTGATATATGCAATTTAATGTAAAATGTAATGTAAAAAAGGGAGGATAAGATGAGCCCACCATGCTGCAACAACGCGCATTTCGCGCATTTGCTTTCTCAAGGGACAATGCTTTAAGAAAACTGCATATCTCACCTTGGGGCATGGTCACTAAGCTGTTATAATGGGATGTTTCTTCATATGTACTGTCTTGAAGGTGTTTTTCTGGGTGTTGCATATGATACTTGGATTTTGATGTTCTCCCTACTGTTTCCTCCTCCTTAGACCAGTAGGTATATAATGGTAATATTTTTCAATAAACTATCTTTTAATTTTATTGGTGGATTCTGGCTCCTCCGTTTGTTTGTTCTTCTTTTGTGGACACAGGAAAGTCAGCACCGTTTTGGCCATGCATGGGCTTGACAAAGTCCCTGCGTGGCTGAAACGTTGTGAACTTTCCTGTGTGTACACTGGTGTCAATAAATATATTTTTGTGGAAGGTAGATACCCGGTGCCTTGGATTCTTGGAGTACATGCACATCATTTGACATGTATTAGATGTTTTTTACGACTTGTCTGTCAAAGGGTCTTGCTGAAAAAGGTACGTCTTATTGAAAAAGGCACGGGGCTTAATGTGCGATACGATGCACAAAAAAGTTGTGACTCGTATTTCTAGGACAAAGTAAGCCAACTAAAGAGTGGTGTAAACGTAGACTAGGGAGTCTTAAAATTGAACCTATTTATCCAATAACATGAACCAGTTAGATAAATCTGGTGCATTTTAAGACTCTCTAGTCTGATTATATTGTCTAAGGATTAGACTGTTGTGATAAATATGCCTTATTGTGTTTGATGATGAAAATGTAGAGCTATATGGATGTATAATGAATTGTGTGCCAATTTTTCTTTCTAGGCCTGGAGTCTGAGGATTCTGTGTCGTCACTTGCTGGACGACGAGGGATGAGACCTAAAATAATGATGCCGTTTGACTCGCAACCTCCACAACGTGAGTGCTTGGCAAGGGCACACGTCTCTTCCATTCTATGTATTCGCTGTGCCTTCCTCAGTCAGCTGTTGGGTATCTGCTTCTGCACTGCAGCGGTCTTGCATCAGGCTAATTCTCAGGTCTAAAGCTAAAAAGTGCAATATTGAGTTTTGCTCTTCGCTAAGCAGTTGTTAACGATCTCCAGTTGATAGTTAGCGGTGTTATTTATTGCGTACCTGGTGTTGGATGTGCGCCATCATGATCGTGTCTTCCATTTACTTTTACAGTCCTAGTGCCATCTGCAAATCCTACCATATGATTGTCTCCATCTATGGTTCCATGTATTCTAATTTCCCACATATTTCTTTGATCCCATACTTCTGTGTGAATTTCATTATCAATTTCAAACCACCAGTTCCTATTGTTTTGGTTACCATATTGCCATCCCCCTACATCACTGCATTATGCAAGCATTCACCATTCTGTCTCTGTTTCAGCGGTTGTCAGTGCCCATCCCATTCATTCCATCGATAATTCTCATTTCCGTTCTGTACCTGGGTTCATGCTGCACGTGCTGGGTGGTGCTCCTCAGGCTACAGGTGAGAGAAAAAACAATATTGAATTTAGCTGAGAATCTACATGGCATTTGGAGGTTTCAGCTGTATTTTGAAGTGAATGTCACCATGTTTTTGCCATTTAATCTGAGAGCAGCTTAATTTAGAGACAAGGACCCTGATTCCAGTAATGTATCACTAACTGGGCTGCTCGCTGTAGTTTTGAAAGAAATCATACTCATATCAGCAAGAATTCACCTGTTGCCATTTAGTCCTACACATTCATGAGCTCTGCATATCCCCACTCCATCGCCGATTAGCAGCTTTCTGCCTATGCACAGTGTACACAGAAAGCTGCCAATCAGTGCTGTAGGTAAAGTGATACATAGCTCAGCATTCGGAGAACTCCTAGATCTGCAGCATATAAAACAGTGATATTATAAAAATGGCAGCAAACAGCCCAGTAAGTGATACATCACTGGAATCTGGGTCTCTGCCCCTACATTATGCTGCTCCCCGATGGTATAGCAAAAACCTGGTGACTGATTTCCTTTTAAGGGCTGATACAATTCTCATAACTGTATAAAAAAGCACTGTAAAGAATCATGTGCTGGTTGCTTTGTTGCAGAAAATTCTGCAATAGCTTTCACAAGTTTTACATTTTTGTCTCTTTCCCTATGTTAGAAACAAATACTAGAGTCAATTGTATTGAAAGCAAGTTATTTAATACCTCTGTAAAAATGATAAAGGACTACGGATTGTGTTGTGTGTGGAAATTGGTATTTATGTGCCACACGGATTTTGTGGGTCCTTCTCATCAGTGTCTGGTGTTTGCATGTATACATGGCAGCCGTCACTGACCGCTGGGATGGATTGGGAGGGTGCTCCCCACATGAATACAGCAGACTAAGGACACAGTAGAGGGGGTTCAATAGCACAGTATAAGAGTTCCACTTTTATTTATGATCTATGGAAACTACTGGCAATCTGATTTACAGAAGCTATAAGCCTATTATTGCCACCAGACATTTTTCCTGCACTGCATTAGAAAATAAAATTAGGAAGTGGTAAAATATCTTTTACTTTGGTCACTCATAGCCAGGCCTGTATGTATAGCTCACACTCTCCTAGGCAGTAATCCTACATATGTCCACATTAAAGGTACCTATACATTCCTCAATTATCAGGATACACTAAATTCTAAAACTGTAAACCTCTACTGCCACCATCATGTTCCTCACAGCAGGCAACCTGGCCGTTCTCTAGATGGCTGCAGTTCCCAAAGCAAATAGGACAACCCCATAACCATGCAATCATGAGCCCTACGCTATGTAACTACCGAAGAGGCCACAAATTTACAGCAATCTCCTTCACTGTGACAACAAACTGCAACAGTCAAGCTCACCGCATACATATGCTAATGCAAGGGCGAGGAACCTTTTTTTCTGCCAAGAACCTTTTGGATATTTATACCATCCTTTGGGGGGGCTTACAAATTGTACGTTAACTCCTCCCGCAAGGTACGTCCTGATTCTTAACATTGATGTCCGGAAGAGTAATCCTTCATTGCATGCACCTCAGCATTCAGTAGTGAACACTACGTGCACATGCTCACAGAGCAAGAAGAAATTAAAGATCTGGCAACTGGCGGCCCAAGCACAGCGGTCCCTGGGAATCTCCTCGGGGGTGGAAGAAAAGGTTATCGAGGGCCATAAATGGCCGCGGACCTGAGGTTCTCTCCGCCCCTGTGCTAAAGGAACTAAGCTCAGTGCTTACATGCAGTTTTGGGTATGTTCACACCTTCCATTTGATCAGGATTTTAGCATGAATTCCATAAATCTCTTAACAATCCACATCCAGTGCAAATGAATAGGGTATTTTATAATCTATTCATGTGAAGCAGAAAATAATTGCTGTGATTTGATTGTGACGCAGATAAAAACCATTTATGAGAAGAGCAGGCATTACATCCTTGAGAAGAATGAACCAACAGAAAAGCTGTGGATTTGCCTGATTCAGAACCACAGAATGAGGCGAATCCATGTACTGATCCACCAACATGTCCACTACACAGAGCACAAATCCAGATATCAGCCACTGATGTCTGCCATGTATCCATGAAAATATAGCCTTAATAAACCAAGCTTATTACATGCACACAGTACACAGCTGCGCGCAGAACACAGGTACAGAATCACAACCTCCAAGGCAGATTACAGCACATTTCACAGAAAATGATGGACATAATGGCTCAATGCAGTGGACCACATTATAGATTGGTGGGAACATTTGGTGCTTTCAGTGTCAATTATGCATTGGCTCTTGCAGTATTTTGTGCTTTGTTTTTTTTCCAGAAATTACAATGTAGATGTGAATGGAGCTTGTAAATAGTCTTTAAAAAAATAAAAAAACAGTCAAAAGAAACAGGGGGATTGTGGTTTGGGAACTGCACAATGTTCTTTTACAAATGTGATGGAATCTATACAAAGAACCACCGGGGGTAACTCAGTAGTTTTTACACGGATGCAAAAACACATAGGTGCTCGCAGGCAGAATTTTTCACATACATACAGTGAAACTTTTTACACCTACATTTATATACATATATGGTCCAGAAAATTCCACTTACACATGCGTAAATAGACACACATGCTCAGAGCCATGCCTTTACAGGTGCTAACACTCATTGATGTTCAGAGCAAAGTTGTTAAACAATACATACCAGCTCATTCATGCTGTTACATATACATTCCTATATACACAAAATGATAGTTACATATGCACACAATCAGAAAAACGTATCTACATCATACAGGTATCCCCTGGCTGGTGTATTAGTTCAGTCTTCAGCAGCTTCTTGCTGTTGGCTCTCCTCATTCTTCCTTCTGAAGCTCTTACTAGCAAACTGTCGATTGAAAGAGCCTCTGTCCATCACCTCTACTGATCATCACTCTTCCCACCAGCTTTCATTTAGGATTGCTGGCTCTCCTGCAGCATTGCAGTCCACACCACTGATTGTCAGGTTTCTGTGTGCGTTGTATATTGAAAGAAAGCTGCTAATCAGTGGTGGCGGCGTGGTTGGACTAGGAATCATGAGGCCAGTGGTCCTGTAGTGATAATCTCCTGCTGATAAAACACTGTATTGAAACAGTAAAACACAGCCTAGTAAGTGACACATCACTGGAATCAATTAATATGTCTGTCTGTGGGGATAACTTGTTTTTAGCTACTCTGTGTACAGCAGTCACTTGCTGTGATATAACTACCAGCAAATAAGTTCCTGGTACTACCAAAATAACCGTAAGAACACTATTATCTAGCAAAACATTCTTGTTTGTTTCCTCCAAAACCACCAACTTGGTATATGTTCCCCCTTCGTTAAAAGTTTTAACCTGTTCTTCCTTGCGTCCACCAGCTTATCTTTCCCACACTCCCAAACCACACACTGCTGCAAACAGACACTAATAATCCACCCCCAAATGCCATACAAAGTTAAAATACCCCACTTTTCTGTCACCCTATACAGTAGTAGTGTCCTTTTGTGCCCCCATACAGTATGTAGCCTCATATTGTCAGTGTCCCTTTTGTGTATCTACACAATAATAATGACCCATTAGTGCCCCCATACAAATATAATGTCACATTTGTGCACGCATACAATATTTGTGCCCCTCTACAGTATTCATGTCCCCTCTGTGCCCCCATACAAAATGATGTCTCCTTTGTGCCTCCACATATATATAAGGGTGCACGGGTAAGATGCCGCTCCTTAGCCCACAAATTAGAGTAACACGGCTCTCCAAACAATTGCTTTGAAATCACTTTAATGTGTAAGACCTTCATCAGACAACACCGATTGTACCTTCATCCGGTCAGAAAAGCGGAGCGTAACCACTGAGCAGCACTTCACAAAGGGATAAGTGACATGTGCTAACAAGAAATGATTAACCCCTTAAGGATCGGGTGATTTTTGGTTTTTCGTTGTTTTTTCTTCCCCTTATTCCAAGAGCCATAACTTTTTTATTTTTCAGTCAACATATCCGTGTGAGGGATTGTTTTTTGCCGAACAAGTTGTACTTTTGAATGACAGGTGATAGGAAAGACGATGATCCAGCTCCACAGATGCCAATAATAAAAACAAATGTCTTTTATTTAGAATTTTTTTAAAATATCCAGATAGCGATAATGTAACTCCATCTGGTGGAAGAACAATAATAGAAGGGAAAACACAGGGGCACCAAGGAGGGGTGCGCTACCAGACGCGTTTCGAGCGAAGACCGCTCTTAAACTTGGTATGAATAAGTGTCAGACATAAGGGGAGGAACCCTTCTTATGCTGGCACTAATCAAGAAAGGTGCTGCCGGTGTGGAACAACCCAAGATTGCAAAGAGAAAAAAAAAAAATTGTAAGAGTGGTGAATTAAAAAGCAACCGGAATTTTTAAAAATGAGAATAAGACACCAAGTCAGTAATGTAACATGAACTCTTTTCTATAATTTAAGCCTGAGGGAATTCTAGTATCCAATACAAAAATCCAAAACGCCGCCCTATTTCTGAGAGTATTTTGTCTGTCTCCGCCACGGATGTGGCGGGGAACATGTTCTATAGCATAAGCTAATAGGCCTTTAGTGCATTTATTCTGACAATTGATAAAATGTCTGGAAGCCCCAGACATACTACGAATAGATTGATGGGAAACATCATATAAATGTTCCCTCAGGCGTACTTTGAATTTCCTAGTAGTTGATCCGATATATTTTAGATTACAAATAGTGCACGCAATCATGTAAATAACATAATCAGTGTTACAATTCAGAAACCCTTTTATTGGATATACCTTGGAATTATTTTTAGCCATAAATATTAATTTTTTTGATGAAACCAGACATGATTTGCAGTTTGTGAAACCGCACTTATTGTAGCCACTAGTTGATAGCCAGTTACCAGTCATTTTGATGGTCTTTCCTCTGTATAAACTTGGAGAGGTTTTGTTGCCTATTGTTGGTGCTCTGCGTGGAACTACCCTAATTCCGTCCTTTAATATTGCATCCATGACTGAATCCTCTCTCAGAATATCCATGTTGCGTTTTACTATATTAGATATTGCGGAAAAATGAGTGTTATAGGTGAGAACTAATGTTGGAATATTAGAGCTGGTGTTGTTGTGGTGGTTCCTTTTAGTAATGAGATTGCTTCTAGATTTACTATCTACTATTTTTCTTGCTCTATCTAAATTCCATTTTGGATAATTTCTACATGATAGTCTAGAATTAATGGTGGTACATTCTTTTGAGAAGGAAATGGAGTCACTACAATTCCTCCTAGCTCTAGTAATTTCTCCTACTGGAATGGCTTTTAGGACATGAGGTGGGTGAAAATTGTGCGCATGCAAAATTGTATTCCCTGATGTGGATTTCCTGAATGTTTTAGAGGTGATTAGTTCATTATTTTGGCCATTTAGTTCTAAGTCCAAAAAAGTAATAGAGTTACGGTTGGTGGTCTATGTAAATCTTAAATTAAATTAATTATTATTCAAATACGATTTAAATTCTGGAATGTCATCCATGTTGCCCCCCCAAACCATTAAAATATCATCAATAAATCTTGAGTAATAAATAAGGGATGTACAAAAGGGGTTATGGGCACTGTACACATAGCATTCCTCCCACCAAGCCATAACAAGATTAGCAACTGAAGGGGAAAATTTATCCCCTATAGAAACTCCACCAGTTTGGAGAAAAAATTTCCCATTGAACATAAAATAATTGTGTTAATAGAAAAGATAAAACTGTTTTAATGAACGATTGAAGTTCATGGGAGTAAGAACTATATTTGAACATAAGGTGATCTATGGCAGAGATTGCTATGTGGTGAGGAATGCTAGTGTACAGTGCCGTGACGTCACAGGTAAGCCATGACCATGAATTTGACCAGGTAACATTATCAAATAAATTAAGGACGTCGCATGAGTCCTCAAGATGACCTGGAATACGCATGACAAGTGGCTGTAAAGCAGAGTCTAACCATTGACCTAATCTTTCTCCCAGCGAGCTAATTCCTGAAATAATTGGGCGCGTGGGTGGTGGTCGTTCATTCTTGTGAGTCTTAGGTAAGGCATGTAAAATGGGAATAGTTGGAGAATCCACAATGAGGAATTCTGATTCTTTTTTAGTGAAAAAGCCCAAAGAAAAGCCCTCTTGTACTAACTTTTGAATGACGCCATCCATTTTATCATGTGAAGCACGGGAAAGTCGGGACAAAAAATCCAAGTGTGGCGAAATGACAAAAAAAGTGCAATTCCACAATTTATTTATTTTACTCTCCATTTACTGCGTTTATTTTACGGTAAACATGACCTGGCAATATGATTCTCCAAGTCAGTATGATTACGGAGATGCCAAACATACCTAGTTTTTCGATTTATTCAAAGGGTTTCCTGTCACCAGAAATAACACTATTAACCTGCAGATATGGGGTTAATCTGTGGGTTAACAGCGTTATTATGCTGCACGCTGCCGAACGCTGCGGGGAGAAAATTAAGCTGCTTTTTGGTTTCAGTCACAGCGCCAGCGCGGGTTCAGTCACTGCTCTGAGTATACAGAGCGGCGGCTGTAACCGCGCTCTCGGCCCTGACTGACAGCCGGCCCCAATGCAGAGTGAGTGTCAGTCAGGGCCGGTATACTCAGAGCGGTAACTGAAGTGGCGCCACCCCCGTGACTAAAACTAGAACGCTGCGGAGGGAATAAAGTTCACTTTCTCCCTGCGGTGTTCGGGTAACTGCGGGTGCTGGGCAGGTTATTAATGCTATTAACCTGCAGATTAACCCCATTCAATCCAATTGAAAATCTTTGGTGGAAGTTGAAGAAAATGGTCCATGACAAGGCTCCAACCTGCAAAGCTGATCTGGCAAAATGCAATCAGAGAAAGTTGGAGCCAGATTGATGAAGAGTACTGTTTGTCACTCATTAAGTCCATGCCTCAGAGACTGCAAGCTGTTATTAAAGCCAGAGGCGGAGCAACAAAATACTAGTGATGTAGTGGAGTATTCTTTTGTATGTTTTTTTTCATGATTCCATAATTTTTTCCTCAGAATTGAGTAATTCCATAATTTTTTCCCTCTGCTTGGTCTGAAAAAAATTACCCTTACTGAGTACCACATTTTTTATCTTGATTTCTTTTAGTGTTTCTTAAAGCCCTAAAGTTGAAATTTGAAATGACTTTTTAGTTTCGTGCCATGTCTGTGATCTGCTTTATTTCAACAACATTAAACAGCTGAATGAACATCCTCCGAGCCCGGTGATTCCATAATTTTTGCCAGGGGTTGTATATGTGTTTTTATATTGTTGGTGTAACACTCCTATTTTTTGACCATTTAGAGTCTGTCCGTCACACTCCCAGCTGTGATACAGTAGTGGCTGCATCATCCTCTTCACAGACTGGTCCTGAAGACCCTGATCCCCCAGGAGGGAGTTTTCTGCCCGGTTCAATGGATGAGGATTCAGGTCCCAGCATTCCTACCGCACATATCAGACCATCTCATCCCTTGAAGAGCTTTGCGGTGCCAGCTGTTCCTGTTCCTGCTCCAGCCCCTGGCTCAGCCTATGAACCATTGCCTAGCTCTCCGCTTTTGGCACAACAAGGTAAACTTAAAAGAATTCACAAAGTATGATTGGTTGAGTTGTGTGTTTTGCTTGATTTATTTTGTTGTATTTCCAGCTCCCACTGCGCTCTCAGTGAAAACTGCATCTCTTGGGACCCTGGGAAGAGTACGTCCTCCACTTCAAGTTACTGTGCCCAGTGCCCCTGAACCACTAGAGACCAGCAGGATGCTTGAGGGCTCAGAATGTGTATGTATATTCTTCCTCCACAGCCTTTTTATTAGAGCATATTTTATAATAAATTCAATATGTATTACAAATTATGTTTAAGCCAGTTAGCTTTTCACCAACACTTTGTCTTGTGCCACTTCAGCTTTGCATGGAGGTTCAGTTGCTGAGTTCCCCATTTAATTGAAATAAGGGAAGATATCAATGCAATTTTGTACAGATCAGAGGCTCATCATACTAAAAATAACACCTTTCAGAGGCAGTTAGTCTGTGCTTCTTGATAGCTGCAGAAGGTTTTTGCAAAGAAAGCCCAAAAAAGTGTCAATTGAATAAAAATAATTAATGGTAAGACTTCACTCTATTGGAAATGTTATGATTTTGATGTTTGCTTTAATTATTACATAATCATTTATTTTAAAAACATTATAAAACATGCACTAAACCTCTTTCTGCAGGCCATAGGAGACTGCCTTCAGTGTCCGCCGCATCACATGCACTGTGGCTGCCACCGCTGTGAATATGGCTGTCCAGTCCACAGCTGTTGCGGGAGCCAGACACCATTTTTTGTAGCCCAGAGATGTGCTCTAAGATACAGTTTCCCCCCTGTCGCTGCTCAGTGTTCAGTAGTGAGCAGTGACAGGAGGTGCGGGGCAGCGGCTTTGAGCAAAGCATCAGAGCAGTAAGCACAAGTTGGTAGCCTGACATTGTACTGCTAATGTCAGGTTACCGAGCTGCTCTCACCCCTGGAAGAAGTCACCGCTGCAGCCCTGCTCTGAGCGGTGAGAACAGTGCTACGGTGCTGACTTCTTCCAGCTGTGAGAACAGCTTGCTACCCTGACATTAGCAGTACAATGTCAGGCTGCTGACCTGTGCTCATCGCCACTGTCACCGCAGTGTTCAGAGCACAGCAAAAAAAAAAAAAAATCATCATGCTGCTGTGCTCTAAACACTGACTTGGCTATGCTCTGTCAATGTAAAGACTCATTCAGAAATCCTTACATTACAGACATTTGAATGAGGCTTTACACTGACCGAGCACTCAAAAAAGATCCATATCGCCGTTCTAGTGTCATGGAAGAACTATATTAATCAAAAGAATGATGCCCCTATAGCCAGAACCATGGTGGGGTGATAACAACATGAATACTTCAATAGTTATTGACAAATATAATTTTATTAGAATACTAAAATTAACAACAATAAAATCAAAGTGCCTCAAATGTGAGGGATGATCAAATGCAATACCCTATATAAGCACAGTAACAATAATAACCATACAATGCCCCATTACTGAAAATAAATATACACTGTGTTAATATATAAATGCATAGCCATAAATTTCATCTATAGTTAAAGCTCATGTGGCAATTAGAGAAAAGAGTGCATATGCATGTAAAAACACCAGTAGGCTATCACAGATATTATTATCGTAAGCTTATGCTAGGTACAGTGACAATGCTTACAAAAATATGGATTAATGATCCCAACAAAAAAGTAAAAGGTACATAGCAGCCCATAGCAGAGAGGTAACTCTATAGATGGTGAAGGACACCGCTCAATTAAACATGTTGATACCTGGGTATTGTAGTGACTACTGGGCTGGGTATGCACGCGTCCCTCTACCCCAATGCGCGTTTTGTCAACACTTCCTCAGTGTTGCAGAGCCACGTATTTAAGCCCATCATGTGTGATGCAGTCTGCTGAGCCGTGTATTTAAGCCCATCATGTTTGAAGCAGCAGTGTATCTAAGCCTGTCATGTGTGATGCAGTCCCTCGGGCCATGTACCTAAGCCCATCATGTTGTGACACAGCCTCCTGAGCCACCTATCTAAAGCAATTGTGTGACACAGGCCCTATAGCTAATCCTACCATGTGGGATACAGTGAACAGTGCAATGTCAACTAACAGAATCGGCTATACCAGCCGTTTTCGGTGACACTGTCCACATGTCAGAATCACTTTGTAGTCACCAACAAAATGTCTCTGCACTGTGACCCTAAACTTCATC
Organism: Phyllobates terribilis; assembly: GCF_046119375.1. Lineage (NCBI taxonomy): Eukaryota > Metazoa > Chordata > Amphibia > Anura > Dendrobatidae > Phyllobates > Phyllobates terribilis. Next base: position 335,969,405 of record NW_027362771.1, read on the forward strand.
CTCTTTTATCCTTTTTAAAATGCACAGAAATGGAGGGGAGCAGTGACATAAGACACATGGAGCAGTTCTGCTCCCACTTTTATTGCAGTCATAATGTGAGCTAGCAGTACACTAGGTTTTCATGGCAAATTTTAACTGTTGCTCCACCTAGTGTTTTAACCCCTTTAAAGCCTGGGGTGTTATAGTACGCACCAGGCTATCACCCCCTGGTTCAGTGAGGGCTCCGGCGCTGAGCCCGCACTGAACCGGGCACATGTCAGCTGATTTATACATATATCCATGCCCTTTAATAAGCGGGCACACACGATAGGCCGGCAGCAGCAGGAGCCGCGCTGCGGCTACGCTGTGTGCCGGCTATGAAGGAGCATGAAGTCACTGCTCCCCGCGCACACAGTCCCGGCGTAGGGAGCAGTGACTTCCGGCAGCTGATCTCTCCTTTTGAGCTGCGCATGGCAGTGACGCCATGCGTGACTCACATGGAGAGATCAGTGCGGGCAGACCGGACGCAGTGCTGGAGGAGAGAAGAAAGGTGAGTAGGAGTGTTTATTTTTTTTTTATGTGCAGCATGATGGGGATTAGGTGGACCATGCATACTAGGATAAGGATGAGGGGGCCATACATACCAGGGTAAGGATGAGGGGGCCATACATAACAGGGTAAGGATGAGGGGGCCATACATAACAGGGTAAGGATGAGGGGTGTCATGCATACCAGGATGGGGATGAGGGGTGTCATGCATACCAGGATGGGGATGAGGGGTGCCATGCATGCCAGGATGGGGATTGCTGTGCCATGCATACCAGGATGGGGATTGCTGTGCCATGCATACGAGGATGGGGATTGCTGTGCCATGCATACGAGGATGGGGATTGCTGTGCCATGCATACCAGGATAGGGATGAGGGGTGCCATGCATACCAGGATAGGGATTAGGGGTACCATGCATACCAGGATAGGGATTAGGGGTGCCATGCATTCCAGGCATACCAGGATGGGGATGGGGACCACGTATAAAAGGAAAAAGGGGGGGACATATATACCAGGATGGGGGATATTGTCAGAATTGGGGGACATTAGCCCTATACCAGTGTCAGCAGAAGACCCCCTCCCCCTTAAAAGTGCATCATGAACACATTTTTTGCTTACATTTTTTTTTTCCTCCTCTAAAACCTATGTGCGTTTTATGGTACGGTGCGTCTTATAGTCCGAAAAATACTGTATATTTTTTTAATTAAAGTATTAATAATTTAAATTTTTTCAGTTGTTGCAAAAAATGTTAGACACATTCACTTTAAACGATGCTTTTCTAATACATATATAATTAACGTAAAAAAAGCTTGTGTTTAATTGCTGTCATCAGTAGTAAATGGAGTAAGTATAGTATCTTTCACATTTTTTCACAATTTTTTTTTCTATTGACACTTTTTTTTGTTTTTTTTGCAAGAAACTTCTGCTGCTAACAAGAAGCACAGACTAACTGTCATTGACAGATATTATTTTTAATATTATGAGCCTTTGATTTCTGCAAAATTTAATTCATGTGTGTGTGTGTGTGTGTGTAAGTAAGTGTGTGTGTGTAATGCTGCAGACATCTAAACCAAATCGATATTTGATGTGACCCACTATTGCTGGGCAAAACTGCAACAATTGTTCTAGGTACACTTGCAGTTTTTGAATGCATTCAGCAGGCAGGTTGTTCCAAACATCTTAGAGAACTAACCACAGATGTTCTGTGGCTGAAGACTTGTGCAAATCCATCTGTCTCTTTGTCATCCCACACAGACTGTTGATCAGTGCTTTTTGGAAGCCAGATCATCACTTCCAGGACTCCAAGGGTCTTTGTTCTGCTGCAAAATAAATTAAATTCCAATCAGATGCCTCCCAAATGATATTGCATGGTGAATAAGTATCTGCCTGTATTTCTCAGCATTGAGTATGCCATTAATCCTGAGAAAATCTTGAACTTTATTTGCTGAACTGCAGCCTCAAACTTGCAAGGAACCTCCACCATGTTACACTGTTGTCTGCGGACACTCATTATTGTACAGCTCTCCATCCCTTCAGTGAACAAGCTGCCTTTTGTTAACCCCTTTAATGACCGGAGCATTTTCCGTTTTTGCGTTTTCGTTTTTTGCTCCCCTTATTCCCAGAGCCATTACTTTATTATTTTTTTGTCAATATTGCCATGTGAGGGCTTATTTTTTGTGGGACGAGTTGTACTTTTGAACGACATCACTTGTTTTACCATATCGTGTACTGGAAAACGGGGAAAAAAAATTCCAAGTGCGGTGAAATTACAAAAAAAAGTTCAATTCCACAGTTGTGTATTTTTATTTTTTTTTACCACCTTCACTGAGTGCTAAAACTGACCTGCCATTATTATTCTCCAGGTCATTACGAGTTCGTAGACCCCAAACATGTAGAGGTTCTTTTTTTATTTAAGTAGTGGAAAAAAAATCCAAAATTTGGTATAAAAAAAAAAGGTGTCATTTTCCAAGACCCATAGCGTCTCCATTTTTCATGATCTGGGGCCGGGTGAGGGCTTATTTTTTGCGCGCCAAGCATGATGTTTTTATTGATACCATTTTGGGGTAGATACGATGTTTTGATTGGCATGTTGCTGCAATAAAAAAAAAACTTAATTCTGGAGTTGTAGAATTTTTTTCTCGTCACACTGTTTACCTATCAGATTAATTCTTTTTTTTATGTTGATAGATTGGGCAATTCTGAACGGGGCAATATCAAATATGTGTGTGTGGTTTTTTTTGTTATTTTATTTTGAATGAGACGAAAGGGAGGTGATTTTTAAACTTTTTTTATATATATATTTTTTATATTTTTAAAAACATTTTTTTTACACTTTCTGCTTGCTTCAATAGTCTCCATGGGAGATTAGAAGCAGCACTTGCCTGATCGGCTCTGCTACATACAGGCGATGAGCAGACCGCCTGTATGTAGCAGAAATGCTGACTTGCTATGAGCGCCGACCACTGGGTGACGCTCATAGCAATCTGGACATGACAACCACAGGAGTCTGCTGCAGACCCCGGGTTGTCATGAAAACCCATCAGTTGCCCGTGATCCTGTGACGGGATCACCGATGGGCGGGGTAAGTGACTCGCTTCCGGCGCGGCGCTGTTAAATGCCGCTGTCAGAGATTGACAGCGGCACTTAACTAGTTAACAACCGCGGGTTGATCTCGATTCCACCCTCGGCTGTTGCGGGCACATGTCTGCTGTATAAATCAGCTGACATATGCCTGGTTCAGTGCGGGCTTAGCGCCGGAGCCCACGCTGCACCAGGGTTTACAACGTGGTGCATACTATTACACACCACGTTGTAAAGGGGTTAAATGCCAAGCATTTCTCATTTTGTCTCATCACTCCAGGACACATGCTGCCGTTTTTCTGCATCCCAGTTGCTGTGTTTTCGTGCATAGTTGAGTTACTTGGCCTTGTTCCTAAATCAAAAGATATGATTTTTTTGGCCACATTTTTTCTAAGACCACTATTGGCCAGACTTCTCCGAATAGTAAATTGGTTTAGTTGGGTCCCAACGGTTGCTGATTTCAAACAGAATAAGCACACTCTCTATGTTCTGTTGCACTATGCTTCTTTGGCCGACCACTGAATCTGAACATTGCTTCTTTTTTTTTTTTTTTTTTTTTGTGTCCTCCATGTTAAGAAATACAGGCAGATACTTGGGGAGGCATCTGATTGGCTCCAAATTTATCCTGAAACAGGATAATGACCCCGAACATACAGCCAATGTCATTAAGAAATATCTTCAGAGTAAAGAATTCTAGAAGTGAAGATGTGACCAACACAGAGCACTGATCACAACATCATTGTGTCTGTTTGACAGAAGAATTTGTGCAAGCCTACATCCACTAAAAGATCTGTGGTTAGACTCCCAATATGTTTGGCTCAACCTCCCTGCCAAGTTCCTTCTAAATTTGTGTGCAAGTGTACCTAGAAGAATCAATGCTGTTTTGAAGATAAAGGATGGTCACACCAAATACTGATTTGATTTATTTTCCTCTTTTATTCATTCACTTTGAACTTTAATTGATAAAAATAAACTATTAACACTTCTATTTTTTAAAGCATTCTTACTTTATAGCCTTTTTTTACCACTACTGTGTAAACTTTTAGCACAGTATTGTACTTGAAAAGTTTCCTCCCTGCAATTGCTGATGCTTGTGCCTTGTTTAGTACTAAGATATGACTAAACCACATTTAATTTTTTTATGATTGTTTCTCTTAGAGTTATGAACCAGACGAGTTAAGCAAAGAGATGGCTCACCTTGAAGGCCTGATGAAGGATCTGAACGCCATAACCACAGCATGAAAGAACACATCCCCACCACAGAGGCATACTTGACACTGTATGGACAGAGGCAGTTTAGCCCTTCAAGGGCCTTTTGTGCCACACCAAAATGTACAGACTAGAAGCAAGTGGGGAGCCCAGGCTGTTTCTTACTGTGGCAACCACCAAGGGCTGAGGCCTGGTATTCTGTACCGTCTTTCCTCTGATTTATAAGATTTTTGCGGGGTTTATATGAAACAAAAAGAGAAATTTTATGTAATCCATGGAGGAATATTGTGTATTGCCATTGCTTTTGTTCTTTTTACCGCTGATGGGTCATCACCCTGTTGCTGTGGCTCAGTATTACGCCCCACGTTGTGGCCAGCAGGAATGCAAAAGGACGGTTGATTTTTGTGCAGTGTTTCTAGGCTGCAGAGCACATCAGTTGGCAGCAACTCCCCCTCCAGCCTCTGTGAGACTTAAAACAGTGTTACTCCCCACCATTCCTAAATTTTGGCTAGATGTTTTTTCCACATCTCCGTCCATTTTGAAGGCTTGAGGCCTAAAGAGGTAACTGTATTGAACTGCTGCAGCTGGATGGAGGTTCGGATCTGTGCAGAACATGTGAGCTCTAAAGACGGAACGGTTTCCTGATTTGCTATCACGGAGAAGCCCTTTGTCATACATGTTGTTAGTGGCTACGAGAAGAGACAAAAAGGAGCCTTCTTTTAACAAAGCTGGTTTCAGCACTTTCACATATCAAATTTTCCATCTTGTGTGACTTCCTTGTGTTGTAAATGAAATCCACCATCCCCACATATCCTTCTGTATATTGTCCTATTCTCCACTACACCCTGTCTTTTCTGTACAGAAATTCATTTTTTTATTGCTTTCTCTGTAGTGTTTAGAATGTATCTTTTTATTGTGACTTTTTTTTTTATAACATCATGATTATTATTTGGTATTGGATTTCAATACACTTTTTTATTCAATCAAATTGATTTTCATGGTCTTGTATGCTGTTGTATCATGACAGCCTAACATGTAGACTTCCTCTATCAGGAGCAATTGCACCTACACATGTAGGCAAGCTACACATTAGATATGTCTTAAAGTTCTCAAACCAAACAACTTCATAATCTTAGAAGTGGCTAGTTTAACCCTGTATCGCAAAAACCTGTTTTCACTTTCCTGACCAGGCCAAATTTTTCACATCAAATCTGAAACGTCACCTTATGTGGTATGAAGTTTAGAATACTTTCACATGTCCCAGACAGAAAAAGCCGGTAACCCCGGCGAAACGCGCGTCAGGGACGTTTATCCTGACTAGATCAATATGTCAGCACACTAAAGTCTCCTATACTGTCCTTTTGGCTCTGCCATGTGCCGCTGCTATCTCACTACAAACTTAATTATGCCGGCTGAAATTATAAAACGGCACTGACTACGTGCGCACCACTTGCACACGATCATAGTGAGAACGCTGTAGGAGAGACAGGGTGATATATGCACGATACTCATTAGACTGTCTCTGCCGGACAAACCAGTGGCACTGACAGCGTGTATACTATCGGCACGCGGCCAGTGTGTGGGGTCTGTGGGGAGACAGGGAGACATACCGCTACACGTGCTGGTTAATCTCCGTACGCATGTAGCGACCTATTTTATATGGGATATTAGCTGCTTAACTAAATACAATTGTGGCTTATGTTACAACTCCCTGTTACAGGATCGCATCACCACATTAATATATGTCTCCCCACGTAACATTGTCATTGACTTACCAGCTATACAGGCACATTTGAGAGGCTAACAGCAAGCTGATTAATGGTGATTACCCTGATCGACTCTTGCATTTAGATTGTACTTTAATAGATGGCACATATATAATAATTTGACAGGTCCAAATTTAGACAGTTGGGACAATAAAATTATAATACCCAACCATTTAATTGTGGGGACATTGGTTGTGGAAAATCCATACTGGTGCTGCCATATTGTAGTCAGGATTTTGTGGGTTATTCACTGCCTAAAATCCATCATAGCAGTGGCCCTATATACATCTTTTTGATGTATGATATTGTATTAATATATTTTAAGTTTACTAATAAAAGTAAAATTTTATTCACACACCTTTTTCTCTAATACCCCTCCTGGTTTCTAATAGTTATATTATCGGTGGTGACCACCTGTGTGAATACTGTCCATAATTTAAATCAGAAATTTTTATAACTTGAACTTTAGAATACTTTCACATGTCCCAGTGATTGAGATTTTTTTCATTGTACTTTGTGGTAAATTTTAGGTTGATCTGATTTTTGTTTATTTATGAAAATATCGAAAATTTGACAAATTTTGTCAAATTTTCATTTTACAAACTTTATTCTCAAGTTGTTGAATTGCTTCAATTAGTTAGCATGAAAATAAGCAAGTAGTTACATTGCACAGTAATTACATTCTGAGAAGAGTTGACTTTTAACCCCTTTACCCCCGAGGGTGGTTTGCACGTTAATGACCAGGCCAATTTTTACAATTCTGACCACTGTCACTTTATGAGGTAATTACTCTGGAACGCTTCTACGGATCCCCCTGATTCTGAGATTGTTTTTTCGTGACATATTGTACTTCATGATTGTGGTAAAATTTCTTTCATATCACTTGCGTTTATTTGTGAAAAAAACGGAAATTTGGCGAAAATTTAGCAATTTTCAAACTTTGAATTTTTATGCCCTTAAATCAGAGAGATATGTCACACAAAATACTTAATAAATAACATTTCCCACATGTGTACTTTACATCAGCACAATTTTGGAATCAAAATTTTTTTTGTTAGGGAGCTAAAAGGGTTAAAAGTTGACCAGTGATTTCTCATTTTTCCAACAAAATTTACAAAACCATTTTTTTAGGGACCACATCACATTTGAAGTCACTTTGAGAGGTCTTTATGACAGAAAATACCCAAAAGTGACACCATTCTAAAAACTGCACCCCTCAAGGTGCTCAAAACCACATTCAAGAACTTTATTAACCCTTCAGGTGCTTCACAGGAATTTTTGGAATGTGGAAGGAAAAAATTAACATTTAACTTTTTTCACAAAAATGTTACTTTAGACCCAATTTTTTTTTATTTTCACAGGGGTAACAAGAAAAAATGGACCCCAAAATTTGTTGTGCAATTTCCCCTGGGCAAGCAGATACCCCATATGTGGGGAAAAAACACTGTTTGGGCACACGGCAGGGCTCGGAGGGGAAGGAGCGCCATTTGACTTTTTGATTGTAAAATTTGCTTGAATAATTGATTCGTAAAAATGAAAAAGTGGAAAAAAACACACTTTTTCATTTTTATGAATCAATTTGTGAAGCACCTGGGGCTTCCAAGTGCTCACTATGCATCTAGATAGGTGCCTTGGGGGGTCTAGTTTCCAAAATGGGGTCACTTGTGGGGGAGCTCCAATGTTTGGGCACACAGGGGCTCTCCAAACGCAACATGGTGTCCGCTAACAATTTGAGCTGATCTTCCATTCCTGAAGAGTTCAGCAAGATGCCGGAGCAAGAGATCCAGGACCCTGGAGAGCGCAGAGGGATGCCGGAGCAGAAGCAGCGACTGGAGCAGGTAGGAGAGAGGTCTTGTAGTGTCACAAAAGGTTGTGGAACTACAAGGCCCAGCACAGAGTGATCAGACGTGACCGCTCTGTAGAAATCCTCACCAAGTGTGAGGATCTGCAGGGCGGTCACAGGGGGGTGACAGGCAGGTCACAGGCCGGTCACCACCCGGTCAGGTACTCTGATTGGTGTGATTGATGATGACATTGATCGCACCAATCAGAGATGGCTGGGGCCTTGGGCACGCACCACAGGGGGTTACAGGGAGGTGACAGGCAGGTCAAAAGCCGGTCACCGCCCTGTGACCGCCGTGTCACCTGTGTTCATGTACTCTGATTGGAACGATCGATGTCATCATCGATCGCTCCAATCAGAGCTGGCTGGGGGCTTGTATGACTTCACAGGGGGTCATGGGGAGGTGACAGGCAGGTCACAAGCCGGTCACCGCCCCGTGACCGCCCTGTTACCGCGTGGTCCCGCTGTGATCGGTGCGATCGATTTGATCGGTGATCGCACCGATCCTAGCAGTTTGGGGAGAGGGCTGGGGTTACTAGGCAACAGCCTAGGATCGGTGCTCTTAGGAGCACCGATCCTAGGCTGCACATCACTGTTTCCGGCAATCTGATTGCCGGAAACAGTGAGAAATGCTGTGATTGGCTGTTCAGAATTGAACAGCCAATCACAGCTATCGGGGGGGCGGCGCCACCCCCCGAGATGCCGGCGCCATCTACCCTGAGGTAAGATGGCACCGGAATTTTAATTTTAGCACCGCGACTTCGGTGCCGCTTTAAAGATAGGGCGTACTAATACGTATCTGGTCCATAAGTCCCAGGGCACAGATACGTATTAGTACACCTTGGGTCGGAAAGGGGTTAACATACTAGTAGTCTCTCTCCTGCCCATTAATTTGTAGGCTGTAGGTAGTTGCTCACTTTCCTTCCTCTCCGCTCCTGAAGGGAGGAAAAACGCAGTAGCAAAAACATGTGATTTTGCCGTGTTTTTGATGCATTTTTTTTGGACATTTTTGGGCAGCAATGAAAGCTATAAATATAGATACTGGATAGAGAGATATAGACAGACAGACTACATAATTGCACAACTCCTGACATATTATGAAATTGCACCCTATGGAGCTGATTGGACAGCTTTTTATGATTAAATAAATTATTAAAAAAAAAAAAAACGACATGGGGTCCCCCCATTTTTGGTAAACAGCAAAGGTAAATCAGACAGCAGAGAGCAGGCTTGGAAGGTCCATGGTTATTGGTTAATCTTCCCGATTGTCCTAGTACGGTAGCAATCTAGGTAATGGAACTTGGGGTTGAGGTCAGCTGTGTAGTGTCCAAAAAAACTGCTGACATAAAGCCTTGGTGTTAATAATGCAGAGAGGTCTATCAGACATCCCGATTACTAACCTAGTAAGTAAAAAAAAAAAAAAAAAAAACTAAAAAAAACCCACTTTATTCAAATAAACACTCCCCCACACTATCCCTCATTCACCAATTTATTAAAAGGTTTCCACGCAGGTCCGACGTAGTCCAGAAATAAAAGCAAGACACTATCCCTCGTTCACCAATTTATTAGAAAGAAAAGTTCCCATGAAGGTCCAACATAGTCCACCGAATCTGAAGTAGAATCAGAGCGCAGAGTGACCAGGGACGTCTAAAGGAGGGAGGGGTGATCCTTAACCCAATTTTAGAAGCTATGCCCCCTCAAGGGATTCATCTAGGTATGTAGTCAACGTTCTGGGATCCACAGGTGCTTCACCAAAGTTTATAACATTGAGATGCGAAAAATTTAAATTTTAAATTTTTTTCATGAACACGTTCCTTTGGCCCTAAACTTTTCATTTTCCTTATGGTAACAGGACAGTTTGCACAACAGATTGTGGGATATATTTTCTCCTGAGTCCGCAGGGGCTCCATACATGGTCAAAAAGTAAATTTTTTGCACACAGCGAGGCTTGAAAGGGGCTCACTTTGACTTTTGGCGTGCAATTTTGGGTGTATTAGACTACGGATGCCATCTTGCATATGAAGACCCCCGAGGTGCCAAAACAGCAGGAACTCCCTACAAATGACCTAATTTTGGAAATTATAACCTCTCAAGGAATTCATCCAAGGCCCTTCACACGTCCTGATATTACTGATAAGGGGATAAAACAGTACCAGTGCTGTTCGTGTGGCATCCGTGTGCGTGGGGTCCCCCCTTATTTTTCCTAAAAAGCTGAGGGAAAACAGACAGCTGGGGGCAGTTGTTAATATTCTGGGAAGGGGTCTATAGCCATAACAGTTCCCAGCCTATTAATAACAGCTCATAGCTGTTTGCTTAGCCTTTACTTGTTATTTAAAGGGGAACTCCCAAAAAAAATGACGTGAGGTCCCCCCTATTTTTAATAACCAGCAGAGGCTAAACAGATAGCTGTTGGCTGATATTAATATGCTGGGAAGGGGCCATGGATATTGGCCCTCTCCCAGACTAATAACAACAGCCCTCAGCCGCCCCAGAAATGGCGCATCCATTAGATGCACCAATTCTGGTGCTTAACCTCGGCTCTTCCCACTTGCCCTGGTGCGTTGGCAAGTGGAGTAATAGTTTTGGGGTTGATGTCAGCTGTTTTATGTCCACTAACATCAAGCCCAAGGGTTAGTAATGGAGAGGAGTCTATCAGACACCCCCATTACTAACACTGTAGTCAAAATTAATAAAGACACACAGAGAAAAGTCCTTTAAGGGTATGTGCCCACGTAGCGTTTTACAAGCGCATGTGCTGTGGAATTTCCGCATCGTAAACGCTTGTGAAACGCTTGTTAATCTGTCCCCCATGGTCTCCAATGAGAATCCACAATTTCAATGCCCATGCTGCTGATTTTTCCACAGCGTTTATGCTGCGCTCAAAAATCCGCAGCATGTCCATTAATTTTGCGTTTATGTATGCGGAATTGCCTTGTCAATGCAATAAAAAATGCAAGGCAATTCCGCATGTTCCAAACGCATCATAAACGCGCGAAAAACGCTTGCCAAATTCCGCAACCGTTTTTCCGGGAGAGGACATGCGGAAATGAAGCAGACATTTTCTGCTTCATTTCTGCAACGTGGGCACATACCCTAATTGTACAAATCACTCTCCGACAATTACCCATTTATGAACATAAAAATAAAAAAGCAAAGTAATTCACACCTGTTCGCCGTTAATCCATAATGATGAGGTCCCATGACAAGCCCCAACTCTGCTACATCTGGATGGTGTGATGAGCGATGACATCAGTAACGTGTCTGCTCACCACACCAGCCGGAACACACTGAGCTTAGTGTTAGAATGCGGCTGCAATGACGAGCGGTGACGTAATTAATGTTACTGCAGGTCACAGGCAGCGGTTCCCACGTTAAGTTGTGTGTGAGCCTGCCTATGAACTGTGGTAACCTTATGGAAGTCACCGTAAGAATTATTACGTGGCACTCTTGTAACAGTGCACGGGTAGGATTCCACTCCCAATAAGCCAAAGAAGAATCCAGCACTCAATAGTTGATGCAGAAAATTGAAAGAAAATCTTTATTGCATAGCATAATCTCTGGTTTGTATTAACATTTCGGCATACAGTGGCCTTCTTCAGAATTCGGAATAAACAACCATAAATACAAATGAATATAAATATCAAAATATAAAATATCAATGCACAAGTTCATCATGCAAAATTGAAATTGTACTCTGAATGAAAAAATTATATTTACAAGAAACGAAATAAAATTTAAGGATATAAAGACACCAAATTCATAGCATGAAGTGATAGTCCTTTAAGAGTGGACATGACTGACTGGCATATAAGATTAATAGAAAAGTGCATTGTGATAACGCTTTAAGAGAAACCAGCCATAACCAATAGGCATGTAAAGCTGGACAGCATTAGTTGTTATAGCATAGAAGAATCATAATTTTTACCAGACAACTGCTCCATACAGGAAACGTTCGTGGAGACTGAAAGAGATGTATAAAATACCATATATTACATTATATAAAGTTCCCTGTATCAATCGTAGACATGTGGTAGCATATGAATATTAACTGGGTACATGTTACTCACCAGAAGGACCTCAGAGCAGAATAAGTCAACAGAAACGGCGCTGTGATGAGAAGCACAACCGTGCAGGAGGAATGACGCTGGGGAAGAGAGATCTGTGGCGTTCTAAATAGAGCGCTGAGCATGGATACTTCGTGGAGGTGACAAGTATCCTGTCTCGGCGCATCACATAATACCAGCATGAGCATGTCACCGTAAGTGACGCGTCAGGTGGAAAAATGTTACCGGCAAGCGCCATATTGGTGGGAATAGGATCGGGGAAAAATATCCCACTTAAAGCGCACCTGTCAGCAGGATTGTGCTCAGTAAACTACATACACTGTAAGGTGGGTGGAATTACACTGATTAAAATGATACCTTGGTTGATGAAATCCGTCCTGTGGTTCTTGTGTGATCTTTACTTTCAGTTTGGAGATAATGATATGCTCGTGCTCCGGGGCAGCCTGGAGGTAGGTTATTCAAATTTTCTGCCTCAACTATTGAGTGCCGGATTCTTCTTTGACTTACTGAAGTCATCGCTCACAGCGTGAGAAATAAATGCAACAACCATAGCTGTAATGTGGGCATCTCGATTTCAAACTACACGTTCTTTCACGTACAGGCAATTTTTTTTATTCTTGCGCTTTTGTTTTTTCTTCCCCTACTTCCAAGAAGTGTAACTTTTTATTTTAGCTGTAGTTTTCAAAAAATCTTTCATTGTAACATACAAAAAAAGTAAATGGTGAAGAAAATGAACATGCAGTCCTGCCATCGTGTTTTAGGTTTTGTTTTTATTGTGTCCAATGCGAGGTAAAAATGACCAGGAAACATGATTCTTCAGCTAAGTACAAATACAACAATAAAAACTTGCATATTTTTGTTTAAACACTTTAGTAAACTTTAAAAGTGGCATCAAATTAGCACCAATAACAGCATTTGCCCATGTTTCCGCCTCTCGCCCATCAAGGAGAATTATAGTGATTGTAGAGGAAATAGTAGTAGAGAATATAGTAATAGAGGAACTCATCATCGTGGTGTGTGGCTTTGTGTCTCCATGTCGCAGACATAACCTGTAGTGGAAAACTAAGACCAGAGAATCTCTCATCAACAGCCTTAGTTTTTGATCAACCACATGGTTTCAACAATCTTGCAAGGATTTAAGAATGTGGTGAAGGAAAATTTTTATAAAACTCACAAATGTCAGAGATTTTGAACTCTGTTCCTTTTGAAGAGACTCCTTCACTCAGTCCGTTTTCATCAAAAAGGCAAGTTTTTCCAAAGATAATTTGTATGGAGGGGGTTGCGGACTAAGCAGTGTGTGAAGAATTGTTTTGGATACTGCTGCAAACATGGGTAAAAGAAGTTCCCTTGCAACAGGACCAATGGGATTGCATGGACATGTTTCAGCATCCAGATATCCAAAAATGGCCCAAAGGGGCGAAATTGGTCAGGTGATTAGATACAAAAGCATGGATCTTTGTCCATAATGACTGTATTTCTGAGTGACATACAGTGGTACAGGTCAGCCTCAGGGATATTACATTTGAAACAATTTGATGTAGGGAAAATACCCATCCTATGTCCTCTAATGGGTGTCATATAGACCCGATGACAGAGATTGAGAAGCATTTCTATATATTTATTTATTTTACTCACTTATATAGCGCCATTAATTCCACAGTGCTTTACAGACATTATCTGCACTGTCCCCACTGGGGCTCACAATCTAGAATCCCTATCAGTATGTCTTTGGAGTGTGGGAGGAAACCAGAGAACACCCACGCAAACACAGGGAGAACATACAAACTCTTTGCAGATGTTGTCCTTGGTGGGATATGAACCCAGGACCCCAGCGCTGCAGTGCTAACAACTGAGCCACTGTTATCACACTGAAACAAGAAGCTTTTAAGGCTATAATCAATCACTGGAAGTATGTTTAGTGTAATGAGTTCTGGTATATCCCTTAATCATTTGGTTAGCGATGTTCACTGGATGACATGGTCTATTGGTTTGTTATGGAGCTATAATCTACTATATAATCAGCTTATCCCGTCTGTCTGTCCGTCCGTTCAGGAAATCCCGCGTCGCTGATTGGTCCGGCCGCGGCCAATCAGCAACGTGGGATTTCAGAACAAGTCGGGAGATAGCAGGGCTGACTCTGCCCATGTGGTCATGTGACTCACCAACTGCCCATGACGTACTGAACATGTTTTGTCAGTCACAGTGTGTGATGTACTTCTGTCACGTTTAATGAATACGTTCTGTCAGTCACAGTGCGACAGTTCAGTCACGTTTACTAAACACGGTCAGTCAGTGTGATGTACTTCTGTCATGTTCAGTGAACACGTTCTGTCAGTCACAGTGCGACAGTTCAGTCACGTTTACTAAACACGGTCAGTCAGAGTGTGATGTACTTCTGTCACGTTCAGTGAACACGTTCTGTCAGTCACAGTGTGACGTACTTCTGTCACGTTTCATTCACTGTGGTACGTGGAACAGGAAACCCCCAGCTGCAGCCGCAAATAGTCGTGATGAAAGCGGAAGCAACAGCCGGCTGCAGCCGGGGGAGTTACGTGCTGGCTGTGCGTGGTCAGCGATGTTGTCACAAGCAGTATTGACAACATGACGTAATTACAAAATTCATTAGGGGCCCCGGGGGGATACATTGGGGGGTTAATTTAAAGTAGTGCACAACCCATTTAAACACTGCTTCGCTGATTAGTCGCGCCCGGTTGGCCGCATACATATTCTAGAATACCCGATGCGTTAGAATCGGGCCACCATCTAGTACCTTGATAGTTGGCTTTTTGAGGGCTGAGATTGTGAAAAGAATATCATTAATTGTAGTTTCCACTCTGTGCCGTTAAGGTGGGGCAGAATAGTTGATATACAGTACAGACCAAAAGTTTGGACACACCTTCTCATTTAAAGATTTTTCTGTATTTTCATGACTTTGAAAATTGTACATTCACACTGAATGCATCAAAACTATGAATTAACACATGTGGAATTATATACTTAACAAAAAAGTGTGAAACAACTGAAAATATGTCTTATATTCTAGGTTCTTCAAAGTAGCCACCTTTTGCTTTGATGACTGCTTTGCACACTCTTGGCATTCTCTTGATGAGCTTCAAGAGGTAGTCACCGGAAATGGTTTTCACTTCACAGGTGTGCCCTGTCAGGTTTAATAAGTGGGATTTCTTGCCTTATAAATGGGGTTGGGGCCATCAGTTGTGTTGTGCAGAAGTCTGGTGGATACACAGCTGATAGTCCTACCGAATAGACTGTTAGCTGCTTTTTTCTTGCCATAATACAAATTCTAAGTAAAGAAAAACGAGTGGCCATCATTACTTTAAGAAATGAAGGTCAGTCAGTCCGAAAAATTGGGAAAACTTTGAAAGTGTCCCCAAGTGCAGTTGCAAAAACCATCAAGCGCTACAAAGAAACTGGCTCACATGAGGACCGCCCCAGGAAAGGAAGACCAAATGTCACCTCTGCTTCTGAGGATAAGTTTATCCGAGTCACCAGCCTCAGAAATCGCAGGTTAACAGCAGCTCAGATTAGAGACCATGTCAATGCCACACAGAGTTCTAGCAGCAGACACATCTCTTCAACAACTGTTAAGAGGAGACTTTGTGCAGCAGGCCTTCATGGTAAAAATAGCTGCTAGGAAACCACTGCTAAGGACAGGTAACAAGCGGAAGAGACTTGTTTTGGATAAAGAACACAAGGAATGGACATTACACCAGTGGAAATCTGTGCTTTGGTCTGATGAGTCCAAATTTGAGATCTCTGGTTCCAACCACCGTCTCTTTGTGCGACGCAGAAAAGGTGAACGGATGGACTCTACATGCCTGGTTCCCACCATGAAGCATGGAGGAGGAGGTGTGATGGTGTGGGGGTGCTTTGCTGGTGACACTGTTGGGGCTTTATTCAATATTGAAGGCTTACTGAGCCAGCATGGCTACCACAGCATCTTGCAGCGGCATGCTATTCCATCGGTTTGCGTTTAGTTGGACCATCATTTATTTTTCAACAGGACAATGACCCCAAGCATAACACCAGGCTGTGTAAGGGCTATTTGACCAAGAAGGAGAGTGATGGGGTGCTACGCCAGATGACCTGGCCTCCACAGTCACCAGACCTGAACCCAATCAAGATGGTTTGGGGTGAGCTGGACCGCAGAGTGAAGGCAAAAGGGCCAACAAGTGCGAAGCATCTCTTTGAACTCCTTCAAGATTGTTGGAAGACCATTTCCGGTGACTACCTCTTGAAGCTCATCAAGAGAATGTCAAATGTGCAAAGCAGTCATCAAAGCAAAAGGTGGCTACTTTGAAGAACCTAGAATATAAGACATATTTTCAGTTGTTTCACACTTTTTTGTTAAGTATATAATTCCACATGTGTTAATCCTTAGTTTTGATGCCTTCAGTGTGAATGTACAATTTTCATAGTCATGAAAATACAGAAAAATCTTTAAATGAGAATGTGTGTCCAAACTTTTGGTCTGTACTGTATGTGTCTTAGCTTGTAGATGAGAGAAGAAATAGAGATTTTGTGGTTTTTAGAATTAAGCTCTGAAATTGTATATGTCGATGTGAATGATCTAATGGATCTATTGATTTAAGTCCCATTTTATACCAAAGGTAAAAAGTATGATGATACTGTCCATATTAGGGGTAGGTGGGTGGAATAGCTAGGGTATAATGAAAACAATTGTCTGGTCTTCTGCCATGCTCTCCTGATGGATATTAATTAAGGATTAATTTGGAAGTTATCAGGCAGTTGGGAAAATGGCAGGTGAAGTGCCGATATGAGAGATGAACTGTTGATCAATAGAACGATCTGTGTATATACAGGTGCATCTCACTAAATTAGAACATCATCAAAAAGTTAATTTATTTCAGTTCTTCAATACAGAAAGTGAAACTCATACATTATATAGAGTTATTACAAACAGAGTGATCTATTTCAAGTGTTTACTTCTGTTAATGTTGATGATTATGGATTTCAACCAATGAAAACATAACTCATTATCTCAGTAAATGTTTTTAAAATCCAAAATGTTGACCTACTGAAATATATGTTCAGTACATGCACTCAATACTTGGTCGGGGTTCCTTTTGCATCAATTACTGCATCAATGCGGCGTGGCATGGAGGCGATCAGCCTATGGCACTGCTGAGGTGTTATGGAAGCCCAGGTTGCTTTGATAGCAGCCTTCAGCTCGTCTGCATTGTTGGGTCTGGTGTCTCTCATCTTCCTCTTGATTCTCTATGGGGTTAAGGTCAGGTGAGTTTGCTGGCCAATCAAGCACAGTGATACTGTTGTTTTTAACCCTCCGTCACATACAATAGGCCTGACAGGCACATCTCTTTTACTTTCATTTCTCCTTCCTCACCAGATTGTGAGGAAATCCCCTCCCTCCAGGTAGTCTCCTGTCTCTAGCAGCTCTGTGAAACCTCATACCACAGTTGGATTGCAGAGCTTCAGGAGGACAGATATAACTGCGCTAATCTCTCAGGCTCATTGTATGTGAACACGTCACACTCAATAAGGTTGGTATTTTCTGTTTTTATTCATCACAATTGTTTATTTAGCTTGTTTTATGAATGTATAGCACAAAGTGTGAGGATATTTCATAGAAATAAGGCAGATTAAAAAGGAAAGTGTGCTACTCAGGCATATACAGTAGTTCCCTAACACATATTCCTTCTCTTGCTTTAGATTATCTGCTGAAATGGAGAGGAAAATGTACAATTTATCAAAAAACCTTGATGTTGAGGAAGTAACAAACATACTGTTAGATAATGCAGACCCTACACTGAATGAGGATTTAGGAGAGGAAAATGAGATTGATTCTCATGATGAGGTGGAAGTATGTGAAGTGGATTCTGAAACAGAGCAAGATGGTGACAGTGATGAGGATGAAGATGTAGAATCTTATTATATGGGAAAAGATAAAAAAAAACAATGGAACGAGAAGCCACTCCAGAAAAAACGTAGGGAACCTCAAAACATTATTACTCACCTTCCTGCAGTTATAGGAACTGCAAGTAATGCAAAAACTGCAGTTGGATGCTGGAATAGTTTGTTCACAGATGACATTCTGGACTCTATTGTCACATATACCAGCCAATATATAGACATTATAAAGGACAAGTTCATCTGCAACAGAACCATCAAGGCCACAGATGAAATAGAACTGCAAGCTTTTTTTGGATTATTATACCTTGCAGGAGCTTATAGGGCAAATAGACAAAGTTTGGAGGAACTTTGGAGTAAAGATGGGGATGGAGTTGAAAAATTTGGCCTTGTTATGTCCATAAACAGATTCAAGCTTCTAATTCGTTGCCTTCGGTTTGACGACAGAACTACCCGAACCGAATGTAAAACACATGACCGACTTGCTCCAATTCGTGATATATTCCAAAAATTTGTTGAAAACTGTAAAAAAAGCTATTGCCCTGGGGAGAATCTTACTATTGACGAAATGCTCCCTGGTTTTCGTGGTAAATGTGCCTTTCGTCAATATATTCCATCAAAGCCTAACAAATATGGAAAAAAATGTATACCCTTGTGGATGCCCGTAAGACCTACACTTACAACCTGGAAGTTTATGCAGGAAAACAACCAGAAGGTCCTTAGTGTGTCAGCAACAAACCCAGTAATGTTGTAAAAAGACTGGCTGAGCCCTTATTTGGATCGGGTCGCAATATAACAGCTGACAATTGGTTTTCAAATTGTGATCTGATTGATTATCTGAAAATGCAGAAGCTTTCATATGTCGGAACTGTAAGAAAAAATAAAAAAGAATTGCCTACACAGTTTGTAAGTGTGAAAGGGAGACAACAGTACAGCAGTATGTTTGCATTCCATAATGGAAAGGTTTTGCTTTCCTATGTACCACAAGCAAAAAAAATTGTACTTCTTCTATCAACACTTCATGATGATGATGCCATCAATCTTGGGACTGAGGCACAAAAAAAAACGGAGATAATTACATTTTATAATGCAACCAAAGGGGGTGTTGATACAGCTGATCAGATGTGCTCAACTTTCAACTTTCAAACGCTGGCCAATGGTCATATTTTTTGCTATATTGAATTTGGGTGGTATAAATTCACAAGTCATTTACCTTGAAACCAAGCTTGAACCACTCCGTAGACGATTCTATCTGAAAAATTGGCCCATGAACTAGTGCTTGGAGAGCTACGCAGGAGAAGTATGAAAACAATCGGTATCCCCTTTCGCCTTCAAGTTCAGCTCAAAAGATTCCGCCCAGAAGATGATAGTGAAAATTCACCACCTGCACCACCTCCCAAAAGAAGGAGATGCACCACCTGCACCACGTAAAGCGGAATCAGAAGGCTTTCTAATTATGAATGTCACAAATGTCATAATGCAATCTGCCTGACACATGCAAAAATAATGTGTAATTCTTGCTCTTTGCTCTGCAAGTGTAATTTTTCTGGGGAAACTTCAGGATCTAATTCTGATTGAATATGTGTTTAATAGTACTTAAGGTACCTTAAAATTAAGTTTGTTTCCATAAATTTTCTTTGTAGAGTTTTTTGACAGAGTCGAACTGGGGACTATTTGGCGTGAGTTTTGAAATGTTTGTATTTCAGAGTTATTAGTTTTATGTTAAGTAAATGGGGGTTTTTTTGCACCTGATTATGTGTAGTCTCTTTTATTACATCCCTATGAAGGTCACTGATCACTTTTAGAGCACTGAAATTGCAAACATTAGATGTTATAGGTATTTTTCTAGCCTGCGCCTGACAGTCACATTGTATGTGAACTCGTTAGAACCGATATTGTATGTGACGGAGGGTTAAACCAGGTATTGGTACTTTTGGCATTTTGGACAGGTGCCAAGTCCTGCTGGAGAATGAAATTTCCATCTCCAAAAAGCTTGTCGGCAGAGGGAAGCATGAAGTGCTGGTAGACGGCTGCGCTGACTTTGGTCTTGATAAAACACAGTGGACCTACACCAGCAGATGACATGGCTCCCCAAACCATCACTGGTTGTGGAAACTTCACACTAGACCTCAAGCAGCTTGGATTGTGTGCCTCTCCACTCTTCCTCCAGACTCTGGGACCTTGATTTCCCAATGAAAATTGGAACTCTGGGACCTTGTGGAGCGTGTCAATGACTGCCTTCTGGACATGTGTCAAGTCAGCAGTCTTTCCCATGATTGTGGAGCCTACTGAAACAGACTAAGGGACCTTTTTAAACGCTTAGAAAGTCTTTGCAGGTGTTCTTTGTTAATTATTTTAATTTACTAAGACTTTTGTGTTTTCATTAGCTGTAAGCCGTAATCATTAACATTAATAGAAATAAACACTTGAAATAGATCACTCTGTAGTGACTTTATATAATGAGTTTCACTTTTTGTATTGAAGAACTGAAATAAATTAACTTTTTGATGATATTCGAATTTAGGGAGATGCACCTGTAGATTTAACATGCAGCCAGTCTCCTCCAATCACTCTAAGAAGAGAGGCCAATTTATATAGTTTAATGTTTGGGAAATTTATGCCACCATTTAGCCTAGGTTGAGATAGCATATGAAAAGGAATTCGAGTTCACCCACCCCTCCAAATAAAGAATCTATACAAATAATTGATTTTTTTACTTTTGGCTTTAGGTATAGAGGTAGGGATCTCATTCTGCGCATGTGCCGCCTCTGGCGCCCATTTTCCTGAAGTCCACCATAGTGAAAAGGATGGGAAGTTCAGGGACTCCTAACATTTTCTGAAAGCTTGGGGCCCGCCGCACTCACGAACACCCCCTCTTCCCAGCATGGGGCCTGCAGCATCGGCCCCACACCTGTCACCGCCAGCTTCCTGCAGCAGCATCCCTGCCTCCTGGGATCACGCTCCACCATAGCCTGCTCTCCCCCTGGTAAGCTACATTCAGATTGTGAGACGCACCCACATTTTCCTCCCAAATTTTGGGGGAAAAGTGCGTCTTATAATCCGAAAAATATGGTACTCACCTCATTTCTTAACAAAGGGTTTAATCTGCAAAGGGTAATACATTTGGTCAGGGTTCTTTGTTCTGGTAAGCGAAGAAAACCTGGGCTTTGTTTAAAGTCTGCAAAGGAGAGCCACACTAGAGAACCTGTGAAAAGGAAGAATTGTCATAATTAAATGAATAAAGAAAAGCATCACATGTGAACAGATAAGGAATAACAAATAACTATGATTAATTATATCAGGCCATGTAGTCCTCAACAGTGTAGACAGTCATGAAAGTCTGTTATGCTCTCCCACTGAAATGATAATGGTCATCCTTAATTTGGCAACCGGAAATGGCGATGTGCATCTATTGGATCATTAAATATGTGGGCGCGGCTGTTGTCTTCAACTTTTAGTTTGGCTGGATATAAGAACTGGAACTTAACAGAGTTGTCATGAAGATATCCATAAACTGGTGAGAAACCTTTACGTTTTTGAGTGACCAAAGAAGGAAAGTCCTGAAAGATCAGGATACGGTTGTTTTTAACTGTTAATGAGTTCATCCGACGGTATGCTCTCAAGATTTGTTCTTTAAAGGACCAGTATAGGAATCTAGCGATGACTGGACGTGGACGACCACCTCCTTGTTCCGTAGGGGGACCATTGTGATGGGCTCTCTCAACAATTAGTGAGTCCGGAGTGATCTGAAGTTGCAAAGCTTATATTAGTGGTGATAAAGGGGATTAGATTGTCTCCAAAAATATTTTCTGGAACACCTATGAATCGGAGATTATTCCGCCTCTCTCCATATTCTAGGTCCTCCAACTTGTCACTGAGGGAAATTTCTTCTCTTTGACTATAGCTGGATGCCTATGCTAACATGGTGGTAATAGTTTCACAATCATTGACCTTGTACTCCAGCTAGGCGATTTTTTTTGTGTGCATTTGTTGTAATCTAAACTACAGCTGAATTGATAGATGCATGGAGGACATCTAATATCTTATCAAAGAGTGGTATGAAGAGTCTCGAGACTTCCTGAGTGACCGCAGCTGCTTGTTGGTTTTCTGTTGCAGGTGAAGCTGGAGGAGTCTGGCATGGTGACATATTAGGTGCGGAGTATTGTCCTCACCAGTTAAACGTTCAGGCAAAGCCTCTGGATTTTCTGATGATGTTGTCATCTGAGACTTTGTCAGTCATTGTTTAACTTTATTATTTTTGTAATTTTTGTTTTTTGGCAAGGTAGAAGATGTAGGTGTTCACAAACCGGTCTGGCTGACACTTGATATATGAAGTGAGGTGAATTTTTCTGCTTTGACAGGTATTTTTCCATACCCATTGTTATACAGGGCTCAATGCATGTGAGGAGGGCATCAAAAAGAATGTAAGAAATGTAGTAATAAAAAAAAAAAGCCAACAGCAGTAATTAAAAAAAAAATGAAAGATCTTTCTCCCATTCTCCTGTTCATTTTCTCTCCTCTTGTTGATGGGTGAGGCGAGGTGACTGAATGTATGTAAGTTCAGGGAATGACGTTGCCTGTATCAGTCACTAGGCTGTAGTTTTGTGCTTGAAATGTAGATAGTTCGATCATTATTGTTTGTGATTTGAACAAAGGTGTCAAATTCTGATCTTTCACAGAGAAAAAGTAAAATGCTGTTTCAGAATCAGTTACTTGTTGGCACTGCAGCGAGGCAAGGTGTCAGTATTTGTATATTATCTGTAATCCAAGGTTCAAGGATAGGAGTCATAAATCAACCACTAGGTGGTGGTGTTGCACATCAAATACAGCAGTGTTGCTATGTAACTAGGGGGTTTTCTACTTTGAGACAAGTTATTATAACCAGTTTATGGCCAATTTAGGTTGTTAATGAAGCTGAGCTGTTTCTTCAGCCTTGGGACAACCTAGAAAGACTGGCAGTAGATTGCTTTATATGTAAATATAGGGCACCAAAGACTTAGAAACTGTCTGCCTTGTCTTGAAGCATGTACTGTAATGTCCTGTCTCCCAGCTCCCCCATTAACAGTCACAGCACCTCACTCCTGAAGGAACAGTTGTCTTTCACAGAAGATCTCAGGATGTTATCACTAGTGATGGGCGAGCACTAAAATGCCGGTGGTCTGCAGAGGACCAAAAAATTGCCCAAATTGATGGGAACAGTGCTCAAATGACATGGGAACAGCATGGGGAAGACCCCTGGAAGCATTTCTGACCCCCAGATCACTGCTGTCAACAACGTTGTCAGAGGTATTAAGCCACTTTTACGGGCTCACAATAAAACATACAAAAACAAAACCAAAATGGATTTTCCTGGGAAATATGTTAAGGAACATCCTTTCCAGGGTAATGACTTGTATATAAGGCAAAATAAATAACCAAAAACAAAAATGCTCCTCCACACCTTGGGCTATGTTCACACGTAGCGTTTTTGATGCGTTTTTGCACTTTTACGTTGCTTTCAACCGTGACAAATGAATTCACCAGGAAATGTCATTTTAACATTTTACAACCTTATTTGGCCATGTGCTGTGTGAGACATGATAAGACACATCCTGTTTCATTTATGAAGGAGGGACTCTGAAAGTTGCAGAGCCTATTTTTATAGGGCCATCAGGCAGCCTTTACTATTCTTAAAGGGCCAGCAGTCGGCGCTCACTATTCTTAGAGAGCCTTCAACCGGCTAGGCTTTGTTGTTCCCATTACTAAAGAGTGGGTTTCCTATACTGATATTGCGTATGCAGTGAGTGGCAGGGCTGACAAAATTTGGACGCACCCCAATACCCCTTTGAAGAGACTTAGAGGACGGCCTCCTGAAAACAATGTTCCCATTATTAGGAAGTGGGTCTCCCATTGTGTTTGCCTATGCAGTGAATTCAAGGGTTGCCAAAAATTTGTAGGCACTCCAATGCCCCTTGGAAAAGACGTGGAGGTCAGAGGGCCTCCTGAAAACAATGTTCCCATTATTAGGCAGTGGGTCTCCCATTGTGTTTGCCTATGCAGTGAATTCAAGGGTTGCCAAAAATTTGGAGGCACTCCAATGCCCCTGGAAGAAACGTGGAGGAGGGCCTCATAAAAAAATGTTCCCATTAGAAAGGAGCGGGTCTCCTATTCTTGTAATGCCCATGCACTAAGTGTATGGGCTGACAACCATTTACCCCTGGGGGGTATACATGAACATACTTTATGACATTTTTTTTTACGGTCATCATAAACACCCTTTAAAAAAATTATGTGGGTGTTGCATCACGGACCACGGTCACCCTGGTGATATGGTGATGGAGGATGAGGAGAAGGAGGAGGACAAGAGCAAATAGCCAAAATCAGAAGGCGTATACCCATTTGTGGGTGTGAAAAGGTGCATGGGAATACACCTCCTAAAAAAAGACACTGGATTTGAGTTTATGTTACGCTGCTATCATTCGATGGTGTTGAGAAGTCTGGGCCAATCCAGCCCTTGTTCATTTTTATAAGAATTAGCCTGTCAGCATTTTCAGTTGACAGGCGGATGCGCTTATCAGTTATAATTCCACCAGCGGCACTAAAAACCCGCTCTGATAAAACGCTAGCGGCAGGGCAGGCCTGGACGTCCAAGGCATAGAGAAGCCAGTTCATTCCACGTATCCAGCTTGGATACCCAATAATTATAAGGCACAGAGGACGTTGGTACGGTCGGCAAGGTACTCCCTCAGCATCTTCACAAACTTTGTACTCCTTGTAAGAGTACCTCGCACTTCTGGGCCTGTGCTATGGGAGGGGCTGAGAAAATTCTCCCAGAACTTTGACAGCGTTCCCCTGCCTCTGCTGGCTTGGAGTTGCATCTCTCTCACCTGTAGTCTTTGGTTGTCCAACGAACTGTGACCTCTGCCGCCAGCGTTTTCAGATGGGAATTTTTTTTAAACAACAACAAGGGCCTTCTGGTATAGCCCCATTTTTGTAGACCTCTCCGCCTCAGGAATAAGATATTTAAAGTTCTCCTAATAGCGTGGGTCTAGAAGTGTCACCAACCAGTAATGACTGTCACCCAAAATTTTGAAAACGCGGGGGTCATGGGAAAGGCAGCGTAACATAAACTCAGCCATGCGTGCCAGACTGCTAACAGGCAAGACTTCCGTGTCCTCACCAGGAGGACGACTGATCATGCTCTCCTCCTCCTCCTCTCTGTCCTCAGGCCATCCACGCTGAACAGACGGTATGACAGTTGTGCAGGTAGTACCATCTATAGCGCATGAAACTAGCACCTGTTCTTCCTCCTCCTACTCATTGTCACCCAATCCACGTTGGGATGAGATGAGGCTGGGCTGTGTGTAATCACCCTGTATGGTTCCTTGCTCCATCTCATCGTGCTCCGCCTGCAATGCATCCTCTTTGATTGTGAGCAGAGAGCATTTCAGAAGACAGAGAAACGAGACGGTGACGCAAATTATGGCGTCATCGCCGCTCACCATCTTGGTGGAGTCTCAGAGTTTTGAAGGATGGTACATATGTCTGACATCCATGTCCACTCCTGAGGTCTTATGTGTGGAGTCTGAACTGAATACTGACGGCCTTGTTGATGCTGGTACTCAACAACTGCCCTCTTCTGCTCACAAATCCTTCCCAACATCTGCAGTGTAGAGTTCTAACGCGTGGGGACATCACACACCAGTCTGTGAGCCGGAAGCTGCAAACGCGGCTGAAACACGGCAAGGGCGGCGGAAGCTGTAGATGACTTTCTAAAATGGGCACACAGGCGGCGTACTTTAACAAGCAGATCCGGCAGCTCCGGGTAGTATTTGAGACATGGGCCAGGCATGATACGTGTGTGAGCTTGCCTCGCCTCAGAGATGCCACCAGGTTCCGGCCATTGTCACACATGACAATGCCTGGCTGTAGGTTCAGCGGTGTGAGCCACAGATCTGCCTGCTCTTTCAGAGCTATCCACAAATCTTCAGCATTGTGCGGTTTGTCACCTAAGCATATTTGCTTCAGCACAGCCTGTTGCCGCTTGGCCGAGGCAGTGCTGCAGTGCTTCCAGCTTGTGACTAATGTGGTAATTTCGGAGATGGAGGCTGAAGAGGAGGAGGAGGATGAGGTGCAGGAGCTGTAGACTGTGGGGGCAACCCTGATTGACCTAGGGCCCACAATCCTTGGCGTCGGGAGGACGTGTTCCGTCCCAAGGTCCAACTGGGTCCCGGCTTCCACTATGTAAACCCAGTGTGCCGTCAGCGAGATGTACCGTCCCTGCCCACAAGCACTTGTCCATGTGGACTTTCCCGGTAACTGCGTTGTTAAGGGCATGGCTAATGTTTTGGGACACGTGCTTGTGTAATGCGGGAACGACACACCGGGAGAAATAGTGGCGGCTGGGGACTGAGTACCAAGGGATGGCCGCCGCCATCAGGTTGCGGAATGCTTCCGTCTCCACGAGCCTAAAAGGCAACATTTCGAGCGCAAGCAGTAGCGAAATGTGGGAATTTAGTAGTGTTGCCTGTGGGGCATTGGCTGCGTATTTGCGCTTGCTTCCAAGGACTTGGGGTATGGACAACTGAACGCTGCGCTGGGACAAGGACGTGGATGTGCTTCCTGGTGCTGCTCCTTGAGAGTGTGCAACGACAGGTGCAGCGCAGGAGGCATCTTCGCATGCACCATGGACAGGGGATTGGCTTGCATGCACAACAGCGGAAGAATCAGTGGTGCCACCCGCAGACACTGTTCCTGGACCCTGGGGTTCGGCCCACAAAGTCGAGTGCTTTGCTGCCATGTGCCTGATCATGCTGGTGGTGGTCAGGCTGGTAGTTTTGCCACCCCTGCTGATGTTGACGTGGCAGGTGGTGCAAATGGCCTTTTTGGGGTTATCGGCAGGGTCTTTAAAAAACAATCAGTCTTGGGAAGACCTAACAGTTGTACTGGCAACTTCCTTCGTGTTAGCGCTACAGGGAACAGTTGCCTGACTTCTGTCTGCAGCCACTACACTGCTTCTTCCTGCCTGTTGGGGTGCTCTGCCTCCCTCCCCCCAGTGTGCTGCTGTCCTTGCTCTGCATGTCCTCCTGTCAGGTTGGGTTAGTTACTATATCATCCACCACCTCGTCTTCAACTTCCGCACCCTGGTCCTCCTCCTGACTTTCTGGCAATTGTGTCTCATCATCTTCCACCTTTTGTGACAATTTCCCACCTTCGCCTTTGTGTGACTGTGGCTGCTCAAATATTTGGGCATCGCTACATGCGATCTTCTCTTGCTCTGCTTCAAGTGGACCGGGCAAGAGACCCAAATCTATAAATGGAAAAGTGAATAGCTCTTTGGAGTGTCCAAGTGTGGGTTCAGTTGTCTCTGGGCACTCGGCATGGTGGGAGGAAAGAGGTTCAGGGTGAGGAATATGTGGTCCAGACTCACGGCTACTGAGACTTGACCGTGTGGAAGACAGGGTGGTAGTGGTGGTAGCTAAGTGACTGGAAGCATTATCTGCTATCCAACCAATAACCTTTTCACACTGCTCTGTGTTCAATAGTGGTGTTCTGCAGTCCCCTATTAATTGGGACAGGAAGATGTGGGTGTTTGTTGTGGCACAATTTCCGCTTGCCCTCGGCCTCTGCATGCACCATCACCATCATGTCCAGTTTCCCGTCCCTTGCCACGTGCCTTGCCCATTTTAAATGGAGGACAATATCTTCCACGCTCACTACAAATGGCTGAATTTGGAGCTAACTTATATGTGATCCGTGTGACGGACAAACCACAGTTTTAAATAACTGGCCTGTAGGTAACTATTTTGAACAGCAAACTGGTGTCAATAGCTTCACTGACACACTGAAACAAATTTTTAATGGAGGCCAAAAATGGCAGTATTTTCTGAAAACGTATATGTGATCCATGTGACGGAGAAAACACAGTTTTAAAGGCTGTGTGCCCACTATGCATTTTTTAAGCGTTTCCGCAGCGGCAATTCCGCCGCAGAAATGCTTAAAAAACGCTTGATAGAAGGTCTGCTGTGTTCCCCAATGATAATCCGCATGCTGTGGAAATTTCCGCTGCGGATTATCATTGCGGAAAAATCCGCATCATTACCAATTATTTTGCGTAATCGCGGTGTTTTCGCCGCCATTGACTTGCATTGAATCGCTTAATATCCGCATGACTACATGTGCACATGCGGGTGTTATTATATTATACTCACATTATACTCACCTTCTGATGGCCCCCGGTCTCCATAGCGATGCGTCCTGGCTTCCCGGCAGCTCGCGATGGTCTAAAAGGACCTTCCGTGATGTCATTTAGTCATGTGACAGGTCACGCAACCGCTGACATCGGCGGTCCAGGTCTTAACTGTGCCCCCTCTTCACACTATGCCCTCATACTGCACACCACACTGTCCTCTCCAAACTATACTTTCTCCTCACACTGTCCCCCTACACGGTATGATGGTCACCACAGCCGCCCATGCAGTATATCCACAATAGCCCCACAATATACACTGATGTCCACCACAGTCCCCCATTGTATAATATGGTCACCACCACAGCCCCCATTGTATAGTATGTTGTCCAACACAGCCCCCCATATGCGGTATGATGCCCCCCTAGTCACTGATACAGTATAATGTCCCTAGAGCACCCAATATACAACATTATCACCCCATCCTGTACTAATGCCCTCCATCCGGAGCCCCTTCCTAGTATACATGTCTCCCATCCTGCTATATATGTCCCCATCTTGGGTCCATTCTGGCATATACAGTGAAGGAAATAATTATTTGATCCCTTGCTGTTTTTGTAAGTATGCCCACTGACAAAGACATGAACAGTCTATAATTTTAAGGGTAGGTTAATTTTAACATTGAGAGATAGAATATCCCCCAAAAAATCAAGAATATCACATTGTATAAATTAGATAATTTTTTTTTGCATTTTGCAGCGAGAAATAAGTATTTGATCCCCTACAAACCATTATGAGTTCTGGCTCCTACAGACCAGTTAGACACTCCTAATCAACTCGTTACCTGTGTGAGAGAAAAGAATCCATCTTGTTTGTCTGTGGTATCCATTTTGTCTTCACTCTTATGTAATGGTCATCAGGTAACACTGAGGGGCAGTGAGGTTTCACATTACTGTTCACTCCCCTATGGTTACTATTGGTTCATAGGTCAGAGGGAACTATTCCTTTGTCTCTGACCCTATTTAAAGTGTCACATGTGTTAATAAAGCAGAAGTCTTTTTCTAGTACACCATTCCTGGCTGTACTGTACTGATTTCCCGAGCGCTCGTAAAACAAATCTTATTAATTTGGAGTTCGGAAGGCATAGAAGAGCGCGTATTTCGCTCACAGAATTTGGTGCCGAAAAGTCCCGGGACTAGACATGCATTATACCATCCGGATCTAGAGTGAGGAGGACTCTCCAGTAAAAGTGAATTCAAACGCTGCAGCATAAGGTAAGAAGCTTATTCTTACAATTGTATTTCACTTTTACTGCGAGCTGGTCACCTCCAATCCGGGTGAGTTATTTTTGCAATTAATAGTCTAGTCCAAGAACTGGGAAGAGTTACCTATGCCTTTTTGAACTGTGTGCATGTGATCTGATCAGTGTATGAGTGTGATATAGTGGTACTTATACTTAGAAGATTGTTGTGTTGCTGAATCTTGTTTGGCTGATGAGACTGATCATCTCACCAGAGGGGTATCTTATGGACCATTTACAGGCTGTATTGTAGTATTTGTGGCTTTGTGACGGACTACTCTACAGAATAATAGGATCTGTGGCTGTGTGCCTGCCTATTGGACCCTTGGCTTTGTGCCTATTGTTGATATTGTGCTAGCACTGATTTTCAGGCAAGTATGGGAAACTTGTCGTGTAAATGGAGACAGAAACCCAGTGGAAAGACAGCAAAAAGTAGAATGTGCAGATAACGTGAAGGCAAGGATGCCATAACGGATAGTAAAAGAATGTTGAAATGACTGAAATTCCCCACAGGGGGGTCTGGTTCATATGTGTTCAGGGAGAAGGCTGAGCAGGTAAAGAATGTTGGCTCTGGAAGTAATTAGTGCAGAAAGTGTGAGAAAACCACTATAAGTAAAAGTATTGTGTGAGTGCTTTTGACAATGGACTGAACGGACTTCATTTCACTTTCTGACTCCGGAGGGTGTGGACATGCCTGTCTGCCTCTCTGCTAGATTGTGGAGACAATACGGCGCCGGACTACTGGCAGCCCATTGCAGCAGCAGAAGCTTCTACTTTATTTCAGTTACAGTTTTGTTACAGTTATTTTATTTTATTATTTTATTACCTTCTCTGGATTGCAACGTTCCTGTATACTCGTCTATTGGGGATGGAAGATACAACACTTCCCACACTATCAACTGCTGCTGGGCACACAGCACGAGATCTGCACCTGGATCTTCTTCCACCACTTACAAGTCTCCTGCAGGTACAGACACTCTGGGGCACGCAATACGGACCATCTCAGCTAATGCTACTGAAGGATGCATGCTGCTACCCACAGCCTGTGACAGGGATACAGCCATATGTGAGCGGTGGAGGTCACTGCATACGATCTGCCATGGAGAGGACTGGTGTGACGGGTGGAAACAATGACGGGATGGTGGACCCTAGGTCTGTTGCTAAACGAGCAGTGTATTCTAGGGATCGTCTTCTGGAACTGCGCAGGATAAAGTCTTCTCCAGCAGTGGCAATACTGAATGTTCCACGGGAAATAAGGAGACCTTTCAGAGGCTGCAGAGCAGGCAAGAAGATCAAGTCCTGGAGGAGAAGGTTTAAACCAGTGGTCCCATCCATTATCATGGGTAACGTACGATCGCTGGGAAATAAGTCGGATGAACTGCTGGCTCTGAGTAAGACCCAGAAGGAGTTTAGGGAATGCAGTCTCATGTGCTTTACAGAAACCTGGCTGCATGAGGAGGTCCCAGATTCATGTGTCTCGGTACCAGGGTTTCAAATGGTTCGGGCTGATAGAGAGAGAGTTAGATGCGGCAAGAAAAAAGGTGGAGGAGTGATACTCTACATTAACAACAGATGGTGCAATCAGGGGCATGTAACTGTTAAGGAGAAACATTGCTGTCCAAATATTGAACTGTTAGCAGTGGGCCTCAGGCCTTACTATCTGCCTAGAGAATTCACTCTTGTTATTGTAGTTGTGATGTATATACCACCATCTGCGAACCCAGAGGCTGCTGGGGATGTGTTGTCAGGGGTGATGGCCCGGCTTCAGACTAAACACCCAAACTCTCTAACTGTAATTTCTGGGGATTTCAATCGAGTAAAGATCTCATCTGCAATACCAAAGTTCTATCAATATGTCAAATGTCCTACACGGGACAACAACACACTGGATCTCCTCTTTGCTAATGTTAAGAATGCTTATTCATCGGCTGCATTACCCCCCCTGGGGAAATCTGACCACAACCTCATACTATTGTCTCCTGCTTACCAACCAGACGTCCGCAAACAACCAGTGACAATTAAAAAGATAAGGAAGTGGTGTCCAGCAGCAGAGGAGGCGTTACAAGACTGCTTTGATTGTACAGACTGGGAGGTGTTGTGTACCATGAAAGAGAATTGTGATGTTAATGAGATTACTGGCAGAGTTACTGATTACATCAACTTCTGTATGGACATATTAGTACCTGTTCAAGAGATTCGGTGTTATGCAAACAATAAGCCATGGATTACAAAAGAGTTGAAACATTTACTAAACATGAAAAAACTGGCTTTTAAAAGGAAGGACAAGGAGGCATTGAAAATTATACAGCGAGACCTAAAGGGGAAAATTAAGATTGCCCGTGAGGCATTCAGAGTTAAATTAGAAAATCAATTTGCACAAAAAAGCTCCAGAGAGGTGTGGGCTGGAATGAAGCTAGTGACTGGGTTTAAGGCAAGGTCGGAGCAGGGGGGTGGTGGACTTAGAATGGCTAATGAAATGAATGAGTTCTTCAATAGATTCAGCAATAAAGGTGCGGTAGCAGCAGGGAAGGGGGAGGAGGCCGGGGAACAACTAGCTAAATTAACAGGGGGTGAAATAGATCATTTCTCGGTCTCCAAAAATGACGTGAGGGACCAGTTTAGTAAGCTGGCCATTGGCAAAGCAGCAGGGCCTGACGGTCTCAGTCCACGTGTCCTCAGAGTGTGTGCAAATGAGTTGTGTACTGTCTTCCAGCATCTCTTTAACCAGAGCTTACAATCAAAGAGAGTACCAGTGCTATGGAAGACTTCCTGCCTGGTGCCGGTTCCCAAGACTACCTTCCCGGCTTCCCCGGGGGACTATAGACCGGTGGCCTTAACATCGCATGCGATGAAGTCCTTGGAGAGAATAGTACTTGCTCACTTGTGTCCGAGGGTGATGGCGTATACTGATGCTCTTCAGTTTGCGTACCGGCAGGGACTGGGGGTGGACGATGCTGTAGCGTCTCTGCTACAAACAGTACATTCCTTTTTGGACAATGATGGAACCACAGTGCGTGCTTTGTTCTTTGATTTCTCTAGTGCGTTCAACACATTACAGCCACTCTTACTGCGTGGAAAGTTGATTAAAATGGCGGTGGATGAGGGACTTGTGAATTGGATAATTGACTACCTGTCGGATAGGCCACAGTTTGTTAGGTGGGGGACGGCTACATCAGATAGTGTACTGAGCAGTGTCGGAGCCCCGCAGGGAACAGTGCTGTCGCCATTCCTCTTTACATTGTACACAGCTGACTTTCAGTATAAATCAGACCGTTGTCACCTCCAGAAGTACTCGGATGACTCTGTGATAGTTGGCGGTATTGGGAAGGACCAGGATGAAGAGGAATATAGAAGGGTAGTTGCGGACTTTGTAGTATGGTGCCAGGCTAACCATCTAGAACTAAATGTTAAGAAAACCAGGGAGTTGGTGATGAGCTATGGAAGGTGCAAGAAGGTATGCCTACCTGTTACCATTGACGGTCAGGATGTGGAGATGGTGGACAGTTTCAAATATTTGGGGGTTTACCTGGATAGCAAGCTAGACTGGAAGTGCCACATGGAGAAGGTCTACAAGAAGGGGATGAGTAGATTGTACTTCCTAAGGAAGTTAAGGTCTTTTAATGTGTGTGGCAAAATGCTTGAGGTGTTCTACCAATCCATTGTGGCTAGTGCCACCTTTGCGGCAATAATTTGCTGGGGTAACAGTGTGCGTGTTGCTGACGCCAACAAGCTCAACAAACTTATAAAGAAGGCTAGCGCGACGGTGGGCCTACAGCTTGGGACTTTTGAAGAGGTGGTAGAGGATAGGATTAAGAAGAAGTGCAGAGCTATAATGGGCAACAACACACACCCGCTTTATGAACTGTTTGCGAAACAGAAGAGCACATTCAGCAATTGCCTAATACAACTAAGGTGTAAAAAGGAAAAATACAGGAGATCGTTTGTTCCAACAGCTATGGGGGTGTTTAACAAATGTCTGAAAAGCAATGTCTAAAGCATTCCAAATGTTATGTTATCATATGTGTCATGTTCGAGATCTGTGTTCTGCTGCTGTGATACCGCAATTTCCTCCGGGATAAATAAAGTATATCTTATCTTATCTTATCTTATGAGACAGAATTAACAGTACCTCCTCCTTATAATGGACCAGGACGGTGGACATGTACAGTATTTGGGATGGAAAAATAACTGTTCAAATTGCAAGATAACTAAATCTAAATTAAATTCCCCAAATGCTCCTATTGATTAATAACAAAGACGCATGTGTTAGCTGATAGTACACCTCCTCCCCAGAGCTAATTACATGGGATGGGGAGGGGGAAGAGAGCAGTGAGAGGGGGGGACTAATAGAGGATACACTCACATACCAACGACCAGTACTCCTCACACATGAGGCATAGCCCACCTCACAAGGTGATGAAACAACTTCCCTGATGAGAAGCCCGTTCCTTTTGCTAGACAAATTCAGCAGATACAGGTTACATACAACTGTACATGGCAGGATTTAGAATCATTAGTAGACGCAAAAGGAGGAGATGTGACTGCACATATTATAAAGCAAGAGACAGGACGGTCAAAAGACTATCTGATTGACAGACCTGGAACAGAATATTTACAGACATTAGAGTCAGGGGAAGACTATTGTAAGAAGTTGCAGTGTTGGGCATTGACAAAACAGAGAGGACAATCTATATCTTTAAATGACGTAACTCAAGAAAAAGATGAAGCTGTAGAAAAATATTTTGCCCATTTACAGATGACTTGGACAGATATGGGATATTTTCCAGGGGACACTCTTAATATACGTATATTGAGAGATGCTTTTGTGGATGGATTAAAGAAACCAATTAGAGAGGGACTTGTAAAAGCGCGCCCAGAGTGGAGGGGGAAGGACCCAAAGGATTTGCTACAAGTAGCCAAAGGGGTGGAGCAAGAGTTGATCCAAACTTGCAGAACAAAGGGAGTAAGTTTTTTTCCTTTACCATAGAAAAAGGGGGGGAGACAGAAATGCAGCAGCCCCCACTCACATAGCAGATAGCTGGGAATGACTTTTTCCCTTCATCCTAATTATTGAAAACCACTAGATAAAAATTATAATGACAGAAATTCAAATTTTAGAGGTTCTATTTCAATGATTAAAATGAACTCCAGGCACATTTTAAAATTTACATTTTTCCTTAATAGATACTGGGCAGCCAGGTCTGTATGCAATTAATGTTTTCCTTTGAGAAATCATCAAAGCATTTTATGGTGATTTACTTAGGCAATGCATTATTTCCGCGCCTCTGCATCCAGACTGCCGGGATTTATTTGTTTTTATTTATTTATTTTTCCTTGGTCATAAACAATTTGCATGGATGGTGCTATCACAAGGTGCTCAGAATTCACCAATAATGTCTAGTTTTGCAATGTTTTCTCATTTTGAAAATTTGTTGTGACTAGCCCAGGGGATGGGGGATGACTCGGTTACCCGGGCCTTTAGCCTTAAGGAGGTCGCGGTGGTCGGCTCCCGGGCCCTTACTCTGGGGTCTCTCTTTAAAAAGGCGTTGATAAATGTTAAGTTTTATTAAAAAGTTCGTGACGCCACCTGTGGTATGTGGTGAGAATCACCAGCGCTGCGGCAGTCCACTGAGGCCAGTGGTAAGGCAGCTTGATGGTACAGCTCCCCACAGGTAGAGCTAGGCCTCAGGGCAGCGTATCATGTAAGGATGCAGGACAGACGGGACCCGCTGGGTCAGAGCAAGAACAGGGACAGACACAATAGTCACTTCAGTACCTTTTACTGATGGAAGTTCAGGCACATCCCGGAGCACTGTAGGGTGAAGGGTGCATTGCCGGATTCTCCCCCCCAGGGAGCGGGTATAGGGCCTCCTGTCTCTGGTCTTTGTGTGGTAAGTTTCTGACCTGCCTGGAGCTAGGCCTAACTTAGTCTCTGTTCTGCACCTACCGACCTTGTGGTAGGGCCTTCTGTTGGAGATCACTCTCCCTATTCTTTGGGGTCTCTGTGATTCCTGACCCTGGTACGTATCAGCTTTTGGTGATCCTGGGACATGTAGTTCACCAGGGGTTCCGGTAGTTTTCTACTGGTCATGGAGATCCACGTAGATTCGGACCCGGTGTCCGCTATAACTTCGGGGTGAGCTGGTTAAGCTCCTCTGCCCCCTATGTTACTCACTTTCCACTCGCCTTCGGCCCCGCTCGGGCCCTCACTAGGCTACACACACTGCAGCCGGGACACTGCTCTTCTTCGCCGCTCTCAGAGTGTCGGCACACTCCTAGCTCTCTATCCTGAGCTCTGTGAGTTCTAGTCTGGACACACTCTACAGACTGTACTGAACTCTTTCTGCAGGGACTGCTAGGCTCTGGCTCGGCTGCACTCATTGCTTTTGTGTCTGAGCAGGAACTTGCTGAATCCCTCACTGAGCTGCCTGGCTCCACCTTCCCTTTAAATATCCCAAACAGGCTCCCTCTGGTGGTCTGAGGTGGAAGGTGGAGGTGTGTGAATGCTTAGAGAGCCCTCTGGTGGAGGAATCTTTCAATACACCCTTCTAGGATTTGTGATACCAAGCGCAGCTGGGCGTCACAGTTGACTCCTCCATGTTTGGAGGTTGTGATGCTTTAGAGTATGTGGATGATTTATTACTTTGTTCTGACCAAGTCTCATGTCAGGAGTCATCTATCTCACTTTTGTGTTCCCTAGCAGAACGTATATGTAAGGCCTATAAAAAGAAACCACAGGTTTATCACCAGAAGATAGTCTTCTTAGGACATGGCATGTCACAATGCACCAGACATTTCACAGAGAATAAGAACAGGTCTCAATCCATATGAGATACTTTTTGGTTCAGTACCTAGAACAGGGTTATATTTCCCACAGTCACTTCAGATGCAGAATGACAGCCTGACTAGCTATGTGCAAGCCTTGCATAATCGCCTAAACAGTGCATAAACAGGAGTATCCTTCCATTCCAGACACTGAATCAGTGTCTGGAGCACATGATCTCAAGCCTGGAGACTGGGTGGTCCTAAAAAGACATGTCAGAAAAAGCCTTGATCCAAGATTTGATGGGCCATTCCAAGTTCTTCTGACCACAGCAACTTCGGTGAAGCTTGAGAGAAAATCCACTTGGATACACGCCAGCCACTGTAAAAGAGTCCACCAGCAGAATGATGACCTTTTTACCAGTTCTAATGGGGATAGTGGTGGCATTGCCTCTAGCAAAGACATTAAATGAAGTTCTGAATGATGACTGAGATAATAAATTCATTAGACATCACCAAGTACTTTTAAAAGACATGGACACGAGTACATTAGCAAAAGACTGTTGGATTTGCACTCACAGTCCTGTGAGCTCCAATACTATGCCTTATTAAGCCATTCCAGTGACTGAAAGAAATGTTCTATGTGAGTAACCGCACTTTTCCCACTAAGCTAGATAACAGGAAAGAGAGCTGTAGGTTTGCCAACTTCACCTCTTGCAGCTGCATCCAGATAAGATCCAGAGACGTCGCTTTCTCTACAGTATTCTGAGTGTAACGGGTCTGTACCGACATCACACAGTGTGTAGTGGTTGATGCCATGCTTAATCCTGAGCTTCACTGTGTAAACGTCACCTTGGAAAGACTGATATCAGGTATTATGTCAAATGACACTCAGTATCAGGAAGAAATGATGGACATATTAAGCTCCACCTTGTTGTCTAAATGGATTACTAGTCTATTCAATAACATGGTTATGGGAGCACCGGAGAGTTTGTACATTGTATGTGGACATCAGGCCTACAAGTGGTTACCTAATAATTTCACAGGGGTCTGCACACCGGCCTTCCTGACCCCATCAACCTTCATAGTGCCTCACACCAGAGTAAATGTTAAAGCAATCCCTCTACACACATTAGATAGACGAGCTGCAGACAATCCCAGACCCAATGGTAAACCTCATCTTGTAGAAATGGGGGTGGCAAATAAGATTGTGAGCAGCGTATTGATTTACCCGTCCATAGCGCAGATGGGATAAGCTGGTAGAGGCGACTGATTATCTAGATGACCAGATCTTCCAGGTGCTTGATGTCCTTAATGCATCTAATATAATACAGAAGCAGCTGATTGTAGTCACTGACAACACACCATAGTGCTGGACCACCTGACCGCTATGGTGGGATGTGTCAGATCATCGGTCCTGCATGTTGTCATTACATGGACGTTATGGGAAATCTCCAGGTTAGGACTGATATACAAAAGATAATCGAGATAAGGGATAAGTGGTTACAGGAACATAACGCAAACAAGGACTCCTGGTGGGAGAAACATTCTCTTTCCTGAATCCCACTAATTGGTTCAAGGGTCTAGGTGGGGGGCTCTCAGGGATTATACATGTATGCAATTATTATTATTCTGCTTGTTGATATATGTAGCCGTAAAAGCGCTGATCTATGTTACACCTAAGTTACTCAGGTTTATATGTAAGGAAAACCGTGTCACAGAATCCCTGATTGTATACTATGGACCCCAAACAAGCAAAGATCCATTGTTGTGATACAATTATAGGTGTTTAGGTAGGGAACTGAGGCGAAGCAGGTAGGAAAGTCCCGAGGACGCGACTAGCGCGCTCCTATATACCTACTGAGATGCCATAATTGGTCACAAAAGGGGGGAAATGTGAGAGAAAAGAATCCATCTTGTTGGTCTGTGGTATCCATTTTGTCTTCACTCTTATGTAATGGTCATCAGGTAACACTGAGGGGCAGTGAGGTTTCACATTACTGTTCACTCCCCTATGGTTACTATTGGTTCATAGGTCAGAGGGAACTATTCCTTTGTCTCTGACCCTATTTAAAGTGTCACATGTGTTAATAAAGCAGAAGTCTTTTTCTAGTACACCATTCCTGGCTGTACAGTACTGATTTCCCGAGCCCTCGTAAAACAAATCTTATTAATTTGGAGTTCGGAAGGCATAGAAGAGAGCGTATTTCGCTCACACCTGCATTAAAGAGAGCTGTCTTACATAGTCACCTGTATAAAAGACTCCTGTCTACATACTCAATCAGTCAGACTCTAACCTCTACAACATGGGCAAGACCAAAGAGCTTTCTAAGGCTGTCAGGGACAAGATCATAGACCTGCACAAAGTTGGAACGGGCTACAAAACCATAAGTAAGATGCTGGGTGAGAAGGAGACAACTGTTGGTGCAATAGTAAGAAAATGGAAGAAATACAAAATGACTGTCAATCAACATTGATCTGGGGCACCATACAAAATCTCACCTCCTTGATCATGAGGAAGGTGAGAGATCAGCCTAAAACTACACGGGGGGAACTTGCTAATGATCTCAAGGCAGCTGGGACCACAGTCACCAAGAAAACCATTGGTAAAACATTACTCCTTAAAAGTTTAAAATCCTGCTGTGTCCTCAAGGTCCCCCTGCTCAAGAAGGCACATGTGTAGGCCCGTTTGAAGTTTGCCAATGAACACCTGGATGATTCTGTGAGTTATTGGGATAAGGTGCTGTGGTCAGATGAGACAAAAATTGAGCTCTTTGGAATTAACTCAACTGGCTGTGTTTGGAGGAAGAGAAATGCTGCCTATGACCCACAGAACACCGTCCCCACTGTCAAGCATGGAGGTGGAAACATTATGTTTTGGGGGTGTTTCTCCGCTAAGGGCACAGGACTACTTCACCGCATCAATGAGAGAATGGATGGATCCATGTACCGTAAAATCCTGAGTGACAACCTCCTTCCCTCCGCCAGGACATTAAAAATGGGTCGTGGCTGGGTCTCCCAGCAAGACAATGACCCAAAACATACAGCCAAGGCAACAAAGGAGTGGCTCAAAAAGAAGCACATTAAGGTCATGGAGTGGACTAGCCTGTCTCCAGACCTTAATCCCATAGAAAACTTATGGAGGGAGTTGAAGCTCCGAGTTGCCAAGCGACAGCCTCAAAATCTTAATGATTTAGAGATAATATGCAAAGAGGAGTGGAGCAAAATCCCTCCTGACATGTGCGCAAACCTCATCATCAACTCCAAAAAACTTCTGACTGCTGTGCTTCC
Source organism: Phyllobates terribilis (assembly GCF_046119375.1). Taxonomy (NCBI): domain Eukaryota; kingdom Metazoa; phylum Chordata; class Amphibia; order Anura; family Dendrobatidae; genus Phyllobates; species Phyllobates terribilis. The sequence continues at coordinate 336,008,822 of NW_027362771.1, forward strand.
CATCAAGAGTTTTGCCACCAAGTATTAAGTGCTGTTTGCCAAAGGAATCAAATACTTATTTCTCACTGCAAAATGCAAAAAAAAAAATCTAATTTATACAATCTGATTTTCTTGATTTTTTGGAGATATTGTATTTCTCAATGTTAAAATTAACCTACCCTTAAAATTATAGATTGTTCATGTCTTTGTCAGTGGGCAAACTTACAAAAACAGCAAGGGATCAAATAATTATTTCCTTCACTGTATGACTCCCCCATTCTCTTATATATGTCTCTCATCCTAGGCTCATCCTGGTGTATATGTCCCGCATCCTAGGCCCCTTTCTGGTATATTCCCGTTCTGCATTAAAAAAAAAAGTCTACTTCAGGTGGATGTTTGTCCTGGATGTGAAGTCCGTGACCGCGATTGTTACGGTCCTGAATGTCCCACACACACCCCCCAGGTATAATAGCCTCCATTTCGAGGCAAAATAATATTAGAAAAGAAAAAGCTTAAACTCGCATAATCCATACTCCCCATCCAATGCAGCCTCTGTCTCCTCTTCTATCTGGTACAGCAGTGGACGCTGGACGGCACGATGACATCACTGCATCGCACCATCCGATGTCCCCTGCATGCGCAATCTTGAACAGGACGCAGGCAGGGAGTTGCCTGCGTTCTGATGGATTTCCCGGTAGAGCAGGGAGCTAATTACAGCTCATATGCCAGGCGGCGCTCACATTAAGGCCGCGGCCCCACTGTCAGTATTTGCTCAGTATTCGGTCAGTATTTTTTCTCAGGAGTGGGAGCCAAAACCAGGAGTGGGTGATAAATGCAGAATTGGTGACTTGTTTCTATTATACCTTTTCTCTGGTTGTTCCTCACCTGCTTTTTGCTCCCACTCCTGAGAATAAATACTGACCGAATACTGACCAAATACTGATAGTGGGGCCATGGCCTAATTGTGACAGACGTGAATACAATTGAGTGTAAGGAGGGAGTGATGGCTGGGACGCAGTCAGAGAGAGGGGTGAGTGGTGTCAGTGAAGGTCACTCTGTACCTTCAGTGTGCTGCATGCCTGCGGCTGGAGAAAGGGTCCAAATGCTCAATGAAGCACTTATGTGGCTAGTCTGGCTGATCTGATCCCATAGTAACTATTGTAGCTGAAATTGCTGAAAAAGTAAATGCTGGCTATAATAGGTATGATGTAGGTGGTAGACAGCATAGTGCAGCACAGCTTTCTGTATGTGGGTCAGCTTATCCACAGACCCACTAGAATGATCATGTTGACGTCTGACTACTGCTGAAAGTGCTGTAAATGAATATTTGAGCATCAGAACTGTACCATGGACTAATGGAAAACTTTGGCCTTGTCTGCAGGATCATGTTTCCTTTTACATCTTGAAGACTAAGTATATATGCAGATTTTTTTTCCTGGAGAAGAAAATGGCATTATTGCACTGGGCAATAGTCTGCTAAAACACATTGGATCCTGCCAATCATGTGGATGTTACTTTCACACTTACCATGAGTGGGATGAGTAACAATTAGCAGTTAAAATTATTTATCTTAGCTTATGTATTTTTGTTAGTGGGGTGGTTGAGTCTGCTAAAAAAACACCCTCAAGTTTCCTTTTGTTTGAGGGGGTAACCCATTAACATTCTGTGATTTGTGTTGCAGTACAAATGGCTTGACAGTGGGAGCACCCTTTGTCAAATACCTTCTGGTGCATTGCAATGCATTATACCTGCGATCAATGTGAAAAAAGTGAAAGTCCCAACTATGCTTTTTTATGATACCGCTAGAAAAAAAAGTGGAATAAAACGCGATAAAAAAGACGAATATAAATAAAAATGGTATCGCCGAAAACGGCATCTTGTCCCACAAAAAACAAGCCACCATACAGCTCCATCAGTGGAAAACTAAACAAATTAGAGCTGTCAGAATACAGCCATGCAAAAATAATTCTTTTTTTCTATAAAAGTTTTTGTGTAAAAGTGCCAAAACATAAAAAAATTACATAAATGAGGTATCGCTGTAATCTTACTGATCCGAAGAATGAAGCTGCCTTATCAATTTTACCACATGCAAAATGCCATATAAAAAAAAAAATTCCTGAATTGCTGATTTTTGCTCATTCTGCCTCCCAAAAATCAGAATAGAAAGTGATCAAAAAATGTTATGTGCGCGAAAATGGTTCAAATTAAAAAGTCAACTTGTCCCACAAAAAACAAGCCCTAACATGACTGTCGGCAGAAATATGGAAAAATTATAGCTCTCAAAATGTGGTGATGCAAAAACTAGTTTTTGGAAAAAAAATGGATGTCACTGAATTTCAGACTCTCCAAGTCACACTGTGCTCTGTGGCTTTTATAATGTAAGTCTATAGATCGTCAGAACGAGGTTCAATAGACTTACATTGTAAAAGTGATTTCCGGGTCATACATGGATATGATCTGGATAACCTGAATTGCGGTGATGTCACTGAGAAGAGGAGCAGAATGGAGAAGGACACTGGAGAGAGCGAGTGAGTATATTAACACACTACATGCACATACACAAATACATTTATTTAAAAAAAAAATAGTGGGAGAGCTTCTTTAATAGTTGAGACTCATTCACAAAACAGATAAGAATAGGACATGCTTTGAGACCAGAGACACAGATTTGTTTTTAAAACTGATCTGTGTATAGAGATTAATGAAACTCTACGGCTCATTGTGCTGTCTGAGAATAAAGTGGACACCACTAGGACATGTCACATGGATGTATCAGTATAGCCTAAGGGTTTGTTTATGAATTTTTTTTTTTTTTTTTTTTTTTTTTTAGTGGAAAAATCTGATGTCGTTTTCAAGAGAAATTAACATCAGAAATTTGTTGAGGTTTTTAATTCTAACACAGTGTTCAAGATGATTTTTTTAAGTGTTTTTTTTCCACTGGCTTTTTTTTGCAGTCTTTTGACTTTATTAGTTTAGTGTGGATTTCTTATTTTCTTTTCTGTGACACAGTTTTTAAAGCCTTGTAAATGACAAAAACAAACTATATGAGCAGCAATGTAGCTTTTCCACTGAAATCAATATGAAGCTTATACAAACAGTAATTGAAGTAGTTTTTGGTGCGATTTTTGGAGCAGAATCTGATATAAAATAAATTTAAAAAAACATTGAATGTACCCTATTTGGAATTGCTTCAGCAGAACATGTATGGCTTTCTGTCAACAAAATTCAGATGTGTGGTACTGTTACAGAAACAGCTTACGGTTTGTACTGCATTATTTAGTCTGTGTTCTTAAAGGGAATCTGGTTTTTGATACCCCATTTGAGAGCAGCATTATGTTAAGGGCAGAGGTCCCGATTCCAGCAATATATCATTTCCTAGGCAGTTTGCTTCAGTTTTGATAAAATATCTGTTTTATCTGCTGACAATCTACCAGTTCTCTGAATGCTGAGCTCTGTATAACCCTGCCAACACCACTGATTGGTGTACACAGAAAGTTGCCAATCAGTGGTGTCGGCAGGTTTATACAGAGCTGATGAACATTGAGGACTACATGGTAGCAGGTTTACTAGTCCTCTAGTGATAATCCCATGCTGAGAAAACAGTGATTTTATCAAAACTACAGCAAGCAACCCAGTAAGTGACACTTCACAAGAGTCAGGATCCTGCCCTTATATTATGATGCTCTCAGATTAGGTGGCAAAAACATTGTGACAGATTCCCTTTAAGTCAAAGTGGTACACATTATATCTACTCATTCTGTAGTAGGAGAGAAGTAACTCAGTAGCAGGAGGAAGAAAAACAACGAGGCCGATTTATTACTGTATGTTGGCTTTGACTTTTGGCACAAAATGTGTCAAATTGCCGCTTCTAAACCTATTAGGGTATGTGCACACAGTCAGGAGGTGCTGCGGGTTTGACGCTGTGTGTTATACTGAACATGAAGAGGAAGTCCAGGCTACGGCTGTTCTCACTTCCTCTTCATGTTCAATTCGTACGAAGGTGGGGACAGTGACGCCAGCACTGATTGGATGCCGGGGTCACGTGTTACAACGACCGCACGAGAGCCCCAGGACCGTTGGAACCTCACCGGAGGTGAGTATACGCTTTTTTATTTTATTGGGGCCAAACATTTAGATCAAGAAGGGGTTGTCCTAGTAGTGGACTACCCCTTTAAGATAAGTCCATGCATGACAACATTTTTACCCAAAACATTAGTCTAAAAGAAAGGCAGTCAAGAAGTTGTAAAGTTAGACCAAAGTGTTATATTCAGTGCATTTTCTAATTGTCTAGTCTAACTTTATACTGCCTATATTTTAGACCGGATTGATAATTCTGCCTCAATATTTGTGTATTTCATGTTCTTTCTAAATTTGAAATTTACACATTTTTACTTTCCTCAAGAAGTCGTGAAACTAGTACAATCAATGTCATCTGATGCTTTTCCAGTTATTGTATGAATAAAATCAACCATTTTCCATGCATTTTTATTAATGAAAATTTATTGAAATCCTGAAATTGTGTGTATATATATATATATATATATATATATATATTAAATATTTTTTTTCTTTAAATACTTTCATTTATTTTCTTTTACTTATAAAAAAACAAAGCAGAAACTTCTTTAAAATAAAGAGGATGTTGGCAAATACACAAGAAGTGATGTTCACAGAGAATTCTTTTTCTTTGAGAGAGCGCTACCTGCTGCTATAGTAATATTCTAACATAAACTGTTTATTACTCTTTTTTTCTTTATGTCCAATACTGTTTTTTATCCCTTTTAGTGCCAGAAGAGTGCACAAATTATTAATCTCAAGGATTTTACATATTCTAATTACACATAGAAATAAGGAGTTAGAGATGCCTTTTCATGTTAATGAAGGAATATTAATATTTTGTTATGAAAACATTATGAAAACATTTAGGAATATCTCACTTATTCCTCTGTCTAAATGGTTTCTTCTATCTACCTGATTTAGCAAAGACAATGTTGCAAAATTGAGTCCAATGGCTAATCAATATCAATAGAGAAGATGCTGGCTTCATTATACTGCAGGATTTTCTTTTCTGGAATGTTGAGCAGAGAGGAAGCTGGCGGAGAAATACTAGAGGTAAAAGATCAACAGAGGTTTGGAAAGTAATAGGAGGAAAGGCACGTTTGACCACAACAGAAGATTGGTACAATATAATATAGGAATTATAAGGTTATTCTCAGATAAGCAGAAAACGGCAAGGAAGGATAATAGAAATGTATCCTGATTTCTGGCAAAAGTAAGGGCTTTACATAAAACTTAGAGAAAGGAGGGAGAAGAGACTGAAGAAGAACAAAACAATGAAATAGTTCATCCTGCTCGAAATTCACTAAATGTTCCACAGTAGTTAGAGAAGATCATGGAATCCACAATGGCTCCTTTCATTTTATCAGAATAAATTAAAAATGCAATAAACTCCTTTCTGCAGCTACAGGCTTACATAGCGCGACATACCTCTGGCAGAGAAATGGTGAATAAAGCTGAAATCTCCCCAAGTCCATTTTAATGTAACAGAAAGTAATGGCTCCAGCCGGCCAAGTCTCATCCAGTCAGATTGCTCCCTGCATTAGGAGCACCACTTGATGACATATAGAGTTTCTGTGCACACAGGAATAAAGCAAGATGCTAGCTGGATATCACACCGCTGATCTGTAACTCAGCAGCAATAAGGCACTCTCCAATACGAGTGTCTGCGTTGCACGACCAATGCCAAGGCAGTGCCTTATTGCAACAAGGAAAGCGCATATTTTGAAATTGGCATGAGGCTACAGTTATGGCATGCCCCATGACTCAGATGCGTTTTCTTAGCGGACAATATGGGGCTCCCCAAGGTTCATTCCTGTTCTATTAACTCCATTGGGGATGTGAAGGCACAAGGACAAAATGTTACATAATATTGCTTATGCAGGCAAGTATTAGTGTGCTTGCCTTGATGTCCCTCTAGCTAACCACACAAAAACACACACACACTAGGTGCAATGAAAGGTGTATCCCAATGAATCATGTGCTTTCAAACCCATGTGATAAGTACTAGAGAATCATACCTCTCATAGATATCTCTAAGAAATGAACTGTCTGTGCCACTGGCAATGACTGGAGGTTACACAGAGTAAGGGACTCTAGCCATATCTGCAGCACAAAACATTTGATCAATGCAAAACACTGATGAGAATGGTGTCCAGATAAAGCAGGTGCCTTATTGCGAGGGGCAGGTCATTCCCACCATTAAACGAGGACACTTGACTTTAACATCTGAAGGTCTGTTTATGCCAACTAATACCTTTCAGTCACTTTAACCCTTATTCATTGCTAAAAGATCTGCAAAACTGTCTTGATTTACAATTTTAAACCAAAGTCAAGGATCTAAAACTAGAGGAATTTGTAGATTGGTGACAGCTAGGAAAGCATACAGCAGAATGTCATACATACATTTAGCAATTCTTTAGTCATCATAAAAAGGCAATTTCCATTTGCAACCTCATGATAAATTACTGTTGGCTAATCAGTCCTATAACGGCTTGAGAACACCATATCTTTTGATCATATAGATGTTGTATAATCTTTTGCATTGTTTGCACCATTGTTGTTAGAATGTGCCGTACAAATGCCAAATCATATATAATTGGTGGCAAAATTCATATTTAGCCTGCCAACTACTCTTTCACTTTAGTATGCAACCTCAAAAATATTCTACGTGTCTCTTTTTGGGCATTAAATGCAGATCTTTAGCAATAAAAAAGGTCATAGGTTACAAGGGAGCTTTGAGTGGAAGGGTAGGTCCTCTACACCAGCAGCACTTGCTCCAAATGAAAATTCTGCAGATCCTTTTTGAGGCAACATGGTGTGGCCTTTTAGATCTTGACTCCCTCCTCTAGGAAATAAAGTAAAGTCTGGAGTGAACTGCTGAGGAAAATGTGGTGACCCTGGTGCTGGCTGAGGCAAAGAAGGTTGAGAAACAGAAATGGGACGACCATCTTGCCTAAGTCTGTTAAGGGGCAGAGCATTGCAGTTGCTTGGATGGGACACAATGGGAGCTGATTGAGGAAGGAGAAGAGACCTGGAAGAACCACAAACCTGAGTGGTTCTGTTTGGGCCTGGACTTAATGCTAAAGGTGAACTCCCAGGAGAGTCTGATCTCTGAAGTGGAGGTGGTAACACCCATAATGGCTCTGAAGCTCCAGGTAAAGGCTGACCCGGTGATTGGGTGATCAAGCCTAGAGATTGTCTAAAAGTGGGACTTGGGAGTTGCTGGTCAGAATTTGATAGTCTTGGTTGATAAGGGGAATTTCCTTGTCCTAGAGACCACTGTGATGTGTCAAAAGCAGCTGGAGTTGAGGTGGTAGGAAGCAGCTTTTGTGTTGGACCTCTGTCAAAATATGGTACATTATATGGTGGCCTGGGACTCACACAGGCTGCTGCAGAAAAACCCGCCAGTTGATGTACATGATAAGAAGACTGCTGTGACAATGGTGCCTCAGCTTCTGATATGTGTAAAGAAAAAGGTTCTCTCTGTAAGTGTTGGAATTGCCGAGCTGTTACTCCCAATGCAGAATTTGGCGGTCGGAAGATGTTGGCTGGTAGCCGCTGGTGAGTTAAAGGAATAGCAACTGATGTAGTAGCAGCTGCTGCTTGTACGGGTGCCTGAACCAGAGGTGTCCATATTACAGGAGTTGGAGGAGTTGGAACAGAGTCTGCCTCTGGAAATGTGCAGCGGGGTCCTTGGGCCATCTCACGGTCATGTTGCACAATCTGCTGAATAATCTCATTTTCCTGGTAGTTCAGTACCCCTGACCGGAGGTCATGCTGCACCTTATGTAGGAGAAGAGAATTCTTTTTACCTGAAATAAAGACAAAATCCTGTCAACAAAATCAACACCATTGACTTTCACCAACAGCACATAGGTTCTATGTTTGAGTACTGTACAAGAGCATAAAAAATAGCTTTAATTTTGTTCAATTTCACTTTTAACTCTCTAATCTGAACCCTGTGCCCAATTCCACATCTCTCAATTTAGTTAATGACTCTACAATGTATTTCAAACAAAAAATGATTACCCCTATTAGAAATGGCATTAACCTACAGCTCTTCAACCCCTTTCCTAGAATTGCTTGGTTCTCTTCTCCAATAGCTTACTTCCACAACTTAAAAGGAAACTGTCAACTTATTTATGCTGCCTGAACCATTGGCAGCATGAATCAGAGACCAGCTCTATCATTGTAGCCATATATATTTCACTCTGACATGCTCTTGCGTTTCACAAAAAGCATACTTTAAAACGCGGTCTCATGATGACGAGACAAGTATGATTGTACCAAGAGGCAAGTCCGTGATGTCTTCTACCCCTTCCCTTAACTGACAGCCCCTCACTATGTGTGTCAATAGGGAGAGATCTTTCTGGCAAGGAGAGCAAAGAGTAGAGAAGAGACCTGCCTCTTGGACTAGTCATTCTAGTCTCATTGTTCCTGGCTGGCATTTTAAAGTATGTTTTCTTGTTCTTAAAAACATCAAAAATTAATTCTTCACCTTTTTTATTTAAGAATGCAACCCAACCTTAAGAGTTCCTATCCCAACCTAGTCTTTGACCTCCTTAAAGGGGTTTTCCAATGAATAAAGTTAATTTTAATCAACAGATCTTTGAATAAAAATATGTTCCTCAATTGGATGTGTTGAAAAAACTGTTCCTGTGCTGAGATAATCTTATACATGTGCCCCTGCTGTGTACTGTGTAATGGCTGTGTCTTACTGTGCAGGAACATGGTCAGATCATACCACATCTCCTGGCAGGGAAGGAAGCAAAAGAGTATACAGACATGACCGCAGAGGATCACAGCTGATTTTTTCTTTCTTTCAGGTAAATACAGGCAGGGAAATGTTTTGCCTGACAGAAAGTGTCGGCTGTGATCCCCGGCTGTAATGTCTGTATATTCTATTGCGTCCTCCTCTGCCCACTAGCTGTGGTGTGATCAGACCATGTTCCTGCACAAACAGACACATCCAATTGTGGAAATTATTATTATTCCAAGATCTATTAATTAAAATGTACTTTGTTCTTGGGAAAACCCCTTTAACTCTCATATTACTTGCACATGCAGAAATCAAGTGCCCATCAGAAATTTTCTGCTTTGTAAAACACATCATAGACAAAATTTCTCTTCCAAGTGACGCGCCCCCTGGGCCATGTTTGGGGAATACCCGGAGCCGGATCTGTTGGGGGTGGTAGTCCTCGTGGCGGTGACCCGGTCCGTGCCCAGGGTGTCAAACTAAGTGGCGATGTTTTTAGTGGCAGATGTGATATTGTTCGACTACGCCACCCGTTGAATGCGGTTACGAAACCGCCGCTGCCGGGCAGACCGCTGAGGCCGGTGGTACAGTTGTGCAGCGTGGGTAGTATAACCCCCAACGGGAGGGGTATGGCCTCAGGGCAGCGGACGTGAATGATGGGGATGGTAGAATTGCACGCAGGCACCAGGAACCACTCAGAGACGGTGCGGTGTAGTTCAGGGTCTTTACTGGTGACAAAGATAGACCCTCCCGGGAGTACTGGCTAGCGGTCGGGGTCTGGTCAGTCCGTGAGCAGACAGGATCTCCCCTGGCCAGGCGGAGTTGTAGGCCTCCCCAACTAACTGTACTCTTCTTGGCTACCTTGCTAGAAGCGGGTAAAAGTAGCCCACGTCCCTGAGTGTACCGTGTGGTGCTCACCCGTATGGCCGGTGACTCGGGGCCTTCTGGTAGCCTCCGCTCCACGACGGCGGTGCTGGTCCCTTGCGTGTGACCATGCCTTCGGGTTTCTTGGCCAGAGGACCTGAAATCCCCTGCCGGTCGGTTTCTGCTGCTGGGTATGGAACAGTCCCCACAGCCTCGGACTCCGTGTCCGGTGAGATCTCTCCAGTCCGGACGAGCTCTACAGCTTCCAGTCCCGGACTCCTTTTATCACTGCTCCCACAGAGCTCCTGTTGTCACTTTCCCTGCAACTGCTCCACACCAGACCAGACTGTGTCTCTGTCTCTGTCTGTGTTCTTTTCTAACCCCACCTCAGCCCCAGTTTATATAGGGGAAGTTCTTCCCCTCCCAGGACTGGGCAGGAGGTGTGGCATGCTTAGGATTCCTGACCAGGAGACCTCCCACCTGCTCACAGACGTAATATTGCTATTACTGTGGTAACCAGACCCCTGGGGTTCCACATTCCCCCCTAGTAAAATTTAGTACTCCGGGACTAAACATATTTTTTTTTGAAAACATAACAGGGTATAAACAGGAACAATACAATAAGGAAAAACATGTTAAAGTGGTCACGGCGTGTCCGCAACCGGGTGCAATTTTTGAAGCAACAGGGTGTCCATTTCACCAAAGAACAGGGAGCCGTAACCAGGTAGGGGTCTGTCCTGCCCCGAGTCTTTAACAGTCTTTAGTCCGTTCCTGGGTTACGCTCCAAACATATATACAATAAAGTTCTAGTAAATCCACAAAAGATACCTATAAAATAACTGGAAAAACATAATTATTTACAAGCAACAGTAAACAGGTAAATATTAATAAAACAGTCTAAACACTTTAGATCCTCCAACGTATGGGCAACTGGCCTCTAGTGGCTCTAGTGGACCTACGGAGCTCACTAACTGGTCCTGCTCTACAGGGTGTAGGAGCTGTCAAAGGTAAGCTGGGCAGCTGTCTACGGACTCTTTGGCTCACTAGGGGCACGGCAGGCTCACTATAAGCAGAGGGTCGATTCTCCTGGTCTGCTTGTGTGGTGTCTTCTGCCTCCTGGACCGGCTGCTCTTCCAGCTCTACCTGTTTTTCCGTAGGCACTTGGGATGCTGGCTGGAGGAAGGTGAGGACAGCGCCATTTACCTGTGTCCAAGACCGGGGGAAGTCTCCGAGTACAGTACTGATCATCTCTTCCCTTTTCTCTGCGGGTCGAGGGTTTTCTTGATCTTCTTCAGGGTTTCGTAGCTGCTCGGGACACTTCTTCAGGTGATCTCGGGAGACAATGGCTGTGGTTTCTCCTCCATCCTTACTGATTGTGCAGGCTTTCGGGTTTTCATGGCTTGAGGGCAGTACGGTGTACGGGTCCTTCTCCCACTGGTCGTCCAACTTGTGGAGCCGTCTTTTCCTCTTCAAGACCTGCTCTCCAGGTACCAGGGGAACAGCGGGAGCATACTGGTTGTAAGTCTTCTCCTGTCTTTCTCTTGCTTGACAGAGACTTCGTTCAACGCTCTCCTGTACTTTCCGGTACTGCTGCTGCCTCTTTGTGTCCCAGTCTGCTTCTGGTGAAGTGTCCTCGGGTGTCAGGACTCCCATATCCAGATCAACAGGCAGCTTACCAGGTCTTGCTCTCATTAGGTAAGCCGGGGTACAGTTGGTAGAACCTACAGGGATGTGGTTGTATAGGTCCACCAGATCAGGCAGTTTCTCAGGCCACAGACTGCGTTCTTCCAGGGGCAATGTTTTCAGAAGGTCTATCACCACCTGGTTCATCTTCTCGCAGAGTCCATTGGTTTGCGGATGATAGGGTGTTGTTCTTATCTTCCGGCAGCCATACAGAGTGCAGAACTCCTGGAAGACTTCCGCTTCAAAGGCAGGTCCTTGGTCCGTCAGCACCTGCTCTGGGTATCCGTGTGGACGGCAGAAGTGCTGCTGGAAGGCTCTAGCTGCTGTTTGAGCCGTTAAGTCCTTGACGGGGACTACAACCAAGAACCGGGAGTAGTGATCCACGATGGTTAACGCATAGACGTAGCCACTTCTGCTGGGGGTCAGTTTTACATGGTCCAAGGCTACCAGTTCCAACGGCTGCCTGGTGACAATGGACTGCAGGGGAGTCTTCTGGCTGGCACGGTCCTTTCTTCTTAGGTTGCATGGGCCACAGTCTCTGCACCACCTCTCGATGGTTCCTCTCATGCCTACCCAGTGGAACCGCCCGCGCAGCAGGAACTCCAGCTTCTTCCATCCGAAGTGCCCAGCTCCATCGTGGTATGCCTCCAGTACCATAGCCGCGTCTCTTCTTGGCACCACTACTTGCCAGATCAGTTCATGCGTCCGGGAGTTAACCATTCTGCGGCACAACTTCCCCTTGTAAAGGAACAGTCGACTCTTCTCAGCCCACAGTTGCTTGGTCTCCTCCGGAGCGTCTGGGTCAAGGCGGGCATCTGGCTGAGTCAGCATCTCCTTCACCAGTCGGACGGCGGGGTCACTGTCTTGCGTTTCTGCCCAGTTGTAATGAGGTAAGGGGTTGAACGTAGCGGATTGCTTACCCCTTACACGGTGGGAATACTGGGTAGTCCCATGACGGTGAAACGCGGGGAGTTCAACCTCTTCCAGTTCCTCTGGATCTTCCCCTACGTCCGGTAGGTTTGGCATTCTGGACAAGGCATCCGCGTTGGTATTGGAGCGTCCTGCCCGGTATTTAATCGTGAACTCATAGTTGGACAGGCGGGCCATCCATCTCTGCTCCAGGGCACCGAGTCTTGCAGTGTCCATGTGTGTCAACGGGTTGTTATCCGTGTACACGGTGAACCGGGAAGAGGCGAGGTAATGCTTAAAGCGTTCGGTGACTGCCCACACCACTGCCAGGAACTCTAGCTTGAATGAGCTGTAATTCTCAGGGTTTCTTTCGGTGGGTCGCAGTTTTCGGCTGGCGTAAGCAATTACCCGTTCTCTCCCCTGCTGGATCTGGGACAGTACGGCTCCTAGCCCGATGTTACTTGCGTCGGTGTAGAGGATAAAGGGCTGGCTGTAATCAGGGTACGCCAGGATTTCATCCCCCGTGAGGGCCATCTTCAGCTGGCGGAAGGACTCTTCTTCCAGCTTCTCCCATCTGAAGGGCGGCTTCTGGTTCTTGGCCTTCCTGGACTGGCCTATCAGGAGGTCCTGCATAGGAGCTGCCTTTTTGGTGAAACCGGGAATGAATCTTCGGTAGTAGCCTACCAACCCGAGGAACTGCCGCACTTCCTTTACGCTGGAGGGTCTTGGCCATTCCTTAATCGCGGTGATCTTATCAGGGTCGGGGGCCACTCCGTCAGCACTCACCATGTGTCCCAGGTACTGCACTTTTGGTTTTAGCAGGTGACACTTCGACGGTTTCACCTTCAGACCGTAGTTTGCCAGGGCTTCAAACACCTCCGCCAGGTGTTTCAGGTGGTCCTCGTAGGTTTTGGAATAAACTATAACATCGTCCAGGTACAGCAGGACCGTCTCAAAGTTCCGGTGTCCCAGACAGCATTCCATCAATCGTTGGAAGGTTCCTGGTGCGTTGCAGAGTCCGAACGGCATGCAGGTAAACTCGCTAAGTCCCATCGGGGTGGTGAATGCGGTCTTCTCCCAGTTCGCCTCTGCTACAGGAACCTGCCAGTACCCGCTAGTGAGATCCAAAGTGGAGAAGAAGTTAGCAGATTTTAAAGCAGCCAAAGACTCCTCTATCCTTGGTAAGGGGTACACATCTTTGTGTGTGATACGGTTGATTTTCCGGTAATCTACACACATTCTCATGGTGTTGTCTTTCTTTTTAATCAAGACTAGTGGAGCTGCCCAGGGGCTACAGCTATCCCTGATTACCCCAGCCTCCTTCATGTCTCTAAGCATCCCCTTGGCGTGTTGGTAATGTGCAGGGGGTACGGGACGATACCTCTCTTTTATGGGAGGATGGTCTCCCGTGGGGATGTGATGTTCCACTCCCTTCACTCGCCCGAAGTCTAGCGGGTGTTTACTGAACACTCTCTCGTATTCCTGGATCACCCGGTAGACTCCCTGCTTTTGGTGAGCAGGTGTGGAGTCAGTACCCAAATGCAGTTGCTGACACCAGTCCTCCATTTGTTGCTTAGAGCCGTTACCTTCCTCTGGATGAGATGGAGGCAAGGGTTCCACGGACTGTACAGAATTTTGGTTGATGGTATACAATTTGGCTAGCGTAGCATACCGGGGCAGGTACACTTCCCTCTTCCCGATATTTATTATGCGAACGGGCACCCTCCCATGGCGTACATCAACCACCCCCCGTGCCGTCAAAATGGTGGGCCTACTATCTGAGTAGACTGGTTCTACCATTGCCTGGTAATCTCTACCTCTCAGACCAATAGCTGCCCGGCACCAAATCATCATTTCACTTTTCGGGGGCATGGCAATAGGGAAAGGGTCACACATTCTCACGCTACCAATCTCACCACCGGAGAGTTCCACCTGTTGCCGTCGCATCAGTGCCCGGATCTCTTTTTGGAGCACTCGCTGCTGGCCGGAGCTGGCGTTCTTGGCAACCTGCTGTAAAATGAGAATCACCTCTGCAAGACAATTTTCAATCACATTAGTTCCTAGAGTTATCTTTGGGTGACTCTCGTGCTTGTCAATGTCCACAATGATCAGTCCCTGTGCTGCCAGTTCGACTTTACCGATTTTAATGGTCATCTCTTTAAATCCGATCTGTGGCACGGGCTGACCATTGCTGGCGATGATACTCAAGTCGTCGTCTGGGTAGCGGGTTATATCCGAGTCATTCCAGTACTGCTTGAAGAGCACGTACGGGATGGTGGTGACCTGTGACCCGGTGTCAAGTAGGGCACTCATAGGAATGCCATCCAGTACTACAGGCAAGACTGGATGTCCTCCCACGTATTTGTCACGCCAGTTCGATGGGCCTGATGATCTTATTCCTAGGGGTTGGCCCTCTACCCCAGGTTGTGCCAGTTTTAAAGGACAGTACCTTGCCATATGTCCGGGTTGATTGCAGCGGCGGCAGATGGGTTGTCCGTCCTCGTTGTATCGGTCGCTGGGTCTTCCTCTGGCCGGTGGGGTCCTCCTTGGTCGGCGCCACGGGATATCCTCCGGTCCGGATGCCAGCTGGATCTTCCCTGGAGTAGAAACCTGTAAAGACTGCACAGTTCGGGTTAGCGCGGCAACGCTTTTAGTTAGTTCTTGGACCTGATGGTGCAGGTCTGTAGCCGGGTCATTGTTTAAAGCCTGCGCATCAGCTCCCACAGGCCCTGCCGACAAGGGCGCCGTCTCCTGGTGGTAAGTGGTAGCAGGGCGTTTGTGGGTCACAGCGCCACCTGGTGCCGGTTCTCGGAGCACCCGGATGGCTCTGTCCTTGAACTGTGCAAAGTCCAGATGAGGGTCCTGTAAGGCCATGGCTCGCAACTGGGTTCGGTGGGCATTACAATGTAGACCCTCTATAAATTGTTCAGTCAACAGTTTGTCTTCGTTTCCCATGCCGTCAGGGTCAGCCTGCTTAATGGCTCTCAGGGCCTCTTGTAGGTTTAGTGCATAGTCCCTTATATTCTCATGTGCTCGCTGCTTGCACCCGTAGAATCTAAGCTTGATCTCGGCTGAGGTACGGGTATCAAAGGTGTCCTTTAGCCGGACTAGTATCTCTGCGACAGTCCTCCTCCTCCCAAGTGGCCAGGACTTTACCTCCCTTTGGGCTGCCCCTGTTAATTGAGCCACCAGGATGCTCACTTTTTGCTCTTCTGTGAGGGGGTACACCTGGAAGAGGCTATCCAGCCTTTCTCTGAAGTCATTTAGGGTATGTGACTCCCCTGAGTACTGGGGTAGCCAGGCTGCCCCCGGGATGTAGGGAATGGTGAAAGGCATGACCGCAGCAGCGGTGGTGCTGGCGGTGGCTGTAGCAGTGAAGCTCTCCTCCGTATCCGACATCCTCCTCCCCCCTAGTGGACCGTGGCCTACCTTGCGATGATCCTCTTCCATAGGCCGCGGCTCCGCAGTGGATCGTCAGGGTTGAGGACCTTCCGTCGCGCTCCTGTGACGTCGGCGTCTGCTGGGTTCCTTCCAGGACCTTACGCAACGTCCGGACGTGAGGCGGGGCTCCAGTTCTCGCGCGCTTTCGGAGTCCACGCCCCTCTTCTTCCCGCGCGGCGTCCTCAAGATGGCGTCCAATGGCGGGAAGACTCCACGGATGGCGGGAAGAAGGCAAAAGATGGCGTCGGATGGCGGGAAAACTCCACGGATGGCGGGAAGAAAGCAAAAGATGGCGTCGGATGGCGGGAATCTTCACCACAGGTAAGTTTAACAGTCTTTTTCAGGCACGCAGTACCCGGTGGTTGCGGGCACGAGATCCTGCCGACTACGCCAAAAGTTGACGCGCCCCCTGGGCCATGTTTGGGGAATACCCGGAGCCGGATCTGTTGGGGGTGGTAGTCCTCGTGGCGGTGACCCGGTCCGTGCCCAGGGTGTCAACTAAGTGGCGATGTTTTTAGTGGCAGATGTGATATTGTTCGACTACGCCACCCGTTGAATGCGGTTACGAAACCGCCGCTGCCGGGCAGACCGCTGAGGCCGGTGGTACAGTTGTGCAGCGTGGGTAGTATAACCCCCAACGGGAGGGGTATGGCCTCAGGGCAGCGGACGTGAATGATGGGGATGGTAGAATTGCACGCAGGCACCAGGAACCACTCAGAGACGGTGCGGTGTAGTTCAGGGTCTTTACTGGTGACAAAGATAGACCCTCCCGGGAGTACTGGCTAGCGGTCGGGGTCTGGTCAGTCCGTGAGCAGACAGGATCTCCCCTGGCCAGGCGGAGTTGTAGGCCTCCCCAACTAACTGTACTCTTCTTGGCTACCTTGCTAGAAGCGGGTAAAAGTAGCCCACGTCCCTGAGTGTACCGTGTGGTGCTCACCCGTATGGCCGGTGACTCGGGGCCTTCTGGTAGCCTCCGCTCCAAGACGGCGGTGCTGGTCCCTTGCATGTGACCGTGCCTTCGGGTTTCTTGGCCAGAGGACCTGAAATCCCCTGCCGGTCGGTTTCTGCTGCTGGGTATGGAACAGTCCCCACAGCCTCGGACTCCGTGTCCGGTGAGATCTCTCCAGTCCGGACGAGCTCTACAGCTTCCAGTCCCGGACTCCTTTTATCACTGCTCCCACAGAGCTCCTGTTGTCACTTTCCCTGCAACTGCTCCACACCAGACCAGACTGTGTCTCTGTCTGTGTTCTTTTCTAACCCCACCTCAGCCCCAGTTTATATAGGGGAAGTTCTTCCCCTCCCAGGACTGGGCAGGAGGTGTGGCATGCTTAGGATTCCTGACCAGGAGACCTCCCACCTGCTCACAGACGTAATATTGCTATTACTGTGGTAACCAGACCCCTGGGGTTCCACACAAGCATTTATTCTTTCCTAATATTTGAATTACTAGACATGGCAGTGAACTGGTGAAAATGTTGAGCAATGAGTGATCGATAGTACTGGTAGAGGAGTTAGAAATCTTGAGAGGAAAAAAGAGATAGCAGGTTTCATATATCCATTTCCTTAAATAGGCTCAGGTATATTAATCACAAGCTTAATTAATTTTAAATGTTACTAATATTAAGAAATGTACTTTTGTAATTTATAATTCTTGGATAATGCAAAATGAAAATATTAACTTACCAATTCGGTCCAAGCGGTCTAATGCTACACTTTCAAATGCCCGCCTCATCATTGGATACTCCTCTAGAACCTCATTAAAGTGGTCTACACTCAGTGAGTACAGTCGACAATATGTGTCAGCTTTTACACTTGCGGTTCTCCTTCCCCGTGTCAGCAGGCAGATTTCTGAAAGATACATTTTAAGACATATTAGTTAGTCTTGTTGAAAACAACCATCATTAAACTGAAATGTAAACTTTTTTATAAAGCGATTTACAGTGAAAGTGGCTCAATTTTTGTTTGCCTGAATCTACCTCAGCAGGCTCTATTTTTGCCCTAGTAGATGGTGAAGCAATCCTCCTGACAGGGACAGCCTCCATGTCCACCTTTACACTCAAACTTAGTACTCCCTGATATTTCCCCATATGCATTTCAAATTTAATATCTGTGAATAAATTGATGAATCTGCAAAAGGAAGGTAAGTTATCAATTGTCATTTGTACCTTCAGCATGAATGTAATATCTGCTACTGTGATTGAGAAATGTCTGTGCATTTAAAGAAGCACTCCTCCCATCAAAGTTTTTATCCACTTGATATATTGCAGTCTTCATATTATATAGCACTGTGTACTTACAATTGCTCATTTTGCCTTTACCCAGCTAATTCTTCTCTTTTCTCTGCTCTATGTAGAAACAGGAAATCTCTTTTCCCTGCATGACTCATCCCCCTTTTCAACTCCTGACCCAGCTGCTTCTCACCTCCTCCCTGCCAGGAACTTTGCAGTGATGACTCATGCAGAGAAAATAGACCTCCTGTTTCTACATAGAGCTCAGAAGGATTCAGCTAGTCAGTTTTTACTCACCTGATGTCATAGACCTAATGGAAAAGAGAACAAGTTAACTGGGTAGAAGGGCAAAATTAGCAATTGTAAGTACACAGTGCTATATAATATGATGATTGCAATATGAGTATAAAAATTTTGATGGGAGTGCATCTTTAATGTGTAAATGCACCTTTAAAAAACTTTTGACATGTCATAGGTTTTGATCGGTTGGGATCTGGGTAGAAACACCTTTACTGATTGCTAAGTAGAAATAGTTGAAGCGCTCAACAAAGTGCTGCTCTCCTCCAAGATAAACTGAAGACGGTCTGAACAGAAACTTAATGGAGTCTAAGGGAACAGAACTCTCCTTTGAGACATAGAGAGAGACTTATTTTACCGAATGATTGAGGTCTCAGCACTGGGACCCCCATTAAGTAAAACAATTGATATGTCTCTATGATATGTCAAACATTTTCTAAAAGTGAAGTTACACTTTTACCCCTTCCCCTGCATGCATCCAATGCCTTAATGACCAAAGCAAATTTAGACATTTTGCTATGTCTTTATTTAACTGGTTATAACTTCGTAACAACTGTATGTGATGCTCATAATTTTGAATTTTTTTCTAGGAGAAATAAGGCTTTCTTTTGGTGATATATGTCATTGGTATTCCTTTTTTTTCTTCCATAAATCTTACAAAAAGGTTAAAAAAATGTGGTGTAGTATTCTTCAGCTTCATGTGAGATAATTTTTCAATAAGTTATTTAAAAAAAACAACCCTTCAAATGAACAGGAAAACTGTATGTACATGCAGTACTGTTACCACTCAATTGATTACAATAAGCATACATACATACGGTTTAAAAAACTGTAAACTGTTTTCTTGCTCAGATATTCAAATAATTTTTGCATTTTTTTGTGATTTTTTTCATACTCTTATTGATGGGAAGATATATATGTCTATTTTTCACTTTTTTAACACTACAGAGGACCACTAAAATGCATTTTAAAATTTGTTCACCTTTCTGTAACAATTATTTTTATATATTAGACACATTGGGATTTTTTGACAGGGGCAGTGGGGCTACTGATTGGTAGCGACATTTTTTTTCTGATGTTTATTTTTCATTTATTTCAGACATTGTGCCTACATAATATCATAACAGACCTTTGGGGGGGGGGGGCATTCAATATTTAAATACTTCCTTATCTTATCTGATTCCCTTGTAGCTGAGGGAGGTACATTAGCTCCAGTTATAGCGCAAATTCAGCATAGCTGTTTCTACTGTTTTCCCTAAATCCAGTGACCACATCATCACTCGGTCCAGAGGAGGAAAAGCTCTTTTAACACTTCCTATACTGTATACATAGTGCTTGTTCAGCGCTGTGTATGCAGTGATCGGGAAGGCAGAGACTGTAAAAAACCTTCTCTGTCTTCTCTCAGGTAAGTCTGGCTGTGTCTGACAGCCAGTTCCCTGTTCTCACACAATCTCGTGCAGCTGTTATACTATACATTGACATGTTAGGACATCACAGCACAGTTTAATGTGAACTGCTTGGATATTTAAAGTCTATAGGTTAGTGATGATGGGCGAGTGTGCTCGCGACTGCTCGGTACTCGCCCGAGCATCTCACTGCTTGAGATGCTCGGCAAGTAATTCCGGGATGTTCAGGCTGGAGCTCGGATCCCCGCCCTGCATGTTTGGCGCTCTTTATACAGCCAATTAACATGCAGGAATTGCCTGCCACTCACTGTAATGCCATGTTGGTTGTGGCATTACAGTGATTGGCTGGCTGCATAGCGTCATCAGATCTATATAAGACCTGGTGACTAGTGATGGGCGAGCACTAAAATGCTCAGGTGCTCAATGCTCAGGTCGAGCAAATTGGAATGCTCGGGAGCTCGACCCAAGCAACGAGCCCAATGTAAGTCTATGGGAAACTCGAGGATTTTTCAGGCGGCTTCCCCCAGCAGTCTGCAGAGGGCCTAAAAATTGCCCAAATTGATGGGAACAGTGCTCAAATGACATGGGAACAGCATGGGGAAGACCCCTGGAAGCATTTCTGACTCCCAGGTCACTGCTTTCAACAACGTTGTCTGAGGTATTACTCCACTTTTACGGGCTCACAATAAAATGAATTTTCCTGGGAAATATGTTAAGGAACATCCATTCCAGGGTAATGCCTTGTATATAAAGCAAAATAAATAACCAAAAACAAAAATACTCCTCCACACCTTGGGCTATGTTCACACGTAGCATTTTTGATGCGTTTTTGCACTTTTGCATTGCTTTCAACATTGACAAATGCATTCACCAGGAAATGTCATTTTAACATTTTACAACCTTATCTGGCTATGTGGTGTGTGAGACATGATTAGACACATCTTGTTTCATTTATGATGGAAGGACTCTGAAAATCTCAAAGCCTATTTTTATAGGGCCATCAGGCGGCCTTTACTATTCTTAAAGGGCCAGCTGTCGGCCCTCACTATTCTTAGAGAGCCATCAGCCGGCTATGCTTTGTTGTTCCTATTACTAAAGAGTGGGTCTCCTATACTGTTATTGCGTATGCAGTGAGTGGCAGGGCTGCTCAAAACACACCCCAATACCCCTTTGAAAAGTTGGATGCACCCCAATACCCCTTTCAAGAGTTTTAGAGGAGGGCCTATTGAAACAATGTTCCCATTATTAGGAAGTGAATCTCCCATACTGTTTGCCTATGCAGTGAATGCAAGGGTTGCCAAAAATTTGGAGGCACTCCAATGCCCCTTGGAAGAGACGTGGAGGTTAGAGGGCCGCCTGAAAACAATGTTCCCATTATTAGGAAGTGGGTCTCCCATACTGTTAGCCTATGCAGGGAATGCAAGGGTTGCCAAAAATTTGGAGGCACTCCAATGTCCCTTGGAAGAGATGTGGAGGTCAGAGGGCCTCCTGAAAACAATGTTCCCATTATTGGGAAGTGGGTCTCCCATTGTGTTTGCCTATGCAGTGAATGCAAGGGTTGCCAAAAATTTGGAGGCACTCCAATGCCCCTTGGAAGAGACGTAGAGGGCCTCATGAAAAAATGTTCCCATTATTAAGAAGTGGGTCTCCCATAGTGTTGGCCTATGCAGTGAATGCAAGGGCTGACAAAAATTAGGAGGCACTCCAATGCACCTTGGAAAAGACGTGGAGGAGGGCCTCATAAAAAAATGTTCCCATTAGAAAGGAGCGGGTCTAGTATACTTGTAATGTCCATGCACTAAGTATATGGGCTGACAAACATTTATCCCTGGGGGGTATACATGAACATGTATAAAAAAAATTTTTTATGGGCATCATAAACACCCTTTAAAAAAATTCTGTGGGTGTTGCATCACGGGCCATGGTCACCCTGGTGATTTGGTGGTGGAGGATGAGGAGAAGGAGGAGGACAAGAGCAAATGGCCAAAATCAGGAAGCGTATACCCATGTGTGGGTGGGAAAAGGTGCATGGGAATACACCTTCCACACAAAGACACTGGATTTGAGTTTATGTTACACTGCTATCATTCGGTGGTGTTGAGAAGTCTGGCCAAATCCAGCCCTTGTTCATTTTGATAAGAGTCAGCCTGTCAGCATTTTCAGTTGACAGGCGGATGCGCTTATCAGTTATAATTCCACCAGCGGCACTAAAAACCCGCTCTGATAAAACACTAGCGGCAGGGCAGGCCAGGACCTCCAAGGCGTAGAGAGCCAGTTCATTCCACGTGTCCAGCTGTAATTGAATAATTGAAAGGCACAGAGGAATCATGGAGGATGTTGGTACAGTCGGCAAGGTACTCCCTCAGCATCTTCCCAAACTTTGCACTCCTTGTGAGAGTACCTTGCGCCTCAGGACCTGCGCGATGGGAGGGGCTGAGAAAACTCTCCCAGAACTTTGACAGTGTTCCCCTGCCTCTGCTGGATTGGAGTGGTGTCTCTCTCGCCTGTACTCCTTGGTTGTCCAACGAATTGTGACCTCTGCTGTCAGCGTTTTCAGATGATAATTTTTTTAATAGCTCCGCAACAAGGGCCTTCTGGTGCTGCCCCATTTTTGTAGACCTGTCCGCCTCAGGAATAAGAGATATAAAGTTCTCCTTGTAGCGTGGGTCTAGAAGTGTCACCAACCAGTAATGACTGTCATCAAAATTTTGAGAACGTGAGGGTCACGGGAAAGGCAGCGTAACATAAACTCAGCCATGCGTGCCAGATTGCTAACAGGCAAGACTTCCGTGTCCTCACCAAGAGGACGACTGACCATGCTCTCCTCCTCCTTCTCCCTGTCCTCAGGCCATCCACTCTGAACAGACAGTATGACAGCTGTGCAGGTAGTACCGTCTATAGTGCATGAAACTAGCTCCTGTTCTTCCTCCTCCTCTTTGTCACCCAATCCACGTTGGGATGAAATGAGGCTGGGCTGTGTGTAATCACCCAGTATGGTTCCTTGCTCCATCTCATTGTGCTCCGCCTGCAATGCATCCTCTTCGATTGTGAGCAGAGAGCATTTCAGAAGACAGAGAAGCGGGATGGTGATGCTAATTATGGCGTCATCACCGCTCACCATCTCAGTAGAGTCCTCAAAGTTTTGGAGGATGGTACAGATGTCTGACATCCATGTCCACTCCTGAGGTCTTATGTATGGAGTCTGAACTGAATACCGATGGCCTTGTTGATGCTGGTAGTCAGCAACTTCCCTCTTCTGCTCAAAAATCCTTCACAACATTTGCAGTGTAGAGTTCCAATGCATGGGGACATCACACACCAGTTGGTGAGCCGGAAGCTGCAAACTCTGCTGAAGCACAGCAAGGGCGGCGGAAGCTGTAGCTGACTTTCTAAAATGGGCACACAGGCGGCGTACTTTGACAAACAGATCCGGCAGCTCCGGATAGCTTTTGAGAAACCGCTGAACCACGAGGTTAAGCACATGGGCCAGGCATGGTACATGTGTAAGCTCACCTCCGAGCTGCCACCAGGTTCTGGCCATTGTCACACATGACCATGCCTGGCTGTAGGTTCAGCGGTGTCAGCCACAGATCTGCCTGCTCTTTCAGAGCTGTCCACAACTCTTCAACATTGTGCGGTTTGTCACCTAAGCATATTAGCTTCAGGAGGCTGAGGAGGATGAGGTACAGGAGCTGTAGACTGTGGGGGCAAAACTGATTGACTAGGGCCTGAAATCCTTGGCATCGGGAGGATGTGTTCCGTCCCAAGGTCCAAATGGGTCCCGGCTTCCACTATGTTAACCCAGTGTGCCGTCAGCGAGATGTACCGTCCCTGCCCACAAGCACTTGTCCACGTGTCCGTGGTTAGGTGGACTTTCCCAGTAACCGCATTGTTGAGGGCACGGCTAATGTTGTGGGACACGTGCTTGTGTAATGCGGGAACGGCGCACCGGGAGAAATAGTGGCGGCTGGGGACTGAGTACCGAGGTACGGCCGTTGCCATCAGGTTGCAGAGAGCTTCCGTCTCCACAAGCCTAAAAGGCAACATTTCAAACGCAAGCAGTCGCAAAATTAGTGTGGCCTGTGGGGCGTTAGCTGCGTATTTGCACTTGCGTTCCAAGGACTGGAGTAGGGACAACTGAACGCTGCGCTGGGACAAGGATGTGGACAAGCTTTCTGATGGTGCTAGTTGAGTGTGTTCAACTACAGGTGCAGGGCGGGAGGCATCTTGGCATGTGCCATGGACAGGGGATTGGCGTGCACGCACAACAGCGGAAGAAGCAGTGATGTCACCCACAGACATTGTTCCTGGACCCTGGGGTTCGACCCACTTAGTCGGGTACTTTGCTGCCATGTGCCTGATCATGCCAGTGGTGGTCAGGCTGGTAGTTTTGCTACCCCTGCTGATGCTGGCCTGGCAGGTGGTGCAAATGGCCTTTTTGGAGTTATCAGCCGAGTCTGTAAAAAACAACCAGACTCGGGAAGACCTAACAGTTGTACTGGCAACTTCCGTCGTGTTGGTGTTACGGGGAACGGTTGCCCGCCTTCTGTCTGCGGCTACCACATTGCTTCTTTCTGCCTGCTGGGGTTCTCTGCCTCCCTCCCCTTGTGTGCTGCTGTCCTCGCTCTGCATGTCCTCCTGCCAGGTTGGGTCAGTTACTATATCATCCACCACCTCGTCTTCCACTTCCGCACCCTGGTCCTCCTCCTGACTTTCTGGCAATTGTGTCTCATCATCGTCCACCTCTTGTGACACTTTCTCACCGTCGCCTTCGTATGACCGTGGCTGCTCCAATATTTGAGCATCACTACATGCGATCTTCTCTTGCCCCGCTTCAAGTGGACCAGGCGAGAGGCCCGAATCTATAAATGGAAAAGTGAACAGCTCTTCAGAGTGTCCAAGTGTGGGATCAGTTCTCTCTGGGCACTCGGCAAGGTGGGAGGAAGGAGGATCAGGGTGAGGAATATGCAGTCCAGACTCACGGCTACTGAGACTTGACCGTGTGGAAGACAGGGTGGTGGTGGTGGCTAAGTGACTGAAAGCATTATCTGCTATCCAACCAATAACCTTTTCACACTGCTTTGGGTTCAATAGTGGTTTTCTGCGGTCCCCTATTAATTGGGACAAGAAGGTCGAGCGAGAAGATGTGGGTCTTTGTTGTGGCACAATTTCAGCTTGCCCATGGCCTTGGCCTCTGCATGCACCATCACGTCCAGTTCCCCGTCCCTTGTCACGCGCCTTGCCCATTTTAAATGGAGGACAATATCTTCCACTCTCACTACAAATGGCTGAATTTGGAGCAAACTTATATGTGATCCGTGTGACGGACAAACCACAGTTTTAAATAGCTGGCCTGTAGGTAACTATTTTTAACAGCGACCTCATGTCAATAAGTTCGCTGACACACTGAAACAAAATTTTAATGGAGGCCAGAAATGGCAGAATTTAGAGTGAACTTATATGTGATCCGTGTGATGGGCAAACCACAGTGTTAAATAGCTGGCCTGTAGGTAGCTATTTTTAACAGCAAACTGGTGTCAATAACTTCACTGACAGACTGAAACAAAATTTTAATGGAGGTCAAAAATGGCAGAATTTTCAGCGCAATTATATGTGATCCGTGTAACGGACAAACCACAGTTTTAAATAGCTGGCCTGTAGGTAACTATTTTTAACAGCACCCACCTCGTGCCAATAAGTTCACTGACACACTGCAACAAAATTTCAATGGAGGCCAGAAATGGTAGAATTTTCAGCGCAATTATATGTGATCCGTGTGATGGACAAACCACAGTTTTAAATAGCTGGCCTGTAGGTAACTTTTTTTAACAGCAAACTGGTGTCAATATCTTCGCTGACACACTGAAACAACATTTTAATGGAGGCCAGAAATGGCAGAATTTTCAGCGCAATTACAGTACAGACCAAAAGTTTGGACACACCTTCGCATTTAAAGATTTTTCTGCATTTTCATGACTATGAAAATGGTACATTCACACTGAAGGCATCAAAACTATGAATTAACACATGTGGAATTATATACTTAACAAAAAAGTGTGAAACAACTGAAAATATGTCTTATATTCTAGGTTCTTCAAAGTAGCCACCTTCGGCTTTGATGACTGCTTTGCATACTCTTGGCATTCTCTTGATGAGCTTCAAGAGGTAGTCACCGGAAATGGTCTTCCAACAATCTTAAAGGAGTTCCCAGAGATGCTTAGCACTTATTGGCCCTTTTGCCTTCACTCTGCGGTCCAGCTCACCCCAAACCATCTCGATTGGGTTCAGGTCTGGTGACTGTGGAGGCCAGGTCATCTGGCGTAGCACCCCATCACTCTCCTTCTTGGTCAAATAGCCCTTACACAGACTGGAGGTGTGTTTGGGGTCATTGTCCTGTTGAAAAATAAATGATGGTCCAACTAAACGCAAACCGGATGGAATAGCATGCCGCTGCAAGATGCTGTGGTAGCCATGCTGGTTCAGTATGCCTTCAATTTTGAATAAATCCCCAACAGTGTCACCAGCAAAGCACCCCACACCATCACATCTCCTCCTCCATGCTTCACGATGGGAACCAGGCATGTAGAGTCCATCCGTTCACCTTTTCTTCGTCGCACAAAGACACGATGGTTGGAACCAAAGATCTCAAATTTGGATTCATCAAACCAAAGCACAGATTTCCACTGGTCTAATGTCCATTCCTTGTGTTCTTTAGCCAAAACAAGTCTCTTCTGCTTGTTGCCTGTCCTTAGCAGTGGTTTCCTAGCAGCTATTTTACCATGAAGGCCTGCTGCACAAAGTCTCCTCTTAACAGTTGTTGAAGAGATGTGTCTGCTGCTAGAACTCTGCGTGGCATTGACCTGGTCTCTAATCTGAGCTGCTCTTAACCTGCGATTTCTGAGGCTGGTGACTCGGATAAACTTATCCTCAGAAGCAGAGGTGACTCTTGGTCTTCCTTTGCTGGGGCGGTCCTCATGTGAGCCAGTTTCTTTGTAGCGTTTGATGGTTTTTGCAACTGCACTTGGGGACACTTTCAAAGTTTTCCCAATTTTTTCGGATTGACTGACCTTCATTTCTTAAAGCAATGATGGCCACTCGTTTTTCTTTACTTAGAATTTGTATTATGGCAAGAAAAAAGCAGCTAACAGTCTATTCAGTAGGACTATCAGCTGTGTATCCACCAGACTTCTGCACAACACAACTGATGGTCCCAACCCCATTTATAAGGCAAGAAATCCCACTTATTAAACCTGACAGGGCACACCTGTGAAGTGAAAACCATTTTCGGTGACTACCTCTTGAAGCTCATCAAGAGAATGCCAAGAGTGTGCAAAGCAGTCATCAAAGCAAAAGGTGGCTACTTTGAAGAACCTAGAATATAGGACATATTTTCAGTTGTTTCACACTTCTTTGTTAAGTATATAATCCCACATGTGTTAATTCATAGTTTTGATGCCTTCAGTGTGAATATACAATTTTCATAGTCATGAAAATACAGAAAAATCTTTGAATGAGAAGGTGTGTCCAAACTTTTGGTCTGTACTGTATATGTGATCCGTGTGACGGACAAACCACAGTTTTAAATAGCTTGCCTGTATGTAACTATTTTGAACAGCACCGACCTCGTGTCAATAAGTTCACTGACACACTGCAACAAAATTTCAATGGAAGCCAGAAATTGCAATATTTTCAGCGCAATTCTATGTGATCTGTGTGACAGACAAACCACAGTTTTAAATAGATGAATTTTTAGCGCTGTAATATGGAAAGGACCTGGCTGTATTCTGCAGTGCCAACAAGCAAATGGCGCAGAAAAGCGGTGTTCTCTGGATTGCTTTTTAAGCAAATAATCAGGGTTAAGATAAAAAAAAAAATTATTCCTGGCCCCTGATACCTGGGGCTATTTCTACAAATATCTGTGAAAGTACCAGCAGACAGAACTGTAATGAACCCTCTTGCTATGCGCACTGCAGTCTGCTATATACACTGCCTGCCTGCTTAGCACTGATATCTCTGCAGCTGGATTAGTCCTCAGAAGGACTGTTAGTTGAGATGGATATCTAGAGAATCCTGTAGAATAACTACACTAAATAATAAACAAGCAAATCTCTCCCTAGCTCACAGCACCTCTCCCTACACTGCCTCATTGCGGAGTAGACTGTGACGAGCTCGGCGGCGCTATATAGACCTGATGACGCTGTGCGGCCAGCCAATCACTGTAATGCCACAACCAACTTGGCTACGGCATTACAGTGCATGGCAGACAATCCCTGCATGTTGATTGGCACTCTAAAGAGTGCCAAACATGCAGGGAGGGGGCCCGAGCTCCCGCTGAGCAACCCCGGAAATACTCAGCGAGTGACGAGCATCTCGAGCAGTGAGATGCTCGGGTGAGCACCGAGCAGTAGCAAGCATGCTCACTCATCATTACTGGTGACCCTATGCTCATCACAGTCTACCCTTCAGACTGGCAGAGTAGGGAGAGGTGCTGCTGAGTGAGGGACAGAATTGGCGCTTTATTACTTAGGTATAGGTATTCCACAGCAAGATATATATCTATCTGAACTAACAGTCCTTCTAAGGACTAATACAGCTGCATATATTACTGGTGATACCAGGAGTTAGGCAGGCAGAGTTTGTGGACACTGTACACAGCAGAATAGGGTCCATTGCAAGTTACAGATATCCATAGGCCTAGATATCAGGGCTAATTTTTTTTTTGCTCTTAATCCTGATTATTTACTTAAAACGCACCTGTCAGCAGGATTGTGCTTAGTAAACCACATACACTGTCAGGTGGGCGTCGTTACACTGAGTAAAATGATACCTTTGTTGATAAAATCCATCCAGTTGTCCTTTCATAATCTTCATTTTCATGAAAACGCCATTTTGCTAGAGGAAAAAGAAATTTGCTTGCCGCAATATGGCTCCCGCCGCTCGCACTTGCACAGTAGCATTTCTCGGTTGACGAGAGAAGCTACTGCACATGCGTTGCACCATATTGCTGCACCCAAATTGTTTTTCAAAAAGCAAAATGGCGCCCGCGTGTGCGCAGTAGCATCTCTCGGCAAACGAGAGATGCTACTGCGCATGCGCTGGCGGCCATCTTGGGGAATGTAAATTTCAATGTGACACAGATATTACAAAGTCAGTATGTAAAATAGTAGGCAGGTCACTGAAAGCACAGTGACCTGTCACAAGGCACAGATAGGAATACACAAATACGTAATGAGAGCACCAGAGCACATGCATATCATTATGGCAGAAATGAAAATAAACATTACACAAGAACCACTGGATGGATTTCATCAAGAAAGGTATCATTTTACTCAGTATAACGGCGCCCACCTGACAGTGTATGTGGTTTACTAAGCACAATCCTGCTGACAGGTGGGCTTTAAAAAGCAATACAGTACACCATTTTACTGCTCCATTTGCTTGTTAGCAGAATACAGACAGATTTTTTTTATTTTATTCGCATTGCTGTATTGTGGAAGCAGAGAAACTTTTCCATCATCAGACGTGATCCCATATTACTGCGGTAATAATCCTGAAATTTTTGGGAGCGTGTCAAATATTATAGTCCATTTAAAGTCTGGCAGTTGTGTATTGTTCCAAACTATTCACACTTGGTCACTGACCAATACCATACTACAAGGCCAGTGGCTAAATCCTTGGTCATCAGGCATATCAGATATTTCTGCGGTACTAATCCAGAAATTTTTAGGGAAAGTGTCAGATATTGTACTCCATTTAAAGTATGTCAGTTGTGTGTTCAAACCTATTCACAGTTGGTCGCTGACCAATACCATTTCTGTGAACAATGTTGTCAGAGTATTACGCCACTTTCACGGACTGACAATAAAACACACAAAAACGAAGCAAAAATAGATTTTCCTGGAAGAAATGTTAAGAAACATTCTTTGCAGGGTCATGACTTGTATTTAAAGCAAAATAAATAAATTAAAAAAATATATATAAAAACACTGCAGGATCTTCAGTATAAAAACCAGACTCGAAAATGTAACCTCTTAATCCTTGCAAGCTTCAACACAATGTTCACAAGGTAGACAGCAGCGGTGGTCGGTCCTCTAGACAACGAGCAAACTCCTTCATGATGATAGAGGCCACCATCTCCTTAGCTTGCTGGTACTTTTCTGTGGAAATGAGCTTGTCTCCAACCAGCCAGGAGTATCCAGTGAATGGCACGTCATGGTTTGGTATTAGCACCCAGTACCAGAAACGAAGCCATGCACAATTTCCATATCTCAGGAATTTTATTTGGTAGACTGGCTGCCTAAACATTAGTTTCTCACAAAGGAGCTGAAGACACTGAGTGGCAGTAGGTGCAAGCTTCTCCAGCATGACTCCAGCTGTTTGTTAGATATCAGAGGGAGAACAGAATCGGGCTTGGCCAAGGTGCCAGTTTGCATCTTAAGTCTTATAGATTACTGGAGCAAGTCCACAGTAAAAAAGCAGCCATAGAGTGTTAGGGAACCTTCACACAGACTTTTCTTAGCCAGGGCTGCTTCTCGGTGAGAGTTGTATTTCACCACAACCATATTCTTTAGGTCAGTGAAAGGACTGGCATAGAGGGAAACCGTATCTACTCCGCCTGTCATTTCTCCCAGGAAGTCCTCTAATGCAGCTTGTTCCATAAGCAATGGCAGCCCGTCCAATATCAGCTCACACTTCTCGGTGCTTTGACGCACAAATATCTCTTTACGCCTTGAATTTCATGGCTACACAGTTGGGCAATGGCCTGATCTGCAATGCATTTTGAGAAATAATGTGCATAAGCAAAGCCATGGTTTAGGCCACTGACGGTCATCATTAAGCGAAACTCATACAGAATTCCCATAGACTGAAAGAGGGGTATCAATGCATCCTCATAGATCTCCTGAGAAATATTGCCAATAAAAATTTCAGAACCATGTGGAGGAGCTTCTCCAACCCAACCTGGAGGGGAGTCACCATATTTCCTTTGTCCATTTTCTTGTACCAGTGATACACTAGAGCTCCTCATCCATTCAATGAGTCCAGCTTTATTTTTGAGTTGAGCCATATCTGAGGCTCACAGGCTGCACTGGCTGCTCTCTTCTGCTCCATGGCTCCTCTCCTGCAGTGTCTGTGTCTCTTTGGATAAACCATGCTACCAAGCTGATGGTCTGCAGAGAGTCTGATCTTTGATTATCCTTGTAAAGTCTCTTTCAATTCTCTGTCTCTAATCTCCTGCTATAGAGGCATATGTTCCTAAAATAGTTCAATTGTCCTTTGAAGTACACATCCACAGGTCAAGGATTAGGGAGGGTATTATTCCACAGTGCTCGGGTCTCATTGTTTGAGCCTTTAATCAATTTACATAGTTGGTATAGCAGGGGGCTCTTGTGAATAAACATCTAGCTGGCTTTAGTATAATATGCAATTAGCATAGTAACAACCATCATTGTTTAGGAACCAAGAGAAGACAACAATCAGGGTTATACAAATACTGGTCTGTCCTTCTTGACCCACCACAGAAATACACATACATTCACAAGTCAACACAAACACAATAGTGTATTTCTCTTGGCTTAACAAATCTAACCGTCTGGCTGATTAAGATTATAATCTTTTTCGTCACAGTAGTGGAGGGCCACAGTTAAAAATGAATTTTCTGTAATTAAGGAGTGGGGCTCCTAGACTGGTAATGTCCATGCACTAAGTGCATGGGCTGAAAAACATTGACCCCTGGGGGGTATACATATATATTATATATGAAGCTAGAGGTAAGCCTCTAAAAATAGTTCTTACACGCATCATAAACACCCTTAAAAACATTATGTGGGCGTTGCATGATGGTCACCCTGGTGATATGGTGGTGGAAGATGAGGAGAAGGAGAAGGAGGAGGGCGACATAAAATAGAAAAAATCCTGAGGCATATATATTACCCATGTCTGGGTATGAAGGGGTGCATGGGAATAGACCCCCCCAAAAAATAACCACTGGATTTGAGTTTATGTTCGATGCTATCATCTGGTGGATTTGAGAAGTCTGGCCCAATCCAGCCCTTGTTCATTTTGATAAGAGTCAGCCTGTCAGCATTTTCAGTTGAGAGGCGGATGCGACTATCAGTTATAATGCCCCCGGTGGCACTAAAAACCATCGACTATCAGTTATAATGCCCCCGGTGGCACTAAAAACCATCTCTGACAAAACGCTAGCAGCCATGACCTCCAAGGCGTACAGAGACAGTTGATGCATGTGTCCAGCTTGGATACCCAACTGTTGTAAGGCACAGAGAGGAATCATGAAGTACCCTGGTACGGTTGCCAAGGTAGTCCTTCCAAAACTTTTCTCTCCTTTTCAAAGTACCCCGTGTATCAGGGCCTGGGCGCTGGGAGGGTCTGAGAAAACTGTCCTAGACCTTTGACAGCGTTCCCCTGCCTCTGCCACATCTGGTTTGTGTCTCCCTTGCCTATACCCCTTGGCTGTCCAATGAACTGTCTGTGACCTCTGCCGCCAGCGTTGTCAGATGGGAATTTTTTTTTTAGAATTCTTCTACAAGGGTCTGAACTGAATATCTCCAAAAATGAACTCCTTCTGTTTCCTCTCTCTACTAACCTACCTATACATGACTTTTACTAACCTACCTATACCTGACTTTGCAATTTCCTTTAGGTTGTGCCACCATAACTCCCACTCAGCACGTCTGAGTCAGCACTCAGCTGTCTTGTAGTCATGTTTGACACACAACTTTCTTTATCCCCCATGGGAAATCACTCACTCGCTCATGTCACCTGCACCTTAGAAACATCTCCAAAATCCAACCTTTTCTCACCTCTGATACTGCAAAAACTTTTACTGTCACTCTTATTCACTACTGCAACTCTCTTCTAATCAGTCTCCCTGTAAACAATCTCTCTCCTCTCCAATCCATTCTGAATGCAGCAACCAGGGTCGTATATCTATCAAGCTGCTTCACCAACGCCTCTACCCTGTGCCAGTCATTGCACTGGATACCCATTCATTACAGAATACAACACAAACGTATCTCTCTCACCCACCAAGCTCTCCATAGTTTTGCACGCCCTATATCGCATCCCTCATTTCTGTCCATCACCCCTCCCGTGCCCTCTGTTCTGCAACTGATCTTAGACTAACATTCCCCTTAATCCGAACCTCACACCTCTGTTTCCAAGACTTCTCTCATGCCGCGCCAGTAATGCCCAAAATGTGTACAATGCGAGGGTCACGGTAAAGGCAGCGGAACATAAAGGCAGCCATGTGTGCCAGACTGCCAACAGCCAAGACTTCCCTGTCCTCACCAAGAGGACGACTGTCCATGTTTTTCTCCTCTTCCTCCTCATTATCACCCAATCCACGTTGAGAGGAGATGAGGCTTGGCTCTGTAGCATCACCCTGTATAGTTCCTTGTCCATCTCATTGTGCTCCGGCTGCAATGCCTCCTCTTTAATTGTGAGCAGCGAGCCTTTTCAGAAGAAGTGAAGCTGGATGGTGATGCTAATTATGGTGTCATCACCGCTCACCATATTGGTGGAGTCCTCAAAGTTTTGGAGGATGGCACAGATGTCAGACATCCATGTACACTCATCAGCTCCTATTTGCGGAGGCTGACCTGAATTTAGACGGGCGTGTTGAAGCTGGTACTCAACAACTGCCCTCTGCTGCTCACAAATCATTCCAAACATCTGCAACATTGATTTCCAACATGTGGTGACATCGCACACCAGTCGGTGAGCTGGAAGCTGCAAACGCTGCTGAAGCATGGTGAGGGTGGCAGAAGCTGTAGGTGACTTTTGGAAATGGGTACACACATGGCGTACTTTCACAAGCAGCTTAGGCAGATCCGGGTAGGTTTTGAGAAACCGCTGAACCACTAGCACATGGGCCAGGCATGGTATGTGTGCAAGCTTGCCTAGCTTCAGAGCTGCCACCTGGTTCCAGCCATTGTCACACATGACCATGCCTGAATGTAGGTTTAGCGGTGAGAGCCACAGATCTGCCTTCTCTGTTACAGCTTTCAACAACTCTGCAGCGGTGTGCGGTTTGCCACCTAAGCATACAGTACTGCTCATTGTTATTGGCACCCATGAAGTTTAAGTATATAATCTGGAATATCTCCTGAAAAAAATGAATCAAGTGATGGAGATGGAGGCTGAAGAGGAGGAGGTGCAGGAGCTGTAGAATGTGGGGCGAATCCTCTGAGTCGGGAGGACGTGTTCCGTCCCAGGGTCCGACTGTGTCCCGGCTTCCACAATATTAACCCAGTGTGCCATCAGTGAGATGTACTATCCCTGGCCACAAGCACTTGTCCAGGTGTTTGTGGTTAGGTGGTCCTTCCCAGTAACTGCGTTGGTGAGGGCACAGGAAATGTTCTGGGACACGTGCTTGTGTAAGGTGGGGACGCCACACTGGGAAAAATAGAGGTGGCTGGGGACCGAGTACCGAGGGACAGCTGCTACCATGAGGTTGCGGAAAGCTTCTGCCTCCACGAGCCTAAAAGGCAAAATTTCTAGTGCAAGCAGTCGAGAAATGTGACAGTTTAGTATTGCGGCCTGTGGGTGGGTGGCTGCGTATTTGTGCGTGCGTTCCAAGGACTGGGGTCGGAGGAATCTTCGCCTGCATCATGGACAGAGGCTTGGTGTGTACATACAACAGGGGAAGAGGCAGTGGTGTCACCCACAGACACTGTTTCTGGACCATGGTGTTCGGCCCATCAACTTCATTGTCCACCACCTCGTCTTACACTTATGTACCCTGGTCCTCCTCCTGACTTTCTGTCCATTGTGTCTCATAATCATCCACCTCTTGCGACAGTAATTGCACTTTCCCACCGTCACCTTCGGGTGACCATGGCTGCTCAAATATTTGAGTATCGCTACATGCGATCTTCTGTTTCTATCTAGATAGAATATTATCTGCAGCAACTCCCATCTCCTATCTCAGTAATGGGAAAGTCTGTCATCACTGAATACAGATTTTACCTCCGAATTGAGAATTTTGATAATGACTGATCAGTACGGGTGGAGAAAGAAGCCGATTTCTCTGATATATTACAAAGTTGCTTATTTTCATGTGTACTATTGATTTATTAAATAAAAATTAAAACGACTGTTATGCTTTAACAGCATATGAGAACGTTATCTTTAGAATATGGGAATGCCCAGCTAATTTCAAAATGTGTTGGGTGGATAGTCTCCTAACCCCTGACCCTCAAGTATCGCAGTAGTTAAATTTCGTTTTCCTTGTGTTAAGTTTCTGTTATATGTATTTTGTGTTTTCCTTCCCTCGTCTCAGCCAGAAGTATTGGGAACATGATACCAGCACTCCTCTAGCAGTTTTCTCATGGCATGATATTCAGTCATGATGTCTTCTCTGTCCAGAGAGTCTTTTATGCTCATCTGTTCCAAGTGTATGTACTCTCAGGCTGTAATAATATGACTTCTGTTTTGTATATGTAACCACTTACTGTAATTGATTGCATATCTTGTTCTAGCTTATTGAGTTTTCTGTTTTGCAACATGTTAAATAAAATAAATTAAACAAAAAGCCTGAATTAAACAGTCCTTCATTTTCTGATAATAGATTACATTTAAAAAGGATACTCTGTCTATTCTATCTATATACATTTTGGAGGTAGTGACTGCCTCTATATTTGTCTCAGCACTCCTCCCATCAGTCTATATGTGTTTTTAATTAGCACTGGATCCTTCCAGCCCTTTCAATTTATAGTCTTTTAGCCAGAGTTACCAAATTAATTTTTTTTTTTTCTGGATATCTTATCAAGAAATCATGGACAGACAATACTTTTTACGGACACATTGGAAAACCATAATAAATCATAATGATTATAAGTGTCGATAGCCCATAATTCTGATATGAAGACATTGGCTGCATTCAATAGAAATGGTAAAATGATGACAATTGCTCTCTATCATTGTAACAAGTAGCATATATTACACATATGTGAGTGACATCAACAGGTGGATATAGCAGAAGAAAGGTGTATAGATATCCGGGCTCCTCCGTATGAAAAGATGATCATGTGATCAAAGGGTTAATGGAAATATTTTTTATTAATAAACTACATTCATACGCGTTTCACGGACGTCCTGTCCGCTTCCTCAGTGAGTAGCTGATCTCTATTTCTACATATGTGAGTGAGAAATATACATACATATGTAATTGTACATACCACCAAAGTAGGATCCGTCAGCGAGTTTGGTCTCTTTACTGCCTTTGCTCAAGATACTGACCACACCATGCTGTATAAAGAACATCTTCTTACCAACTGTACCCTCTCGAATAAGGTAATCTCCTGGTTGAAACACCTCAAAACGTAGTTTTGTAAGCATTGAAGTCACAAAATTAGGATCAGCATTGGCAAAGAGAGGCATAGAGGCCACAAGCTTACGGCAGTTAAAATTGATGATCTCCTATTGAAAGAGAACAAAGTACGAGTCAATGAAACTATGATATACTCCATGATAATTTCTGAAACAAAAATGAATAGGACACTTTTTGCTGGTACTGAAAATTAAGCTAATTCATGTTAACATCTGAGATGAATGTAAAACTCCTGTATACACTTGAAAAGGTGTTACCGCAGCATCTTAGGTGTATATTATCAGGAACAATTTAACCCAACTATGCATGATAACATGTATTATCGCTATAATTTGCTACATTCAGCAACTTGTCTTTTATAAGTAAGCAATATACTGCTATACTATATTTTTACATGCAAAATAAAATGCTGGCAATATTTTTGAAATAGGCAGAAGTTTTATAGCATCTTTACTGCCTGACGGGTTTCTACAATGTCAGAAGTTTCTCGCTGTAGGACCACTGCACCTTTCACTTACAGG
Organism: Phyllobates terribilis; assembly: GCF_046119375.1. Taxonomy (NCBI): domain Eukaryota; kingdom Metazoa; phylum Chordata; class Amphibia; order Anura; family Dendrobatidae; genus Phyllobates; species Phyllobates terribilis. The sequence continues at coordinate 336,045,316 of NW_027362771.1, forward strand.
AGCACATTTGCTGTCTCCCATGGGAAGCTGTACATGTCTGGCTATGTACCCATGATGCAGAAATGCTCCGGATTTTTCCTGAGCGTTTCTGCATCTACCTTGCAGAAAAAACGCATTCGGATTTTACATGCGTTTTCCTGCCAGGGACATGTGGAAATGAAGCGTTCTTCACATGCATTTCCGCATGCGGGTTGACAAGCGCTTTCCAAGCGATTTTAGCATCACTTGGAAAGTGCTTGTCAACTTGGTCACACTATATAAATCCATGCAACCTTCTTAACTCCAGAAGGTAAGTATATATTTATTTTTTTATTTTATTCTTTTTTTTTTACTGGTACTATGGTACCCGAGTCCGGAGGAGAGTCTTCTCTTCTCTAGACCTGGGTACCATCCGCACATTAGAACGCATGGAATGCGCATCTACATATACAGTGATGCGTAATCCATGCGGTCTAATGCAAGTCAATGGCGGCGAAAACGCAGCACTTCCGCAAAATAATTGGTAGTGCTGCGTTTTTTTGCCGCAAGGATAATCCGCAGCGGAAATTTCTGCATCATGTGCACAGCACATACGGATTATCATTGGCGACCATGGCAGGCCTTCTACCATGCGTTTTTTAAGCATTTCTGCAGCGTTTTTGCCGCTGCGGAAACGCTTAAAAAACGCATCGTGGGCACACAGCCTCTCTCCTCATCTTTTATTAGGACAAGGTTAAAAATACGCACAAACAAAACCATATTTTTAGGCTATGCTTGCACAATATTTTTTTGTAGTATATTTATTGGCGCACTTGTTCCCTATTAGTAGCTTTTTTAAATAGGCCGGCAATCACTCGACGAATGAGCAAAATGTTTGTGTATTGGGTTTCTCTGTATAAAATGCAGGCATAAAGATCATGTATAAAACTGTATGGAGACGTATTAACAATTGTTCTGTTATCATCACTGTTTCGTTGGCTTGTGTAAACAGGCCAGCAAATGACTGACACTCGGTAGTAGTTTAATGTTCTGGATCCGCCTCTCTAAATGGGCCACAATCCTGGATGAATATCGTGTTCATTTATCTTTGTCCCCATAATACAGCAGGTTGACCAGCATTGATATACAGCAGGTGAAATAAGTATTGAACACGTCACCAATTTTCAAAGTAAATATATTTCCAAAGGTGCTATTGACATGAAATTCTCACCAGATGTTAGTAACAACCCATCCAATCTACACAGGCAAAGAAATCAAACCATAGATGTTCATAAATTGTTATGTGTAATAATAAGAAATGACATAGGGAAAAAATATTGAACATGCTTACTGAAATGTATTTAATACTTGTACAAAAGCCTTTGTTGGTGATGACAGCTTCAAGATGATTCCTGTATAGAGAAACTAGTAGATCAGGGGTCTGAAACATGGGACCTTTGGAGCTAGAACAATTTATTGTAGCTTGTAGCCAGGGGTGGCAGAGGGGCATATTTCCCCCCAGCATTTGCTCAATGTCGCACAAATGGCTACTGCTTTATTGCCGGGACCAGCAATGTGTCTTTGAAAGTGTCTCGTGCTGGCCAGGCTGTGTCACAGAATGGTAGACACTGAGGAGCAGCTATCTATGCATGTGTGCTGAATGATATCAGGCAGCATGCCTGGATATGCCTGGTTATACTCACCAGAGAGGATCTGCAAGCAACAGGGCCAGATGAGAGACAAACCACATGGAAGGAGGTAAGCACTGTTTAGCTGGCTATGGAGCTATCATACTGCACATAGCAGGATGTGTTGTCATCATACTTTATATAGGGGAGCTGTGGGGGTCATAATAATATATATAGGAGAGCTGTGGGGGCCAAAATACCTTGCATAGAGAAACTAGGGGGCCATCATACTGTTTATAGGGAAGCTGTGGGGCATCATACATATGCAGGGGCCTGTGCGGACATCATACTGTTTATAGGAGGATGTGTGGCCATCATGTGGTATATAGGGGACTATGTGGCCATCATACTGTCAGCTGACAGACATTAAGATTCCAAACTTTGATCATATGAAAGTGGTCAGTAAAAAAAGCACATAATGTTTTGGATTTGAAAATAAAATTTGTCGGATGATGTATTATTGTATTGTTTCTAAATAATATAGGCATTGCGACGCCTAAATATGTTTTTTTTTCGCGGTTTGTTGTGGTCATGGTACACTAGGCATTTCAATGCAACACCATTTACGTATATAGGAGGTACACAAAGCGAACTTTAGCTATGCAACTACTGTCAAGGCTAAAGTCGCCGTGTAGCCCCAGCTTATGTATAACAATGTGGCCAGCTCCCTAGTTGGATTTTTCAAAGTGTCCATGGATCCCATTTTAGTATTTTACTTTGAGACACCTAATATAGATCAAAGCATTAGGAAGGACTAGAGAAAGCTCAATAATTGTGAAGGAAATGTGATTTAGACAATAGTACAGGGAAGAGTCCTTTACAATTAGAGTAGTCAACCTATGTCATGCCCTGCTCCAAAAAGGACAGACGTGTTGGGAGAAACTATGTTTCCATTTAAGAAAGGGCTAGATGTTTATCTAATAACAAATGAGATTGAGGGTTATAATACAACCTGACAACTATTGATGAAAAGTGTCATATTGTGCTTACATCATACTTCTTTCAAGACAATGTCAAAATAATATCGCAACAGCTTACATATTGCTGGCAAAACATATTCATATAATACTATCATAGAGTGCCAATATAACACTAATATCTAATGACCAAATAATTTTCAGTTTCCAAACAAAATTCAAAACAATTTAATTTGCCAGTTCTGATACGATTGTCTAGATTTGTTCTGATAGGCCTAATAATATACAATAATGGAGCTGAGCTTTAGTCAAAGCTCACTGCTATAGTATTTTTCTGGTTCAGCAGAAGGATTACAGAAAGTCTTCTGAGAATATGATAATAAGTCTCTTAAGTTCACAACTCTTTTATTTACACCACATTTGTCATTTAAGACTTGTGTGTAAATGTATCATACAGAGTTCTAATACATCATATGTGTTAACATATCTCACCTCCCTCAGAGGTTCACTCAACTCGCCAAGAATACTTTCTTCATCAAACATTTTTCCTTGGTAGCGATGTTCGTAGTAGTCGTGGATCCGCTGACGCATATCTGCTGGGAGCTTGTGAAATGACATGTACTGTTCTACTTGTTTGTACTGAAAATAAAGGGAAAATACATGTATTGAGCATACTAGGTCAGAGATGCCACGTTTAAGAGATTTCAAAATTCATCAGTAATATTTGAATATATGCAAAGGCACAGCATGATGGCGCCATTCCAATGAGTGGCTCATACTTATTTCAGGTAGTTCCTGATGAAAACAAGAAGAGAAAATACAATGTTTTTAAATATGTTAAGAAGATGCTAGGTCATATGTTGAACTTGATGGGCTTGTGTCTTCTTTCAATCTTAAAACCATAAGATATCATCGACATTATCCATAGCTATGTAAGAAAAGGTAGTTGTTTCTAGCGTCTCGTAAAAACTTGACTTAATAAAGTCAAGTTTTCTAATAAGAAAACTTGATTAAAATATTTTTATTCCAAAGTTATGACCATAAAAATAACCACAAAAGTAGCTACACATTTCAGATGCACACCAGTGTCCTTGCTGGAGTGCATCTGAAATGAGTAGCTAGTTTTGTGGTTATTTTTATTGTCATAACTTTGGAATCTAAATGTTTAATAAAGTTTTCTAATCAACTCAAGCTTTTTACCAGAAGCTGGAAACAGTTACCTTTTCTTATATGGACAATCACGTTTGGTAAGAGCGGATTTCCGTGCTTCAGAAGCATTAGAGTCATGTCGGGTGAGCTGGTTACATTTCTTTTATGTTTGCTGCTGCTTTTATACATGTGTGTACTGTTCCTTTGCAAAATAATGAACAAATCAAGATATATATATATATATACACTGCTCAAAAAAATAAAGGGAACACTTAAACAACAGAATATAACTCCAAGTAAATCAAACTTCTGTGAAATCAAACTGTTCACTTAGGAAGCAACACTGATTGACAATCAGTTTCACATGCTGTTGTGCAAATGGAATTGGGAAAACTTTGAAAGTGTCCCCAAGTGCAGTTGCAAAAACCATCAAGCGCTACAAAGAAACTGGCTCACATGAGGACTGCCCCAGGAAAGGAAGACCAAGAGTCACCTCTGCTTCTGAGGATAAGTTTACCCAAGTCTCCAGCCTCAGAAATCGTAGGTTAACAGCAGCTCAGATTAGAGACCAGGTCAATGCCAAAAGAGTTCTAGCAGTAGACACATCTCTACAACAACTGTTAAAAGGAGACTTTGTGCAGCAGGTAAAATATGGTAAAATAGCGGCTAGGAAACCACTGCTAAGGACAGGCAACAAGCAGAAGAGACTTGTTTGGGCTAAAGAACACAAGGAATGGACATTAGACCAGTGGAAATCTGTGTTTGGTCTGATGAGTTCAAATTTGAGATCATTGGTTCCAACCACCGTGTCTTTGTACGACGCAGAAAAGGTGAACGGATGGACTCTACATGCCTGGCTCCCACCGTGAAGCATGGAGGAGGAGGTGTGATGGTGTGGGGGTGCTTTGCTGGTGACACTGTTGGGGATTTATTCAAAATTGAAGGCATACTGAACCAGCATGGCTACCACAGCATCTTGCAGCGGCATGCTATTCCATCCGGTTTGCGTTTAGCTGGACCATCATTTATTTTTAAACAGGACAATGACCCCAAACACATCTCCAGGCTGTGTAAGGGCTATTTGACCAAGAAGGTGAGTGATGGGGTGCTACGCCAGATGACCTGGCCTCCACAGTCACCAGACCTGAACCCAATCGAGATGGTTTGGGGTGAGCTGGACCACAGAGTGAAGGCAAAAAGGACACCAAGCATCTCTGGGAACTCCTTCAAGATTGTTGGAAGACCATTTTCGGTGACTACCTCTTGAAGCTCATCAAGAGAATGCCAAGAGTGTGCAAAGCAGTCATCAAAGCAAAAGGTGGCTACTTTGAAGAACCTAGAATATAAGAAATATTTTCAGTTGTTTCACAGTTTTTTGTTAAGTATATAATTCCACATGTGTTAATTCATAGTTTTGATGCCTTCAGTGTGAATGTACAATTTTCATAGTCATGAAAATACAGAAAAATCTTTGAATGAGAAGGTGTGTCCAAACTTTTGGTCTGTACTGTACACTGCTCAAAAAAAGAAAAGGAACACTCAAATAACACATCCTAGATCTGAATGAAGGAAATATTCTCATTGAATACTTTGTTCTGTACAAAGTTGAATGTGCTGACAACAAAATCACACAAAAATCATCAATGGAAATCAAATTTATTAACCAATGAAGGCCTGGATTTGGAGTCACCCCCAAAATTAAAGTGGAAAAACACACTACAGGCTTATCCAACTTTGATGTAATGTCCTTAAAACAAGTCAAAATGAGGCTCAGTATTGTGTGTGGCCTCCACGTGCCTGTATGACCTCCCTACAATGCTTGGGCATGCTCCTGATGAGGTTGTGGATGGTCTCCTGTGGGATCTCCTCCCAGACCTGGACTGAAGCATCCGCCAACTCCTGGACAGTCTGTGATGCAATGTGACATTGGTGGATGGAGCGAGACATGATGTCCCAGATGTGCTCAGTCGGATTCAGGTCTGGGGAATGGGTGGGCCAGTCCACAGCTTCAATGCCTTCATCTTGCAGGAACTGCTGATACACTCCAGCCATATGAGGTCTGGCATTGTCCTGCATTAGGAGGAGCCCAGGGCCAACCACACCAGCATATGGTCTCACAAGGGGTCTGAGGATCTCATCTCGGTACCTAATGGCAGTCAGGCTACCTCTGGCGAGCACAAGGAGGGCTGTGCGGCCCTCCAAAGAAATGCCACACCACACCATTACTGACCCACTGCCAAACCGGTCATGCTGAAGGATGTTGCAGGCAGCAGATCGCTCTCCACGGCGTCTCCAGACTAAATCACGTCTGTCACATTTGCTCGGTGTGAACCTGCTTTCATCTGTGAAGAGCACAGGGTGCCAGTGGCGACTTTGCCAATCCTGGTGTTCTGTGGCAAATGCCAAGCGTCCTGCACGGTGTTGGGCTGTGCGCACAACCCCCATCTGTGGACGTCGGGCCCTCATACCACCCTCATGAAGTCGGTTTCTAACCATTTGTTCAGACACATGCACATTTGTGGACTGCTGGAGGTCATTTTGCAGTGGTTTTGGCAGTGCTCCTACTGTTCCTCCTTGCACAAAGGCGGAGGTAAAGGTCCTGCTGCTGGGTTGTTGCCCTCCTATGGCCCCCTCCGTGTCTCCTGGTGTACTGGCCTGTCTCCTGGTAGCGCCTCCAGCCTCTGGACACTACGCTGACAGACACAGCAAACCTTCTTGCCACAGCTCGCATTGATGTGCCATCTTGGATAAGCTGCACTGCCTGAGCAACTTCTGTGGGTTGTAGAGTCCGTCTTATGCTACCACGAGTGTGAAAGCACAACCAACATTCAAAAGTGACCAAAACATCACCCAGAAAGCATTGGTACTGAGATGTGGTCTGTGGTCTCCACCTGCAGAACCACTCCTTTATTGAGGGTGTCTTGATAATTGCCAATAACTTCCATCTATTGTCTATTCCATTTGCACAACAGCATGTGAAATTGATTGTCAATCAGTGTTGCTTCCTAAGTGGACAGTTTGATTTCACAGAAGTTTGATTTACTTGGAGTTATATTCTGTTGTTTAAGTGTTCCCTTTATTTTTTTGAGCAGTGTATATATCTATATATCTATATATATATCTATATATATATATATATATATATATATATATTTATATATACACATATAGACACACAGACGTGGACAGCAAGAAAAATTGTAAAGTAAGAATCAACAGAGAAATAGTAAAAAAAAAAACTAGTGAAAGTGACCTGGACAAAAATGCTGGAGCCCTTAACTTAATATTTTGTTCCACAACCTTTTGATGCAATCACTGCAAATAAACAATTTATGTAATTGTCAGTGAGACTTCTGCACTTGATCACAGGTATTTTGGCCAGCTCCTCGTGAGTAAACGGCTCCAGCTGTCTCAGGTTTGAACGGTGCCTTCTCCAGACTGCATGATTCATCTCCTTACATAGATGTTCAATGGAATTTAGATCAGAGCTCATATAAGGCCATTTCAGAATAATCCAATGCTTTGCTCTTAGCCATTATTGGATGTTTTTAGCTGTGTGTTTTGAGTCATTATCCTGTTGGAGGACCCATGACCTGCGGCTCTGACCAAGCTTTTTCACATTGGGAAGCACATTTTGCTCCAGAATGCCTTGATACTCTTGAGATTTTATTGTACACTGCAAAGACTCAAGACACCCTGTGCCAAAATGCAGCAAAGCGGCTCCAAAACATAAACAAGCCTCTTCCATGTTTCACAGTAGGTACAATGTTCTTTTTCTTGTATGTTTCATTTTTGTGTCTGTGAACATAGAGCTGATGTGACTTGCCAAAAAGCTCTAGTTTTTGTCTCATCTGCCCAAAGGACATTCTCACAGAAGGTTTGTGGCTCGTCAAAATACATTTTGGCAAATTCCAGTTTCACTTTTTTATGATTTGCTTTCAACAATGGTTTCCCCCTCAGTTGTCTTCCATGAAGTCTACTTTGGCCAAATAGCGATGGATGATGCAATCTGACACTGATGTACCTTGATCTTGGAGTTCACCTCTAATCTCTTTGGAAGTTGTCCTGGGTTTTTTGGTTTCCATTTGTATTATCCATCTCTTCAATTTGTTCTCAATTTTCCTCTTGCGGCCACGTCCAGGGAGGTTGGCTACAGTCCCACAGACCTTAAACTTCTGAATGATATGTGCAACTGTGGTAACAGAAACGTCACGCTGTTTGTAGATGGGCTTATAGCCTTTACCTTAAACATTTTTGTCTATAATTTTCTTTCTCATTTCTTGAGACAACTCTCCCCTTAGCTTTTTTTGATCCATGTTTAATTTGGTACACACTATAATACCAAACAGCACAATGACTACTTTTCACCCTTTAAATAGGCAGACTCACTGATTACAAGTTTGTAGACACTTGTGATGCCAATTACAGGACACACCTTCTTTTAACATGATCCCAGAGTCAAATTATTTTCAATCTTCTCTAGGGGTACCCTCATTTTTTTGTCCAGGCAATATTCAGTAAATTTAAATTGAAGATTACTTTTGTCAGTTTCAAGCTATTTCAGTGACCATTGTGGATTTTTCTTACTTTAACAGAAGGGTACCAACAATTATTATTATTAAGGGAAAGAGAACTCCAAACCTACAGGGCCCTGTGTGAAAGAGTTATCCCCCCCCCCAAAACATAAATGAACTGTGGTTTATCACATTTTTGGGAAGCTGAGTTCAATTTCCCTAGCCACACACAGGCCTGATTACTGCCAAACCTGTTCTCAATGAAGAAATCACTTAAATGGGAACTGCCTGACAAAGTGAAGTAGACCAAAAGATCCTCAAAAGCTAGACATCATGCTGCGATCCAAAGAAATTTAGGAACAAATGAGAAACAAAGTAATTGAGATCTATTTGTCTGGAAAAGGTTATAAAGTCATTTATAAAGCTTTGGGACTCCAGCAAACCACAGTGAGAGCTATTATCCACAAATGGTGAAAACATGGAACAGTGGTGAACCTTCCCAGGAGTGGCCGGCCAACTAAAATTACCCAAAGAGCGCAGCAACGACTCATCTAAGAGGTCACATAAGACCCTGCAACAACATCCAAACAACTGCAGGACTCACTTGCCTCAGTGAAGGTCAGAGTTCATGACTCCACCATAAGAAAGAGACTGGCAAAAATGGCATGCATGGCAGAGTTCCAAGACGAAAACCACTGCTGAGCAAAAGGAACATAAAGGCTTGTCTCAGTTTTGCCAAAAAACATCTTGATCACCAAAACTTTTGGGAGAATACTCTGTGCACTGACGAGACAAAAGTTGAGCTTTTTGGAAGGTGTATGTCCCATTATATCAGGTGTAGAAGTAACACAGCATTTCAGAAACAGAACATCATATCAGAAGTAAAATATGGTGGTGGCAGTGAGCTAGTTTGGGGCTGTATTGCTGCTTCAGGACCTAGAAGATTTGCTGTGGTAAATGGAACCATGAATTCTGCTGTCTACCAAAAAATCCTGGAGGAGAATGTCCGGCCATCTATTTGTGACCTTAAGCTGAAGCACACTTGTGTTATGCAGCAGGACAATGATCCAAACCACACCAGCAAGTCCACCTCTGAATAGCTTAAGAAAAATAAAATTAAGACTTTGGAGTGGCCTAGTCAAAGTCCTGACCTTAATCCGATTGAGATGTTGTGGCATGAGCTTAAACAGGCGGTTCATGCTCGTAAACCCTCCAATGTGGTAGAATTACAACAATTTTGTAAAGATGAGTGGGCCAAAATTCCTCCAGAGAGTTGTAAAAGACTCATTGCCAGTTATCGCAAATGCTTGATTGCAGTTGTTGCTGCTAAGGGTGGCCCAATCAGTTATGAGGTTTAGGAGGCAAACACTTTTCACACAAGGCCCTGTAGGTTTGGATTTCTTTTTCCCTTAATAATAAAGACCTTCATTTAAAAACTGCATTTTGTGTTTACTTGTGTTATCTTTGTCAAATATTTAATTTTGTTTTGTGATCTGAAACATTTAAGTGTGACAAACATGCAAAAGAATAGGAAATCAGGAAGGGGGCAAACACCTTTTCACATCACTGTGTGTATATATATATAGTGCTTCTCACTAAATTAGAATATCATCAAAAAGTTCATATATTTCAGTTCTTCAATACAAAAAGTGAAACTCATTTATTATATAGAGTCATTACAGAGTGATTTATTTCAAGTGTTTATTTCTGTTAATGTTGATGATTATCTCAGTAAATTAGAATAATTAACAAAAAACACCTGCAAAGGCTTCCTAAACATTTAAAAAGATACCTTAGTTTGTTTCAGTAGGCTCCACAATCATGGGGAAGACTGCTGACTTGACAGATGTCCAGAAGGCAGTCATTGACACACTCCACAAGGAAGGTAAGCCACAAAAGGTCATTGCTAAAGAAGCTGGCTATTCACAGAGTGCTGTATCCAAGCATATTAATGGACAGTTGAGTGGAAGGAAAAAGTGTGGTAGGAAAAGGTGCACAAGCAACCGGGATAACTGGATAACCGCAGCCTTGACAGGATTGTTAAGAAAAGGCCATTCAAAAATTTGAGGGAGATTCACAAGGAGTGGACTGCTGCTGCAGTCATTGCTTCAAGAGCCACCACACACAGACGTATCCAGGACATGGGCTACAAGTGTCGCATTCCTTGTGTCAAGCCACTCATGACCAATAGAAAACACCAGAAGCGTCTTACCTGGGCCAAGGAGAAAAAGACCTGGACTGTTGCTCAGTGGTTCAAGGTGTTGTTTTCAGATGAAAGTAAATTTTGCATTTCATTTGGAAATCAAGGTCCCAAAGTCTGGAGGAAGAGTGGAGAAGCACACAATCCAAACTGCTTGAGGTCTAGTGTGAAGTTTCCACAATCAGTGATGGTTTGGGGAGCCATGTCATCTGCTGGTGTAGGTCCACTGTATTTTATCAAGACCAAAGTCAGTGCAGCCTTCTACCAGGAAACTTTAGAGCACTTCATGCTTCCCTCTGCCGACAAGCTTTTTGGAGATGGAAATGTCATTCTCCAGCAGGACTTGGCACCTGTCCAAACTGCCAAAAGTACCAATACCTGGTTTAAAAGCAACAGTATCACTGTGCTTGATTGGCCAGCAAACTCACCTGACCTTAACCCCATAAAGAATCTATGGGGTATTGTCAAGAGGAAGATGAGAGACCCCAGACCCAACAATGCAGACCAGCTGAAGGCTGCTATCAAAGCACCCTGGGCTGCCATAACACCTCAGCAGTGCCACAGGCTGATCGCCTCCATGCCATTGGTGCAGTAATTGATGCAAAAGGAGCCCGACCAAGTATTGAGTGCATTTACTGAACATATATTTCAGTAGGTCAACATTTCGGATTTTTAAAAATATTTTTCAAGCTGTTGTTATAAAGTATTCTAATTTACTGAGATAATGACTTTTGTGTTTTCATTGTCTGTAAACCATAATCATCAACATTAACAGAAATAAACACTTGAAATAGATCACTCTGTTTGTAATGACTCTATATAATATATGAGTTTCACTTTTTGGATTGAAGACCTGAAATAAATTAACTTTTTGATGATATTCCAATTTAGTAAGAAGCACTTGTATATATGTTCTGTAGTCTAATGTCTATCTGCATAACCACAGGCCATATGTTGTTGTGGGAGGTTATATAGACTCCCCTAGAAAACATAAGAGTGCAGTTCCCACAAGTGGTCTCTGGGTGGTGGTATGTGATTTTTGAAAATTGAAGATTTCCTTATAGCTAAATATAACTGTAGTGCAACAGTTCCCAGATCCTGTGAATTTATGTATTTCTGAATGCATAAAAGGAGTTTAGCACATAATTTGGCCAAGTGTTAAAGGAAAATTTCAGGTAAAACTTTGGATTTGACCACCTTCTTTTATTACCAATGATTCATCTGCCTAGGTGGTTTTGCTTGTCTCTATTTCATGTCATCTTACTCAGCACCTCTGCCAGCCATATTTGGGGAAGGTCTCAGTAGAGTGAGCCAGGTGCCACCCATCTCTGCCATTTTTTTTCCAAAGGCCTACCTTTACAATGGTTGTTAGAAGGTCTTATAGCATACAATGGAGACCTGTTCCAGATTAGTGATAATCAAGGGCTGCAAGTAATCTCGCAAATTTCAATTTATAAATATTTTTTTCAAAACTGTTTCCATAACTTTCATTTTGTTTTATTGATATGCCTGTTATCTCTAGGAACTTTGTAAAATGGCGAAACTGCTATCCACTGCCATAAATGCATATAAGTTGAATGTAAAGTGTAAGTGAACGACTAATACTTTGCTTTTATATAACACCAGTATTTGTTCCGTATTTATAGGATGTATGTACTTTTGTATTTTTTCCCCATGATTTTTTTATTGTGGCAAAACTGATGCAGTTTTTACAAAATGTATTGGATTTTGTGTATTTACACACTCAGCACAAATCCAAGAGTATAAAAAGCATATGCCATAAGTGTATGATAGATGTAGGACCTATTGCTGGGATCAGGGCTACTTCTGCCATAATGCAAGATGAGTATCTAGTCTCAGGCAGCAGTCCGAAGTGTTTCTCAGGAGCGGAATTCAGCCAGTTCTCCAAACTGTTTGTTAAGCTTATAGCTAGCTTGGAGAAGAGGTGTATCATCATCTCTCTGTTTTCCACACTCAATCGCACTGATGTTTTTCAGATGCGTATACAATTGAAAATATGTGCAGCATACCAGCACTTCTGGGATCAAGGCGATGTGCAGCAACGTGATGAGCTCACCTGATCACACTGCAGATGCAGCGAGTCTCGAGGAAGGTTAGCGCTCCATAGTGGAGCCGAAGAAACAAAAAACTTTTATTGTAGGCGGGGGTGGGAGGGAGTTTGTGTGAGGGCAAACAATGATGGGTATGACGCGCCCCCTGGGCCAGTGCTGTAGTGCGGCGCGCGTGCGCGTGGGGGATACCCGGAGCCGGATCCGATGGGGGTAGTAGTCTTCGTGTGGCGGTGACCCGGTCCATGCCCAGGGTGGTCAAACTAAGTGGCAGTTATTGGTATGATGGTATTAGTGTCCGACTACGCCACCCGTTGAATGCGGCTATGAAGCCGCCGCTGCAGGGCAGTCCGCTGAGGCCGGTGGTACGGATGTGCAGCGTGGATGGTATAACCCCCAACGGGAGGGGTATGGCCTCAGGGCAGAGGATGAGGTTGATGTTGGGAGTGATGGTGTGGATGTCCCAGCACTAACGGTGCGACAAGGAAGCACGGAGACGCGAGGGTACAGTTCAGGGTCTTTACTGATGGTACAAGGCAAATTCCCCCGGGAGTACTGGCTAGTAGTTGGGGCCTGGTTAGTCTGCGAGTAAGCCGGAGTTCCCCTGGCCAGGTGGAGTTGTAGGCCTTCCCGTTAGTCTGTACCCTTCCTGGCTACCCTGCTTTCGGCGGTTACAAGTAGCCCACGTCCCTGGGTATACCGTGTGGTGCTCACCCGTATGGCTGGTGACCTGGGGCCTCCTGTTAGCCTCCGCTCCGGGATGGCGGTGCTGGTCCCTTCGTTGTGACTGAGCCTCCGGGCTTTTATGGCCAGAGGACCTGGAATCCCCTGCCGGATGGATTCTGCTGCTGGGTATATCTTAGTCCCCACAGCCTCGGACTCCTGTGTCCGGTTTTAGTACCTTCTCCCAGGGCGAGCTCTGCACAGCTCCAGCCCCTGGCGCTTCTCCTTGGCTCCTACAGAGCTCCTGATGTCTATCTGTCCCTGTTTCTGCGTGTCCAGACCAGACTCCGTCTCTGTCTGGAACTCCTCTCCCTAACCCTGCCTCAGCCCCAGTTTATGTAGGGGAAGTTTTTCCCCTCCCAGGACTGGGCAGGAGGTGTGGCATGCTTAGGATTCCTGCCCAGGAGACCTCCCACCTGCTCACAGACGTAATACTGCTATTACTGTGGAAACCAGACCCCTGGGGTGCCACATTCCCCCCTAGTGAAATTTAGTACTCCCGGACTAAACATAACAGGGTATAAACAATAACAATTAAATACATGAGATGGTCACGGCGTGTCCGTAACCGGGAAGCAATAAGGGTGTCCATTTCACCAAAGAACAGGGAGCCGTAACCAGGTAGGGGTCTGTCCTGCCCCGAGTCTTTAACAGTCTTTAGTCCATTCCTGGGTTACGCTCCAAACATATTTACAACAGAGTTCCGGTTACGCACTGTCCATAACCTGTCAGTCCATATAAAGAAATCTGTAACTGAAAAACTTAATTAGCAACGGCTACAACAAAACAGGTAAACATAAAATAGTTAAAGCAACTAGCCAACTTAGATTCTCCAACGTACGGGCATCTGGCCTCTACTGGCCCTAGTAGACCTACGGAGCTTACTAACTGGTCCTGCACTACAGGGTGTAGGAGGTGTTTTGGGCAGGCTGGGAAGCTTTCTGCGCACTCTTTGGCTCACTAGGGGCACGGCAGGCTCACTACTAGCAGAGGGTTGATCCTCCTGTACTGCTGGTGTAGACTCTTCTGCCTCTTGGGCCGGCTGCTCTTCCAGCTCTTCCGGTTCCTCTGTAGGCACTTGCGGGGCTGGCTGGAGAAAGGTGAGGACGGGTACCACGACAGCACCGTTTACTTGTGTCCAAGACCGGGGAAAGTCTCCGAGTACAGTCCTGATCATTTCTTCCCTTTCCTCTGCGGGTCGAGGGTTTTCTTGATCTTCTTCTTCAGGGTTTTGCAGCTGCTCGGGACACTTCTTCAGATGGTCTCTGGAGACAACGGCTGTGGTTTCTCCTCCATCCTTACTGATCACGCAAATCTTTGGGTTCTCATGGCTTGATGGCAGTACGGTGTACGGGTCCTTCTCCCACTGGTCGTCCAACTTGTGGAGCCGTCTTTTCCTCTTCAAGACCTGCTCTCCAGGTACCAGGGGAACAGCGGGAGCATACTGATTATAAGCCCTCTCTTGCCTTTCTCTAGCTTGAGACAGACTTCGCTCCACGCTCTCCTGCACTTTCCGATACTGCTGCTGCCGCCCTGTATCCCAGTCTGCCTCTGGCGAGGTGTCCTCGGGCGTCAGGACTCCCATATCCAGGTCGATAGGCAGCTTACCAGGTCTCGCTCTCATTAGGTAAGCCGGGGTACAGTTGGTAGAACCTACAGGGATGTGGTTGTATAGGTCCACCAGATCAGGCAGCTTCTCAGGCCACATACTGCGTTCTTCCAGGGGCAATGTTTTCAGGAGGTCTATCACCACCTGGTTCATCTTCTCGCAGAGTCCATTGGTTTGAGGGTGATAGGGCGTTGTTCTTATCTTCGTGCAGCCATACAGGTTGCAGAACTCCTGGAAGACTTCCGCTTCGAAGGCTGGCCCTTGGTCTGTCAGCACTTGGTCCGGGTACCCGTGTGGACGGCAGAAGTGCTGCTGGAAGGCTCTAGCTGCTGTTTGAGCCGTTAAGTCCTTGACCGGGACCACCACCAGGAACCGGGAGTAATGATCTACGATTGTGAGGGCGTAGACATACCCAGATCTGCTTGGAGCCAGTTTCACATGGTCCAGGGCTACCAGTTCCAGTGGCTGTCGGGTGATGATGGGCTGCAAGGGAGTCTTCTGGCTGGCACGGTCCTTCCTTCTTAGGTGGCACGGTCCACAGTCTCTGCACCACCTCTCGATGGCTCCTCTCATGCCTACCCAGTAGAACCGTTCACGCAATAAGAACTCCAGCTTCTTCCACCCGAAATGTCCTGCTCCGTTGTGGTACGCCTCCAGAATCATAGCCGCGTCTCGTCTGGGGACCACTACCTGCCAGGTCAACTCATGCGTTCGAGAGTTAACCATTCTCCGGCACAACTTCTCCCTGTAGAGGAACAGCCTACTTTTCTCCTTCCACAGTTGCTTAGTCTCCTCTGGGGCGTCTGGGTCCAGACTGGCATCTGCTTGGGTCAGCATTTCCTTCACCAGACGGACTGCGGGATCACTGTCTTGCGTCTCCGCCCAGTTGTAGTGGGGCAAGGGATTGAACGTCGCGGAGCGCCTGTCCTTCACACGGCTGGAATACAGGGTAATCCCATGACGGTGGAACGCAGGGAGCTCAACTTCTTCCAGATCTTCTGGATCTTCCCCTACGTCCGGTAAGTTCGGCATTCTAGACAGGGCATCCGCGTTGGCATTTGAGCGTCCTGCCCGGTATTTGATGGTGAATTCAAAGTTGGACAGGCGAGCCATCCATCTCTGTTCCAGAGCACCGAGCCTTGCAGTGTCCAGGTGTGTCAACGGGTTGTTATCCGTGTACACGGTGAATTTGGAGGAGGCAAGGTAATGCTTGAAACGTTCGGTCACTGCCCACACTACTGCCAGGAACTCCAGCTTGAATGAGCTATAATTCTCAGGGTTCCTCTCGGTGGGTCGTAGCTTTCGGCTAGCGTAAGCGATTACCCGTTCTTTTCCTTGCTGGATCTGGGACAGCACGGCTCCTAGCCCGATGTTACTTGCGTCCGTGTGGAGGATAAAGGGCTGGCTGTAGTCTGGATATGCCAGGATTTCATCCCCCGTGAGGGCCATCTTCAGCTGGCAGAAGGACTCCTCTTCCAGCTTTTCCCACCTGAAGGGCGGCTTCTGGTTTTTGGCTTTTCGAGATTGACCTATCAGGAGGTCCTGCATAGGGGCTGCCATTTTGGTGAAACCAGGAATGAATCTTTGGTAGTAGCCTACCAACCCGAGGAACTGCCGCACTTCCTTTATGCTGGAGGGTCTTGGCCAGTCCTTAATCACGGTGATCTTATCAGGGTCAGGAGCCACTCCGTCAGCACTCACCACGTGTCCCAGGTATTGCACCTTTGGTTTCAGGAGGTGACACTTGGAGGGTTTCACCTTTAGGCCGTAGTTTGCCAGAGCTTCAAACACTTCCGCCAGGTGTTTCAGGTGATCCTCGTAGGTCTTGGAATAGACGATGACATCGTCCAGGTATAACAGGACCGTCTCGAAGTTCCGGTGTCCCAGACAGCATTCCATCAACCGTTGGAAGGTTCCTGGTGCGTTGCAGAGCCCGAACGGCATGCAGTTAAATTCGCTGAGACCCATCGGGGTGGTGAATGCGGTCTTCTCCCGGTCTGCCTCTGCTACAGGAACCTGCCAGTACCCGCTAGTGAGATCCAAAGTAGAGAAGAAGTTAGCAGATTTTAATGCAGCTAAGGACTCTTCTATCCTTGGTAACGGGTACGCATCTTTGTGTGTGATACGGTTGACCTTCCTGTAGTCTACACACATTCTCATAGTGTTGTCCTTCTTTTTCACTAAGACTAGTGGGGCTACAGCTGTCCCTGATTACCCCGGCCTCCTTCATGTCTCTAAGCATCCCCTTGGCGTGTTGGTAGTGTGCAGGGGGTACGGGTCGGTATCTCTCCTTTATGGGAGGATGGTCTCCCGTTGGGATGTGATGTTCTACCCCCTTTACTCGCCCGAAGTCTAGCGGGTGTTTACTAAACACTCTCTCGTACTCTCGAACCACCCGATAGACTCCTTGTTTCTGGTGTGAGGGAGTGGAGTCAGTACCCAGATGTAGTTGCTGACACCAGTCCTCCATTGGTTTCTTAGAGCCGTTACCTTCCTCTGGTTGAGATAGAGGCAAGGGTTCCACGGCCTGTACAGAATTCTGGTTTATGGTGAACAATTTAGCTAGCGTGGCATACCGGGGCAGGTGTACTTCTCTCTCACCGATATTTATGATGCGAACGGGCACCCTCCCATGGCGTACATCGACCACCCCCCGTGCTGTCAAAATGGTGGGCCTACTGTCTGAGTAGACGGGTTCTACCATTGCTTGGTAGTCTCTACCTCTTAGACCAATAGCTGCCCGGCACCAAATCATCATCTCACTTTTTGGGGGCATGGCAATAGGGAACGGGTCACACATTCTCACGCTACCTATCTCACCACCAGATAGTTCCACCTGTTGCCGCTTCATCAGTGCCCGGATCTCTTTTTGGAGCACACGCTGCTGGCCGGAACTGGCGTTCTTGGCAACCTGCTGTAAAATGAGAATCACCTCTGCAAGACAATTTTCAATTACATTGGTTCCCAGGGTGATTCTAGGGTGACTCTCATGACGGTCGATGTCCACTATAATCAGTCCTTGTGCCGCTAGTTCGACTTTACCGATTTTAATGGTCACCTCCTTGAATCCCATCTGCGGCACGGGCTGACCATTGCTGGCGATGATACTCAGGTCGTCGTCTGGGTAGCGGGTTATGTCCGAATCATTCCAGTACTGCTTGAAGAGCACGTACGGGATGGTGGTGACCTGTGACCCAGTGTCTAGTAGGGCACTCATAGGAATGCCATCCAGTACCACAGGCAAGATTTTACGTCCCCCTACGTATTTATCACGCCAGTTTGATGGGCCTGATGGTCTTATGCCTGGGGGTTGGCCCTCTACCCCAGGTTGTGCCCGTTTAAATGACAGTACCTTGCCACATGTCCGGGTTGATTGCAGCGGCGGAAAATAGGTCGTCCGTCCTCGTTGTATCGATCGCTGGGTCTTCCTCTGGCCGGTGGGGTCCTCCTTGGTCGGCGCCACGGGATGTCCTCCGGTCCGGATGCCAGCTCGATCTTCCCTGCAGTAGAAACCTGTAAAGACTGCACAGTTCGGGTTAGCGCGGCAACGCTTTTAGTTAGCTCTTGGACCTGATGGTGCAGGTCTGTAGCTGGGTCATTGTTTAAAGCCTGCGCATCAGCTCCCACAGGCCCTGCAGACAAGGGCGCCGTCTCCTGGTGATAAGTGATAGCAGGGCGCCTGTGGGTCACAGCGCCACCTGGTGCCGGTTCTCGGAGCACCCGGATGGCTCTGTCCTTGAACTGTGCAAAGTCCAGGTCAGGGTCCTGTAAGGCCATTGCCCGCAACTGGGTTCGGTGGGCATTGCACAGTAGACCCTCAATGAATTGTTCAGTTAACAGCTTATCTTCATTTCCCACGCTGTCAGGGTCTGCCTGCTTAATGGCTCTCAGGGCCTCTTGTAGGTTTAGAGCATAGTCTCTTATACTCTCATGTGCCCATTGTTTGCACCCATAAAATCTTAGTTTTATTTCGGCTGAGGTGCGGGTGTCAAATGTGTCTTTCAGCCGGGTTAGTATGTCTCTGACAGTCCTCTTCCTCCCAGGTGGCCAGGACTTTACCTCCCTTTGGGCTGCCCCGATTAATTGGGCCACCAGGATGCTCACTTTTTGCGCCTCCGTGAGGGGATACACCTGGAAGAGGCTATCCAGCCTTTCTCTGAAGTCATTTAGGGTATGTGACTCCCCTGAGTACTGGGGTAGCCAGGCTGCCCCCGGGATATAGGGCATGGTGAAAGGCATGACCGCAGCAGCGGTGGCGCTGGCGGCGGCTGTGGCGGTGAAGCTCTCCTCCGTATCCGACATCCTCCTCCCCCCTAGTGGACCGTGGCCTACCTTGCGATGATCCTCTTCCGTAGGCCGCGGCTCCGCAGTGGATCGTCAGGGTTGAGGACCTTCCGTCGCGCTCCTGTGACGTCGGCGTCTGCTGGGCTCCATCCAGGACCTTACGCAACGTCCGGACGTGAGGCGGGGCTTCAGTTCTCGCGGGCTTTCGGAGTCCACGCCCCTCTTCTTCCCGCGCGGCGTCCTCAAGATGGTGTCCAACGGCGGGAAAACTCCACGGATGGCGGGAAGAAGGCAGAAGATGGCGTCGGATGGCGGGAATCGGCTCCAGATGACGGGAAACGACTCCGGACGGCGGGAAACTTTACCACAGGTAAGTATAAAAGTCTCTTTTTTTTTCAGGCACGCAGTACCCGGTGGTTGCGGGCACGTAATCCTGCCGACTACGCCAAAGTTGACGCGCCCCCTGGGCCAGTGCTGTAGTGCGGCGCGCGTGCGCGTGGGGGATACCCGGAGCCGGATCCGATGGGGGTAGTAGTCTTCGTGTGGCGGTGACCCGGTCCGTGCCCAGGGTGGTCAAACTAAGTGGCAGTTATTGGTATGATGGTATTAGTGTCCGACTACGCCACCCGTTGAATGCGGCTATGAAGCCGCCGCTGCAGGGCAGTCCGCTGAGGCCGGTGGTACGGATGTGCAGCGTGGATGGTATAACCCCCAACGGGAGGGGTATGGCCTCAGGGCAGAGGATGAGGTTGATGTTGGGAGTGATGGTGTGGATGTCCCAGCACTAACGGTGTGACAAGGAAGCACGGAGACGCGAGGGTACAGTTCAGGGTCTTTACTGATGGTACAAGGCAAATTCCCCCGGGAGTACTGGCTAGTAGTTGGGGCCTGGTTAGTCTGCGAGTAAGCCGGAGTTCCCCTGGCCAGGTGGAGTTGTAGGCCTTCCCGTTAGTCTGTACCCTTCCTGGCTACCCTGCTTTCGGAGGTTACAAGTAGCCCACGTCCCTGGGTATACCGTGTGGTGCTCACCCGTATGGCTGGTGACCTGGGGCCTCCTGTTAGCCTCCGCTCCGGGATGGCGGTGCTGGTCCCTTCGTTGTGACTGAGCCTCCGGGCTTTTATGGCCAGAGGACCTGGAATCCCCTGCCGGATGGATTCTGCTGCTGGGTATATCTTAGTCCCCACAGCCTCGGACTCCTGTGTCCGGTTTTAGTACCTTCTCCCAGGGCGAGCTCTGCACAGCTCCAGCCCCTGGCGCTTCTCCTTGGCTCCTACAGAGCTCCTGATGTCTATCTGTCCCTGTTTCTGCGTGTCCAGACCAGACTCCGTCTCTGTCTGGAACTCCTCTCCCTAACCCTGCCTCAGCCCCAGTTTATGTAGGGGAAGTTCTTCCCCTCCCAGGACTGGGCAGGAGGTGTGGCATGCTTAGGATTCCTGCCCAGGAGACCTCCCACCTGCTCACAGACGTAATACTGCTATTACTGTGGAAACCAGACCCCTGGGTTGCCACAGGTACATTATGCAGGAAGCGGAGAAGTATGAAAGGAGGTGCAGTATAGAGAGGGGCAGTGTGGGGGCAGTATGAAGTGGGCACAGTATGGAGACGAGGCAATGTAGGGGGTACAGTGTGAGGGTACAGTGTGCAAAGGGGGCAGTGTGGGGGACAGTATAGAAATAAGGCAATGTGTGGGCTACACTGAAGATTGGAACACTGTGGTGGGGCCAGAGTGGGGGGCAGTATGGAGATGGGTACAACGTGAAGTGGGGATGGTGTGGAGGCCACAGTTCATAGGAGCGGACATGTGGAAGTTTTCTGGTGTTGTATTCATGTACTGATGATGGTTCTGGTGCTGTATTCATGAAGTGATGGTGATCCTGGTGTATTCATGTGGTGATGATGATTCTGGTGCTATATTCATGCACTGATGATGGTTCTGGTGATGTAATCAAATCAAATACTCATGAAGGCTCTGGTGTTGTAATCATGCACTGATGGTGGTTCTGGTGATTTATTTATGTAATGATGGTTGTTCTGGTGCTGTATGCATGCACTGATGGTGCTACTATTGTTGTATTATTGTGCTGATGATGGTTCTGCTGCTGTATCAAGTACTGATAGTGGTTCTGATGATGTTTTCACATACTGAAGATGGCTCTGGTGCTGTACTCATATACTGAAGTCCTTCAATTGTAGTGTCTCTTCATTTTGAATTATTACTGTCTTTCAGTCCAAAAACTGTACAAAAAAACTGCAGTGTAATTAATTCTAACCTTACTTTGATGCTTGAGAAAGGGGGCGTTCCACCGAAACGTAGACTAAGTCAGTGCATTTGGAACTGAATGCTTCTGTGTCTGCTACATGTCTTGGAGTCTGAATTTCATATTGGAGGCATTTGTGCCAAAAGAAAATGTTTACAATTGCCAAATAAGGATTAAGGACATTTCATCATATGGTAATATACGAAATATTAAATTGCTTTTAAAATTGTACTAAAAAAAAGTTTCATACAGTAAAATGTTTTTTTTTTTATAGCATATTAATGCTGTTTGGAGGCATTCAATTTGCTACATTTTATGGATAGGAAGAATCCATGTGTGCACTAATATCCTTGACTCCAATAAATTATCTTTCAAAAAATTTGGTTGTAAAAATTTCTATACAACTGTCTTATAAGTTATAAGACCTCCAAGGTCATCATGTCCAACACCCTACTCAATGCAGGATTCACTAAACCATCTCAGACAGATGTCTGTCCAGCCTCTGTTTGACTACTTCCATTGAAGGAGAACTCACCACCTATCATGGCAGCCTGTTCCACTCACTGATCATCCTCACTGTCAAAAAGTTTTTTTATAATATCTAATCTGTATCTTCTCCTTTTCAGTTTCATTCTATTGCCTCTCGTGTTTCCATGTGAAAATGAGAATAAGGATGATCCTTCTATACGGTGACATCCATTCAGATATTTGTAGACAGCTATTAAAGGGTTTTTCCCTCGAACAAAAGTTCATTTTAAAAATTAAAAAAGTGTGACCGTGTACGGAACATACCACATCTCCTGGGCAGGGGAGGAAGCAAAAGACAATATAGACATTACAGCAGGGGATCACAGAGGGTTCATTTTGTGAGGTAAAATATTGTTTAAAAACAGGCAGTGAAATGTTTTACCTCACAAAATGAATCCTCTGCGATCCCGTGCTGTAATGTCTGTATTGTCTTTTGCTTCCTCCCCTGCCCAGGAGATTTGGTATGTTCCGTACACAATCAGACACAGCCAATTTTTAAAATGAACTTTTGTTCGTGGGAAAACCCCTTTAAGTCTCCTTTCAGTCTTCTCTTTTGCAAGCTAAACATTACCAGATCCTCTAACTGTTCCTCATAGGACATAGTTTGCAGTTCGCTCACCATCCTGGTAGCTCTTCTCTGAACTTACTCCAGTTTTTCGATGTCTTTTTTAAAATGTGGTGCCCAGTACTGGACGCAGTATTCCATATGAGGTCTGACCAAAGAAGAGTAGAGGGAGATAAATACTTCACATGGTCTAGACTGTATGCTTCTGTCAATGCAACCCAAAATTGTATTTGCCTTTTTTGCTGCAGCATCACACTGTTGACTCATGTTCAGTCTGTGATCTATTAGTATACCCAAGTCTTTCAGTCTTTTCCACATGTGCTGTTGCGTAGCCCTATTCCTCCCATTCTCCATTCTGTATATATATATATACAGTACAGACCAAAAGTTTGGACACACCTTCTCATTTAAAGATTTTTCTGGATTTTCATGACTATGAAAATTGTACATTCACACTGGAGGCATCAAAACTATGAATTAACACATGTGGAATTATATACTTAACAAAAAAGTGTGAAACAACTGAAAATATGTCTTATATTCTAGGTTCTTCAAAGTAGCCACCTTTTGCTTTGATGACTGCTTTGCACACTCTTGGCATTCTCATGATGAGCTTCAAGAGGTAGTCACCGGAAATGGTCTTCCAACAATCTTGAAGGAGTTCCCAGAGATGCTTAGCACTTGTTGGCCCTTTTGTCTTCACTCTGCGGTCCAGCTCACCCCCAAACCATCTCGATTGGGTTCAGGTTTGATGACTGTGGGGGCCAGGTCATCTGACGTAGCACCCCATAACTCTCCTTCTTGGTCAAATAGCCCTTACACAGCCTGGAGGCGTGTTTGGGGTCATTGTCCTGTTGAAAAATAAATGATGGTCCAACTAAATGCAAACCGGATGGAATAGCATGCCGCAGCAAGATGCTGTGGTAGCCATGCTGGTTCAGTATGCCTTCAATTTTGAATAAATCCCCAACAGTGTCACCAGCAAGCACCCCCACACCATCACACCTCCTCCTCCATGCTTCACGATGGGAACCAGGCATGTAGAGTCCATCCGTTCACCTTTTCTGCAACGCACAAAGACACGGTGGTTGGAACCAAAGATCTCAAATTTGGACTCATCAGACCAAAGCACAGATTTCCACTGGTCTAATGTGCATTCCTTGTGTTCTTTAGCCCAAACAAGTCTCTTCTGCTTGTTGCCTGTCCTTAGCAGTGGTTTCCTAGCAGCTATTTTACCATGAAGGCCTGCTGCACAAAGTCTCCTCTTAACAGTTGTTGAAGAGATGTGTCTGCTGCTAGAACTCTGTGTGGCATTGACCTGGTCTCTAATCTGAGCTGCTGTTAACCTGCGATTTCTGAGGCTGGTGACTCAGATAAACTTATCCTCAGAAGCAGAGGTGACTCTTGGTCTTCATTTCCTGGGGCAGTCCTCATGTGAGCCAGTTTCTTTGTAGCGCTTGATGGTTTTTGCAACAGCACATGGGGACACTTTCAAAGTTTGCCCAATTTTTCACACTGACTGACCTTAATTTCTTAAAGTAACGATGACCACTAGTTTTTCTTTACTTAGCTGCTTTTTTCTTGCCATAATACAAATTCTAACAGTCTATTCAGTAGGACTATCAGCTGTGTATCCACCTGACTTCTGCACAACACAACTGATGGTCCCAACCCCATTCATAAGGCAAGAAATCCCACTTATTAAACCTGACAGGGCACACCTGTGAAGTGAAAACCATTTCCGGTGACTACCTCTTGAAGCTCATCAAGAGAATGCCAAGAGTGTGCAAAGCAGTCATCAAAGCAAAAGGTGGCTACTTTGAAGAACCTAGAATATAAGACATATTTTCAGTTGTTTCACACTTTTTTGTTAAGTATATAATTCTACATGTGTTAATTCATAGTTTTAATGCCTTCAGTGTGAATGTACAATTTTCAAAGCCATGAAAATACAGAAAAATCTTTAAATGAGAAGGTGTGTCCAAACTTTTGGTCTGTACTATATATATATATATATATATATATATATATATATATATATATATACACTGTGTTCCAAATTATTATGCAAATAATATTTTCTCAGATTTTCCCACATTACCTATATGAATTGCAGTCATTGAAATTTTCCAGTCAAATAACTATTAGAGTACAATTGAAAGGTTTTTGTACAAACTGCCTATGATAACAGTATATTTTTAAAAAAATAAAAAACTCAAACTGCACTCAAAATGCATGTTCCAAATTATTATGCACAGCAGAGTTTTCAACCTTTTCATTTTAATAAAGAACAAAAAAATGGTCATTTTTAAAATTATAAGCATTAGCAGGTTATTACAAACTGAAATCAAACAGTTTTCAACTCAAAACTTTATTCTAGGTGGTTACATTTGCACATAGGACCGCTTGTTCGAAAGGAGTTTCTGAACTCTCTCGTCCATTGAATTTGTCAGGTTTTGGATGGTTTCTGCTTCCAATTGTTTTGCATGAGGACAGAATACCCTCCCAGAGCTGTTGCTTAGATGTGAACTGCCTCCCGCCATCATAGACACTCCTTTTGATGATGCTCCAGAGGTTCTCAATGGGGTTGAGGTCAGGGGAGCATGGGTGCCACACCATAAGTTTGTCCCCTTTTATGCCCATAGCAGCCAGAGATGCAGATGTGTTATGTGCAGCATGAGACGGGGTATTATCATGCATGAAATGATCTCGATGGTCCAGATGGATGGAGTGGAGGATGGCTGGTTGATGGACACCCCATGCAAACACGGCTACGGCGCTAACAAGGAGGAGGTGGAGTAATGTTTTGTGCTGGAATCATGGGGAGAGAGATTGTCGGCCCTTTTAGGATCCCTGAAGGGGTAAAGATGAACTCCATAATGTATGTTGAGTTTCTCAAACAGCACTTCCTTCCATGGTTCAAGAAGAAGAACCGTGCATTTCGCAGCAAGATCATTTTCATACATGATAATGCCCCATCTCATGCTGCACATAACACATCTGCATCTCTGGCTGCAATGGGCATAAAAGGGGACAAACTTATGGTGTGGCACCCTTGCTCCCCTGACCTCAACCCCATTGAGAACCTCTGGAGCATCATCAAAAGGAGTGTCTATGATGGCGGGAGGCAGTTCACATCTAAGCAACAGCTCTGGAAGGGTATTCTGTCCTCATGCAAAACAATTGGAAGCAGAAACCATCCAAAACCTGACAAATTCAATGGACGAGAGAGTTCAGAAGCTCCTTTCGAACAAGCGGTCCTATGTGCAAATGTAACATCACCTAGAATAAAGTTTTGAGTTGAAAACTGTTTGATTTCAGTTTGTAATAACCTGCTAATGCTTATAATTTCAAAAATGACCATTTTTTTGTTCTTTATTAAAATGAAAAGGTTGAAAACTCTGCTGTACATAATAATTTGGAACATGCATTTTGAGTGCAGTTTGAGTTTTTTATATTTTAAAAATATACTGTTATCATAGGCAGTTTGTACAAAAACCTTTCAATTGTACTCTAATAGTTATTTGACTGGAAAATTACAATGACTGCAATTCATATAGGTAATTTGGGAAAATCTGAGAAAATATTATTTGCATAATAATTTGGAACACAGTGTATATATATATATATATATATATATATATATATATATATATATTCTGTTGTAAAATAATATGATACATACTGTGCAAAAGTTCATCTTAATGCATTCAGTCATCATCAATGGAACTATCTAGGTACATGCAGCTCATATTAAACAATTCTGAACAACTGTAATGTAAGAATTAAGAACTACTGAATTTAGAGAGTGTAATTATTTAAAGAGTCCGTGTACCTTTTCCTGATATTGGCGGCGTGACGAATCTAGTGACTGGATAAGTGCTGTAGCATGACCAATGAACATGGCATAGCAAGTGGCACCAACAATCATGCTCAGCATAGTAAGCCAGACATCTGACATGCCCACCGGCGCTTGTTGCCCATACCCGATGCACAACATGTGACTCATGGCTTTGAAAAGAGCATAGGAATATTGCTTTCCCCAAGAGGCATTCTGTAACAGAGAGAAAAAAAGAAATGTTTTCCACTTGTAACATCACAAACTAAACAGAATTGGTGCATCCAACATCCACTGTTTTAAGATAAAAGATATAATTTAACGTAGTGCTATTGTCACGTAGTGCATGAGCTCATACATAGAAGTTATTTCAGTGTCTTGTAGTAATTGGAGTAATGGCCTAAACAAAAAAAACATTTACAATTTTGTGCACAATATGCATTGATCCCATTTTGATCATATTTGATATAAATATCTTATTTTGGTGTACAGACTTTTTTAAATTGATGTATAGTACAATATGTATTTTACCTACAAAGGTAGACAAAGAAAAGTAGAGGCTCAAAGCAGCTGCAAGGTATACCTATATATGACATATGCTATTGAATAGGTGATAAAACCAAACTACGTTTTAGTCCAAATATCTGTTCAAACCAATAACAATGAGTGGTCAGAAAGGCAGGTGAAGACAAGAGATAGAGGGGGACATTCATTACGTAGTTTATCTACTTTCAGGTGTAAAAACATAGCAAATTATGGCGCACGCCACATGTATGGCATAATTTGCAACTTTTTAAACTTTCACTCACTGCTCATGGCATTTTTCTAAAGAGTGGTCAGTGCTTTTTGAAAGGAGGTGGCGCCATACATGGCCCAAAACATTTAATATAATTTACTCCACAAAGTGGTATAAATCATAGTGCAATTCAACGCCAGTCCATGGTTGGTGTAAACTTACTTTTTAGGTGCACATACAGCTAGTGAAGCACCAGATTTATTAAAGAATATGTGCATCTTAATAAATCTTGCATACTTTACACTATCAAGCTTATTATTAAGACCAGCTTAAAGCATGTTGGCCTTAATAAACATCCCACAGAGTCCCTGTCTTAGCACTTACTGTTCAGGAACATATTACTCATGCAGAATCTCACTGCCAGCCAGATCATTGACAAGTTTACCAAAAATGGTTTTAGTGAATACACAACATGGAAAAGACTGAATATAACTCCACCCTTTATTCCTGAATTTTCCTCATAGATGGTACAATTTAGCTTTGCTTAGACCTGTCCATGTGGTTCTTGTCTATGTCTGCCTGCCTCGGGCTATCCATGTGTGTATTATGTGCTTTATCATCCCACCCTCCCTTTTTTTTCTGTCACTTTCCCTTATTTTTCGCTACTGCCCACTCCTTTTTTTTCCTTTCTTGCCCTGCCCATATTTGACAAAATTTACAAAATTAAACTCTACCTTAAGACCCATAGCTCCAAACTCCTCAGTTATACTTTCAAAATGCCCAGGAGTGCCTCCGAAATGACCACTTTTGGATGTACTTTCTTGCTTTCTGATAAGCCCCACTCCCTAGCGCTCCAGTTTGAGGAACTGTTCACAAGTCTGCCTTTCTCAGCTTCTCTCTGTTTTCTCTATCTTTGCACTTGCCCGTCTTTTGCATTCCCAATCTTACAATTAATGTCCTTTTGAGGTACCTTCTCATTAGTTAAAGACATTCCTAACCTCCCTGCTAACATCTGTTTTATAGTTTCAAGGTTGAAAAAAGACTCAAGTTCATCAAGTTCGATCTACAACCTATCTGTTGCTTTGATTTATGATCAGGGGTGTAATGTTCACGGTTGCAATGGGTTTGAACGTGACCAGGCCCATGCGAGAAGGGGGCTCACCGACGCCTATTTCAGCTGGACGCACATTCAGCTGAAATGCATTGCATTGCAGAGACCAGTCGGCTTCCTGCACTCCAATACACACTGTGTCACGGGTGTGTCAGAAGTGACAGACAGTCGCCCTGCAGTGAGTTGCAAGAGATCTCTACGTTTGGCATTGCAGACACCTTATTAGAGGCTGCCTCTAGGACCCAGCGGCTACCTTCCTCTGGCTGATTAACACCCTGGCCTGCTGTGTTCCAGAGGGAAGTGCCGGCGATATTCATTACTCCTTGTGAAGTCTTTAGCAAGAGCAGTACTTCTTCCTCTCTGGTGCTTGAGGACGTATGCGCATTTGTCTGGAGTCGTCTAAAGCTAAGCAATTTCCCCTGTTTGTCCTCCCTTGCTGTGTTTAGTGTTCAGTGGGGATCGACCAGTGCTCATCTCCTCCCTTCCCTAGCCTTAGCCAAACGCCAGGGAAAGACAGGGCGAGGAATGCGTGCAGTGATTGGTAAAGAGCCAATATAGGGACCTTAGGGGAGACAGGGTGATATTCTATCAGCCAGGAGGTCTCCACTCTCCCCTTTCCCTAGAGTCTGGGTGTTAAGGGGACGGTTGCAAACAACTTTATTAAATAATGGAAAGCAACCGAACCCGGGGTCCGCGATGCAGCCTGGTGGACTGCGGCCAAACACCTTCTGGGTGAGAAGGTAAAACAACCAACTTAAATAACAATCCCCTCCGTGTTACAGCACACCAGAACGGGAATAAGAATTCGCACTATCTCTGTTAACTGCACGAGAGATGTGCGATAACTAATGTATCTGTAGTCCTGTTGCAGCACAGGGACTACACAGTTGGCGCTAGGATGCGTGTGTGACTCACGCCGGCGAATACGTGCTCCCAGCCGGCGTGCTACCGGACTGAGGAGTATCACTCCACGTGGCTTACAGGTGGTACCGGGAATAGAGTGCCTGCAGACTGCTCGGGGTGTAAGGCGACCCCTTTGTCGGAGCAAGACTGTCAGATGAAGCTACCTGCCTATTTAATCTAAGCCTGCCTATTTCCACTAAACCTGCCTGCCAGAAACTAAAGCACACGTGGAGCCCAAGAGACAAAGTGTCCACACAACACCATCACAGCTCAGTGATCAGAGCGCGCCGCCATGTTTGTGGACGGGCTTTTTAAAGATTAAGCCCTGCCCACCGTTGCACCATTGGTGACGTCACCCGCGACCAATCAGGCGGTGCCAGGTCACCGGATATGCTGACTCCCAAACCACCAATCACGGTCCGCTATGTCACGGGCATGCTCAGTACAGAGAATCCTGGACTTAGGCTTTAGCAGCCCTGTCTCCCTCCGCAACCTATCCTTCATGTTGCTAGGAACAAAGACCCAAGAGACAACCTGTACATCTCGTGGACCAGCTTGGCTTTGGGACCGACGACGATGCTGAGCAGCATCAGCCCTGGCTGGATTTGAATGGGAGACCACAGAAGGTTCTGGACCCATTTCAAATCCAGCCAAAACCTGACACCTAACACTGGGCTTCCTTTCCCTCTTCCCTTTGTGTTGCACTAAGTCTTTCCCACACCTTGCATGACATTATTGCTGGCTGAGCACTCTTTGAAAAGAAAAAAAAAACTGCTGGCCAATCAAAAGTCAGTAGCTAACATCAGTGTGCCCATCATAATGACAGTGACATCATGCAGCACCAATGTCTGGTACAGTGAGGTCAGCGGCTGGCCTCTGCATTGGCTACAGAAGGGGACGCCGCACATCAGGATGGAGAAAGGTAAGATGAATCACTCTTTCATTGTTAAAGGATGGGGTCAGGATGAGGGACAATGTTACATGGGGTGAACACATATGTCTTTATAGGATCTAGACCACTAAAAGGGTCCATAGATCTGTTAAACATGCAGGTTGGGAGCACAGGTCAAAATTTTGCATAGAGGAACATCACCCATAGTTATGCCACTACTTATGTTTGAAAATGTACCCTTTGTATATTGAGGTTTCATGTACAGTATGTTCATCATATAGAGATCTCTTTGACCAAGACTATGAAAGGGTGGATACTCTTGCACTCTTTGCTTGTGTTTGTGTTACAAAAAACAAGTTATATATATATATATATATATATATATATATATATATACAGTGGCATGTAAAAGTTTAGGCACCCCTGGTCAAAATTACTGTTATTGTGAACAGTTAACCAAGTTGAAGATGAAACGATCTCTAAAAGGCCTAAAGTTAAAGATGACACATTTCCTTTGTATTTTAGGCCCATTTTCCTTTTTGTAATTTTTAAAATCTAAAAGATGAAAATATATACAAGTGCTTCTTACTAAATTAGAATATCATCAAAAAGTTAATTTATTTCAGTTCTTCAATACAAAAAGTGAAACTCATATATTATATAGAGTCATTACAGAGTGATCTATTTCAAGTGTTTATTTCTGTTAATGTTGATGATTATGGCTTACAGCCAATGAAAACACAAAAGTCATTATCTCAGTAAATTAGAATAATTAACAAAAAACACCTGCAAAGGCATCCTAAGTGTTTAAAAAGGTCCCTTAGTCTGTTTCAGTAGGCTCCACAATCAGATGTCCAGAAGGCAGTCATTGACACATTCCACAAGGAAGGTAAGCCACAAAATGTCATTACTAAAGACTCTGGCTGTTCACAGAGTGCTGTATCCAAGCATATTAATGGAAAGTTGAGTGTAATGAAAAAGTGTGGTAGAAAAAGGTGCACAAGCAACCGGGATAACCGCAGCCTTAAAAGGATTGTTAAGAAAAGGCCATTCAAAAATTTGGGGGAGCCACCACACACAGACGTATCCAGGACATGGGCTACAAGTGTCGCATTCCTTGTGTCAAGCCACTCATGACCAATAGAAAACACCAGAAGCGTCTTACCTGGGCCAAGGAGAAAAAGACTTGGACTGTTGCTCAGTGGTCCAAGGTGTTTTTTTTCCAGATGAAAGTAAATTTTGCATTTCATTTGGAAATCAAGGTCCCAGAGTTTGGAGGAAGAGTGGAGAGGCACACAATCCAAGCTGCTTGAGGTCTAGTGTGAAGTTTCCACAATCAGTAATGGTTTGGGGAGCCATGTCATCTGCTGGTGTAGGTCCACTGTGTTTTATCAAGACCAAAGTCAGAGCAGCCGTCTACCAGGAAATTTTAGAGCACTCCATGCTTCCCTCTGCCTACAAGCTTTTTGGAGATGGAAATTTCATTCTCCAGCAGGACTTGGCACCTGTCCACACTGCCAAAAGTACCAATACCTGGTTTAAAAACAACAGTATCACTGTGCTTGATTGGCCAGCAAACTTGCCTGACCTTAACCCCATAGAGAATCTATGGGGTATTGTCAAGAGGAAAATGAGAGTCACCAGACTCAACAATGCAGACCAGCTGAAGGCTGCTATCAAAGCAACCTGGGCTTCCATAACACCTCAACAGTGCTACAGGCTGATCGCCTCCATGCCACGCCGCATTGATGCAGTAATTGATGCAAAAGGAGCCCCGACCAAGTATTGAGTGCATTTACTGAACATACATTTCAGTAGGCCAATATTTCGGATTTTAAAATCATTTTTCAAGCTGGTGTTATAAAGTATTCTAATTTACTGAGATAATGACTTTTGTGTTTTCACTGGCTGTAAGCCATAATCATCAACATTAACAGAAATAAACACTTGAAATAGATCACTCTGTTTGTAATGACTGTATATAATATATGAGTTTCACTTTTTGTATTTAAGAACTGAAATTAACTTTTTGACGATATTCTAATTTAGTGAGAAGCACTTGTATATATTTTCATCTTTTAGATTTTAAAAATTACAAAAAGGAAAATGGGCCGATGCAAAAGTTTGGGCACGCAGTTTGGTTAGTACCTAGTAGTCCCACCTTTTGAAAGTATCACAGCTTGTAAACGTTTTTTGTAGCCAGACAAGAGTTTTTAAATTCTTGTTTGAGGAATTTTCATCCATTCTTCCTTGGAAAATTCTTCCAGTTCTGAGAGATTAATAGGTTGTCTTGAATGCACTGCTATTTTTAGGTCTATCCACAGGTTTTCAATGATGTTCAGATGAACGGACTGTGAGGGCCATTCCTTTGTGAAACCTTAAGCTTGCGCCTTTTGGTGTAGTCTATTGTGGATTTTGACGTGTGTTTAGGATCATTATCCATTTGAAGAAGCCATCCTCTTTTCAACTTCCGCTTTTTTACAGATAAGGTTATGTTTGCATTAAGAATTTGTTGAAATTTCATTGCATCCATTCTTCCCTCTACTCGTGAAATGTTCTCCATGCCATTTTGCTTAAACACAACCCCAAAGCGTGATTGATCCACCACCATGCTTAATGGTTGGCCAGATGTTCTTTTCCTGAAATTCTGTGCCCTTTTTCTCCACATATAACTTTGATCATTGTGGCCAAAGAGTTGTATTTTAACCTCATCGATCCACAGGACTCGTTTCCAAAATGCATCAGGCTTGTTTAGATGTTCTTTTGCATACTTCTGGCGCTGAATTTTTTTCGTGAGGATGCAGGAAAGGTTTTCTTCTGATGACTCTTCCGTGAAGGCCTTATTTGTGCAGGTGTCTCTGAACAGTAGAACAATGTACCACAACTCCAGAGTTTGCAAAATCTTTCTGAAGGTATTTTGCAGTAAAGCAGGGGTTCTGATTTGCCTCTCTAGCAATCCATCGAACAGCCCTCACTGAAATTTTGCTTGTTCTTCCAGACCTTATCTTGACCTGTACTGTTCCTGTTAACTGCATTTCTTAATTACCTTTCGAACTGAGGAAAGGGCAACTTGAAAACGCTATGCTATCTTCTTATAGCCTTCTCCTGCTTTGTGGGCCTCCACCATTTTCATTTTCAGAGTGCTAGGCAGCTGCTTAGAAGAACTCATGGCCGCTGTTTTTTGGCACAAGGTTAGAGGAGTTTGGATTTTTATAAAGCTGGGACATTTGCATCACCTGGCCTTTCCTAATGATGATAGTGAACAAGCCATAACCCTAATAGGCTAATTAAGGTCTGAAACCTTGGTCAAAGTTATCTGAGCACACAAATCTCCAAGAATGCCAAACTTTTGCATCCTCCCATTTTCCTTTTTGTAATTTTTAAAATGAAATTTTTTTTAATACATTTGTTTTGCCTAAAATACAAAGGACATGTTTTAATCTTTAACTTTAGGCGTTTTAGAGATCATTTCATTTTCAACTTGCTTAACTATTCACAATAACAGTAATTTTGACCAGGGGTGCCCAAACATTTACATGCCACTGTACACATTAGTAGTAGAAAAAAATAATTAGTGAAAATAAATATTCTTATTAGATGGATTTATATAACTGCATTACTACTGATGAACACATTATTAAGTATTAATATTTATTACTATTGCCATGCACAAATAACATATTACTTATTATGACCAAGTAGGAACAAATTGCTGATGTTAATCATATCTTTTAATTTCAGGTCACAGATTTCCAATTATAAGATATGCATAGTATATGTTTATGGATACGTTTAATTGTCCTCTAATTGTAGGTCTGCTTCATTGATTTGATAGTACCACTATTTTTATAATGAATGATTCCTAAATCAATTCTCTGGGCAAAACAAACACACTGTTATACACAGTGCAGAACATGGGGTATGGCACACTAGACATAAATCAGTATATTATATTCATTGTGACATTTCAATTTTAAAAGGCTGGATAACCCATTTAAATGGACTCTGTCAGCACAGAATGACTGTTGAAACTAAGCACAAGCGCTCGGTGCTTCACAGCGGGCCCAATCATTTATATACACCTTCTCACCTGCTTGGTTTCCATCTAGCTCCACCCTTCTCTGGATCTATGAAGCCAGAGCTGTCAATCAAAGAAGAGGGGGGTGGAGATAGACAGAAAACAAGCAGGTGGGAAGGTGTATATAAATGATTGGCCCCGTCGTGAAGCGCAGATCGGCGGGACTTAGTTTGAACAGTCATTCTGTGCTGACAAAATCCCTTTAAAGAACCATGCACAGTGTAAAGGGTTCTCAAACTGTGACGGACTTCCTGAAACCTAATGGCATCTTCACTAGTAACATTTTTGAAGTATTGTTTCAGCATGTTTTATTGTGCGGAAAAAACACTGCGTTTTATAGTACCAGCAAAGCAAATGAGATATCTAAAACCTCATTGAAATGCTGCATTTTTTCCTTGCATTTTTTAAGCTGGGTTGGACTTTTTTTTAAATCCACAGCATGTCAATTTTTTCTGAATTTTTGCAGCAGTTTTCACCCATTCAAATAAATTAAAAAAGCACGCATGAACACTGCAAACAAACATGTGAAAATGATCAAAAAACTTAAAAAAATGTGCATTTTTCCTGCCCCAAAGTGGTTTTTGGTGCAAAAAAAATCCACAGCAAAACCACTGTGTGTGAACATGCCCTAAAAGCGCTACTTTCAGTTTTATGCCACAGCCCCACTATCAGTATTTGGTCAGTATTTTTTCTCAGGAGTGGGAGACAAAACCAGGTGAGGAACAATCAGAGAAAAGGTATAATAGAAACAAGTCACCAATTCTGCATTCATCACCCACTCCTGGTTTTGGCTCCCACTCTTGACAAAAAAATACTGACTGAATACTGACCAAATACTGATAGTGGAGCTATGGCCTTATAAACAGAAGACAGGAGAAGTGTGGAGGTAAAAAATTCAGGCTTGTCAAAGTCATTAATAAGATTACTTTACAGAAAGGAGAGCATCATCTTTACAGACTAATTCTCTAACATTATGCAACTTCTTAATCCCTTTTGGTTCCTCCCTTGAAAGAACAAGAAAAAGTAAAAATTGACCACAGTATCATAAGAGAAAAATCAGCATCTGGATGTATATTCACATCAGCAGATGTTATTGCAGTTCATTTTGGATGCTTATGATTTTTAGCTCCAGATGAACATACTAACAAGTGGATGTAACACAGTTTGGTCTCTGTGAGCTTTTTAAGAAGATAATATATTGTGCATGAAATATGAAAATTATATTAACAGCTTCACGCATTTACTCTCCTGGCTCAGTATAAATTTGTGATTCCAATCACATCTGGTCATGTACAGATATGGTCTCAATGACTTACTATTTGTCACCACTTTTGTTTTATTATAATTATTAGCATGTATCGCTTGTTGAAAATCTATATTTCAAGCCATTTCTAATAGACAAAAAAAAGTCCTATTATATCTTATTCTTCAGTGTTGACTCTAGCATCAACTAAATGATATTTATCGTAATTTGGTTCTTAAGGTGGTTATAACTGTCAACTGAATGATCATAAGACTGACAGCTTTTCCTCCAAACTCTCTGTACAGAAGCATGATCGGCTTGGTCAAGCATTCATGTGTTCTCAGTGGTGATAAGAAATTAAACTGAAAAAACATATGTATCCCTTCTCTTGACCATAGGCTGAAATCCCAAGAAAAGAAAGTAGCAACTTGAAGAACAGAAATCCAGCATTCAGGAAGTTCATAATAAAATGTTCAAAATGGATTACGATTCACATACGAAATATGCATAAGTGGCCTACTGTCGCACCTCAAACTTACTATAGATCCGTTATCAATGATGGTTTGTGTGGCAGCCAGAGCTAATCACCTTTTAAAGCTACTCACAGGAGTTCCGTATTGGGATTTTAATCTGTTTGGAATAAAGTTGAACATTTTATTAGGATACTAGATGGTGGCCCGATTCTAATGCATCGGGTATTCTAGAATAGGTATGCGGCCGACGGGGCGCAATTAGCAGAGCGGTGTTTAAATTTTGCGCCAAAATCGCTGATTGGTCGCGTTCGGCAACCGCGACCAATCAGCAAAGCGGTGTTTAAATCTGGCGGCAATATTGGTGATTGGTCGCGGGCGGCGGCTGCGACCAATCAGCGAACCGTGTTAGTGAGGACTGGAGAGCGTGTTTAAATTTGGCACCAAAATCGCTGATTAGTCACGACCAATCATCAGAGCGGTGTTTAAATTTGGCACCAATACTGCTGATTGGTCAAGGCCGTCGGCCGCGACCAATCAGCGATTTTGGCGCAAAATTTAAACAACGCTCTGCTGATTGGTCGCGGCCGTCAGCCGCAATAAATCAGCGAATTTGGGGCCAAATTTAAACCCCGCTCTGCATCGCTCTGCTGATTGGTCGCGGTCGCCGGCCTCGACCAATCAGCAGAGCGTTGTTTAAACTTGGCGCCAATCTGGCTGATTGGTCGCGGATGGCGGCCGCGACCAATCAGCAGAGCGGTGTTTAAATTTGGCGCCAAAATCACTGATTGGTCACGTGCGGCGGCCGCGACCAATCAGCGAACCGTGTTAGTGAGGAATGGAGAGCGTGTTTAAATTTGGCACCAAAATCGCTGATTAGTCGCGGCCGGCGACCAATCAGCAGAGCGTTGTTTAAATTTGGCACCAATCTCGCTGATTGTTCGCGGCTGACGGCCGCGACCAATCAGCAGAGTGAGGTTTAAATTTGGCGCCAATACTGCTGATTGGTCGTGGCCGGCGACCGCGACCAATCAGCAGAGTGGGGTTTAAATTTTGCGCCAATACTGCTGATTGATCTCGGACAGCGACTGCGATCAATCAGCAGAGCGTTGTTTAAATTTGGCGCCAATCTCGCTGATTGGACGCGTCTGGCGTCCGCGACCAATGAGCAGAGCGTTGTTTAAATTTGGCGCCAAGCTCGCTGATTGGTCGCGGCTGGCGTCCGCGACCAATTAGCACAGCAGTGTTTAAATGTCGCGGCAAGATCGGTGATTGGTCGCAGCCGCTATTTAAATGTGGCGCCCAAATCGGTGATTGGTCACGGTCAGCGTCCGTGACCAATCAGCACAGCAGTGTTTAAATGTGGCGCTAAGATCTGTGATTGGTCGCGGCCACTATTTAAATGTGGCGCCCAAATCGGTGATTGGTCGCGGGCAGCGGCCGCGACCAATCAGCAGAGCGGTGTTTAACTTTAGCGCCAAGATCACTGATTGGTCTCGGGCGGAGAGCGCGACCAAACAGCGAATCGTATTGGTGAGGAGCGGGGAGCGGAATCGTATTAGTGAGGAACGGGGAGCGCCGCTGCCTGTGCGGATACTTCCACTCCGAGAAGCTGGGAGATGAGCGACTGCTCGCAGCAGAAGTATCCCGACCCGCAGCGCCGCTCCCCGGTCCTCCCTTCACACCCTAGCCGCTGATGTCCCCACAGTATCCGCATAGTGTTACAAAGGTCCGGACATTTGTGTGAAAAATCGCTGATTGGTCGCTGGCGCTGCCCGCGACCAATCACCGATTTGGGCGCCAAATTTAAATATCGGCCGCGACCAATCACCGATCTTGGCTCCACATTTAAACACCGCTGTGCTGATTGGTCGCGGCCGATATTTGAATTTGGCGCCCAAATCGGTGATTGGTCGCGGGCAGCGCCAGCGACCAATCAGCGATTTTTAACACAAATGTCCGGACCTTTGTAACACCATGCGGATACTGTGGGGACATCAGCGGCTAGGGTGTGAAGGGAGGAACGGGGAGCGGCGCTGCGGGTCGGGATACTTCTGCTGCGAGCAGTTGCTCATCTCCCGGCTTCTCGGAGTGGAAGTAGCCGCACAGGCAGCGGCGCTCCCCGGTCCTCACTAATACGATTCCGCTCCCCGCTCACCAATACGATTCGCTGATTGGTCGCGCTCTCCGCACGCGACCAATCAGTGATCTTGGCGCTAAAGTTAAACACCGCTGTGCTGATTGGTCGCCGACGCTGTGCGCGACCAATCACCAATTTGGGCGGCACATTTAAATAGCGTCCGCGAGCAATCAGTACAGCGGTGTTTAAATGTGGAGCCAAGATCGGTGATTGGTCGCGGCCGATATTTAAATTTGGCGCCGAAATCGGTGATTGGTCGCGGGCAGCGCCAGCGACCAATCAGCATTTTTTGACACAAATGTCCGGACCTTTGGAACACCATGCGAATACTGTGGGGACATCAGCGGCTAGGGTGTGAAGGGAGGACCGGGGAGCGGCGCTGCGGGTCCGGATACTTCTGCTCCGAGCGCCCGCTCATGTCCCGGGTTCTCGGAGCGGAAGTATCCGCACAGGCAGCGCCGCTGACATCCATGCGGCTAGGGCGTGAAGGGAGGACCGGGGAGCGGCGCTGCGGGTCCAATTGGTCGCGGCCGCTATTTAAATGTGCCGCACAAATCGTTGATTGGTCGCGGACTTTGCCCGCGACCAATCACTCATTTTGCGGCCAAAGTTAAACACTACTGTGCTGATTGGTCGCGGACGCTGCCCGCGACCAATCACCGATTTGGGCGCCAAATTTAAATATCGGCCGTGACCAATCACCGATCTTGGCTCCACATTTAAACACCGCTGTGCTGATTGGTCGCGGCCGATATTTAAATTTGGCCCCCAAATAGGTGATAGGTCGCGGGCAGCGCCAGCGAGCAATCAGCGATTTTTAACACAAATTTCCGGACCTTTGTAACACCATGCGGATACAGTGGGGACATCAGCAGCTAGGGTGTGAAGGGAGGACCGGGGAGCGGCGCTGCGGGTCGGTATACTTCTGCTGCGAGCGCCCGCTCATGTCCCTGGTTCTTGCAGCGGAAGTATCCGGACAGGCAGCGGCGCTGACATCCAATTGGTCGCGGACGCTATTTAAAATTGCCGCACAAATCGGTGATTGGTCGCTGTCTTGGCCCCCGACCAATGACTGATCTTGGCGCCAAAGTTAAACACTATTGTGCTGATTGGACCAATCACCGATTTGGGCGCCAAATTTAAATATCGGCCGCGACCAATCACCGATCTTGGCTCCACATTTAAACACCGCTGTGCTGATTGGTCGCGGCCGATATTTAAATTTGGCCCCCAAATAGGTGATAGGTCGCAGGCAGCGCCAGCGAGCAATCAGCGATTTTTAACACAAATTTCCGGACCTTTGTAACACCATGCGGATACAGTGGGGACATCAGCAGCTAGGGTGTGAAGGGAGGACCGGGGAGCGGCGCTGCGGGTCAGTATACTTCTGCTGCGAGCGCCCGCTCATGTCCCTGGTTCTTGCAGCGGAAGTATCCGGACAGGCAGCGGCGCTGACATCCAATTGGTCGCGGACGCTATTTAAAATTGCCGCACAAATTGGTGATTGGTCGCTGTCTTGGCCCCCGACCAATGACTGATCTTGGCGCCAAAGTTAAACACTATTGTGCTGATTGGACCAATCACCGATTTGGGCGCCAAATTTAAATATCGGCCGCGACCAATCACCGATCTTGGCTCCACATTTAAACACCGCTGTGGTGATTGGTCGCGGCTGATATTTAAATTTGGCGCCCAAATCGGTGATTGGTCGCGGGCAGCGTCGGCGACCAATCAGCACAATAGTGTTTAAGTTTTGCGCTAAGATCAGTGATTGGTCGGGTCCCAAGACCGCGACCAATCATCGAATCGTCTTCGTGAGGACCGGGGAGCGGCACTGCCTGTGCGGATACTTCCGCTGTGAGAACCCGGGACATAGCGGGCGCTCGCAGCAGAAGTATCCCGACCCACAGCTCCGCTCCCCGGTCCTCCCTTCCGCATGGAGGTCAGCGGCGCCGGCGGTCCTTCTGCTGCTACCGGCTGGGAGATGAGCGCCTCGCGCCGCTCATCTCCCGGCTGCATCTCCGTCCCGCAGATGGGTCCGGCGGTCGGGTTCCTTCTGCTGTTGCCAGCCGGGAGATGAGCGCCTCGCGCCGGTCATCTCCTGGCTGCATCGCCGCTCAGCTCCGTCCCGCAGATGAGCCGCTAACGGCCGCCATTTTTTTTTAGAAATCCCCCGGCGCTGATTGGCCGCTGCCGGACCAATGAGCGACGCGGGATTTCCTGGACAGACAGACACACAGACAGACAGACAGACAGACAGACAGACGGGATAACACGATTATATATATAGATACTTGGATGATGGATTCTTTGCTTGAAGAGAATAAAACTGATGCCAAGCTCCCCTAGCAGTTTTTTTTTATATGTCATAGGATCTCCTGCTGTCGCTGTGTAATGTGGCACGGGGTGGTAGCCATGGGCGAGGTTTTCATCTCTTACGCCCCGACACATTTTTTGAAGGTGGGGGCCCTGGCTGGGTGTGTGGACTTGTGCTGTGAGGCGCTATGCCCGTGCAGACCGCATGTTAACAGATGACGCTGGTTTGCCAGGATCAGATGTTAACCAGTTCATAACAAAGAAGCTTTACTAAACAGCCATTGCGTGACAACTATGTACACAGGATAGCAGGTACACAACTTCTCTCAAGTTTCTCCATTAATACAGAGCATCTCAATACACAGTCTTGTTACTTCCTTGGCCTCACACATTCCTGCCTCCACTGATCTCATTTCCTTTACCACCACCCGTGTAACACTACAGTACAGTCCGTGAAAGTCATTTCCTCTTCCCTTGGTTCCACGTGTGAATCTCCTCGTAGAGGGGAGAGTTTGCCAATATGGCCAGACTCAGGTTCAAGCTCCCTGATGCTTAGGGAACTCCTTCCCGGGACACTCACTTTTTACATTCTATTCTGTCCTAGCCCGTTACCTTTAAGAGCTGTAAGCTACTCGGGGCCTTGCTGCTAGGCGTACCTTCTTCGGACCCTTCTCATTTGGTCAATTTGTTCTCTGGTCAGTCCTCTGAGCTGGCACTGTCCTTCTCTCTCTGTCTCTGTAACTCTCTCTCTCTGCCTCAGTCTGTTCCTCAGGATCACGTTATGTCTGTCGCGATCTCCTTTCTATCTTGCCACAGAACATCCACTGCATGCAGACTTGCTGAGCACCAAACGTCTACTCTATTTGCAAGCTAGGCCCTGTCTGAGTCACTACCAGGAAGACCTCTATGGTCCTGCTACATAGCCAATCCCTCTCTGGGCTAGTCCCAACACTTAACTGTATCTTACCCTACTCACTGTCAGTACAGTGCAAAACATTACAATACCCCACATCACAATCCACACTACACATCACCATCACCATAACGCATGACATTATACACACTACACTTTACATTATACACAGCACTGATGTCATGGGGGAACAGGGCAATATGTTCATCTCCTTACAGGTGGAATGTCAGTGCACCCCAATCTTTATAAGCTACCTTAAAGGGCTATTCTCAAGTTGTGATAGAAAAACACAATGAAGAAAACATCAGCTCACCGGGTTGAGAAATGCCTGGAATAAAGGTGCGGTGCAGGGAGGCTTCAGGCTGGTTTCCTGAGCAAGTGAAACGTGGAAAAAAAAGGAAAATCCAGCAACCGCAAAATTCATTAAAACATCACGGTAAAGAGCTAGTGTAGCTCGAAACGCGTCGACTACTGGGCACTCTCGGCCAGGATCTAGACAGACACTAGTGGCCGAGCTCCATAGAAATCAGCTGTACACAATGAAAAATAAAAGCTCTCATTGCAGAATGACAGCAGATAGAAAAAGCAATTCTATTGAAAACTTGCTTATTTTCATGCTGTTTACCTATCAAAGCAATTTAATAAATACCCCTTTTAGCTTGGTGTGAATTAAACTAACTTTCAGAGATGATATCACATCTCATGCACCAGTTACACTAAAATATTTGGTGCCAAGTATTATTGACATTGTGTAATATATATAGTCACATGCATTTTTTACACCATAGTACCATATTGCAGTGATTCTATTTTAGCCTTAATAACAAGTACCAATAGAGTTATGCAGTGCTTCTTAATAGAAATTTCAGTATAGCCAAGGCTCAAATAAAACTTACAAACCTTGTCTGTGGTACAATGTAATTTCTCATTTTATAATGCTTGCTGCTGCTGCTTTTGTTTGGCAGGAAGACTGAGCTCGCTCACTCCAATTTCAGAAAAACCCTGTTCCCAGGCACAGTTTGTTTAAGGCTATGTGCCCACGTTGCGGAACTGAAGCATATTTTTTACGCTTCTCCCTGGTGGGAAAATCGCATGCGGATTTTACATGCGGTTTTCCCGCCAGGTAGAAGCGTTTGTGAGGCGTCTTTGCATGCATTTCCGCATGCGGGTTATCAAGCACTTCTCCAAGTGATTTAGGCTGCGTGCCCACGTTGCGTATTACAAGCGTATATGCTGTGGAATTTCCGCAGCGTAAACGCTTGTAGAACGCATGTATATCCGCACCCCATGGTCCCCAATGGCATTCCGCAATGTCAATGCCCATGCTGTGGTCAAAAATCCGCAGCATGTTCATTAATTTTGCGGAAGCGCAGCGGAATCAATGTGCGGATGGTACCCAAGTCTGGATGAGAGGAGACTCTCATCCAGACCTGGGTACCAAAGAACCTGTAAAAAAAAGAAAAAATAAAGTTTATACTTATCTTCTGATGTCTTCCCGGTGTTTTCCCGCCGTCGCGCTGTTGTGTGAAGGACCTGCCACGTCATTGAGTCATATGACCCATCACATGACTCAATGACGTCACCGCAGGTCCTGCACACAACAGCGTGAGCCGCTCAAGACTCCGGACGGGGCAGAGAATGCATCGGAAAGTGAGTATAAACTTTATTTTTTTATTTTTTACCATTCTGATTCTTTTTTTTTTAACTATTACTTGGTCACACTATATAAATCCATGTCGGTTGCATGGATTTATATAGTGTGAACAAGTTGTCAAGCACTTTTCCAAGTGATGCTTATTACCATTTATTTACCCTCCCTTGATCCAGCGATGAATCTCCGCCACTGCTCCCGATATTTGTTATTTTCAGCACTACTGACATCACGGTGACTGTGCCGCCAGTGAGCTCAGAGGCTCTGAGTGGCTTGTGCTGTCTTCTGGGGCAGAGCCTCTGAGCTTAATTACTAGCTGCTGAGCTGTCGACATGACGTCAACACTGCAGACAATAACAGAACCAAGGAACAGCAGTGGAGAATTAGAGATGGACCTGGGGAAAGTGAGTAAAGCACATAGGTGCTGGAACCGGGGATGGTGAGTAAAGCTCAGTTTGCTTTGTGCCTGGGAATGGGTTTTCTGAAATCGGAAAATGCTTTTAGCACAACTCACTTCCTTTCTTGAATCTGTCAATTGCAAGCTTATGACCATCAGTGATAACATTTAAACCACCTGCTTTTACTGTGTAAGTTTTCAGTATGTTATGTTTGAATGGTATTCAATGTAAAGAGATAATTTCGCACTTTGCTGATATTCACAATTGAGCAAACATATCACATTTATTTCAGTGTGCATAGTGGGTAGAACTACTGTATGAGTATGCTTAGTCTATATTTGTAGTATTCCATACATGCAAAACTGCTGCCTCTTTACGCTGAAGATAGTTCTTAATGACATTGACTGTTGGGGGTCATTGTTCTGCTGGAGAATAAATCTGGAGCTAATCAAATGTCTCCCTGATGGTATTGCATAATGGATAATTATCTGCCTGTATTTCTCAGCATTGAGGATACCATTAATCTTAACTAAATTCCTAACTCCATTTGATGAAATGCAACCCCAAGCTTGCAAGGAAGGGACCTCCATCATGCTTCACTGTTTCCTGCAGACACTCATGAGGCTACGCTCTCATGATGAGCTTTTGGAGCGTTATTGGTGCTGCTTATTTTTGCTGCGTCATAAACGCAGTGTCTTATAGTTCCAGTAAAGTGGATGGGATTTATTGAAATCTCATGCCCGCTGTGCTTTTTTTTTTTACTTAGGGTAAACTGACCTGCGGTGCGTTTTCAAATCCACAACATGTCAATTTCTCTTGTGGGTACGCTGAGTTTTCTGTGTAGAATTTTCCCTCAGACTTTGCATTAGGTGCAGAAATTCCTCAGGTAAAAAACGCACATGCATTTTAAGCGTATTTCTGTGGCGGAAACGCATCAAAAACGCATGAAATCCGCACCTAAGTATGTCAATATAAGTTCTGCCAAAGCCAAATACCAGGAAGTATCAAAAACAAAGCAGCTTTATTTAAAGCATGACACACCAAGAAGAGACAAAAACCGCAGCATCAAAAACACATGTTAAAAAAACGCATATAAAGAACGCAATAAAAAAACACATGTATTCTAATTTAAATAATAGGTGCAGAAATTCTGCAACATCAAAAACTCACCAAAAGCTCATTGTGGGAACATAGTCTTACTGTTCTGCTCTCCAGCCCTTCAGCAACAAACTGCCTTTCAAATTTTGTCTCATCAATCCAGAGCACCTGCTGCAATTATTCTGAGCCCTAGTTCCTATGTTTTCGTGCATAGTTGAGTAACTTGTCCTTGTTTCCATTTCCAAAGGCATGGTTTTTGGCCACAATTCTTCCATGAAGACCACTTCAGGATAGATTTCCCTGAATAATGTGTAGCTGGGTCTCACTGGTTGCTGCCAGTTGATGGCACTACTGGACATCATCCAATTTCAAAGGGAAGTACAGTCCTGCTCATCATTATTGGCACCCCTTCATATTTTTCATAGACTATACAATATCTTCAGAAATAAATGGAAATGTACCAAAGTTATATCCTCAGAATTTTTTAATTAGTGGTCCAAAGTAATACAAAAAAACATTGTTTTTCAATTTTCATGTTGCAATTTCAAAGAAG
This sequence comes from Phyllobates terribilis, assembly GCF_046119375.1. Taxonomy (NCBI): domain Eukaryota; kingdom Metazoa; phylum Chordata; class Amphibia; order Anura; family Dendrobatidae; genus Phyllobates; species Phyllobates terribilis. The sequence continues at coordinate 336,090,119 of NW_027362771.1, forward strand.
AAATAAACAGCGTGTGCAACAATAAAGGCACTCCTAATTAATACTTGTTGCACACCCTTTGGCATTGCTGATAGCCTCCAAAGTTTCTTGTAGCCATCTATAAGCTTCTTGCACTTCTCAGCTGGAATTTTTTCCCACTCTTCCTTTGCAATTTGTTCAATGGCACATTTCAGCTCACTGCAAAGATTTTCAATGGGATTGAGGTCAGGACTCATTGTTGGCCATTTTTTATTTTTCAACCATTCCTGTGTACTTTTGGATGTGTGCTTTGGGTTATTGCCTTGCTGGAGGACCCATGATCTTCAACTCAAACCAAGTTTTCTTACACTGGGTAGGACATTTCGCTGTAAAATCTCTTGAGAATTCTCTTATTTCATGATTCCTGTGATACGGTCAAGGCCTCCAGTACCAGATGCAGCAGAGCAACCCCACAGCATTATGGATCCTCCACCATGCTTAACTATTGGTAAGGTGTTCTTTTCCTTATAAGCTTCATTGCGCCGTCTGTAAACAAACTGTTGATTTGAATTGCCAAAAAGCTCTATTTTTGTTTCTTCTGTCCACAGAACATTTTCCTAGAAGGATTGTGGTTAGTTAAAATACTCTTTGGGAAAGATCAGTTGTTCCTTTTTATGTGTTTTCTTCAGAAAATGGTTTCTTCCTTGGCTTTTTCCCATAAAGCTCTGCTTGGTTTATTGTGCGGCATATGTTACTTGTTGAAACCATCACCCCAGACTGTTCCAGGTTGGCCTTCAGGTCTTTGGATGTTTGACATGGTGTTTTTTCCACCATTTGCACCAACCTTCAAAGACATCTCTTGTCAATTTTCCTCTTTCCACCACGTCCAGGGAGGTTCCTGACGGTTCCATGCTTGGCAAACTTCTTAATAACATTGGACACTGTTGAAACTGGGATACCAAGGTCTTTAGAGATGGCCTTATAACCTTTGGAAGTCTAATAATAGCAGTTCTGATGTCCTTAGACAGCTCCTTTGTCTTTACCATTGTGAGAAAGGATCAGGGCCTACCATGTGGCTTTTTAAAACACTGAAATCATCATTCATTGGCTAATTCATGTCACTTGGGCTCCGATAATGATTACATAATTTTTTCCCTCTGCTTGGTCTGAAAAAAATTACCCTTACTGAGTACCACATTTTTAATCTTGATTTCTTTTAGTGTTTCTTAAAGCCCTAAAGTTGCCATTTGAAATGACTTTAGTTTTGTGCCATGTCTGTGATCTGCTTTTTTTCAACAACATTAAACAACTGAATGAACATCCTCTGAGCCCGGTGATTCCATAATTTTTGCCAGGGGTTGTATATACATGCACATACATACAGGAAAAATTCCTCCAAAATGATGTGAGAGACTGCCAATTTTCAGATTGGTTTTAAATACTTAAAATATGTGTATCATTTCCTTTGCACTTCACAAACACTTGTTACTTTGTGTTGGGATATCACATAAAATCCCAATAAAATACATTTAAGTTTGTGGGTGTAACATGAAAAAATGTGGTAAAGTTCAATGGGTATCTTTTTCAAGGAACTGTATTTAAAATATAAAAAATATATGTTTTGTCAGTTGTTGCCAGGCAGCTCTATAAATGGCTTTCATGAACAGTCTTAGCACCAGCAACTCCATTTACCAGATCCCAGGGGTCCTGGCTATCACCTTTCAACTCCTGTACAGGTATCTGGACTTACACAGATGGGCTGGGGCCTTGGGGCAGGCTGCTGCCAGTGGTGCAGAATGGCAGGGATAATCAGGTGACTTGGTCAAAACCAGGGGGATATTAAAGGTTCAAATTCAAAAGACACAAGAGTAGTCAGTAAATGGGCCAATGTCAGAACAGGAAACCAATAGAAAAAACAGGAGCAGCAGAAAACCAAAGGAAGAACAAACTATATTTGGCAGCTATCAGCAGTAAGCTGTGAGCTTTAATAGGGAGTGGTACTTTCCAACTGGCCAAAGCAGGGAGCTGATTACTCCAGCTGAACAGCACCTACCCATACTACCAGACTAGACAGCACTACAGGTCCCAGCTACCCTAGTCTTAATGCACACATATCAAACTCTGGCCCGCAGGCCAAAGATGGCCCACAGGGTGATTATATTTGGCTCGCGACGCTGGCACTGTCCCCCCATTATACTGTATGGAGGACTATGTGTGGCCATTATTTCGTATGGGGGACTGTGTGGGGCTAGTATACTGTATGAAAGACTATGTGAAGCCCATTATACTATATGGAGGACTATGTGTGGCTATTATTCTGTATGGGGGACTGTGTGGGGCCATTATACTGTATGGAGGACTATGTGGGGCCCATTATACTATATGGAGGACTATATGGGGCTCATTATACTATATGGAGGACTATGTGAGGTCCATTACACTATATAGAGGACTATGTGGGGCCCATTATACTTATGGAGGACTATGTGTGGCCATTATTCTGTATGGGGGACAGTGTGGGGCCATTATACTGTATGGAGGACTATGTGTGGCCATTATTCTGTATGGGGGACTGTGTGGGGCCATTATACTGTATGGAGGACTATGTGGGGCCCATTGTAATGTATGGAGGACTATGTGGGGCCCATTATACTATATGGAGGACTATATGGGGCCCATTATTCTGTATGGAAGACTATGAGGGGCCCATTATACTGTATGGAGGACTATGTGGGGCCATTATATTGTATGGAGGACTATGTGGGTCCCAATATACTATATGGAGGACTATGAGTGGCCCATTATACTATGTGGAGGGTTGTGGGGATCACAGTTGGGGGATCATGCTGTGTTGGGGTCACCATACTTTGCCTGGGAAATTGAGGTAGGGTACAGGTCATCATACCATGCATGTCGAGGGTACAGTGGAGGAATTCACTGTGGGGGTATCATACTGTGTTTGGGGGGGCACTTTTGTTGGCATCATACTAAATTATCTGTATTATTCATTAATTCAAGTTTTTTTTATCATTTGTTATTACACTTTTAAATTAAGCCATTGGGCCATATGCTTTTTACTGCTCTTACATAACATTATATTATTCCAGCATGCCCCATTTGTGGTTGTGTTTATTTTATAAGATCTATTAATTAAGATGTACTTTGTTCGCTAGACAATATGAAAAGATTCATCGTTATATTTCATAAGGAAAAGCTTCCTCAATTGTAGACATTTATTTTAATAGATATCAAGGTTGACCCGCGACTTTGTCCAAGTTTCTAATTTTGGCCCTCTCTTTATTTCAGTTTGACATCCCTGTCTTAATGGCTGCTCAGAGCCTGCATCGTCCAAAGTTTCTGGAGCTAACGTTTCCTCCATCACCAGCGGTGCCTGGTGACAGAATCAAACATCACAAGAGCAGGTTCTGGAGGAGATGTGACAATATATATGTATATATATTATGTCTAATTATATGGTTTTATGAATCCAAACATAAAAGAAATCTGGTCTTTAGAAAGTCTTAAAATTACAACACATTACAAATTACACCATGCCATTATGTATTTACCAAAACCTGGGCCATAATAAAGAAGCATTGCGTGAAAAATTAATTTCACCCCACAAATCAATAGTTTGCAGAGCCACCTTTAGCAGCAATAACTTGAAGTAAATATTTTCTGTATGACTTTGTCAGTCTCTCACATCATTTTGGAGGAATTGTGGCACATACTTCTTTACAGTGTTTCTTAAGTTCTTTGAGTTTTGTGCATTCGTTTATGCACAGCTCTCTTAAAAATTGTCCATCTTTAGTGACTTTTTTCTCACATTTCATTCAAATGCATGTTTTTTTGACTGAAAAGTTTTGTGAATGGGTTTCATTAAAAACTTTGCACAGTTTATCTATTTCTAGCTGCAGAATAAGTTAACTGGGAGTCCATCAGTGAGCTTATTCTGACATTTCAATGGGAGAGTTTCTAACTCCTTATCTGTCTTTGTTGAGCTCATTTCAGCTGATTTATGACAACAGACCACATCAAAGTTGAATGTGCAGGAAGAAAAAGCCTGTAAAAGCAAAAAAAATAATTTTTTATAAAAGTGAATTGAAAAAATTATTGTTAGCTTTAAATACATGCATTAAAGTAATAAAAAATATCCCCATATATGGACAATCTCTTTAAAATACATCTAGTGTCTGACACATGCTGCCCATAGATTAAGCAGTATGTATCAGCTGTCAGGTTCTCTTCAATGTCCCACCACAGCATTTCAATTGGCTTGAGTTTTGGACTATGGGCCATGGCAACACAATCATTCTTTTATTTTTCAGTTATTTTAATGTAGATTTGCTGCTGTGCTTGGGATCATTGTCCTACTGCATGACCCAGTTTCAGCCAAGCTTTAGCTTTTGAACAGATGTCTTCACATATGAATGTAGAATATTTTCGTATACAGAGGAATTCATGGTCAACTCAATGACTGCAAGGTGCTTGATAGTTGGTATGAGGCGTTAGATCTTGTGCTGGGCATTATGGCCAAATATCTCCACTTTGGTCTCTTGATCTGTCCAAAGAACATTGCTCCAGACGTCTTATCGTTTGTTCATCGTTTGCTCAGAAGCAACTTTACAAATTTTAGCCATGCTGCCATGTTCTTTTTAGAAAGAAAATGCTTTCTCTCGGCAACCCTTTCAAATCAGCTTTACTTTTTCCGTCTTTTTCTAAATGTACTGTCATGAACTTGAACATTTAATACGCTGAGACCTTTAGAATTGGAGAAGTAGCTCTTGGGTATTTTACAATCTTTCTGATAATTGCATGGTCAGACTTTTGGATGAATTTGCTGGGATGTCCACTCCTGCAAATTTGTCAACTGTCTTGAAATGGCCTTATAACCCTTCCAAGATTGATGGTCAGCAACAATTGCTTCTCAAAGATCATTGCTGATGTCTTTCCTCCTTGGCATTGTGCTGACACGCCTGAATGCACCAGACAAGCAAATTGTAAACTCATAAAACTTTAGCTTTTAACCCCTTTCCAACAAATGACCTGCTTGTATGTCATATGCCGGTTCCTTGACTTTGATGCGGACTCGCACGCCGAGCCTGCATCTTTCCCTGCACATGATGGCTGATTTAAAAAAAATAAAACCGTATTGCTGCGTTCATAAAAGTCTGATTTATCAAAATCTAAAATCAATTAATCCAATTGATAAACTGCGTAATGAGAAAGAAATCGAAACACCAGAATTAAGTTATTTTGGCCGCCGCACATTGCAATAAAAGACGATCAAAGCATCATATCTACCCAAAAATGGTTTCAGTAAAAATGTCAGCTCAAAAAATAAGCCATCACACAGCATCATATTCCGAAAAAAAACCCGTTATGGGTCTTGGAAAATGTCGATACAAGAAAACCTTAAATAAAAAAAACCTATGCATGTTTGGTATATGCGTACTTGTACTAACCTGGAGAATCATATTGCCAGATCAGTTTTTCCATATAGTGAACATGGTAAATAAAGAACCCGAAAAGCAATTGTGAAATTGCACTTTTTTGCAATGGATTTGGATTTTTTTATCACTTTCCAGTGTGTCACATGATAAAATGAATGGTGTCATTCAAAAGTACATCTTGTCCTTCAAAAAACAAGTCATCATACAGATATATTGACAATAAAAATAAAAAAGTTATGGCTCTTGGAAGAAAGGGAGGAAAAAACAAAAATGAAAAAATGGAAAATGGCCCAGGGGTGAAGGGATTAAAGAGGTAGTCACACTTGTGGATGAACAATCAATCAAACGCATTTGATTAGCGGCACCTAGCTGCTACTTTCTCTTTTAATTCCTATGGGAGTAGTAAGGATGTACTTAAGTTTTCACACGCTGCTCCTGCATTTCGGCCTAGTTTTAATTAAGTGATAATACAGTGTGTTTTGTCATATGCTATTATTCTCTGAGCTTGTAATACCAAATGTTAAGACCTTTTAAAGCACATCTGTCAGCAGGATTGTGCTCAGTAAACTACATACACTGTCAGGTGGGCGACATTACACTGATTAACATGATACCTTGGTTGATGAAATCCGTCCTGTGGTTCTTGTGTAATCTTTACTCTCAATTTGGAGATAATGATATGCTCGTGCTCTGGGGCGACCTCTATCTGGTGCTCTGCTTACATATTCATCTGTATGCTCTTATGACAGCTCACTGATTATTCACTGACCTGCCTATTTTACCTAGCCCCGCACTACTAGATGCATTATGTAAAATAGGAGGCAGGTCAGTGAACGATCAGTGAGCTGTCATAAGAGCATACAGATGAATATGTAAGCAGAGCACCAGATAGAGCGCCCCCCACAGGCCGCCCTGGAGTACGAGCATATCATTATCTCCAAACTGAAAGTAAAGATTACACAACAACCACAGGACAGATTTCATCAACCAAGGTATCATATTAATCAGTATAATGTCGCCCTCCTGACAGTGTATGTAGTTTACTGAGCATAATCCTGATGACAGGTGCGCCTTAAAGACCAAATGCTTTTTTTTTAATATGTCCTAATGCATAGCACCAAAAAATTCAGATATATCCATTCTATCTATTTTCTTACACACACAAACACAGGACCAGTCAAAAATTTGAACATACCTATTCATGAAATGATTTTTATTGTTGTTATTGGAATGTGTACATTGTACATTCAGACTGTATGCAAGTGCAAGTAGTAAAACCATGAAGTAACATATTTTGACACAAGAAGTAAAGAAACAAACCAAAATATGTGTTAAATCTTAGATAAATTGAAATCTCTCCTTTTAACTTTAAGTACAGTTTTACATACTTTTGATATTCTCTCAACCAGTTTCATCAGGTAACTTGAATGGCTTTCCAACAGAGATGCTGAGCATTTATTGGCTGCTTTGTCTTCATTCTGCGGTCCAACTGATCCCAAACCATCTCAATATGGTTCTGGTCGGGTGATTTTGGAGGTCAAATCACCTGAGGCAGCACTCCATCCTTCTCCTTTTATTGTCTCATAGTCCTTACATAGCTTGGAGATGTGTTTTGGGTTATTGTCCTGTTGCAACACAAATGATGGTCCCATTAAGTGTAAACCAGATGCTATTGTAGTCAAGCTTGGTAGATGTGCCTTGAATTTGGAATAAATCGTCAACAATGTCAGTAGCAAAACACCCCCACACCATCAAAGCTCCCCCTCCATGCTTCACAATGGTCACCACACAGGTAGAAACCATCCGCTCACTTTTTCTGTGTCTCACAAAGACATGGTGGTTGGTACCATAAATAAAAAATGTAGACTCATCAGACATTACATATTTCCACTGATCTAATTCCTTGTGTAGCTTGGTCCAAACAAGTCTCTTCTTATTGTTTGCAGTCCTCAGAAGTGGCTTCTTTGCGGCAATTGGTCATAAAGGCTTGCTTCTCGCAGTCTCCTCTGGACAGTTGCTGTTGAGATGTGTCTGCTGTTGAATGTCTGGAAACATCATTTATGAGGGCTGTAATCTGAGGTGCAATTAATTTGTGGTTTATTTTCCTGGAGCGGTCCTCATGGGAGCCAGTTTCATTATAACGATTGATGGTTTCCATGCCTACCCTGGAGGAAACTTTCCATGTTCTAGCATTTTTACAGATGGACTGTCCTTCATGTCTTAATGTGATTATGGACTTTTTTTTCTTAATATGTAGTTGAGTGGTTCTTACCATATTCTGGCTTGGAACAGTCGTGGAATAGGGCTCAGCACTATATGGAGCTGTGTACCAACACTACCTCTACAAAACACACCTAATGGTCGCAAAAACTTTCTAAAGGCCAGATATTCCACAAATGAACTCTTGACAAAGCATACCTGTTCATTGGAAGCCATTCTAGGTGACTACCTGACAAAGCTGCTTAAAACTGTCTGTGAAATCGGAGATACTTTGAGGAATCTAAGGTTTAACACATACTTCACATATTCTGGTTAATCTAAAACATGTTTCTTTGCTATCTGCTTTCATACGTGGTCCTTCATGGTTTAGCTGCTTCATTCTGAATTTATATACGGTATACCGTATATAATATTTAACTATATTTTTAACTATATTTATTATGCTTTCACTGTTTGCTTTTCTATGTTAGAAAAATCCCTTTTTGACACTTATTTCTGCTTCCAGCTCTAAAGCCATCACACTGCACAGTATAATAGAAATAGTACTTGACAAGTTCCTAAAAAGACGGCAAATATTCTCTGACTGCCATCTGGTTACATGTCAAAATCTGATCAAACGCTTACAACTTTTCATGTGAAGTGGTTACCACTACTTCTCTATTTTTAAATTAAGCTTTGAGGCCGATCAATGTTTTGCCATTTCTCTTTTTAGCAATTTACTAGGGAAACATATTTTGTTACTCCTTGATCACTGAAGCCTGTAGCAAATAATGACACATTTGTCTACAGTAAGACAGTGAATGTTGCTTGAGAAGTGAAAGATTCACACAGATAATGTAATTAATTTGGCAGGACTTTTGAAAGAACCTTGGAGACACTGTCAGTCTGAATTGAAGACATCTGAAATGGAAATGAGAATTTCCCGCAAACTTCAAAAACAAGTCTTCTATTACAATATGCAAATACGCCAATCGCCGAAGAATTACCCACACTGCACTGCGCTTAAAATGTGTTGAGAAAATACATTCACGATTTCCATTTTGTGACATAAATACAGATCAACACTTCAGTTTATGTGAATGAAGATTGTTTCTATGTCATGGGATACCAGAACAGTACCAGAAGCCCTTACTCACTATACGCCATAAGTCCTCTATACTCGTAAGTACTTGTACAGCTCCTTTTCTGCAGGTTTCTTTGGAGTTTATTACACCGCAATGAGCACTTTAGCTTATGTGATACTAAAAAGAAATGATAATAACTACAGGCTCGTAAAGAGAGTTTTCACCTTTTAAAACCATGTCATTTTTAGGACCAGCATTAGTGATGAGCGAGCACTAAATTGCTCGGGTACTTGTTGCTCGGGTCGAGCAAATTGGAATACTCGGGTGCTCGACCCGAGCAACGAGCCCAATGTAAGTCTATGGGAAACTCGAGCGTTTTTCAGGCGGCTCCCCCCGGCGGTCTGCAGAGGGCCTAAAAATTGCCCAAATCGATGGGAACAGTGCTCAAATGACATGCTAACAGCATGGGGAAGACTCCTGGAAGCATTTCTGACTCCCAGGTCACTACTGTCAACAGCGTTGTCAGAGTATTACGCCACTTTTACGGACTCACAATAAAACATACAAAAACAAAACCAAAATGGATTTTCCTGGGAAATATATTAAGGAACATCCTTTCCAGGGTTATGACTTGTATATAAGGCAAAATAAATAACCAAAACCAAAAATACTCCTCCACACCTTGGGCTATGTTCACACGTAGCGTTTTTGATGCGTTTTTGCACTTTTGCACTGCTTTCAACAAAGACAAATGCATTCACTGGGAAATGTCATTTTAACATTTTACAACCTTATCTGGCCATGTGGTGTGTGACACATCATCAGACACAAGCATACAGTGCTGAAAAGACATGGGAACAGCATGGGGAAGACTTCTGGAAGCATTTCTGACTCCCAGGTCACTGCCTAAAAGTGTGCCCATCATAAGTGATCCTTGGCGCATGCGAAGATGCCTCCCGCCATGCACCTGTCATTGCAGACTTGCAACAATCACCGTCCACATCCTTGTCCCAGTGCAGCGTTCAGTTGTCCCTACCCCATTCCTTAGAATGCAAGCTCAAGTATGCTGCCAGCCACCCACCCACAGGCTGCAATACTACACTGCCAATTTTTTGACAGCTGCTTGCACTTGAAATGTGGCCTTTTAGGCTCGTGGAAGCGGAAGCTTTTCATAACCTTATGCCGGCGGCCGGGTGTCAATACTTGGTCCCCAGCCGCCACTATTTCTCCCAGTATCGTCTCCGCCTTCCACAAGCACGGGTCCCACAACATTACCCATGCCTTCCCCAGTGCACTTACTGGGAAGGACCGCCTAACCACAAACACGTGGACGGGTGAATGTGGCCAGGGACGGTACGGAGCCAGTCCACAGCTTTTTTTGCTGAGAGTTGTATTTAGCTCAGTGAAAGGACTGGCATAGAGGCAAACCATATCTACCCTGGGTGTCATTTCTCCCAGGAAGTCCTGTAATGCAGCTTGTTGCTGAAACAATGACAGCCCATCCAATATCAACTCACACTTGTCGGTGGAGCTTTGACACACAAACATCTTTCTTTGCGCATTTAATTTCATGAATACAGAGTTGGACAATGGCCTGATCTGCAATGCGGTTTAAGAAATAACATGCATAAGCATGTCCGATCCACATTAAAAAAGCAGCCATGGAGTGTCCGAAAACCTTCCCCCACACTTTTCTTAGCCAGGGCTGCTTCTCGGCAGGGTTGGACGGGCGCACCAGAGAACCGGAGACTCCTCCGGTCGGCACTGGCTTCTCCTTCAGGAGAGTTCATAGTGCCGAGGTGAGGCCATGATGATGATAGAGGCCACCATCCGCTTAGTTTTCTGTTACTTGGAATGCAAGCGCAAGTATGCAGCCAGCCACTCACCCACCCACAGGCCACAACACTAAACTGCCAGATTTCTGGGCAGCTGCTTGAAATATGGCCTTTTAGGCTCTTGGAGGCGGAAGCTTTTCACATCCTCATGCCGGCGGCGGCCGGGTGTCCATACTCTGTCCCCAGCCGCCACTGTTTCTCCCGGTGTCGTCTCCGCCTTTCACAAGAACGGGTCCCACAACATTACCCATGCCCTCCCCAGTGCACTTACTGGGAAGGACCGCCTAACCACAAACACGTGGACAGGTGAATGTGGCCAGGGACGGTACGGAGCCAGTCCACAGCTTTTTTTGATGAGAGCTGTATTTAGCTTGGTGAAAGAGGGATAGAGGGAAACCGTATCTACTCTGGGTGTCATTTCTCCGTCACCAGGTTCCGCCCATTGTCACACACGACCATGCCTGGCTGTATCTTCAGCGGTGAGAGCCACAGCTGTGTTACAGCTTTCAACAACTCTGCAGCGCTGGGGGGTTTGTCAAATAAGCATTAAGTTATCTTCAGCACAGCCTGTTGTCGCTTGGCCAAGGCAGTGCTGTCAGCTTTTGACTGATGTGATCATTTCGGAGATGGAGGAGGTGCAGGAGCTGAACAATGTGATTACAATGAGGTTAAATTGGTGACGCTGTTTTTTATACTAAAGAAAGATCCTATTGTTTTGTTTTTTTTTACGTTATTTTTTAAGACAAATGCATTCACCAGGAAATGTCATTTTAACATTTTACAACCTTATCTGGTAATGTGGTGTGTGACACATCATCAGACACATCCTGTTTTATTTATGATGGAGAGACTCTGAAAGTCATAAAGCCTATTTTTATAGGGCCATCAGACGGCACTTACTATTCTTAAAAGGCCAGCAGTCGGCCCTCGCTATTGTTAGAGAGCCATCAGCCGGCTATGCTTTGTTGTTCCCATTATTAACAAGTGGGTCTCCTATATTGTTATTGCGTATCCAGTGACTGCAAGGGCTGCCAAAAATGTGGACGCAACCCAATACCCCTTTGAAGAGACATAGAGGAGGGTCTCAGTAAAAAAAAATGTTCCCATTATAAAGCAGCAGGTCTCCTATAGTGACTGCAAGGGCTGCCAAAATTTGGGAAAAACCCCACTAAGAATTTAAAGACACATAGAGCAGGGCCACAGTAATGACCAATTCCCATTAGAAAGGAGAGAGTCTGCTATACAGTTATAGGGTATGCAGTGAGTCCAATGGCTGACCAATTTCAGGAAAAACCCCACTAAGAATTTAAAGACACATAGAGCAGGGCCACAGTAACGACAAATTCCCATTAGAGAGGAGAGAGTCTGCTATACAGTTATAGGGTATGCAGTGAGTCCAACTGCTGACCAATTTTAGGAAAAACCCCACTAAGAATTTAAAGACACATAGAGCAGGGCCACAGTAACAAGGTACAACATGTTCCCATTAGAAAGGAGAGAGTCTGCTATACAGTTATAGGGTATGCAGTGAGTCCAACGGCTGAACAATTTTAGGAAAAGCCCCAATAAGAATTTAAAGACACATAGAGCAGGGCCACAGTAACAAGTACGATATGTTCCCATTAGAAAGGAGAGGGTCTGCTATACAGTTATAAGGTATGCAGTGAGTCCAACGGCTGACCAATTTTAGGAAAAAGCCCACTAAGAATTTAAAGACACATAGAGCAGGGCCACAGTAACAAGTACGATATGTTCCCATTAGAAAGGAGAGGGTCTGCTATACAGTTATAAGGTATGCAGTGAGTCCAACGGCTGACCAATTTTAGGAAAAAACCCACTAAGAATTTAAAGACACATAGAGCAAGGCGACAGTAACGACAAATTCCCATTAGAAAGGAGAGAGTCTGCTATACAGTTATAGGGTATGCAGTGAGTCCAAAGGCTGACCAATTTTAGGAAAAACCCCACTAAGAATTTAAATACACACAGAGCAGGGCCACAATAACGACAACTTCCCATTATAAAGGAGAGAGTCTGCTATACAGTTATAGGGTATGCAGTGAGTCCAACGGCTGACCAATTTTAGGAAAAACCCCACTAAGAATTTAAAGACACATAGAGCACGGCCACAGTAACGACAAATTCCAATTAGAAAGGAGAGAGTCTCCCATAGTGTTGGCCTATGCAGTGAATGCAAGGGCTGCCAAATATTTGGAGGCACTTCAATGCCCCTTGGAAGAGACGTGGAGGAGGGCCTCATAAAAAAATGTTCCCATTAGAAAGAAGCGGGCCTCCTATATTTGTAATGCCCATGCACAAGTGTATAGGCTGACAAACATTTACCCCTGGGGGGTATACATGAACATACTGTATAAAAAATTTTTTTTACGGTCATCATAAACACCCTTTAAAAAAATTATGTGAGTGTTGCATCACGGACCACGGTCATTCTGGTGATATGGTGGTGGAGGATGAGGAGAAGGAAGAGGACAAGAGCAAATAGCCAAAATCAGGAAGCATATACTCATGTGTGGGTGTGAAAAGGTGCATGGGAATATACCTCCCAAGAAAACACACTGGATTTGAGTTTATGTTATGCTGCTATCATTCGGTGGTGTTGAGAAGTCTGGCCCAATCCAGCCCTTGTTCATTTTTATAAGAGTCAGCCTGTCAACATTTTCAGTTGACAGGCGGATGCGCTTATCAGTTATAATTACACCAGTGGCACTAAAAACCCGCTCTGATAAAACGCTGGCGGCAGGGCAGGCCAGGACCTCCAGGCATAGAGAGCCAGTTCATTCCACGTATCCAGCTTGGATACCCAATAATTATAAGGCACAGAGGAATCACGGAGGACATTGGTACGGTCGGCAAGGTACTCCCTCAGCATCTTCCAAAACTTTGCACTCCTTGTGAGTGTTAGAACCTTGCTCTTAGGTTTTTTCCTTTGCTGGTCACATGACCTTGTTGGCCTATTTAATCCTGCTCCGCCCTTCTGGCTTTGCTGGACTTCATTGTATAACTACTTTCTAGCTAGCCTGTGCTCTGTATCTAACTCTGTTAGTTTGCTTGGTCTACGGACCTCTATGTTCTATATATTTTGTTTGTTCGTCTGTCTGCTACTATTTCTGTTAGGAGGTGTCCCATTTTCCTCCCAGTCCTTAGTACTTGTAGGGATTCCTTCCCCACATCTATAGGTCTCCGTACAGACTAGCTTAGGACTTTAGCAGGTCTGATCGCAGGATCAGGTTCCCTGTTACATCGTAGGGATTAAGCTGAGTTCTATCGTAGGGACAGATCTCCTCTCTTTCCTTAGCTCTGGTAGCAGAACATAACAGTAAGTCCAGCCTGCAAATTCTCTAAGGAAAGATTTTTCTGTTCCATCATGGTGTCGGTTCAGGATTTGGCTCATCGCCTGCAGGGACTCTCTTTGGAGGTGGCCGAGCTCCGTCAGCACGTGAGTAACTGTCCTGTAGCACATTTCTTGGAGCCTAAGGTATGTTTGCCGGATTTATTTTTTAGTGAACACCGAGAATTTTTTTCATTTAAAAATGCTTGCTTATTGTATTTTCGTTTGAGACCCAAGTCCTCTGGGGATGAATCCCAGCGCATAGGGTTCATAATGTCACTTTTGCGCAAAGAGCCTCAGGAGTGGGCCTTTTCTTTGCAACCTAGTGATACATGCTTCAGATCAGTGGATAGGAGACTGCGTGCAAGGGTCAATGAGAGCAAATCCTCTGCTATGTCAGTTTCTGGTTATGAGAATGTGTGTACTAACAGTGGTGAACCGATGGAGATTGGATCGGTGGCACCTCGCTCTCAAGAAAAAGACCGTAGATTTTTTGAAGGCTTGTGTTTCTATTGCGGAAAATCTGGTCATTTGATTAAAGGCTGTGAGCTTCGTATGAAGAAAGAAAAAAAAATGGTCAGTCATGCCCGTATTGCCTGTTTAAATTCCAAGGGTGTATTTTTAGCTGCTTCCACGATTGCTCAGGAAAAATTAATGGAATTTCGGGTGTTTGTCGATTGTGGGTCTACTCTGAATGTAATTGATGGGGGATTCTTGGAAAGACTCAATTTAAAACCCGAACCTTTATCATCCCCCATTGCTGTGGTTTCTGTGGATGGTTCCCCTTTGAAGAATATTACTCTCAAGGTCTGTGAATTTCCTCTCACTATTAATGGTGTTCACCATGAGAAATTGGATTTGGTAGTTTTGAATAACTTGCCTTCTCCAGTAATATTGGGATTGCCCTGGTTAAAATTTCACAATCCTGTACTGGATTGGTCTACCAGTGAAATTAAATCCTGGAGCCATAAATGTTATGACAAGTGTTGTAACGGGCGTATTGCAGCTTTGGATAGGGGAGAATTGCCTGTTCCTATTCAGGATTTTTGGAGAGTTTTTTCTGAGAAGGAATCGCAGGTTTTGCCTCCCCATAGAGACTATGATTGTTCTATTGAATTTGTCCCTGGAACGACTCTTCCTAAAAGTCGTTTATTTAACCTTACTATTCCTGAGAGGAAGGCTTTGGAGGAATACATACAGACAAGTTTGGCCGCCGGTCACATTAGGCCTTCTAAGTCTCCTGTGGCGGTTGGATTTTTTTTGTAAAAAAAAAGGACGGCGGTTTACGTCCTTGTCTGGATTTTCGTGAGATTAACAAAATTACTGTACGCAATCCTTACCCACTGCCATTGATTCCTGATCTGTTTAACCAGTTAATGGGGGCCAAGTGGTTCTCTAAAATTGACCTTAAGGGGGCATACAATCTGTTGCGCATGAAGGAGGGTGACGAATGGAAGACTGCTTTTAACACTCCTGTGAGTCATTTTGAGAATCTGGTTATGCCTTTTGGTCTTACTAATGCTCCTGCATTTTTTCAGAATCTTATTAATGACATCCTTAGACCTTTGATCGGCAAAAATGTGGTTGTGTATTTGGATGACATTTTGATTTATTCGCCGGATCTGGAGTCTCATTGGCGGAGCGTACGTGAGGTATTACAGTTATTAATGGACAATTCGCTTTTTGCTAAGCTGGAGAAATGTGAGTTCGCTGTACAGAGAATTAGTTTTTTGGGCTACATTATCTCCAGCGAAGGTTTTGAGATGGACCCGGTTAAAGTTCAAGCTGTACAGGAATGACCTAGGCCTATTGGTTTGAAATCGATACAGAGGTTTTTAGGTTTCGCCAATTATTACAGAAAATTCATAAAAAAATTTTCTAGTATTGTCAAACCTCTGACCGATCTCACCAGGAAAGGTGCTGATGCGGTTCAGTGGTCTTCTGAGGCCATTGAAGCTTTTGTGTATCTCAAGGAGAGGTTCACCTCTGCTCCCATCCTTATGCAGCCTGATGTGACTAAGCCGTTTTTGGTTGAGGTTGATGCTTCCTCTGTGGGGGTTGGCGCAGTATTGTCTCAGGATAACGGG
The DNA here is from genome assembly GCF_046119375.1 of Phyllobates terribilis. Lineage (NCBI taxonomy): Eukaryota > Metazoa > Chordata > Amphibia > Anura > Dendrobatidae > Phyllobates > Phyllobates terribilis. Next base: position 336,106,085 of record NW_027362771.1, read on the forward strand.
GATGGATTACATCCCTGTGCCTTTTTTTCAAAAATTTTTTCGGAGACTGAACTGAATTACGATATTGGTAATCGGGAATTATTGGCTATTAAACTCGCATTTGAACACTGGCGCCACTTCTTGGAAGGTGCGGAATTTCCCGTTCAGGTTCTTACGGATCATAAAAATCTGATATATCTTGATGCTGCCAAGCGCCTGAATGCCCGTCAGGCTAGGTGGGCACTGTTTTTCTCGCGGTTTAATTTCTCCGTTACTTACATCCCTGGTACTAAGAATGTTAAGGCGGATGCCTTGTCTCGCAGTTTTTCTCCCATAGTCGGTGCTGAGAAAGAGGAGAACATTTTACAAGAAGGTGTTGTGATAGCTGCTTTGGACTCTGTTTTGGAAGATGAGATTCTTAAAGCACAGGAGAATGCCCCATCTAACACTCCTCATGGGAGGTTGTTTGTGCCTGGGACCTTTAGGACAGATTTGTTTGTTGAGTGTCACGAGTCTCGGTTGGCAGGTCATCCCGGAATCTCTGAGACCAAGAGACTGGTGGGTCGCAGTTTTTGGTGGCCTGGATGGCAGAAGGAGGTCATTAAGTGGGTGCGTCAATGTACTATATGTGCTAGATCTAAGTCCTCACATACTCCTGCTGCGGGGTTGCTTTGTCCTTTGGAGGTTCCCAGTGCTCCTTGGACACATTTGGCTATGGACTTTATAACTGACCTTCCCCCCTCTGAGGGTTTTACTGTCATCTGGGTGGTCGTGGACCGTTTTAGCAAGATGTGTCACTTGGTTCCCTTCGTCAAACTGCCCTGCGCTAAAACTCTCGCTAAGGCCTTTGTCAAGGAAATTGTCAGACTTCATGGCGTTCCTACTGACATTGTTTCTGATAGGGGTCCTCAGTTCGTGGCTCGTTTTTGGCGTGCCTTTTGTGACAGGTTGGGAGTTCATTTGTCGTTCTCGTCTGGATATCATCCTGAATCTAATGGCCAGACAGAAAGGAGAAACCAGGATGTTGAGCAGTTCTTGCGTTGTTTTGTGGCAGACAATCAAGAGGGGTGGTCTGAGTTTCTGCCACTTGCTGAATTTGCTCTGAACAATCATACATCTTCTTCTGCTGGTTGTTCGCCTTTTTTTTGTTGTTCTGGGAGACATCCGTCGTTTGGGTCGTTCTCCAAGTTGGGATCTGCCGTGCCTGAGGAGGAGAATTTTTCCGGTGATTTGGAGAGAGTTTGGACGGATGTGCGTGGTAATCTTCAGGAGGCCAACAGAAAATCTAAAGACTACTTTGATAGGAAACGACAAGAGGTTTTGTTCGCTGTTGGTGACATGGTTTGATTGTCCTCTAGGAATCTGCGGTTGAGGATTCCTTCTAAGAAATTGGGTCCCAAGTTTGTAGGGCCCTTTAAGGTGCTTCAGGTTGTCAACCAATCTGCTGTTAGGTTGGAGGTTCCTACCTCCTGGAGAATTAATCCGGTATTTCATGTCTCTCTGTTAAAAAAAGCTGTTGTGTCGGATGGTGACGCCTCTGCCTCTGTTCCTCCGGTGGTGGAGGACGGGGAATATGAAATTTCTCGCATCCTTAACTCTAGACGGTATAGAGGTAGTTTGCAGTATCTTGTGGCCTGGAAAGGTTTCGGACCCGAGGATAACTCTTGGGTGAGGTCAGATGATGTTTCCGCGTCCAGACTTATCAGAGCGTTTCACAGGAGATTTCCTGATAAGCCTGGTCCCAGGGGATCCGGAGGATCCTCTTAGAAGGGGGGGTACTGTTAGAACCTTGCTCTTAGGTTTTTTCCTTTGCTGGTCACATGACCTTGTTGGCCTATTTAATCCTGCTCCGCCCTTCTGGCTTTGCTGGACTTCATTGTATAACTACTTTTTAGCTAGCCTGTGCTCTGTATCTAACTCTGTTAGTTTGCTTGGTCTACGGACCTCTATGTTCTATATATTTTGTTTGTTCGTCTGTCTGCTACTATTTCTGTTAGGAGGTGTCCCATTTTCCTCCCAGTCCTTAGTACTTGTAGGGATTCCTTCCCCACATCTATAGGTCTCCGTACAGACTAGCTTAGGACTTTAGCAGGTCTGATCGCAGGATCAGGTTCCCTGTTACATCGTAGGGATTAAGCTGAGTTCTATCGTAGGGACAGATCTCCTCTCTTTCCTTAGCTCTGGTAGCAGAACATAACAGTGAGAGTACACCGCGCCTCAGGGCCTGTGCGATGGGAGGGTCTGAGAAAACTCTCCCAGAACTTTGACAGTGTTCCCCTGCCTCTGCTGGATTGAAGTTGTGTCTCTCTCGCCTGTACTCCTTGGTTGTCCAACGAAGTGTGCCCTCTGCCGCCAGCGTTTTCAGATGGAAATTTTTTTAATAGTTACGCAACAAGGGCCTTCTGGTACAGCCCCATTTTTGTAGACCTGTCCACCTCGGGAAGAAGAGATATAAAGTTCTCCTTGTAGCATGGGTCTAGAAGTGTAACCAACCAGTAATGACTGTAACCCAAAATTTTGAGAACGCCAGGGTCATGGGAAAGGCATCGTAACATAAACTCAGCCATGCGTGCCAGACTACTAACAGGCAAGACTTCCGTGTCCTAACCAAGAGGATGACTGACCATGCTCTCCTCCTCCTCCTTCTCCTCTCTGTCCTCTGGCCATCCACGCTGAACAGACGGTATGACAGCTGTGCAGGTAGTACCATCTATAGTGCATGAAACTAGCTCCTGTCCTTCCTCCTCCTCCTCCTCCTGTTCCTCATTGTCACCCAATCCATGTTGGGATGAGATGAGGCTTGGCTGTGTGTAATAACCCTGTATGGTTCCTTGCTCCATCTCATCGTGCTCCGCCTGCAATGCATCCTCTTTGATTGTGAGCAGAGAGCGTTTCAGAAGACAGAGAAGCGGGATGGTGATGCTAATTATGGTGTCATCGCCGCTCACCATCTTGATGGAGTCCTCAAAGTTTTGGAGGATGGTACATATGTCTGACATCCTTGTCCACTCCTGAGGTCTTATGTGGCGCCCCTGAGGGTTCGGTCACCACAGAGGTACTGCATCTCTTTAATGAGGTGTGGTATCTCCCTTCGAGGTAAGGATGGTGCAGCTGTCAGGACCACACCTCTACATCCAACACTACACTTCTCCCTCCTGTAGGGGGGCTAATATGCACCAGGGTGCTGCCCCAGCCGGGATAAGAGGAGATGGGGGAACCAAAGATAGGCGGAACCTAGTAGTGGATGAGGGAGGAGGACACACTTAGAAGTAACACGTACTAAATTTATATAAAATAGCCAGCCATCTTAAGTTCAAGGTCTTTGATTGTGATCTTCATCACTGAACGTGGCTTTCTGTGTGAACCTGCAGTTGATGGGGACACGGTCCTCGTTCTCTGGCCTTGAGTCGAGGAGCGGGCAGGAGTTAACGGTTGTCTCTATCCGGTCAAGGTCCCTACTTAAGAAGGCCAGGAGGGGAGCAGAGGAGTCAAGCTCCGCAGGCAAAAGGATCCCAGGGGGAAGTGGACGGAGCGGCATACGCCACCTACTACCTTCATTCTGGCTTGGTCAGAGGGACTCCTGCTGCAAAAGGGGTACCGGCCCCCGATACCTGACTCTGTTACTCCAAGTCTCAGTCAGGAAAGCCAGGAAGGCTCAGAGGAATCCCACCGGGTAACGGACGGAGCGGAGTCGCCACCCGTACCCTTGTTCTGTGCATAGTCCAGAGGGAGAACCGGCCTTTCTACACACGCGGACAGGAGAGGACTAGTTTCAAGTCTAGGAACACTCTGGTACGGGGTCCTGACCAAAGCACCTGAACTGCCCGGAGGTTGCCGGACTCCCGGACCTGGTGGCCGCAGAGCGCCGTGAGGAGCAGGGAGAAGCCTTGCCGCTGCTTACCATACCTTGAGTAAAGACCTGGAAGACTATCCCTATGGCCTCCGGACTCTTATTATTGCACTGCACCGCACAGCACCAGAACTTCCTCACAAGTACCCCCTCCATCCGCGTCTGTGCCCTGAGGCTCAGCTCCACCTGTGGGGAGTTATACCATCGCCTGCTGCCACTACATTCCGCCTCAGAGGACTGCTTCAGCGCTGGTGGCCATCACCAGACACCACAGGTGGCGTAGTCGATAATACCACTCAACCCTGAAAGCCCATTACATATTTTTAATGTGACCGCCCTGGGCATGGAACGGGTCTAGGCCACGACTGCATCCCCTCAACATCTGACCCGGCTCCGAGTAACCCCACTTCCCAGGGTGAGGGCTGCGAGGCGTCACACTTATGTGTGGAGTCTGAACTGAATACCGACAGCCTTGTTACATAGTTACATAGTTTATAAGGCCGAAAAAAGACAAGCGTCCATCGAGTTCAGCCTATTTCTTGTGCACTGCAGCTATTCCGCAGCGTTGATCCAGGGGAAGGCAAAAAAAACCCATGCGGTATAGGCCAATTTACATCATTGAGGAAAAATTCACTTCCCGACTCCAATCTGGCAGTCAGATTAAATCCCTGGATTAATTAACTATCACTAAGCATAAGATGTAATTTTATTGATCTCAAGAAGGCGTCCAGGCCTCTCTTGAACTCATTAAGTGAGTTGGACATCACCACTTCCTCTCCCAGAGAGTTCCAGAGTCTCACGGCTCTGACCGTAAAGAATCCCCTTCTATGCTGGTGCAAGAACCTCCTTTCCTCCAGACGCATAGTGTGCCCCCTCGTCTTTGTCACCATCCTTGGTATAAACAGGTCATGGGAGAGATCTCTGTACTGCCCCCTGATGTATTTATACATGTTTATGAGGTCTCCCCTAAGCCTTCTCTTTTCCAACGTAAATAGGCCTAATTTTGACAACCTCTCTGGGTATTCTAGTCCCTCCATTCCCTTTATTACCTTAGTCACCCTCCTTTGTACCCTCTCTACCTCCAATATGTCTTTCCTGAGCACCGGAGCCCAGAACTGTGCACAATATTCTAAGTGCGGCCTTACCAGCGCTTTATACAGAGGAAGAACAATGTTCTCATCATATGCCCCTATTCCTCTTCTGATGCATGCCATGACTCTATTTGCCTTCGCAGCTGCTGCCTGACACTGGGCACTCCAATTTAATTTGCTATTAACCAAGACGCCCATGTCCTTCTCCATGTCAGATTTCCCCAACGGTTTCCCATTTAATATGTATGGATGACTGCTGTTTTTCTTTCCCATGTGCATGACCTTACATTTATCGGCATTGAACCCCATTTGCCAGTTTTTGGCCCAACTCTCCAATTTATCTGAATCCTCCTGTAGCTGTGCCCTATCCTCATCTGTATTAACTACTTTACAAAGTTTTGTATCAGCGAGATGTACCGTCCCTGCCCACAAGCACTTGTCCACGTCTCCGTGGTTAGGCGGACTTTCCCGGAAACTGCGTTGTTGAGGGCACGGCTAATGCTTTGGGACACGTGCTTGTGTAATGCGGGGATGGCACACCGGGAGAAATAGTGGCGGTTGGGGACCGAGTACCGAGGGTCGGCCGCAGCCATCAGGTTGCGGAATGCTTCTGTCTCCAAGAGCCTAAAAGGCAACATTTCGAGCGCAAGCAGTCGTGAAATGTGAGAATTTAGTAGTGTGGCCTGTGGGGCGTTGGTTGCATATTTGCGCTTGCGTTCCAAGGACTGGGGTATGGACAACTGAACGCTGCGCTGGGACAAGGACATGGATGTGCTTCCTGATGCTGCTACTTGAGAGTGTGCAACGACAGGTGCAGGGCAGGAGGCATCTTCGCATGCACCATGGACAGGGGATTGGCTTGCATGCACAACAGCGGAAGAAGTAATGGTGCCACCTGCTGACACTGTTCCTGGACCCTGGGGTTCGGCCCACAAAGTCGGGTGCTTTGCTGCCATGTGCCTGATCATGCTGGTGGTGGTCAGGTTGGTCATTTTGCCACCCCTGCTGATGCTGGCCTGGCAGGTGGTGCAAATGGCCTTTTTGGAGTTATCGACAGAGTCTGTCAAAAACAACCAGACTCGGGAAGACCTAACAGTTGTACTGGCAACTTCCTTCGTGTTGGTGTTACGGGGATCGGTTGCCTGCCTTCTGTCTGCGGCCACCACACTGCTTCTTCCTGCCTGTTGGGGTGCTCTGCCTCCCACCCCCTGTGTGCTGTTGTCCACGCTCTGCATGTCCTCCTGCCAGGTTGGGTCAGTTACTATATCATCCACCACCTCGTCTTCCACTTCCGCACCCTGGTCCTCCTCCTGACTTTCTGGCAATTGTGTCTCATCATCGTCCACCTCTTGTGACACTTTCCCACCGTCGCTTTCGTATGACCGTGGCTGCTCAAATATTTGGGCATCGCTACACGCGATCTCCTCTGGCCCGGCTTCAAGTGGACCGGGCGAGAGGCCCGAATCTATAAATGGAAAAGTGAACAGCTCTTCAGAGTGTCCAAGTGTGGGATCAGTTGTCTCTGGGTACTTGGCATGGTGGGAGGAAGGAGGATCAGGGTGAGGAATATGCGGTCCAGACTCACGGCTACTGAGACTTGACTGTGTGGAAGACAGGGTGGTGGTGGCTAAGTGACTGGAAGAATTTTCCGCTATCCAGCCAACAACCTTTTGACACTGTTCTGGGTTCAATAGTGGTGTGCTGCAGTCCCTTAGAAATTGGGACAGGAAGGTCAGGCGAGAAGATGTAGGTGTTTGTTGTGGCACAATTTCAGCTTGCCCACAGCCTTGTCCTCGGCCTCTGCATGCACCATTACCATCACGTCCAGTTCCTTGTCCCTTGCCACGTGCCTTGCCCATTTTAAATGGATGACAGTATCTTCCACGCTCACTACAAATGACTGAGCGAACTTATATGTGATCCGTGTGACGGAGAAAACAGAGTTTTAAATACCTGGCCTGTAGGTAAGTAGTTTGAACAGCAAACTGCTGTGAGTTGCTTCACTGACACACTAAAGGAAATTTTTAATGGAGGCCAGAAATGGCAGTATTTTCTGACAATGTATATGTGATCCGTGTGACGGAGAAAACAGAGTTTTAAATACCTGGCCTGTAGGTAAGTAGTTCGAACAGCAAACTGCTGTGAATTGCTTCACTGATACACTAAAGGAAATTTTTAATGGAGGCCAGAAATGGCAGTATTTTCTGACAACGTATATGTGATCCGTGTGATGGAGAAAACAGAGTTTTAAATACATGGCCTGTAGGTAAGTAGTTTGAACAGCAAACTGCTGTGAATTGCTTCACTGATACACTGAAAGAAATTTTTAATGGAGGCCAGAAATGGCAGTATTTTCTGACAACGTATATGTGATCTGTGTGATGGAGAAAACACAGTTTTAAATACCTGGCCTGTAGGTAACTAGTTTGAACAGCAAACTGCTGTGAATTGCTTCACTGACACACTAAAGGAAATTTTTAATGGAGGCCAGAAATGGCAGTATTTTCTGACAACGTGTATGTGATCCGTGTGATGGAGAAAAGAGAGTTTTAAATACCTGGCCTGTAGGTAAGTAGTTTGAACAGCAAACTGCTGTGAATTGCTTCACTGACACACTAAAGCAAATTTTTAATGGAGGCCAGAAATGGCAGTATTTTCTGACAACGTATATGTGATCCGTGTGACAGAGAAAACACAGTTTTAAATAGCTGGATTTCTAGCGCTGCAATATGGAAAGGACCTGGCGGTATTCTGCAGTGCCAGCAAATAAATGGTGCAGAAAAACGGTGTTCTCTGGATTGCTTTTTCAGCAAATAATGAGGATTAAGATCCAAAGAAAAGTATTCCTAGCCCCTGAGACCTGGGCCTTTGTATAGAAATATCTAACAGCAGCAGAAGGGTTAATTGGAATGGAGCCTCTTGTGCTATATGCACTGCAGTCTGCTATATACCCTTCCTGCCTGCCTATATACACCCTGCCTGCCTGATATCTCTGCAGATGGATTAGTTAGTCCTCAAAAGAACTGTTTGTTAAGATGGATATGTGTAATGTACGGTTTTTCTCCCTACACTACCTAATACACAAGCAAATCTCTCCCTGACGCAGCAGCAGCTCTCCCTACACTGTCTAATTCCGTAGTGACTGTGACGAACATGGCGGCGCCAGGTCTGATATAGACCCGATGACGCTATGCGGCCAGCCAATCACTGTAATGCCACAACCAACATGGCTATGGCATTACAGTGAGTGGCAGGCAATCCCTGCATGTTCATTGGCTCTGTAAAGAGCGCTAAACATGCAGGGAGGAGTCCCGAGCTCCCGCCAAGCAACCCGGAAATACTCGGCGAATGCCGAGCATCTCGAGCAGTAAGATGCTCGGGCGAGTACTGAGCAGTGGCGAGCACGCTCGCTCATCACTAACCAGCATCTTATGCTGAATAAAATGTTAATTTGTTTTCATAATGGTTGAAGCTTTCATTTTCAAAGAGTTTATTGTATTTATTTATTTTACTCAATTATACAGTGCCATTAATTCCACAGTGCTTTACATACATTATCGGCACTGTCCCCATTTGGGCTCACAATCTAGATTCCCTATCAGTATGATGTCTTTGGAGAGTAGGAGGAAACCAGAAGAAACCCTTCAAACACAGGGAGAACATACAAGCTCCTTGCAGATGTTGTCCTTGGTTGGATTTGAACCCAGGATCCCAGCGCTGCAAAGTTGCAGTGCTAACCATTGAGCCACTGTGCAGCCTGGGGCTTTAATCCCTTCATAGACTTACACTGTATAAACTAATTCTGTCTGGCTGTCAACTGTCACTTGAGGGAGGGAAGCTTATTGCATTCTGTATATTGAAAAGTCCTGTATATTGGCAAGTTACATTTATAATGGACAATAACCTTAACCCTTTGCTGTTGCAGCCAGTTTTGGCCTTTGCGATGGGATGACTTTTTTCTGTATTTCACTCCTGCTAACAACTATATCTATTATATTTCATTGTTGCTGTAGCAATACGAGGGCTTGACTTTTGAGTGACGAGTTGTATATTTTAATGGCATGATTTTGTTGTACATAGCATATATGTAACAATGTTTACTATTTTTTTGAGGGGGGGCTTAGATGGAGGAATAGCAATTTTATATTGTTTTGTTTTTATTTTTTTTATTACATTCATTATGCAGTTTAAACATGTCTACTCCGTTCTGATGGTCAGTAGGATTATGGAGATTCTAAATTTATTTATTTTTTGATATTTTACTATTTTTCTAAAAATTCTGAGCAATAACTTTTTTTTTTAATTGATGGAGCTGTGTGAGGGCTTTTTTGTGGGATTAGTTGATGTTTTCATTGATACCAATACGACTTCTTTTATTACATTTTTTTCAAGATGTTCACTTTTTTAATGGTTTTCATCAAGTGACTTATATAAAATGATTGTTTTATAGTCAAGGTTGTTGAAGATCCACCAGTCATAAGTACTTTTTATTATTTTTAATAAAATAAAGCATTTTAACTGGAACCTGAACATGTGATCATATATACTGCAACACATTAATGCATCAGACAGGGCCCAATAGGTGCAATAAGTGGCAATCTGTGTTATTGTTAGGCTACCCAACTGCTATGATAATTCTTTGACCTTCCACCTCCCCCTCACTGGGGTCAACAAGGTGACAGAAGGAGCCCTCTACCCCCTTCTCCACACCAGTTCCTTAAATGTCTATAACCATTGAAAGAATCATCTAATGCAGTGATGGCGAACTTTTTAGAGACCGAGTGCCCAAACTGCAACCCAAAACCCACTTATTAATCGCATAGTGTCAACATGGCAATTTAACCAGAATACTGAAATTTTCATTTAGAAAAAGCAACACATACAGAGAGCAGGTGGGGGTATCAGAGCAGGCAAAGGCAACAAAGAGCAGGCAGGGGCAACAAAGTGCAGCCACAGAGAGGAGCAGGGGTATGAGACTGCAGATATAAAGAATATGCTCACCCCCATCCTGGTATATGCCCACCCCATCCTTGCATATATGTTGCCCTCAATCCTTGTATATATGTTGCCCCCAATCCTTGTATATGCCCTTCATTCTTGTATATGCTCCCCAAATAGTGGTATATGCTCCCTCCATCCATGTATATGTTCCCCCAATCCATGTATATGCCTCCCCAGTCCCTGTATATGACACCCCCATCCATGTATATGTTCTCCCAATCCGTGTATATGCCTCCCCAATCCATGTATATGTCCCCCCATCCTGGAATATGCCCTCAATCCATGTATATGTTCCCCAAATCCAAGATTATGCCCCCATCCTTGTATATGCTCCCCCAATCCTGGTATATCCCCCCATCCTTGTATATGCTCTACATCCTGGTATATGCCCCCCAAACCTGGTATATTCCCCATCACTGTATATGCGCCCCATCCTGGTATATCCCCCATCATTGTATATGCCCCCCATCATTGTATATCCGCCCCCATCCTGCCGGCACAGCTGTACATCGCATAGGAGAAGAAAAACATAATAAACACCCCTACTCACCTTCCTTCCTCTCTTGCGTTGTCTACTGAAGCCGGCAGCTGACTTCAGTGTCCAAGCGACAGGGGCACATGATGTCACTGCCATGCGCCCAGTCGCGTGTACGCTGACTTCAGCTGCTGGCCTCTGATTGGCCAGCAGCTTGTATTGCGGCGCACGGGCCTGCCAAGTTCATGCGCTGCAATACACTTAAGCTAGATGTGCGTCCGAGAAGGCACATCTAGCTCCTCACCCGCCGGGCTAGGTCCTGGAGTGCTATTGCTGAGGCAATGGCGCGCATGCCCTTAGGGAGGGCTCTGCGTGCCCCCACTGGCACGAGTGCCATAGGATCGCCAGCACTGATCTAAGGGGTAGAAGGCCAAAATCACTGTTACCTATAATCTCAGAAACTGTGGCCGGGTGTCAGCTGTATGTTACAGATGACATCTGTTGTAAATTACATAGGTCCAGCTTTTGAGCCTGCTACGTGGGATTCCTATAAATAATCTGCAATCCTGGAGAATGGGTAAATCCTATTGTAGGAAGATCCATTTTTTGGCAATGGACACTTTAGGACTTTCACTGAATTATTGCTGTAGAAGACACAAAATGTATTAATAGAATTCAAAACTATATTTATATATTAATTAAGGGCATTTGGTTTTTACCAAGACATTGTGAAGTGTAGAAAATACATTTTTTTGTGATGTACAGTGGAATGATTTGAATGGGTTTGAAGTATTGTTGCCAGTGATGACAAGCTAAACATGTGGTCATATCAGTTTATTTCCAATCCATAGTCTAAAGCTGTCTATGAAAGTTGAATACATTTCAAAGCATCCTGGAAATTTCCACAATCTAATGTGTAGGAAGGCCTCCCTTTATTCTCCCAGCAGTCAATTTAGAAGGAGATGCATTGTTGGATGCTTCCAGAGATAAGCATCTGTCAGAAGTATATATCATCGTATAAACATGCACATTTGGTTGCTTTGCGCTGGAGCCCAATACAAGTGTGAGCAGCACACATGAAGGGTGCTGGGACATGTGGGAGAAGATGAGCGATAGGCTGATAAGGTCACTCTGCGGCAGACTGCTCATTGGAAATAGATCCAGTGCTTGCAAACAAGCATACATTGTAGCATAGCAAGTCATGGAATGTACAGATTTTTTTTTTTGCGGAGTTGGGTAAGACTCATTTTTATCTATATTATTTTTTATTTTCTTATATTTGTTTTTTTTTTCTAATTAGCAGTAATTGAAAAATAATATTATAAAATTATTTCATTGTAAGCAGGATGATATATCCATCTCCCTTAATCAGAAACAATTGCCATTCTAACTACTGGCTACTTTCTTTTTTTTTGGCTACTAGTGCAAGATTTCCAACATTATAGTATATCCTAGAAATGTATTTAAAGCCCCATACTTATCATCATTAAGTCTATGCTGCTAAATAAAATGGGTTCACAAAGAAGGAAATCTGCTCCCATGATCTTCATCCAAAACAAAACATTGTAATGATAGTCATTACTGACATCAGAGGTAAATATATTGTGGAAAATCTAAATTTGTATATGCTCCTTTACTAATTTAACAGATAAAAATGAAGGTTAGACTGTGGCAGCTTTACTATCAGAATCACTTTCGAGGAACTACAAATCACAAATAAAAATACTTAAAGGATTATTTTCAAAACAGCAAGTTATTCCTCATATGTAGTATAGGGGATAACTTGCTGATAGCTAGGTGTCCGACTGCTGCAATACCAATAATCCCAAATTTAGGACACTAAATCCCTGTCTTGAATAGAGTGGAGTTTTGCATGCTTTGCATCTAATCCATTCAATGGGACTGTTGGAAAAAGCCAAGTACAGCAATTGGATATTTATGGCAGTCCCATTGTCGGTCAATCGAGTAGAGGCCAAGCACGTATACTTCCACTCCATTCAAGACAGAGATGCAGAGCCCCGTTCTCGGGATTGCCGGATGTCCCAGTGGTTGGATCCCAAGCAATCAGCAAGTTATCCCCTATTCACAGAGGATAATCCTTTAAAGTATCAAAACACCACCTGACAACTTCTCATTATACTCACCTGCATGCGGTTCAAAGAAACCCAGCAATTATCAGGAAATTCCTGCAACATGGGTACCAAAAACTGCAAGCAGCCATCCCAGTGGCAAAGAAGTAACATCATGCCAATTAAATTTACAATGCGAACCACAGCACTTGCCAGGTCATAAGTCATGTGGAAGATCTAAAGAGTAAGATATAAGAGTTAGAAAAATGGATAATAAGATAATTGTAAGCATTGTGATGGAAGTGGAAACAACAATCGTCATATACATAAATTAAAGAGGATTCAAGGGCTGATGTATTCAATTAATACTGAAAAAAAAGCCATGGAAACAATGAAAATCGTAACTCTAGATCCAGTCACCAAGAAAGACAGTGTTTTAACAGTACAATTTTGTATTTCTTAAAAAAAATAAAAACCTATGACATCAAAGTATTATTTTAGGATAAATTCCCCAAAGCCAATATTGTAGGAAAACGAAATTGAAAAAATATAGAAATACTTGAACTTACTTCCTCCCACTGGTGAATATAACGGATAAGCCTGGAAAGTCTCAGGAGTCGAAGCAAGCTGAGCACTTTCGTGAAGCGTACAATTCGTAAGGCTCTGGCAGTCTTATAAACCTCTGAGTCAATTCGTGTTTCAACAATAAGAAAAATGTAGTCCACAGGAATGGAGGATACAAAGTCCACGAGAAACCAACTTTTTAGATAGCGAATCTTGATACGCTGTGGTTCTAGGATAATTTCTGTATTGTCCTCTACTACAATCCCTGTGCGAAAGTTCAACACCAGATCCACAAGGAAGAAAGTGTCCGAGACAACATTAAACACAATCCAAGCTGGTGTGTTCTCCTCTTTAAAGAAAGTGATACCAACTGGAATGATAATTAGATTCCCCACCATCAACAGTAACATTGTTAGGTCCCAGTAAAACCTGTAAAGAAAAGAACATAGTATTATACATTGGTAAGATCAAGTATTGTAATGACAAATTAAAATATGTGTGCATGTCATCCAATTTATAACCACGTTTCCTTGTTCATTCTCATGGGAGCTGTGGTAGACACAGAGGATCATCCTTTGTATTCCTTTCCAGTGTGTCCTTCACTTTCAAGACAAAAACATAATAGAAGGACAAACTGGTTTAAAAGGGTGAGAACAACAAATCATTAGTTACTGAAGAAAAGTGAAATCAGAGCATCAGGAGTTATAGCGAGGTCAATAGTTATATAATTCTCTTTATGCTTTTATAATACTGAGATCTTTTAATATGAATATGTAGGGTTTTGATACATACAAGGATTGCATATTTAGACAGTAGCAGGAATGTTATAATGACTTTCAAGGTCCACCCCCACTAAGGCTCTTTCGATTAGCATATATGCACCAATCACTTAATGGCTATCTTTTTCTTACTAATGATTTAGCATTATGTACCTTTTTATTTTTGATATAAGAGATATTATCTCTTCCTGTAGTGTCAGAGCTGCAGGAGGCAAGAGAGAGCACCAGGCTTAACAAATCATGAGGCAGGAGGTGTGTCTCAGACTACATCACACTCCCTGTAGGAATTGTTTGAAAGCTGTACTTTCAAAAATAACTTAATTGAACTGAGCCAAATAGTAGGCGAGGAGCAGCCACTGAGGAAAATTAACTGCTAAAGACCATCAACTATTGATACAATAAAAAATATAATTTTATTAATACATCATGCTAAAAATTATTTAAAATACATACAGAGGGGAAAAGACAGAGAGTAAGTAAAATAAAATTACAATGTTAATTTCCCTAAGCGAAATTATAGATCTGGATAGAGATATAGCAACCACGTCAATAAATATACAGTACATATGAAAAAAATTAGATCCAAGTGGATTTGTATTTTATAAATATGAAAGAACCTCAGCAAATATTAAAAACGGACATACCATAAGCAGAGAATAACACAAAATAGATACACCCCAGTACTCCCAAAAAACTTTTGGAGTCCTGGGGTATTTCTACTTTGTGTTATTCTCTGCTTATGGTTTGTCTATTTTTTATATTTGCTGAGGTTCTTTCATATTTATTGCATAAAAATCCACTTGGATCACCCTTTTTTTCATATGTATATTTATTGACTTGGTTGCTATATCTCTATACAGATGTATAATTTTGCTTAGAGAAATTGACATTGTCATTTTATTATACCCACTCTTGTACGTTTCACTGTGAAATTCCCATTTGTGTATGGTCTTTTCCCCTCTGTATGTATTTTAAATAATTTTTTCATGATGAAGTAATAAAATTATATTTTTTATTGAATAACATTTCTTAAATTGTATTTATTTACGCTTATTAGTAGGACGTTGTAGTTATACACTGAGTATAATGTAATGATTAGTTACAATAGTTTCTTTTGGTGGTGCATTTAACTATTGATACAAACTTACATATCATTTTTCAGCTCACAATGCCACTCCCTTACACCTACAGAACTTGTGCAGCCCCACAAAAGGACACTGCCACCGCCATGTTTCACTGTAGGCAACATGCATTTAGAAAAATGAATTTAGAAAAATGCATGGTGCCTACAGTGAAACATGGTGGTGGCAGCTTTCTTATGTGGAGCTACACGAGTTCTGAGGGTGTTGGGAAGCTACATTTCATTGATGGTCTCATGAATTTACAGATGTACAGTACTGCTTTATATTGAAAGAAAAGTTGCTACCATTACTCAATGCCCTTGGTAGATGTGCACTTTTCCATCATGACAATAATCCAAAACACACATCTGTTGTATTTTTAAAGAAGAACAGGGTGAAAGTGAATCAATGGCCAAATATATCTGCTGATCTGAACCCAACCAAAAAATGTATGAGGAATTCTGAAGGGACAAGTTGAGCATCACTCTACATCCAGTATTGGGGCCCTAAAAGAGATAATTTCTGAAGAATGGAAAAAAGATAGATGTTTCAATATGTTGCCAACATATTCTTTCTGTAACGGGTCTGGGAGGTGGAACCTCTGAGCTACTATACAAAGGGGCAGTCCTTGTAAGGAAGCGGGTGGCTCCCAGGGAAAGCGGGCAGGCAGTCACGTCAAGTGACAGGGATAGTCTCTGGGTAGAAGGGCAGGAGGTCACGGCGAGTGACGGGGACAGTCTCTTGACAGGCGGGTGGTCACGGCAAGTGACAGCAGGATAAGAGTCTCTAGACAGGCGGGTGGTCACGGCAAGTGACAGCAGGGTAAGAGTCTCTCGACAGGCAGGTGGTCACGGCAAGTGACAGCAGGATAAGAGTCTCTGGACAGGCAGGTGGTCACGGCAAGTGACAGCAGGGTAAGAGTCTCTGGACACGCAGGTGGTCACAGCAAGTGACGGCTAAGCCTCCAGGTAGGCTAGCAGGCGGGTAGCATGTGAGCGCTCCCAGGTGAGCGGGTAAGAGTCTCTGGACATGCTGGCAGGCAGGCAGGTATCTGGCAGGTGCTTCCTGGTCCGGTTTGGAGAAGAAGCCGCAGGTTACCATTCTTCCGGAAGACGACTTTTGGGTGAGTACCGCTCCGGCTCCGGAGGAGGAAGCGTCTACTTCTAGAAAGAATTGTTTGTTGCCGTCCGGACGATGCAGCACAGGGGCGGAGGAGAAAGCTTGTTTCAAGGAAAGGAAGGCCTCCTCTGCTTCGGGCGGCCATTCTTTGGGATTAGCGCCCTTACGGGTGAGCGCAGAGATAGGGGCAGTCCGGGAAGAGAAGTGCGGAATGAAGAGGCGGTAATAGTTGGCGAAGCCCAGGAACCGCTGAATAGCCTTCAACCCCTGCAGGTCGGGGCCACTTCTGGATGGCAGACAGTTTCTCAGGATCCATTCGTAGGCCGGTCTAAGAGATTATGTAGCCCAGAAACGGAAGCGAGGTCTGCTCAAAGAGGCACTTCTCATATTTTGCGTAGAGGTGGTTCTGCCTGAGCCTGAGCAGGACCTGACGAACGTCCCTCCGGTGTGTGGGAAGATCCGGAGAGAAGACCAAGATGTCGTCCAGGTACACCACCATGCAGGAGTAGAGAAGGTCACGGAAGATGTCATTGACCAACTCTTGAAAGACGGCGGGAGCATTACAGAGACCGAAGGGCATTACGAGGTATTCATAGTGGCCGTCCCTGGTGTTGAATGCCGTCTTCCATTCATCTCCCTGACGGATACGGACCAGGTTATACGCCCCACGGAGATCCAGCTTGGTGAAGATTCTAGCACCCCTCAGACGGTCAAATAATTCAGGAATGAGCAGAAGGGGGTATTTATTTTTCACCGTGATCTGGTTAAGGCCTCTATAGTCTATACAGGGACGGAGTGAGCCGTCTTTATTTTTGATGAAGAAGAAGCCTGCTCCCGCCGAGGAGGTAGATTTCCGGATAAATCCCCGGGCCAGATTCTCCTCGATATATTCAGACATGGACCGGGTTTCAGCAGCGGGCAAAGGGTAAATACGCCCACGGGGAGGAGTAGCGCCGGGTATCAGGTCGATTGGGCAATCGTATGGTCTATGAGGGGGTAATGTCTCTGCTTCTCTTTTGTTAAAGACGTCCGCATAAGACCAATAGGGAACCGGTAGGCCGGGTAGATTGGCTGGGGTAGGAGAAGGACGGGCAGGACGAACGGGAACTAAACAAGTCTTATGGCAATCCTGCCCCCAGCGAAGGACTTCTCCGGTCTGCCAATCAAGCACGGGTGCATGTCTCTGGAGCCAAGGTAGGCCTAGCAAGAGGGCGTGAGAGAGTCCAGGTAGAACATGGAAGAAGATGCTCTCAGAGTGCAGTATTCCCACCTGCAGAGTTATGGATTCGGTGATGAGTTGGATGGGATGCGGTAAGAGACCCCCATCCACGGAGGCGACAGATAAGGGTACAGCCAGAGGTTTGGTGGGAATGCGGTATTTCTCTACCAGGGACTGAGAAATGAGATTTCCGGCAGCTCCAGAATCAAGTTGAGCAAGTTCAAAGCAACGGTTCTCCCCGCAGATGATAGAGACCGACAGCATCAGAGAAGGAGAGGATTTATTCTTGTCTAGGATGACCTCTCTGAGCGATCCTAGACACAGGCGTTTCCCGACCTCTCCGGGCAGGAACGGATCCGGTGCTCCTTACTACCACAGTAGAAACAGCTCCCCTCGGCACGGCGAGACTCTTGACGGGTTTTGACCATCTTGGTTTGGTCGACCTGCATGGGCTCTGGCGAGTGCGCCCGGGGAGTTACAGAGGAAGAGACGGGATTCAGAAAAGTAGGAGCAAGGCGTGGAAACCTCCTCTCATGGGTGACCTCTTTGGTGCGCTCCTGGAACCGGATGTCAATCCGGGTGGCAAGTGTCACTAAGTCATCGAGAGTGGTAGGAATGTCCCGACCGGCAAGTTCATCTTTAATCCGGCCGGACAGGCCCTCCCAGAAGACGGAAACCAGTGCCTCATTATCCCAGGCAAGCTCGGAAGCAAGGGTACGGAACCGTATGGCATATTGGCCCACCGTGAGACTCCCTTGACGGAGGTGTAGCAGAGATGAGGCGGATGAGGTCTTTCGTCCTGGTTCGTCGAAGACTTTCCGGAAGGCCGTGAGAAAGGCTGGCAGGTTGGATACCAGGGGGTCTCCTCTCTCCCATAGAGGATTTAGCCAAGCCAGTGCCTCCCCAGTGAGATGGGACATGATGAAGGCCACCTTGGCTCGGTCAGTGGTGAACTGGTATGCCAAAAGTTCAAAGTGCAGGGTGCACTGGTTAATGAAGCCTCGTGCCAGGCTGGGATCTCCACCAAAACGAGGCGGGGCGGAGAGGCGTGGACCAGGAAGGGATGCCATGGTGTTGATGGGCAGCGGCGCTGCCGGAGTAGTAGTTGTGCGGGTGGAAGCAGCTCCCGATGAGGCGGTCAGTGTGTCCAGGCGGGAGTTAACACTACGCAGGTGGCCCAAGATGGAGTCCTGTTGGGACCGCTGACGGGATAGTTCATGACATAGGTCCGAGAGCGAGGGAGCTTGGGTGCCACCGGGTTCCATGGCCCGAGCAAACTGTAACGGGTCTGGGAGGTGGAACCTCTGAGCTACTATACAAAGGGGCAGTCCTTGTAAGGAAGCGGGTGGCTCCCAGGGAAAGCAGGCAGGCAGTCACGTCAAGTGACAGGGATAGTCTCTGGGTAGAAGGGCAGGAGGTCACGGCGAGTGACGGGGACAGTCTCTTGACAGGCGGGTGGTCACGGCAAGTGACAGCAGGATAAGAGTCTCTAGACAGGCGGGTGGTCACGGCAAGTGACAGCAGGGTAAGAGTCTCTCGACAGGCAGGTGGTCACGGCAAGTGACAGCAGGATAAGAGTCTCTGGACAGGCAGGTGGTCACGGCAAGTGACAGCAGGGTAAGAGTCTCTGGACAGGCAGGTGGTCACAGCAAGTGACAGCTAAGCCTCCAGGTAGGCTAGCAGGCGGGTAGCAGGTGAGCGCTCCCAGGTGAGCGGGTAAGAGTCTCTGGACAGGCAGGCAGGCAGGTATCAGGCAGGTATCTGGCAGGTGCTTCCTGGTCCGCGGGCGGACTGATCCATAGACAGACTGGCAGGTGCTGGTAGGCGGACTGTCGGACCGCAGGATTGCAAGCAGGTAGACAGGTATCAGGCAGGTATCAGGCAGGTATCTGGCATGAGCTTCCTGGTCCGCAGGCGGACTGATCCATAGACAGACTGGCAGATGCTGGTAGGCAGACTGTCGGACCGCAGGATTACAAGCAGGTAGACAGCACTGGAAAATAAGCTGGCAACGGGACCTGAGGGCTGAAGCAGAGTTGAAAGGCTTTGCAACAACATTGCTCGGGCACCTCCATTTTGGAGGAGGTGCCTTATATATGGTGAGATCCTCCGGCCATTGGCCGGGGACTCCTTAGCACGGCGCACGCGTCCCCTTTAAGAGAGAGGGAGCGCCCTAAGCACAGTGACCGGGAAGCAGCGTGCGCTGCCAGCAGAGCGGGAGGAGGACGCCGGGCACGGAGCGGAGAGGTGAGGGGAACGGCGTCCCTGCCTAGCAGGAGGCAGGGACGCCGACGCTACACTTTCCATGCCTAGAAGACTTGGTGCTGTCCTTAAAAGTCAAGGAGGTCATACATACAACCCCTGGCAAAAATTATGGAATCACCGGGCTCGGAGGATGATCATTCAGTTGTTTAATGTTGTTGAAAAAAAAGCAGATCACAGACATGGCACAAAACTAAAGTCATTTCAAATGGCAACTTTAGGGCATTAAGAAACACTAAAAGAAATTAAGATTAAAAATGTGGTACTCAGTAAGGGTAATTTATTTCAGACCAAGCAGAGGGAAAAAATTATGGAATCACTCAATTCTGAGGAAAAAATTATGGAATCATGAAAAACAAACACACAAAAGAACACTCCAATACATCACTAGTATTTTGTTGCACCACCTCTGTCTTTAATAACAGCTTTCAGTCTCAGAGGCATGGATTTAATGAGTGACAAACAGTACTCTTCATCAATCTGGCTCCAACTTTCTCTGATTGCTGTTGCCAGATTAGCTTTGCAGGTTGGAGCCTGGTCATGGACCATTTTCTTCAACTTCCACCAAAGATTTTCAATTGGATTGAGATCCGGACTATTTGCAGGCCATGACATTGACCTTATGTGTCTTCTTTCAAGGAATGTTTTCACAGTTTTTGCTCTATGGCAGGATACATTATCATCTTGAAAAATGATGTCATCATCCCCAAACATCCTTTCAATTGATGGGATAAGAAAACTGTCCAAAATATCAATGTAAACTTGGGCATTTATTGAAGATGTAATGACAGCCATCTACCCAGTGCCTTTACCTGACATGCAGCCCCATATCATCAATGACTGTGGAAATTTGCATGTTCTCTTCATGAAGTCATCTTTATTAATCTCATTGGAACGGCACCAAACAAAAGTTCCAGCATTATCAACTTGCCCAATGCAGATTCACGATTCATCATTGAATATGACTTTCATCCAGTCATCCACAGTCCACGATTGCTTTTCCTTAGCCCATTGTAACCTTGTTTTTTTCTGTGTAGGTGTTAATGATGGCTTATGTTTAGCTTTTCTGTATGTAAATCCCATTTCCTTTAGGCGACTTCTTACAGTTTGGCCACAGACATTGACTCCAGTTTCCTCCCATTCGTTCCTCATTTGTTTTGTTGTGCATTTCCTGTTTTGGAGACATATTGCTTTAAGTTTCCGGTCTTGATGCTTTGATGTCTTCCTTGGTCTACCAGTATGTTTGCCTTTAACAACCTTCCCAAGTTGTTTGTATTTGGTCCAGATTTTAGACACAACTAACTGTGACCAACCAACATCTTTTGCAACATTGCGTGATGATTTAAGAGTTTGATAATCCTCTCCTTTGTTTCAATTGACATCTCTCGTGTTGGAGCCATGATTAATGTCAGTTCACTTGGTGCAACAGCTCTCCAAGGTGTGATCACTCCTTTTTTAATTTAATGCAGGTGTTAGTTTTGGAAATGAAAATTTATAGGGTGATTCCATATTTTTTTCCTCAGAATTGAGTGATTCCATAATTTTTTCCCTCTGCTTGGTCTGAAAAAAATTACCCCTACTGAGTACCACATTTTTAATCTTAATTTCTTTTAGTGTTTCTTAATGCCCTAAAGTTGCCATTTGAAATTACTTTAGTTTTGTGCCATGTCTGTGATCTGCTTTTTTTCAACAACATTAAACAACTGAATGAACATCCTCCGAGACCGGTGATTCCATAATTTTTGCCAGGGGTTGTAATACCACATGTAGTAGTTTTTGATGTGAGGTGTATTCATTTTTGCATCAACTAATGTGAGTAAAATTGAAGGCTTTGTAATGAAAGTTATATTATTATTAACCTTAATTTCATGCTATGGGTTAAATAAATGTTCTATGAAACTCAGTCTTCTCAAAATTTTGGAAATTGTTCTTGTGTTCAGTGAGATATTGATTAAAATCTTACTTTTCAAAGGGGTGTACTCATTTATGCTGATATATATATCTATATATATAATCGTCTTATCCCGTCTGTCTGTCTGTCTGTCTGTCCAGGAAATCCCGCGTCGCTCATTGGTCCGGCAGCGGCCAATCAGCGACGCGGGATTTCAGAAAGAAGATGGCGGCCGTTAGCGGCTCATCTGCGGGACGGAGATGCAGCCGGGAGATGACCGGCGCGAGGCGCTCATCTCCCGGCTGGTAGCAGCAGAAGGACCTCGACCGCCGGCGCCGCTGACCTCCATGCGGCTAGGGTGTGAAGGGAGGACCGGGGAGCGGCGCTGCGGGTCGGGATACTTCTGCTGCGAGCAGCCGCTCATCTCCCGGCTTCTCGCAGTGGAAGTAGCCGCACAGGCAGCGGCGCTGACATCCATGCGGCTAGGGTGTCAAGGGAGGACCGAGGAGCGGCGCTGCGGGTCGGGATACTTCTGCTGCGACCAGTCGCTCATCTCCCGGCTTCTCGCAGCGGAAGTAGCCGCACAGGAAGCGCCGTTCCCCAGTCCTCACTAATACGATTCCGCTCCCCGGTCCTCACCAATACGATTCGCTGATTGGTCGCGCTCTCCGGCCGTGACCAATCAGTGATCTTGGCGCAAAAGTTAAACACCGCTGTGCTGATTGGTCGCGGCCGCTGCCCGCGACCAATCACCGTTTTGGGCGCCACATTTAAATAGCGGCCGCGACCAATCAGCGATCTTGGCGCCACATTTAAACACTGCTGTGCTGATTGGTCGCGGACGCTGCCCGCGACCAATCAGCGATTTTAGCGCTACATTTAAACACTGCTGTGCTGATTGGTCGCGGACGCTGCCCGCGACCAATCAGCGATTTTAGCGCTACATTTAAACACTGCTGTGCTGATTGGTCGCGGACGATGCCCGCGACCAATCAGCGGTCTTGCCGACAAATTTAAACATTGCTGTGCTGATTGGTCGCGGTCGCCGGCCGCAACCAATCAGCATTATTGGCGCCAAATTTAAACAACACTCTGCTGATTGGTCGCGCTCGCCAGCCGACCGCGACCAATCAGCAAAATTTAAACAACGCCCTGCTGATTGGTCGCGGCCGCCGGCCACCCGCGACCAATCAGCGATTTTGGCGCCAAATTTAAACCCCGCTCTGCTAATTGGTCGCGGATGCCGGCCGCGACTAATCAGCAGTATTGGCGCCAAATTTAAACCCCGCTCTGCTGATTGGTCGAGGCCGCGATTTGGGCGCCAAATTTAAACTCACTCTCCAGTACTCAGTAACACGGTTCTCTGATTGGTCGCGCCCAGCCGGCCACGATCAATCAGCGACTGCCGCAGCACGTCCGCGAATTGGCGCCGGATTTTAAACACTAAAGCCACCGTCGGGAAATCAGCGGCGACGCAGCTGAGAGATGAGCGGTGCCAGCCGCTCATCTCCTGGCTGCACGCATCACAAGTACCCCGACCGGCGGCCTCGCTCCCCGGTCCTCCCTTCACACTTGCCGTCGGGAGATCAGCGGCACTAGCCGCTGATCTCCCGACGGTAGCCGGAAGTCAGCGGCGATGCAGCCGGGAGATGACCGGCGCTAGCCCTTCATCTCCTGGCTACTCACACCGAAAGTACCCGCACATCAACGCCACTCCCCGTTCTCAGTAACACCGGTCGCTGATTGGCCGCAGCCGCCGCCCGCGACCAATCAGCGATATGGGCGGCAAATTTAAACGCCGCTCTGCTGATTGGTCGCGGTCATGACCAATCAGCGATTGTGGCGCCAAATATAAACACCGCTCTGCTGATTGGTCGCGGTCGCCGGCCGCGACCAATCAGCATTTTTAGCGTCAAATTTAAACCCCACTCTGCTGATTGCTCGCGGTCGCCGGCTGAGACCAATCAGCAGTATTGGCACCAAATTTAAACACCGCTCTGCTGATTGGTCGCGGTGGCCGGCCGCAACCAATCAGCGATTTTGGTGCCAAATTTAAACACCGCTCTGCTGATTGGTCGCAGTCGCCGGCCGCGACCAATCAGCATTATTGGCGCCAAGTTTAAACCCCGCTCTGCTGATTGGTCGCGACAGCCGGCTGCGACCAATCAGCATTATTGTCGCCAAATTTAAACCCCGCTCTGCTGATTAGTCGCGCTAATTTAAATTTAAATTTAAACCTCGCTCTGCTGAATGCTTCCGGCCGTGACCAATCACCATTATTGGCGCCAAATTGAAACACCGCTCTGCTGATTGGTCGCAGTCGCCGGCCGCGACCAATCAGCATTATTGGCGCCAAGTTTAAACCCCGCTCTGCTGATTGGTCGCGACAGCCGGCTGCGACCAATCAGCATTATTGTCGCCAAATTTAAACCCCGCTCTGCTGATTAGTCGCGCTAATTTAAATTTAAATTTAAACCTCGCTCTGCTGAATGCTTCCGGCCGTGACCAATCACCATTATTGGCGCCAAATTGAAACACCGCTCTGCTGATTGGTCACGTTCGCTGGCCGCGACCAATCAGCATTATTGGCGCCAAATTTAAACCCCGCTCTGCTGATTAGTCGCGACCGCCGGCCGTGACCAATCAGCGATATAGTCGCCAAATTTAAACACGCTCTCCAGTCCTCACTAACACGGTTTGCTGATTGGTCGCGGCCGCCGCCTGCGACCAATCACCGATATTGCCGCCAAATTTAAACACCACTTTGCTGATTGGTCGCGGTTGCCGGCCGCGACCAATCAGCGATTTTGGCGCCAAATTTAAACACCGCTCTGCTGATTGCGCCCGGTCTGCCGCATACATATTCTAGAATACCCGATGCGTTAGAATCGGGCCACCATCTAGTATATATATGTATATATATATATATATATATATATATACATATATACATATATATATATATATATATATATATATGTGTGTATGTATGTGTATATACATATATATGTGTATGTATGTATGTATGTATGTATGTATGCATGTATATATATATATATATATATATATATATATATATATATATATATATATATATATATATATATATATATATATATATATATATATATATATGCAGCACGGTGGCTCTGTGGTTAGAACTGTAGCCCTGCAGTGCTGGGGTCCTGGGCTCAAATACCATCAGGGACAACATCTGCGAGGAGTTTGCATGTTCACCCCGTGTTTTCGTGGGTTTCCTCCGAGTTCTCCGGTTTCCTCCCACACTCCAAAGACATACTGATAGGGAATGTAGTTTGTGAGCCCCAAATAGGGACAGAGCCCATAATGCAGGGGCGGAACTACCGCCCGTGCAGCCCGTTCATTGAACGGGGGCCCCGAGGGAGAGGGGGCCCCTCCAGCCTCCAGCAGGGCCGCCATCAGGGCATGACTGCCCTGACTCCAGTATGGGGCCCAGCCCGTTGGGGGCCCCCCTCTTGTGCGTCTCTCTCCTCATGGGGCCCCCGGCCCCATGCTAAGCGCCGGGTCCGGGACATCTCAGCGCTGCGCTGCGCTGCTGCGGCAGCGCCTTCATGATTCCCCTGACTTCCGGTCATGTGATGGCGCCGTCACATGGCCGGAAGTCAGGAGAACCTGGTGTCAGCGATTTGGACGAGCGCCAGGATTCTGCAGGGATCGCATGGGGGTAAGTATAACAAGTTTTATTTTTTTTTTAAATACAATTAACTAGGAGTGGGGGGAGATGAGAGATGCACATGTGGGGGGGGGGAGATGAGAGATGCACATGTGGGGGGGGAGATGAGAGATGCACATGTGGGGGGGGAGATGAGAGATGCACATGGGGGGGAGATGAGAGATGCACATGTGAGGGGGGGAGATGAGAGATGCACATGTGAGGGGGGAGATGAGAGATGCACATGGGGGGAGATGAGAGATGCACATGGGGGAGATGAGAGATGCACATGTGGGGGGGGAGATGAGAGATGCACATGTGGGGGGGGAGATGAGAGATGCACATGTGGGGGGGGGGGATGAGAAATGCACATGTGGGGGGGAGATGAGAGATGCACATGTGGGGGGGGGATGAGAGATGCACATGTGGGGGGGGGAGATGAGAGATGCACATGTGGGGGGTGAGAGATGCACATGTGGGGGGGTGAGAGATGCACATGTGTGGGGGGGATGAGAGATGCACATGTGTGGGGGGGGATGAGAGATGCACATGTGGGGGAGGGGGATGAGAGATGTGCACATGTGGGGGAGGGGGATGTGAGATGTGTACATGTGGGGGAGGGGGGTGAGAGATGTGCACATGGGGGGGATGAGAGATGTGCACATGGGGGGGTGAGAGATGTGCACATGGGGGGGATGAGAGATGTGCACATGGGGGGATGAGAGATGTGCACATGGGGGGATGAGAGATGTGCACATGGGGGGGATGAGAGATGTGCACATGGGGGGATGAGAGATGTGCACATGGGGGGATGAGAGATGTGCACATGGGGGGATGAGAGATGTGCACATGGGGGGATGAGAGATGTGCACATGGGGGGGATGAGAGAGGTGCACATGTGGGGGAGGGGGATGAGAGATGTGCACATGGGGGGAGATGAGAGCTGCACATGGAGGGGTGAGAGCTGCACATGGATGGGTGAGAGCTGCACATGGGGGGGTTTGAGAGCTGCACATGGGGGGGTTTGAGAGCTGCACATGGGGGGGATGAGAGCTGCACATGGGGGAATTGGGAGAAAATGAGCTGCACATGGGGGAATTGGGAGTAGGGGGATAATGAGCTGCACATAATGAATGTGGGGTGGGGGAGAGTAAATGATGATGGGGTGGGGAGAGCACGGACATGATATAATGAATTGGGGCAGGGGGTGCATGTAAATAATGAATGCGGGGAGCAGGAAGTATAGAGCAGGGGGCGTTGCGGATGCAGGAGTGTAACTGGTAACAAATTGGCGGAAAGAGTAGAGGTTCTAATTAAATATAGTGCCTATTTACAGTTAATGGGGGCACCGTGGTGGATTACAATTTATATTTGGAATGGTAGGTTGTATAATAACTAACCATATATTGATGGTGGATGCACGTCTGTATTCAGCTGCGTAATGTAGAAGTTGGGGAATGTGCTCTAGATAACTGTGTTATTTTATGCAGAGACGAGTCCTGGCTGGAAGACGTGATGGCGGTCTGTGCTGGATGAAGGAGAAAAGCGTAGCTGAAGGACTTCACCTAGAGACGTCACCAGTGAGTCAGTGTATTACATGTACACTTACACTATATACTATGTACCGGGCTCCTGTGTATAATGTCACTGGTGATCACTGTATTACCTGTACACTATATACAGAGCTCCTGTGTATAATGTCACTGGTGATCACTGTATTACCTGTACACTATATACAGAGCTCCTGTGTATAATGTCACTGGTGATCACTGTATTACCTGTACACTGACACTATATACAGAGCTCCTGTGTATAATGTCACTGGTGATCACTAGATTACCTGGACACTTACATTATACATACCATGTATAGAGCTCCCGTGTATAATGACACTTATGGTAATATTAGTAATGTGGTGGTAATATTAGTAATGTGGTGGTAATATGTGGTCTGGTCATGGTGTGGCAGTTTTTCTCCCTTCTGTGTGGCATTATTCGGTCACTATGTTGTGGTAATATGTGGTCTGGTCATGGTGTGGCGGTATTCCCTGTATGTGGTATTATTGGTCATTTTAAAAAAAAATGTATATGACACATTCCCTTAAAGAAACTAAATAAAAATATACAGTTATATGAAAAAGTTTGGGCACCCCTATTAATCTTAAGCTTAATGTTTTATAAAAATTGGTGCTTTTGCAACAGCTATTTCAGTTTGATATATGTAATAACTGTTGGACACAGTAATGTTTCTGCCTTGAAATTAGGTTTATTGTACTAACAGAAAATGTGCAATCTGCATTCAAACAAAATTTGACAGGTGCATAAGTATGGGCACCCTTATCATTTTCTTCTTTTAAATACTCCTACCTACTTTTTACTGACTTACTAAAGCACTTTTTTTGGTTTTGTAACCTCATTGAGCTTTGAACTTCATAGCCGGGTGTATGCAATCACGAGAAAAGCTACTTTAAGTGGCCACTTGCAAGTTGTTTTCCTGTTTGAATCTCCTCTGAAGAGTGGCATCATGGGCTCCTCAAAATAACTGTCAAATGATCTGAAAACAAAGATTATTCAACATAGTTGTTCAGGGGAAGGATACAAAAAGCTGTCTCAGAGATTTAACCTGTCAGTTTCCACTGTGAGGAACATAGTAAGGAAATGGAAGAACACAGGGACAGTTCTTGTTAAGGCCAGAAGTGGCAGGCCAAGAAAAACATCAGAAAGGCAGAGAAGAAGAATGGTGAGATCAGTCAAGGACAATCCTCAGACCACCTCCAGAGAGCTGCAGTATCAACTTGCTGCAGATGGTGTCACTGTGCATCGGTCAACTATACAACGCACTTTGCACAAGGAGAAGCTGTATGGGAGAGTGATGCGAAAGAAGCCGTTTCTGCAAGCACGCCACAAACAGAGTCGGCTGAAGTATGCAAAAGCACATTTGGAGAAGCCAATTTCTTTATGGAAAAAGGTCATGTGGACTGATGAAACCAAGATTGAGTTGTTTGGTCATACAAAAAGGCGTTATGCATGGCGGCAAAAAAACACAGCATTCCAAGAAAAACACTTGCTACCCACAGTAAAATTGGGTGGAGGTTCCATCATGCTTTGGGGCTGTGTGGGCAATGCCGGCACCGGGAATCTTGTTAAAGTTGAGGGACGCATGGATTCCACTCAGTATCAGCAGATTCTTGACAATAATGTTCACGAATCAGTGACAAAGTTGAAGTTACGCAGGGGATGGATCTTTCAACAAGACAATGATCCAAAACACCGCTCCAAATCTACTCAGGCATTCATGCAGAGGAACAATTACAATGTTCTGGAATGGCCATCCCAGTCCCCAGACCTGAATATCATTGAACATCTGTGGGATCATTTGAAGAGGGCTGTCCATGCTCGGCGACCATCAAACTTAACTGAACTGGAATTGTTTTGTAAAGAGGAATGGTCAAAAATACCTTCATCCAGGATCCAGGAATTAAAAGCTACAGGAAGCGACTAGAGGCTGTTATTTTTGCAAAAGGAGGATCTACTAAATATTAATGTCAATTTTCTGGTGAGGTGCCCATACTTATGCACCTGTCAAATTTTGCTTGAATGCAGATTGCACATTTTCTGTTAGTACAATAAACCTCATTTCAAGGCAGAAACATTACTGTGTCCAACAGTTATTACATATATCAAACTGAAATAGCTGTTGCAAAAACACCAATTTTTAAAAAACATTAAGCTTAAGATTAATTGGGGTGCCCAAACTTTTTCATATAACTGTATCTAAAAAGAGTATTGGATATTTTAAGAAAATTTTAATAGGTTAGAGTAGGGCCCGGCCAGAAGAGTCTACCTTATCGTGGTGGCGGATTTAAAAATCTTTTGGCCAAAACAAAAGCTGCTGGCTATGCATGTGGCGCCGTCACATGGCCAAACGTCAATAGAACCTGGTGGCAGCGACGTGGACGAGCGCCAGGATTCTGCAGGGATCGCATGGGGGTAAGTATAACAAGTTTTATTTTTTTTAAATACAATTAATTAACTAGGAGTGGGGGGAATCAGAGATGCACGGGAGGGATGAGAGATGCACAGGGGGATGAGAGATGCACATGGGGGGGTGAGAGATGCACAGGGGGATGAGAGATGCACAGGGGGATGAGAGATGCACAGGGGGATGAGAGATGCACATGGGGGGGATGAGAGATGCACATGGGGGGGATGAGCGATGCACATGGGGGAGATGAGAGATGCACATGGGGGGGATGAGAGATGCACATGGGGGGGATGAGAGATGCACATGGGGGGGATGGGAGATGCACATGGGGGGGATGAGAGATGCATGGGGGGGGTGAGAGATGCACGGGGGGGATGAGAGATTCACAGGGGGTGAGCTGCACATGGGGGGATGAGAGATGCACGAGGGGGGGAGCTGCACATGGGGGGATGAGAGATGCACAGGGGGGGATGAGAGATGCATGGGGGGGTGAGAGATGCACGGGGGGGGATGAGAGATGCACGGGGGGGGTGAGAGATGCACGGGGGGGTGAGCTGCACATGGGGGGGATGAGAGCTGCACATGGGGGGGTGAGAGATGCACATGGGGGGGTTATGTTTACATAACTTTGTTGCCTTATGAAGGGCAGGGGGGGCCCCCCAAAAAATTCTTGCACAGGGGCCCACTACAGTCTGTGTCCGCCCCTGCCATAATGTCTGTAAATTGTCTGAATTGTAAAGCGCTGCAGAGTATGTTGGTGCTATATAAATAAAAAGATTATTATTATTATAAAAGATTCCAATAAAATAAATCATGCTTTTCCGATATGAGGACTGAAGAATATATACAAAGCAGAATCCTGAGTATGTGACATGCTAAGAATTAGTTACCGTATGTATTTGTCTTTTTTTTTAATGAGCCAAAACAGATTTTTTGTCATATAAGAATATAGATCAAGATGTAGCATTCACAATCAGTTCAGATTTACATAAAAAACACAGCTAATAAAGACAGAATGAAAAGGAGATAATCAATTCCCAAGAAATATGGTGACTGATGATGTAAGATAACCTTGCTTTTTTTAATTAAGACATTTTAATTAGGAGTGGAGCTTGAGTGTAGACAGATTTTTGTATGTGTGAATGATGAAATTTGGGACTATTGTTTATGCAGCATGAAAACAGTTTTCTTAGCATGACACAACCTGTCTTTTTAGCACTATACTCAATAGCATTACAGGTCATGTTCTCCATCTGGTTCTTGCTTCTGCAGATAATGTGCTTAGGCATACAAATTTATTTTCCCAACTATTAATGATGTGATAATTTTTGAGGAACACTGTGTATCAATCCAATAAATATCAGAGACTGGTTTACTGAACCATTGGACACAAGGGACATAAATCCACAAGACACATGTATGCACTGGAGCTGCAAAAATGCATTATTCTAGAGTTGTCCTTAGTGTTAATTATTGTCTTTAAAGAGAACCTTTCAATATGATTTTATAATGTAAAGCCATAGCTTTACTGGTGCGGTAAGACAGATTAAATTGGTACCTTTGATAAAGAAAACTGCTTTATTAATTATATGAAGTTTTCTGATAATTACATTTCGGTGCACAGGGGCTGGACTGTGCACTGGGTCTTCTCCTCCTTGTCAGTGATTCCCCGGCCCCTCCACCTGCCTCCGGTCTGTTAGACAGGTCACTGCTGAAGCAGGCATCCAAAGACCAGAGGCAGGCGGAGAGGCCAGGGAATCACAGACAGGGAGGGGAAGACCGAGTGTACAGTCCGGCCTCTGTGCACCGAAATCTAATTAGCAGAATGGTGAGTAAAGAAGAACAACAAGGCAGATTTCTTCACTAAAGGTATCAATATAATCAATATTACAGCGCCATTACAACCATGTCTTTACATTACAATATTGTTCTGACAGGTTCTCTTTAAATAGATCTTAGGCCATATGTTATTGTTCTAAAAGTGGGACCAGAGTTGTTTTATTTGTTACAGGTATTACGATTTTCTTCCTTTATCATCTCATTTGAGAAGCATCAATCCTAATTAGGAAGTACTTGTAGCATCCCGAAATAATCAAACTGTTACTCTACAATGCAAATCTCTATCAGAAAAAAAAGGTGATTGAAGGAAAGAAGGAAGGGAGCATATGTTATTTTCCTTATTAAATTTCAAATAAATAACACTACAAAGCAGGACACTAGACAACAGGACTCATTGGATAGTAAAGTCATGATTAGTCCCTTTGACTTTCTGTTAAGATACGGAACAACTCAGTTGTAGCCTTAAGCCAGGGTGACACAAGCGTTGATTCTCTCATGCGAGAGAATCGAATCGATTATGTAAATGACACTCGGATCAAAGTCTGAAAGTGTTTGAGCTGAGTATCAGTCTATTGTCATCCAATTCTCTCGCATGAGAGAATCGTATCACAGGTGCGGAGAAGACGGAGAACTTAATTTTTCCATTTTCTCCATTTCTCTGCGTCCACGTAAATCAGACTGCAATCGGATGACATCCAAGTGCAGTCCGATGTTTTAAATGAACCTATAGACTTGAATGGGTCAGCAAGCTCTGATTTGCGGAGTCATTTGCAGTTTTTTCTCATGCTGAATTGGCATGAAAAAAAAATAGCAGATCTGCATTGTCCCATAGTATAACAGTGGTCCGAGCGCTATCCAATAAAATATCGGATAGCACTAGTCCAAGTTATAAGCTTGAGTGAGTGAGCCCTCATACTTTCATTGGGTAATGATGTCTTTACAGACTTGTATGAATAAAACGTGCGAGGTTCTGGGATAGTCGGTGTGCTCAAAATTGATCACATGAGAAGTGCTAATCCCATCTTCAGAGGTTAATTAAGTCTTGATAAAAATATTTAAAATACTCTATTAAAAGATAAGGTACCGCATAGCAGCTTGTTGCCTTTCAGCTCAACTCTGTGTTAACATCTGTTTGAAGTTTACCTGTTCTCCCCTATTGGTTTTCTGCAACAACATATTGTAGCTGGCCATAAAGCTGGGAAAAAAAAACGTTGCTAGCATATGTTTCCTAAATACCAATTTCTTGGTACAACCACTGATTATTCTGTTTCTGATTATTCAAGTATCTGACAGTACCCTGTTTTATTCGCATCTGATATTAAAATAGCTAAGAGAAATGATTAAGGGTAAGGCCTTACAGAGCTTCCAGGTTGCGGTAACACCGCTGAGGTTTTGTGATTGTTTAACCAGCAATCATTTGATTTCGCAAGGAAATCAGTTGTTCCCCGCACAATCAAGTAATTGTTTTACAAGTCATTTGAAAACTGCACTATGGCCCCTCTATTTGGCCTAAAGGTCCATTTACACTGGAAGACTATCGTGAATGAGTGCTCCTAGGAATTGACGTTTCACGAAAAATGTGCAGTTTAAACAGGCTAACATTTCCCCTGACAAACAAGTAAAATGCTCGTCTGTGGGGTGAAATGATCCGTTGATTTGTTAATCCAAAAAGGGAAAAACAACAGTAGGCATTAACACTGCTCAAAATCACATTTTTATCTTCTGGACGAGATGGATTGGCATATAGATCTGCAGCATAGACATCATGTTTTGTGGTGTTCAGCCCTATGAAATAGTCAATGAGAAGTAAAAGTCCAGAAGATAAAAAGGGGCACTCGCCATTTGATGTAAAAATGAAAATTTTCCACCTTTTTACTGTATCACTTCACGTCAGAGAACACAGAGGCTAGGCCAACGCACTAAATGTGCCCAAATGTGATATGAAACTGCATAAAAATGGAAAACTTACGATTTTACATCACGTGGTGAGTGCCTCTTATTATCTTCTGCACTTTTGCATCTTTTGGTTTGTATAACAGATCATCTTTCTTAGCAGCATATCATCCTGTGTAAAAAGGACCTGCGGCTGCTGAAAACAATGGCAGCCTATGAGGACTGAACAATCTATTACAGATCATTCAGTGTGCATCTGAAGCATGGTCTGCTACTAAACGACCATTGATTAGCAAGCAAGTAGCTGATAATGGTCAATTAGTGCCATCAGTCGGGGAATACAAGCAGACCTTTACACTAAGGATAAAACATTAATTACACATTACACATGCGTCTGTGAAAGCTATAAAAAAGAGCAAGAAGTACGTACTGCCATGAACATGTCTCCGCCATCATCTGACCTAAATACCATCATAATTTAGAGGGGCACTTGAAGATTGAAAAATACATACATTGTAGCATCCATATGAACTTGAAGAGGGACTTACCAAATGCTCGAAGGTTTTTAAGGTGCCGGGAGTCACTGTGACTTCCACTCCAGTGACCTACGGCGTGCGCAACAATGAGGTTTGGTCCCCACTTCCTCCTGGCATCCTGCTATCTGGGAGAAAGTGGAGACCAAACCTCATTGTTGTGCCTGTGCACTAGAGCAGATCAGTAAAATAGGGCAGGTAGAAAAAAAAAGCGCCTTAAGCTATAGGCGCATTGCGTTTGCACGGGATGTGCATCCCTAGACTGCACGTCACAGGGCCCTGTGACGTGCAGGGGAGGGCAGGGGAGCGGGGGAATATTTAAATTAAGCAGATAGGCGGGCATTTCTTGGCATCACTCAGACGCGAAGCCTAGGAAAAAGGATTTTATAAAAAGCAATTTCACAGCCACAAGAGCGCTAATATGGGACATACAGGTAAGTATAGATTTACATTTCTATAACCTGTATGCCTATAGTAGAGGTCTGATAGGTCCCAGGGGATGGCAGATTCCCTTTAAAGAAGTCAGACATTTTCTCTTGTTCGTGCAACATTCCGACCAGCACTTCTGTCCATACAATGGCTGCTGGGGGAGGAGCATGTGACCATACCTGTCCATCAGTCTCCTCCAATTGTAAAGCACCTCACAGGGGAAAGCTGTTTTTCTATTGGAGGAGGCTGGTGCACAGGTCTGGTCACATTCTTCACCAGCAGCCATGTTATGGACAGAAGTGCTGGTCATTGTGTGCGGAAAGATGCACTTACAAGGGAAAGTAGCCAACTCTTTCTAAGTTGTTTAAAGGGAACCTGTCATGTCAAAAAATATTTGTAACCTGTAGATATGGGGTTAATCTGCAGGTTAATAGCATTCTAAAGCTGTATAGCCACCGCAGTGAAAGCCAGATTGTTGGGAGGAAATTAACTTTATTCCTCCCAGCAGCCACTGGCTGTCAGTCAAAAAGGCTCAGTCAGTATGGCTTTAGTCACCACTCAGTACATAGTGAGCGGCGGCCTGTAAACACATCCTGACACTGACTGACAGCTGGCTCTGCCCTGATGCACTGCTGAGACGGCTGTCAGTCAGTGCAAGGGCCTGGTTACAGCTGCTGCTCACTGTGTGCTGTGCGAAGACTGAAGCCGCGCCAGCCGCGTCTCTATGACTGAAAGCTGGAAGCTGCCAGGAGGAAGAACTCTCGGCAGCCATGATTTCAGTGCAGTGGCTGGACAACTTTAGAATACTATTAACCTTCAGATAAACCTAATTTTTTTCATGACAGGTTCCCTTTAAATGTATTCAAGTAATAGGAGCTGATGTGAAGTAGCTGGGAGCAGCCAGTAAATTGTGTGATGGAGCTGTGGTGTTCCACTCCATGGCATGTTTACATCCGGGAATTTGCTGGAGGTTAAACAGCTGTTTAGTGGGGGATTTGGTTGTCGGACTCAAGCTGATTTCATATTGATTACTTATCTAGAGGATTGGTCAGCAATATTAATGTATTGGGAAACCCCCTGTAAAGTTGTACAGTTGTAACCAGTTTTATTGATGTTTTTGAAATAAAAGAACTGAGTTTGGTGTATGAGACTGGTTTCATTGTATCTAGTTACTATAGACAGACACTGGAATTTTCTTTGTGGGAAGTAAGGCATCATTTAGTTTTCAATTACAATCCGAGCGTCCACTACTGCTCCCAAGAAGGCACAGCTAAAAGTCTATTTTATCAGATGGAATTCTATTTTATAAACCTTATTGAGTAGAATGACCTAGATTTCTGCACACTGTATAAAGATAAAAAGTATATTGTTCCATACACTGAATATGCTATTTAATTTACAAATATGATAAAATACGCATATAGAAAATGTTTAATATCGGATATATGAAATGTTATTTATGATTCATTGGTAGTCTTTGCTTTGAAACAAGCAGAAACACAATGCCAGAATGTTATCTCAATAAAAACCATGAGACATACTGACATATTGCAGAAAAACTCTAGAAATCAGCAAAAATTTTGCTTTTTCAATGCATTCTCTTTAGTTAACATTGACTCTTTAGTGAGCATCTGACTCCGGCGCGATTTTTTTGAAGTAATGTACTACAACGTCAATATAGCAGTGTGCACGCTGGCCATAGGGATAATGGCAACGGCCGACACATGCACACTGCTATGTTGACGATGTAGTAGAATTCTTCAATAAAATGGCACCGGAGACAACGAATGTTCATCCTGTGATATATGGCGCCATTTTGTTTAAGACACTGTGTTTGCGAATAAAATGGTGTTGTAGTACAGTATGCGCTTGCGCTGACTCTGGTGCCACACTGCGCAGGCCCAGCCCATCCGGACTTTGGACAGAAGGAAGCATCCATCATTATATGAAATACTCAATGTTTGCCTACATGGCATTTTGAATTATACATAAGTTCTGCAATTGTAGTCCTCAAGGTCTATATGTGTGTATAGTGGGGAATATAAGTATTTGATACACTGACGATTTTGCAAGTTTTCCCACCTACAAAGAAAGGAGAGGTCTGTAATTTGTATCATAGGTACACTTCAACTGTGAGAGACAGAATCTAAAAATAAAAACCAGAAAATCACATTGTATGATTTTTAAATAATTAATTTGTATTTTATTGCATGAAATAAGTATTTGACGCAATAGAAAAACAGAACTTAATATTTGGTACAGAAACCGTTGTTTGCAATTACAGAGGTCAGATGTGGCCAAGTTTGCACACACTGCAGCAGGAATTTCTCCAGATCTTTCAGGTTTCGGGGCGGTCGCTGAGCAACATTGAGTTTCAGCTCCCTCCAGAGTTTTTCTATTGGGTTCAGGTCTGGAGACTGACTAGGCCACTCCATGACCTCTCCATTCTTTGTAGGTGGGAAAACTTGTAAAATTGGCAGTGTATCAAATACTTATTTTCCCCACTGAACAGTATGTGTTGAAGTTTTAAACTAAAAATATATTCAACAAAGAAACATAAACTATATAGCTTGGCAATGTGCACATCTTCACACTTGCTTTATTCTGCTAAGAGGTCCTGGTCAGTTTTTGTTTCTTTCTAGTAGACTATTGGATGTGGTGACTGCCACCATAATTGGCTGAGCACTCCTTCTGTCAGTCTAAGGGTATGTGCACACAACTTCTTTTCCAGGTGGATTCCACCTGAAAAAGTCCTAAAAAATTGCTACAAAGGTCAAAACAATCTACTGTGCACATGTTCCACCTTTCAGAGCTTCTTTGAACTGCTTTAAGCTTTGAAAACTGTGAAGAAGCTAAAAGATGTAACCTATTCATTCTTTGGGCAAACAGAAGCCGCTCACTATTTATTGTTTAAATTATCACAAAACGATGCCGGCGGCTGCACAAACGACTGAAGTGAAGGCGGGTAAGACGCTTTAGGAAAAAGACCACCAGTGTTTTTCTGAAGTGTTTTAGCCTTGAAATACTGGATCCACTGGTGTCTTAAAGATGTTGTGCGCACATACCCTAAGGCTGTTTTTAATCAGTGCTGGATCCTACCTGCCCTTTAAATTTATAGGCGTTTGGCCCAGGAGAGGTATGTCAGATAAAAAAGATTAGGTACCATCAAAGAAAGGTTCACCTTGCTATGGCTGGTGGGAACATACAAATTGGCCAATCTGTGCACTGAGTACTTCAATTCTACAAGTACAGTCTTTTTGGCAATAATGTTGTTTAAATTTCACATATTTAATGCTTGCATATATCTTGGCATACACAGTGTGCAGCTATATTATTTGGTCTATAAAAATAGGTGCGAAACTTAATTCCTGCTGAAATCATCAATCCAAAATATAAAAAGGATATGAGATTACTTAATTTGCTATATTCTCCTTCGAGCTTGCATTCCAGCCACAAGTTCACAGAGTCTTAATCACATTTGTCATTGTGACTTCCCCTTCGAGCTTACTCACAGCTGTTAGCTCCTATCGAGAAATTCAATTCCTTACAATAACGCTACTGATACCAGGTAAATTGATACATCTTACTATGCAAAAATGACCAGGGTGGAAACGTCAAGCACAGATGTGTGAAAGCTAAGCATGACAATGTGAGAACTACAGCCGTAGCTATCCCATTGGTAACCAATGGGTTAAAGAGCAATACTGAACTACCTCCAGTCGCTGGGGAGGGGAAGCTTTACAAGATAGAGCTGTTGGGGGATGGGAAATATGAAGAAGATTGGGAGCTGTGGATGAGGATTTTCAGAGGGACTTGAAGGTGCGTTGTGTAACAAGAGGTTACAGCTGAATGATATTTATAGATCTATCACACAGCATTGGAGAAAATGTGCAGTAGCGCCAGCTCATTTCACTAGAGATCATGCAGGTAAACACGTCACGTCCCATATTTCAGTTTTCATAGGAATATGAGGAACTTTTGATATCTGTATAACAATACAGGTTGCAAATTAAGGCATCCATTTATATATTTTAGCATATACTATTGTAGAAAAAAAGCTCAGGCATCCCCTTTTCTGGGTAAATTCAGCACTATGGACAGCTCTCCTTCTGCCTTGAGCACGCTTGTGTTCCTGATGTCCTATAACTGTCTGCCCCATTCAGATATACTCTCTCAAAACCTATGGAGCAATTCTACAAGAGTGAACAGGTCTGTTAGGGGATCCAGTCATTTAGAAGAGACCATTGGATATGCAGTCAAAGCAATTCGTATAAGGATGACAAGCGTCACGTCTCATAGTCGTTTCTGCAATGAGCTGTGCATGGCAGAGCCCAGCCGTTACCCTCCCTCTGCATTTCAGCTGCCACAATGATCAGATGAGAAATACTGGTGGCTGCCAAGAATGTGTAGGGCTTGGGTTTGATTTTATGTCAGCATTGTATATTGACCAGCATTGACCAATTAT
Source organism: Phyllobates terribilis (assembly GCF_046119375.1). Classification (NCBI taxonomy): domain Eukaryota; kingdom Metazoa; phylum Chordata; class Amphibia; order Anura; family Dendrobatidae; genus Phyllobates; species Phyllobates terribilis. Next base: position 336,144,339 of record NW_027362771.1, read on the forward strand.
TAGTATTCTTTTCAGTAGAACTTAATAAAAATACATCAATACTATGAATGCATTGTTTGTACAGTTATATCAACCCATCAAGTACTGATAATGGTCATACACCCATTTGTAGCATTTTATATGTTCATCTTTAATTATCGATTTTTCTCATTTAAAATATCTGTATTATTTCACATAGAGAGTAATATAAAAAACTATATGCCCTTATCATACAATTATATATATCGGTATCGCAATGAAGGTAGGGCTTGAATGGATTGCATCAATGTGATTTACTAATATCTTAAGCCGCCTGCACACAAAAAAGACAATTCACAAGGACTTTTATGCCGCATGTGTCTTCTCTATCTTTTCATTCTCAATGCTAAATGAGTCCTGTGTATACAATACAGACAGTGAACGTGACGGATCCCATGATTACCAGTATTCCAGACACTAGACCATGCACAGCCCTATTAGTGACAAATATATAACAATATATTATAGCTCAGATTCTGCACCTACTGTATATCCTGACAGAATCTGCAATTGCTTATTCAATATATGTGAATAAAGATATTTAATACACCATTCATATGCTCTGGAAAAATCAGCATGGAATAAATGAACAATTAAGCTAATCTGTTTACGTTTCTGCATGGCAATCCACAATACAATGTTCAGTTTGCTGGACCCAATGGTCTTGCATTCATAGTTACATAAAAATATAGATCTATTTAAAAGGTAAAAAAAAGGTATAAAGTTGATGATAAAGATCCTTTGGGGGACATGTATAAGGAAGGCTAGGATAAGTAAAAATTAAAAATATTACTAAAGCAAAAAAAATTAAATGTTGCCATAAACCTAGAATGAAACCCAATAAAACTGGGTGTTATGTACCAAAATGAATGAAAGACGAAGAAAAGTTGTAAGATGTTTAGGCTATGTGCCCACGATGCAGAAATGCTCAGGATTATTTCCTGAGCGTTTCTGCATCTCCCTGGCAGAAAAAAACGCATGCGGATTGTACATGCGTTTTCCTGCCAGGGACTTGCAGAAATGGAGCGGTTACCCACTGACATTTCCGCATGCGGATTGACAAGCGCTTTCCAAGCGATTAGCATCACTTGGAAAGTGCTTGTGACAATTAGGTCACACTATATAAATCCATGCAAACTGCATGGATTTATATAGTGTGACCCGAGAGAGTGGTAAAAATAAAAAAATAAATATATACTTACCCTCCGATGGCCCCCGGTGTCGCCCTCACTACGTTCTCCCTTGCCGGCAACAGTGAATTGAAAGACCTGCCGACGTCAGCGTCGCGTGACCCGTCACATGACTCTGACGTCAGCGCAGGTCCTTCAATTCACTGCAAAGTGCCGGGAAGCAAGTAGGAGCCATGCGCGGGCCGACAGAAGGTAAGTATACATTTATTTTTTATTTTATTCTTTTTTTACAGATTTTTTAATGGTACCTGGGTGTGGAGGAGACTCTCCTCTCATCTACACCCGGGTACCATCCACACATTAGAACGCTTGGATTACGCATCTACATATACAGTGATCCATGCGGTCTAATGCAAGTCAATGGCGGCGAAGACGCAGCACTTCCGCAAAATAATTGGCAGTGCTGCGTTTTTTTCCGCAATGATAATCCGCAGCGGAAACTTCCGCAGCATGTGCACAGCACATGCGGATTATCATTGGGTAACATTGCTGCCCTTCTACCATGCGTTTTTAATGCGTTTCCGCAGCTGCAAAAACGCTGCGGAAGCTCATTAAAAACGCATCATGGGCACACAGCCTAATTAAGGGTAACTTTTAGGCTGTGTGCCCACGATGCGTTTTTAATGCGTAACTTACTTTTTGACAAACAAACCAAAAAACAAGCAAACCAAGAAACATTCTTATTAAAATTGGCAAAGAAATAAAGCCATGTATGTTTGAAAAAAAAAGTGCAATAATCATGCGGCTGGGATACAAAATAATATGTCATTATCAAGTCCTTTTCCTCTCTGCAGAGATTATTTGTATGTTCATTAAACAAGCACATTTTGAGAATTGCTAGATTTTTCCTATTCACAAAAAGCTGAATGTCCTTTAACATTTAACCACTTCATGACATCCGCCGAACATGTACAGTGCTGCGGGAGATCCGTTCCCAAAAACCGCCGTACATGTACGGCGTGACGATCGTGTGGGCTCACTTCAAGCGCCATCGCAATTAAAAGCAGGTGTCAGAGCTATATGAGAGCTGACACTTGGAGCAACGCCTATGATTGGTGCTAGTGCCAATTGCGGGCGTTTAACCCCTCTGATGCCACTGTTAATAGTGACAGTGACATCATGGGCATGGAAGAGGGTGAAAGCTCCCTCTCTGCTCAGATCAGCACAACACAATTGCGTTGGTGACCCCGGGTCGAAAGATGGCCGTGGGGTCACCCAGGTACGAAGGCCTATAAGCTCCTGCTCACAGCAGGAGCTGATATGCCTCCTTCCTGTCTGTGATGCACTGAGCTAATGCCCTGCAATGCAAAAGCATTGCTGAGTATTAGACCTGCGATCAGGGCCGGTAAAATTGATGTCCCATCCTGGGACAAGGTAAAAAAAAAGTGAAACAAAAGTTTTTAAAAATTGTAAAAATATTTTTTTTAAAAAATCACAATATAAAGAACAAAAAAAAAGAAAAAATATTAATTTAATAAAAACAAAAATACACAAATAAAATACACATACAGTTGAAACCAGTAGTTTACATACACTATATAAAAAGACACAAATCCATGTTTTTCTCAATATCTGACATGAAATCAGAATAAACCTTTCTCATTTTAGGTCTTACTATAATTTTTAATATTTGACAAATGCCAGAATAATAAGAGAGAGGGAATGTTTAAGGCATTTTTATTACTTACTGCAAAGTCAAAAGTTTACATACACTAAGATTACTATGCCTTTAAACAATTATGGACTGCCAATATGATGATGTCATGTGTTTGGAAGCTTCTGATAGTTTTTTTTAGCAACATCTGAGTTAATTAGAGACACACCTGTGGATGTATTTTAATTCACACCTGAAACACACTGCTTCTTTGTGTAGCATCATGGGAACGTCTAAAGAAATCAGGCAAGATATCAGGAAGAGAATTGTGGACTTGCACAAGTCTGGGTCAGCCTTGGGTACAATTTCAAGATACCTGAAGGTGCCTTGTTCATCTGTACAAACAACCTTAAACGGGAAAGGTTTATTCTGATTTCATGTCAGATATTGAGAAAAACATGCATATGTGCCATTTTATATAGTGTATGTAAACTTCTGGTTTCAACTGTATTTGGTATCGCCGAGACCGGAACGACCTGATCTGTAAAAATTTCCCACTAGTTAACCCAGTGAACACAGTAAAAAAAAAAGTGCCAAAAAACTATGCTTTTTATCATACCGCTGAACAAAAAGTGGAATAAAACACGATCAAAAAATCGAATGTTAATAAAAATGGTATAGCTGAAAAAGTCATCTTGTTCCTCAAAATACAAGCTGCCATGAAGCTCCATCCATACAAAAATACAAAAGCTATAGCTCTCAGAATAAAGCGATGCAAAACCAGTTATTTTTCTATAAAATAGTTTTTATTGTGTGAAAGCACCAAAGATAAAAAAATGATATAAATGTGGTATCGCTTTGATTGTACTAACCCAAAGAACAAAGTTGTCATAACTTTTACCAGACAGTGAACAGCATAAACCCCTCCCCCCGAAAAAAAAAAAAACAATTCCTGAATTGCTGGTTTTTGTTCAATCTGCCTCCCAAAAATCAGGCCCGAAAATGGCCAAATAAAAACGTCAACTCGTCCCGCAAAAAACAAGCCCTCACATGACTTTCGGCAAAAATACAGAGAAATTATAGCTCTCAAAATATGGCGATGCAAAAACTTTGTTTTGCAAAAAAAAAAAGCATCTATTACTGTATGATAGCAGCCAAAGCTAAAAAAACAATATAAATCTGGTATCGCTGTAATTGCACCGACCCGAAGAATAAAGTTGTCTAATCACTTATACCGCACGAGGAACGGCATAAAGAATAAATAAAACCAATTCTTTACCGGCTGTTGATTTGTTCATTTTGTCACGGATCATATTTATCTTGCGCTCTACACTGAACACTTACACCGGATTTTCCGTGTAAGTCTCTGAAATACATGATTCAGACAGAACCCCAGGTGGAAGATGCCCGATAATGAAGCAGATGGAGACACTGTGGACACCGTCTGGCCTATGATCCAGTAGTGTCCGTCGTTTTAAGTGCGCATAAAAGCATGGTCAGACACAGGTTTGTGCACCTGCGAAGAGAAGGAAGCACTAAAAAGGAAATATCTCCAGCGAAGGATGAATTAAAAACTTGGGTCTTCCTTTATTAAATACAAGTACAAAAAATATGTTCCAAAATAAATGAGTACAGCCACCAGTTGATAATCCCAGAAATGGGTATTATCAGCCTGATCAATGCATTTCGACTCAATAGGTCTTAATCATGATCTTACTCTGGCCAGTCGGAGTCCAGAGTAACTCTGCTGCCTCATTATAGTGAATGGATTCCTCAGGGTTTCATCTGAATCACGTCATTTGGAGATTTCAATGGAAACCTGATGTAAGTGCTCAGCATAGAGCACAGGATAAATGTGATCCCAAATGTCATGTAAAATATTCCCAATAAAAGCTTCAACTCAATCCACAAAAAAAGCAAGTCCCCACTCAGGTATGTCATCTGTCAATGGAAATATAGCGGGCTTCCACGTTACTGGTAGCACAAAGGCTCTGGAAAAACTAAATGGCTCCTGACCCTCCAAAAGAAATGCAGCGAATTCTGTGCTCCCAAATCCAAATGCCCCCCTTCTGAACCCCACTGTGCCTAAACCACAGTTAGCATCCACATTTGGTATCTCTGCAGTGATGAGCGCCCACTTTATTTGCAGGGTACATGTCTTCAGAAGCACAAGCTGGGCACAATATATGGATACTACAATGTATGGGCACTACAGTGGCATATTTGTAATTTTCACTCATCAATATTCGCTGCTGCTTATTTCTGGCAAAAATCCATGGAGTCAAAGTCGTCACTGCACCTATAGATAAATTCCAAGAGGGGTGTAATTTCCAAAATGTGGTAATTTAAGGGGGGATTCTGCTTTTCTGGCACTTAGGGGCTTTGTATATGGAGTACACAAACTATTCTACGATAATTTATCAAAGAGTCAAATAGCTCTTTGTCGCTCCTGAGTCTCGCCGCATATGGGGTATTGCCTCATTCAGCAGAAATTGTGTGACAAATTTTGGTGTTATTTTTACCCAATTCCCCATGTGACAATGTAAAATCTGGGGCTAAAATAATTTATTTTGTGGTAAAATGTAATTATTTTTCTTCACCGCTCAATGGTATAAAATTCTGTGACACACGGTGACGTGGCACCTTCAAACCTTCTGAGCTTTGCACTGTGCCGCAAAAGTAGTTTTCGACCACATATGAGGTACTGACGTACTCAGGAGAAATTTCGTAACATATTTTTTGGTTCATTTCCTCCTATTATCCCTTTTGAAAATTGAAAACTAACCTCTAGTGTTAAAGCTGGACATTACTTTTATATAGCTCCCCATGGCTGGGTGTCCATTAGTCGGGTCTCGTTCCTGCTGGGCCCTTACTCATATTTACGTCATTTGACATATGGTAAAACTAGAAGTTAGGACGGTCCCGAATAGGGTCACCTTGACGTTGTGGGATGGCTTTTATGTTTTTTTTAATCAAAATTATGTTAACTAAGTACCCTATGTTATTTTCATGCACTATTGCTATTTTGTTTATTTACTGCAGGGTATTTGCTCATTTCGTTTATTTTAGGTTGTGCCCAAACAGTAGTTTTCCCCCACATATGGTCTATCGGTGTACTTTGGACAAATTGTACAACATATTGTATGGTCCATTTCTCCTGTTACCCTTGTGAAAATGAAAAATTTGAGGCAAAACCAACATTTTTTCAGAAAAAATGTATTTTTTCATTTTCACAGCTCACTCATGATAAAATTCTGTGAAGCACCTGTTGGTCAAGGTGCTCACCACACCTCTAGATAAATTCCTTGAGGGGTGTAATTTCCAAAATGAAGTCACTTTTGGAGGGCTTCCACTGTTTAGGCACATAAGGGGCTCTGCAAACGCGACTTGGTTTCCGCTATTTATTCCAGACAATTTTTTTGATCCAAAAGTCAAATGGCGCTCCTTCCCTTCTGAGCCCTGCCGTGTACGCAAACAGTAGTTTTCCTCCACACATGGGGTACCAGGAGAAATTTCCCAACAAATTGTACAGTTTATTTTCTCCTGTTACCCTTATAAAAATGCTAAATTTTCGGCTAAATTAAAATTTTTGTGGGAAAAATTAAAATGTTAATTTTTCCCTTCCACATTCCTTTAGTTACTGTGAAGTACCTAATGGATTAATAAACTTCTTGAATATGGTTATGAGCACTTTGAAGGGTGCAGTTTTTAAAATGGTGTCACTTTTGGATATTTTCTGTCATATAGGCCACTCAAAGTGACTTCAAACGTGATATGGTCCCTAAAAAAAAGTTTTTGTAAATTTTGTTGAAAAAATGAGAAATTGCTGATAAACTTTTAACCCTTCTAACTTCCTAACAAAAAAATTATGCTTCAATAATGATGTTGATGTAGACACATGGGAAATGTTATTTATAAAAAAAATTGTAGAACATGACTAACGTCATGTAACGTTTGAAAATGTTCAAAATTTTTCTCCAAAATTCTGATATTTCCACAAATAAACGCAAAAATGTTTGACCTAAATTTACTACTAACATAAAGTAATCTCAGAAACATATACAATCTCAGAATCACTCGGATTCGTTGAAGTGTTCCAGACTTATTACAATATACATTGACACTGGTCAGAATTGTAAAATTTGGCCTGTTTAGTAAGGTGAAAACAGGCTTTGGGGCCAAGCGGTTAAAGGAAACCTGCCACAAGATTCATGCTACCCGAACTTTGGGCAGCATGAGTCTGAGAACAGATCCTACATTACAAACTTATTTTATTCAGCGTTTCAAAGAAAAACATTGCTGAAAGCACAGCTGGGGACAAAGTGTCTAGTCCAACTGGTATGTCCCCAACGCCTTCTTTCCACCCACTCTGCATAGAAGAAACAGAAAAGCAGCACTCACCAAATCTTTGTGGCTAAAAAGTCCTGAATTCCAGCATATATGGACACTTGTTCAGCAGCGTGCAGTTGAGTTGAGATTAGCGGGGGAAAGGTGGACGGGGGCTGTTTCGCGTCTGGCTGACACTTCTCCCTTACAAGGTGTTTGAATTTTGGTGCCTATATACATGTATGTATGGTTGTCCTGAAGATGGAGTTGGTGGACTCTGAAACACATTGACAATAAACCTACATTTTTACCTACCACTGGTTTTGTCGTGACTCCAAAGAGAACAGAAATACTTCTATTCCTCAGAGTCCACTGACTCCTTCTTCAGGACAAGCATACATAAAGAAACAAGTTGGTTCTTTATGTATGGGTGTCCTGAAGAAGGAGTCGGTGGACTCTGAAACGCGTTGACAATAAACCTACATTTTTATCTACCACTGGTTTTGTCATGACTCCAGAAAGCGCATAAATACTTCCATTCCCAGTACTTCAATCTGGTATAATATTTTGTGATACATATTAGCACAGAGTTTAAGTGAGGCTTTAAATACTAAGCAAAATTATAACTACTAAGTGAAACAAATAAAAGTTAAGCTTTAATTCATACAGAGTGTGTGCCTCACACCTGCTGACCCTAGGAGGGAACAATTCTTAAAAATTCTAAATACTCATGTAACCCTATCAAGGCTTCTCCCAAGGCAGTACTCAGTTTATGTGCCCCTAATACATGCCGTTCAGGCATTTTATAGAGAATCCTGAAATGAAGACTAAACATTATTTGTTCACTATTATTCATGAGCTGGATTGACCCAGTAACCACACATTATTTAACCACCATAGCTTAGAGTCATCAGTGCTAGATTAAATAACAACAGGATTGCAAAGTAATCTAAAATATTACTAGGGGAATGCTCAATATTTCATACCAAGGGAAGAACATCCCTAGAGAACAACACCAGGTTAATTGTAGGCAATGGTTTATGTTTTCATCATATAATTATAACAGGCATAGGATTTATTTAAATATTTCATTATAAAAAATATTATTTTTAGTTTGTATATCGAGGTACATTGCTATATTGTATTTAACTTGGTTACTGAGCTCAGTTACTACAGAATGTAGCAATATGTTAAGAATAGATTGTTACTGTGTTAATTAGGTAGCTAATTATTGAAAATAGATTGTAACCAATGAATGACGAGGGGGAAGGTATCTATGATAATGACAGTTTGCATCACTTTAACTTTGATAAAGTTGCTATGAGGAAATGTTGGGAAGAGGTGACTGGTCAATCGATGACAACATAAGGCTGGTTTAATGTTGCGTTTCATTTGGCCCTTTTTTTGGAAACAACAGTTACTCTAAAGGATTTGGAAACCCCGAGTGTAGAATGAGCAGCATGCCAGCCAATGAAACCAGAATGTTTAGAAAAAGGGATACACTGAGCAGTTGTAAGAAGAGTTCTTTGGCTATATCATCCAGAGTACAAAGGGCTTCAGTCACCTTTTCACAGAAACATGTCACCACTTCTGCATTTATCACCCACTCCTGCTTTTGGCTTACAAATACTGATGTAAAATACTGACCAAATACTGAACGTGGCCTGAAGCTGAGTGTAACAGAATAGCTTTCTAGTTACGTTGTGTTGCCAAAGACTTTTATACAAAAACTAGAACTCACGTGGATCCTGTTATTCCGGTTTAAAGGTTAACTACACCAGTACCTTTTAACAGGATGTAAAAAAAACATTGTGTTAACAAATCCTTATATATTTTAGCACACTATTTTTGTTATCCAATTGACTTTATGAACGTGCAAAAAGTAACATGTAAAGTGAACAAAAGTTGAAATACATTTTAATTTTTTTATATTTTTTTTCTTCCTTAATTTTTCTTTTTTACCGATATTGTTTATTTGTAGGACAGACAAATTTAGTTTTTCCTTTTTCTATCTTTCTCTTTCATCTGTGTTGTAAGCCCGTGGGTAAATATAATCATATAATTATTGCAATTATTTGAACTGGTACGTTCAGCACAGTATATCAAGTTATATGATATACACCAATAATTACAAGTGGATTGCAGGGCCTAATGGGGCAGAGCTCTCAACGTCTGGAACAATCACTGTTTTCACATCCCCCTAAATCATTACTGTAGCTGGAGGCAAAGAGGAAAATTTGATTAAGTGTTCAAGTAGGGGGGCATCATAAATAAATAGTAAAGTAAATAAAATCCTGACACGTATTAGAACATATCTAACAAAGTGGTTACAAGATAGTTTCACAGTCTCCAAAGACAAGGACTTATCTATCAGTACGGTAGCCTCATGCCACCTGTTTTGCTTTTTTTAAGGTCAAGACTTCATCACTGGAAGTAAAACAGTATAGTTGATTAGACAGTCAGATATCTCATAGCAGCAGAGCTGAATGTGTGGAAAGAACCTTGGAAAAAGCAGAATTGAGGCTTCAGACAGGCACCGTGATATAACAGAGGCGAGTATGCAGTCAGCCCTTTGGAATAGCAGAGCTGAGATGGCAGCCAGACAGTAAAGTTGAGTACACAGATACAGGGGGTAAAATAAGTATTTGATACACTGTAATTGCAAACAAATGTTTCTGTACGAAATATTAAGTTCTATTTTTCTATTGCATCAAATACTTATTTCATGCAAAAAATGCAATTTACTTATTTAAAAATCATACAATGTGATTTTCTTGTTTTTATCTGTAGATTCTGTCTCTCACCATTGAAGTGTACTTACGATAAAAATTACTGACCTCTCCATTCTTTATAGGTGGGAAAACTTGCAAAATCGGCAGTGTATCAAATACTTATTTTTCCCACTGTAGGTACCTTGATTCAGCGGAACCAAAGGTGCAGACATCTTGGAATAGCAGAGCTGAGATAGCATAAAGACACCTCCATGTAGCAGAGCCAAATGTGCGGACAGCACACTGGAACAGCAGAGCATTGATAACAGACAGACATATTTATGTTGCAGAGCCGAATGTGCAGAGCTGTGGAATAGCAGTGCTGAGAAGGCAGTCAAGCATCTTGATACAGAAGAGCCAAATTTGTGGACAGCACCCAGCAGCAAAGCTGAGACAGCAGACAGGTACTGTGATGTAGTTGAGCCGATTGTTTGTCAGCTGGCACAATAGTGTAATTGTAGCAGAGCCCAACCATAGCACAGTGGGTACTAGGAATGCAAATGGTGACATTGTGTGCTACTTCCTGATTTCCTGGTGCCAAGCAGCCTAAGCCAACCTTAAAAGTCCTGAAAGGATGACATCAGAGGTGTGCGCCAGGTTACCATGGTAACCTGATGCGCACTAGTACAGAGGGTAGATGGCTGCTGTGCCATGTAAGGAGGAAGCATATACAGCACTGGAGCCAGGACAGATGATTAACATCAGATTTAGGTATGGTTGTACATTGTGGAAACACAAGTTCAATTTTTCAAAGATTAATTTTAAGATACAAGACAAGATGTTAGAGACAGTAGACAAATACTGCTGCTTTGCTGTAGTGAAGAGGTGATGTGATGTCATGGAAAGAGATATAAAACTGTGTAGAGATGATACCGAAAGAATAATCTGCTGATAGTTTATCCAATCTTGGCTACTGATTTTAAATGGTTTTATTTAAGGGTAAGTGATGGGAACAGAGGTAATTCTGCCAGGAGGCTAGATGAGTATCTCGCCTCAGTCGGTGGTCTAAGGTGTCTCTGAGAGGGCAGCATGCCCCAGGGGAGAAATTCAGCCAGTTGTATTTGCGTCTTTAAGATATAAGCACTGGCATAGCAGGGGCAGAAGTGACGGGTAATGGCTTGATGAGGTCACTGTCACGGTTCCACCCCTCATTTTGTCTGGGACGCAGTTGCTGACAGCTCAGCCGTCCAATCTGGTACAGGGGCGTGCAATAACTCAGTGTGGTGATTGACAGCTCGGCTGCCCAATCTGAGACTAGCAAGCGCTGGCTATCTTAAGGTGTTCATTATCCCAGGTGAATGCCTGGCTACTTAACTGAGCTGTTTGTCCCAGATCTCTGCCAGACGTACATTCAACTAGTGTGTGTGGTTTGTTCTCTGTGCCTTGCATTCTGTTTATTGATCTTCTGCTGCCTGACCTTGGACCTTGCTCTGACAATCCGTCTGTTTAACCCCTTCTGCTATGATCTGCTGTCCTCCTGGTATTTTGACCAATTGTATGTTACCTGACTATGCCTTTGCCTCTTCCCTCTGTTTATGATGTACCCTCTTGGCTTTGACTTCGGACTCCTTGACTATCCCGTCTCACGGCCTGGCCATGAAAAGTGACTCAGCGTCACAGTCACCTGATATAGTCACTGCTGTGCCGCAGAGGCGGCAAAGACATCGGCTATGATGAGCACTCCAAAGTGAAGCCAAAGATTCAAAGGACTATTTTCTAAATTGGGGTAGAGGGTTAATGTGAGAGTACAGTATTAGGTTACAGAGTGCAGAAGAGGGAAATGTGTTAGAGGGCATACTATCTGGAGGGGAGTGGTGTGAAGGGACAGTGCAAAGGGGGGCACAATATGGGGCGGGACCATCATGGGGGGACACAATGTGAGATCACAATGTAAAGTGGAGAAAGCATGAAAGGCACTGAAAATGGTGGGAGTGTAACATGTTGACATGTCTTTCTAGTAATGTGCTCATACTACTGACAGTTTAAATTCCTCCTGCAATGACTTAGTCCAGCCATTAGGGGTCAGCAAGAAACAAGTAAAGAAAAAGCCTGGGGATCTGTAAAAAAGCCCTTGAAACACAGAACCAGGAAGTCCTCTGAGGAGACGAGACGTGTCTGATGCCCAGGGGGACGTTTGGGAGCTTGTACAGACTGCAGCCAGACAGTGTGTCCAAGAAGAAGCTGCACCTTGTGAGTAACTGAGATATGTGACCGGTCACCAACTGTGTAGTCAGTTAAGGAAAGCTAGTTAGTGATTCCAGTAGTGCTAAGAACTGCCTGGTGTATATCAATGCTGATGGACTGATCAGGCTTGGTCCAGAGATTGTGAAGGATCTGACATACTAAGATTCTCTGTACGTGGATACTACAAAGGAGCCCTGTTGTGAACTACACTTTGAGACTGAGATTGATTCTAATTACTGCTTACACTTGGATGTGCTGAAGAGCTTGGTGAGAAGGAGAAGCTGATCAAACCCTGTGGCCAGAGATCAGGGTCTAATAAAAGGTTTAGTTTGTTAACTGTTTGTATATGTATTAAGTCTGAGAGATTTCTCTTTGCTCTTGTAAGAAGAGAAACTACACTATATAGGTAACGCATTGGCTAAATATATATATGAGTGTTCTCTAAGGGAAAAACAAGGGTACCCAGATCCCATTGTATTAGTGTGGGAGGGGGGTGTAAGGTTATATTCCTGGGAGGACCAGTGCCACGTCCACGGTAACATCCAGGGTAGGCCCTGTACTGAATAAGGTTGGGAGCGGCATAGCCCAGGCGTAGTTTGGCTCATTCCCGCGAGATTGGCACTTGGGCTCTCTTGGGCTGCATAACTTGTATTTTGTGTTAGTGGCTGTTGTGGCCCATATTTTGTAGAATTGTTTAACCCTGTCATTTGTGTGACCAGTATAAAGAAAGTTATTTGCCACTATACGAGGTCGGAGTCATTCATAGCAGCGCCGTATCCCTCATACACATTCGACCGGCGTTCCGGTCGTTACATCTTGGCGTAGTCGGCAGGATACGGTGCTCACCATGAATGGTGACAGTAGCGCGGAAGGTGCTGCTGCGCCCGCTGTAGTAATCCACCCCCTCCTCCCGTTGTGACCGGTAGAGACCGATTAGTTGGTTGCTCTGCAACGGGAGCACTACTTAACCACCTGGCCAAGTTTGATGGGTATAACTTGCTGTTCAGTGATTGGGTAGGCAGGTTGAAGAATGCCATTGCCTTGCACGATGTCAGCTCTCAGCTGCAACCGGAAGTCACGCTGAATGGTCTGGAGGGGGATGCCCGCAAAGTTGTCTTGTTAAAATCCGAGGATAGACGAAAGACGGTCGACGACATCATCCGGATACTAGAGAAAGCATTTGATCACGTGGCGGCAGCAGGGCAACTACGAGTACAGTTTTTCGCCCGGACCCAGAGAGACGGAGAAAGCCTGATCCAGTATGCTATAGCGCTGGAGGAACTGCATCAGGAGATCAAAAAGAAGTCGCCTGTAACCGTGGATACTGAGGCAGATGTCAACAGCATTCTTCGGGATCAGTTCATCGAGGGGATACGGAGTGAAGCGCTAAGGAGCGAATTGTTGTTGATGCCCCTGGTGTCACCTATGCCGAAATACAGGAAGAGGTGGTAGCACGGACTTTGGAAGTGATACCTGCTTTGCAGTGGAGTAGCCTGCAAGTGGCTAACACAAGAGAGCCAAGACCAGACCCTGTTCAGGCACAGCTGGCGGCTTTGCAGAAAACCGTGGAAAACCTGATGGAACAGGTACAACAGATGCAAGTTCGGGAGACGCCTCCGATATGCTCGGCCTTGACGAACCCTCCTATTCCCCTTTATCGTCAACCCCCCTATACCTCAGGAAGGACGCCAACTGCTCCTAGACCTGAGGCATCTGGAGGTAGGGCTATAAGACTGGTTCAATGTTGGCGATGCCGAGAACTGGGGCATATGCAGCGGTACTGCCCGAGGAACCTGCTGGCTGAAGTCCCGCCATCGGTAAAAGAGAGGCCCTCGCTGTAGTTGGGCATACGGCGAGGCAGGAAAGAAAATCAGCTCCCAATGTCTGTTCCGAAGATCTGATTACAGAGAGTCCCACGTTGGATGTGCAGTTTGCAGGAGAGAAGGTGGCGTGCTTGGTGGATACTGGATCAGAGGTCTCGACCATGCCGATGGAATTTTCCAAGACGCACTTCAAAGAGAGTCGGGACACCTGCTAAGGCTGAAGGCAGCTAATAATGAAGAAATTCCAGTGGCAGGCATCGCCTGGATGAGAGTACAGCTGTTCGGCCAGGAGTTGGGAACCAAAGGAGTGGTGCTCGTGAAGACTCAGACGAGGCCGAATATCCCGGTGGTTCTGGGAATGAATATCCTGAGAGAGCTGGACTCACTTTTGTTTGAGCGCGATGGTCCGAGATAGTGGATACGAGAGACACCCCACAAAGCCACTCAGAGGACCCTGCAACAGGAGGTCCGTTCGTGCGGCATTCAAAAGAGTTCAGCTGAAGGAAGAGCAGTGGGAGCGGTGTATGTCCCACGCGGGTCTGCCGTTGTAATAGCTCCGGGTCAAGAGAAGCTTGTGTTGATGCCGGTAGGGATGCACAGGAAACTGAATGGTGTGGTGGTAAGAAGATACGGATAGCCCGATGATAGCCCGAACAGTGGCCATTGTGCAAGATGGAAGTGTACCAGTGAGATGTCTGCAGAATCATGAGGTGACTCTGGCAGTGAGCACGAAGCTGGCTGATGTGTATGTGTGTGGTGAAGGAGTCATCCCCAAAAGCCAGTTCACACTGAGGTCAGACCGCCGGACCGCCTGGACACTGTCGATGCAGACGGCAGCTGAAGAATCCCCCATGCCCGAGTGGAATGGCAGAAAGAATATGGAAATCATGGGAGTGGATGAGTCCCAGTTGACTCCCAAACAGGCTTGCAGACTGGAGGCTGCGCTTTGGGAATATCAGGCTGCCTTCTCCAGGGGAGATGAAGACTTTGGTTGCACCAAGGCTGTGGAGCACGAGATACCCACGGGAAACACCCCCCAATTCGGGAGAGATATCGCCAGATCCCACCGAGTCTTTATCAGGAAGTCAAAGGAATGCTGGTGCAGATGCTGGATGATGGGGTGATCCAGCCGAGTCAAAGTCCTTGGGCCGCACCGGTCGTGCTGGTTCTGAAAAAGGATGGAACCATACGGTTTTGTGTTGATTACCGTAAGCTGAATGAGCACACAGTACGTGACTCCTACCCGTTGCCCCGGATCGAGGAATCCCTGTCTGCCCTGGGAAAGGCGAAGTACTTCTCCACTCTTGACCTGGCCAGCGGCTTCTGGCAGGTGCCCGTGGCAGCTCTAGGTCAGCAGAAGACAGCATTCATCTTGTCAATGGGACTGTACAAATTTAATCGAATGCCCTTCAGACTGACTAATGCTCCAGGAACGTTTCAGTGGTTAATGGAATACTGCTTGGGCGATTACAATTTCGAGTCCGTGTTAATCTATTTGGACGATGTGATTATATTTGGAGATTCATTCGACGACCACCTGAAGAAGCTCTGGCAAGTGTTGTACCGATTGAGGGACAATGGACTTAAGATCAAGCCAAAGAAATGTCACTTGTTCCGGACACAGATTGATTATCTGGGGTATGTAGTGTCGGCTGAGGGTGTGCGACCAGCACCGAGTAAAATTGAGGCTATTCAGGGGTGGCCCCATCCCAAGACCGTGAGAGAAGTACGGGCGTTCCTCGGTTTAGCCGGATACTACCGTCGGTTTGTGAAAGACTTTGCTAAGGTGGCTGAACCACTGAATGAGTTGTTGAGAGGGACGGCACAGGGGCCAAAGAATCAGCCGATTCGGTGGACGGACCGACAGCAACAGGCATTCGTTCGGGTCAGGGCCGCCCTTGTACAGGCACCTTTATTAGCGTATGCTTGCTTTGACCAACCGTTCACCCTGTACACTAATGGAAGTCTCCATAGTCTCCATAGAACAAGATGGGCGTGAGAGGGTCATCGCATATGCTAGCCGGTCTCTACGGTACACCAAGCGAAATCCGGACAATTACAGTTCGTTTAAGCTGGAGATGTTGGCCCTAGTGTGGGCCATGACTTAGAAGTTTGCAGAGTATCTGGCTGGTTCTGAGATTCTCGTGATGACGGACAATAATCCGCTTGCACACTTGGAAAACGCTAAGCTGGGAGCCCTGGAGCAGAGATGGGTGGCGCGGATGTCCAAGTTTAATTACCAAATTCGGTGCCATTAGGGTAAAGAGAACTCCAAAGCTGAAGCATTATCCCGAGTGACCCGAGGCACACCCGAGCATGGGGTGGATGAAGACCTCGAGGATACTGAGATCCCCGATTTGAGGCGATTGCCTCTGTTCGTAGACGTGGCACGTTCAAGTGGGGTGGCGACACGGGTCGCCACGTTGCTGGGCAAGACTCTTCAAGAGTGGGCTGAGTTACAGGATGCAGACTCCGAACTGTCACGAGTAAAGAAATGGCTGAGTCAAAAGTCCTGGCCCGAAGGAAGAGCAAGAGCCCGGCTGGGTGCAGAAGGACAAAAGTTGCTAAGGCAGTGGGATCGATTGGCCATAGTGGGGGGATACTGTATCGCTGGATCTACATAGCAGCGGAGCTGGGGTACCGTTGGCAGGTAGTAATTTCAGCTTCAGTGGCTCCGGACATTGCCCAGGAAGCTCATACGCGGGGTGCATATTTCAGGCCTGAGAAGACTTATCGTT
This sequence comes from Phyllobates terribilis, assembly GCF_046119375.1. Taxonomy (NCBI): domain Eukaryota; kingdom Metazoa; phylum Chordata; class Amphibia; order Anura; family Dendrobatidae; genus Phyllobates; species Phyllobates terribilis. The sequence goes on from NW_027362771.1 coordinate 336,160,983, forward strand.
GGCTGCACCGGTACGTGTACACCCCTGGCTTAGAAGAAGTTGTGAGAGAGGTGTGTGGTAGTGCCGGGCATGGGAGCTGAATAAGTCCCCGAAGGAGAGGGCTCCTGTCCAGACAATCGTGACACCTGCCCCACTGGAAGTGCTAATGGTGGATTATTTGTCCATTGGGTACGCCAGAAGTGGTCATCATGTCTGATCACTTTACTAAGTTTGCCGTCGCTGTCCCCACCAAGGATTAGACTGCTAAGTCTGCAGCGGAGGCAATTTGTAAGCATTTAGGTTTATGGGTGTCCTCAAAGGATACATTCAGATCAAGGTGCTTGCTTCCAAGGTCAGCTCATAACGGAGTTGCTACAGGTCTATTGGATTCAGCAATCCCGGACAACGCCCTACCATCCACAGGGAAATGGGGCCTGTGAACTGTTCAACTGAACCTTGCTCCAGATGCTGAGAATGCTTGAACAGAGGCAGAAAGAGCGATGGACTGAGTTCCTCCCAGAACTTATGTGGGCCTATAACAATCGGGTCCATAGCACCACAGGATTCACTCCTTACGCGATGATGTTCGGTCGGCCTGGGCGAGAGATGGAAGAACTGAGTCTTATTGTACCCGATGAACCAGAATATCGTACAGCCAGTGAGTGGGTCCAGGATCATTGCCGAAGGTTGCGGGATATCCACCGGATAGTAAAAGACCCGTGTGCAGGATCATCCCCACTGAGATCGGGGGCCGGTGCACCTAGATGAGTCCCGGGTGGGTGATAAGGTGCTATTGCGAATCACGCGTCCGGGAGGGAAGTTGAGCGACAGGTGGGAGGATACACCCTACACAGTAGTGGAAAGGGTATTCCCAGGGGGAAGTGTGTACACAGTGGTTCCCGAAGGGTGCATTGTACCCCGTCGCACAATGCACCGGAACTGGCTAAAAATGTGTATGTCCGACACACCTGCCTGTCACCATGAGTCACCTGCGCCACCTACGGCGGTTGCACCGAGCAATGTTGAATGTGACTGTAGCGATGACTTCGGGGTGAGACCCTCGGACGTGCAGAGTCCAATAGCGCAAGTTCCAGGTGTTCCAGACACCGGCCCTGACTTTACTGTGCCACTAAATGTGGTGGACCCTCCATCGAGCTCGGCAGGTACTGGTTTGCAGAGATCGGAGAGGGGCACAGCTGGTGTTCCCCCGATACGATATAATCCTGAGGAGTATGTGTTACAAATGAGTGGTATGAATCCATTTATCGGGACGCCAAATTGTAAGTGGGGTGGAGTGTAACATGTTGACATGTCTTTCTAGTAATGAGCTCATATTACTGACAGTATAAATTCCTCCTGCAATGACTTAGTCTGGCCATTAGGGGTCAGCAAGAAACAAGTAAAGAAAAAGCCTGGAGATCTGTAAAAAAGCCAGGGAAACACAGAACCAGGAAGTCTTCTGAGGAGATGAGACGCGTCTGATGCCCAGGGGGACGTTTGGGAGCTTGTACAGACTGCAGCCAGACGGTGTGTCCAAGAAGAAGCTGTACCTTGTGAGTAACTGAGATATGTGACCAGTCACCAACTGTGTAGTCAGTTAGGGAAAGCTAGTTAGTGATTCCAGTAGTGCTGAGACCTGCCTGGTGTATATCACTGCTGATGGACTGATCAGGCTTGATCCAGAGATTGTGAAGGATCTGACATACTAAGATTCTCTGTACGTGGATACTACAAAGGAGCCCTGTTGTGAACTACACTTTGAGACTGAGATTGAAGAGAAACTACACTGTATAGGTAAAGCTTTGGCTAAATATATATATGAGTGTTCTCTAAGGGGAAAACAAGGGTACCCAGATCCCATTGTATTAGTGTGGGAGGGGGGTGTAAGGTTATATTCCTGGGAAGACCACGTGCCACGTCCACGGTAACATCCTGGGTAGGCCCTGTACTGAATAAGGGTGGGAGCGGCATAGTCCAGGGGTAGTTTGGCTCATTCCCACGAGATTGGCACTTGGGCTCTCTCAGGCTGCATAACTTGTATTTTGTGTTAGTGGCTGTTGTGGCCCATATTTTGTAGAATCGTTTAACCCTGTCATTTGTGTGACCAGTATAAAGAAAGTTATTTGCCACTATACGAGGTCGGAGTCATTCATAGCAGCACCGTATCCCTCATACACATTCGACCAGCGTTCCGGTCGTTACAGTAGTGTGGAGGGGGGTTCATTGTGGGGGGCAGTGTAGATATAGATACAGCGTGAGGGGAAGCAGTGGATAGGGGACAGTGTGAAATGGGGACAGTGTGAGTCCATAGTTCTTAAGAGACAATATTGTGGTTGTTATATTTCATTAGGGAGAAAGGTGCGATGGTTATAGTTCATAAGAGGAATAGTGTGGTATCCTACCTCATAAGGTAAGACTGTGTGGCAGCTATAGTTCATAAGGCGGATAGTGTAGTGGTATAGTTCATAAAGGAGACCATGTGGTGGTTTTAATTCATAAGGGGGAACTGTGCGGAGGCAATATTTTATAGGAAAGGATAGTGTGGCAGTAAGGGCCGGCTCCAGGTTTTTGTGGGCCCTGGGCGAAAGAGTCTCAGTGGGCCCCTTTAACACATATCACGATTCATGATGCAAAGATACTGTTAGAACCCTCCTGTTTGTTTTTTCCATCTTGTGTTTTGCGGTCACATGACCATCTGCCTTTATATTCTAGCTCCGCCCTTTTGGCTGTGCTGGACTTCAGTGTTTGACTGTTTCTCTAGCCAGGTGCTTTGGTGCCTTTCTCTGTCAGTTCGCTTGGTCCTTCTGGGACCTCTGGGACCTTTTTGTCAGTTTGTCTTTTTGCGTTCTGCAACAACTTCTCTGTTTATGAGGTGTCCCATTTTTGTTCCAGTCCTTAGTTCTTTTAGGGACCCCTCCCCTTATGCTATAGGTCTTCGTTCAGACTAGCCGAGGACTAAGGCGGGTCTGTTCGCTAGGAACAGGCAGCCTGCTACATCGTAGGGATTCAGCTTAGTCTTACTGTGGGGACAGTTTTCCCCTATCTTTCCTAAGTCCATATTGCAGATCATAACAGATACAGCAGAGAAATATAGGTATAGTACAATGCTAAAGATTTCACTTCTTACATTACATGAGCGATAACTATTGTAAATTCTACAACAGCTCAGAAACCGACGAATCCTCGCAGCGCACAGTGCAGACCGGACAGTATAGTCCTCCACACAGTATTATGGGCACCACATAGTTCTCTATACAGTATTATGGACCCCATATATTGCTCCATACAGAATAATGGACCCCATATAACGCTCCATGCAGAATACTGGTCCCCATATAACGCTCCATACAGGATACTGTCCCCCATATAACGCTCCATAGAGGATACAGGCCTCCTTATAACGCTCCATACACAATACTGGCCCCAACATAATGCCCAATGCAGGATGTCACTTCCCCCCATATAATGCCCCATGCAGGATGTCACTCCCCCATATAATGCCCCATGCAGGATGTCACTTCCCCCCATATAATTCCCCATGCAGGATGTCACCTCTCCCCTCCCATATAATGCCCCATGCAGGATGTCACCTCCCCCCATACAACTCCCCATGCAGGATGTCACTTGTCCCCCCCATTATAATGCCCCATGCAGGATATCACTTGTTCCCCCTCATATAATGCCCCATGAAGGATGTCACTTGTCCCCCCCCATATAATGCCCCATGCAGGATGTCACTTGTTCCCCCCCATATAATGCCCCATGAAGGGTGTCACTTGTCCCCCCCATATAATGCCCCATGCAGGATGTCACTTGTTCCCCCCCATATAATGCCCCATGCCTCCATACTCCTCAGCCGCGTTGCCGCCGTCTTCCCGCTCTGCGCTTTGACGGCTCAGGAGAGAGCTCAGTGTAAATACGTCACCGCACCCTCTGACCTGAGACGTCAACCACGGAAGACACCAGACCTGCTGCGGAGGCACGTGGAGAGGTATGTATTGCGCCACCGGCTGCTGCGGGGGGGCGCTGGCACCGGCACCACACCGCTCACGGGTCCCATAGCATGCCGGGGTGCCCGGCGGTGAATGGGCCCCCCCGCCTGCTCGGGGCCCCCGGCACTTGCCCGGGTGCTGACGCCGGGCCTGGTGGCAGTTATATTTCATAACGCGTACAATTTGGAGGTAATAATTCATAAGGGGGGACAGCATGGCAGTTATGGCTCAGTAGGGAAGACAGTGTGGCAGTTAAAGGTCATAGGAGAAGACAGTGTAGCAGGTACAGATGGTGTGGCAGCTAAAGCTCATCAGTGGGGACAGTTTAGTGGTTATAGTTCATAAGCGGGGTACAGTGTGATGGTTGCAGTTCATAAAGTGGGATGGTGTGGGTGCTATATACCATAAGAGGAACAGTGTGGGTGTTACATTTTGCGCAGGGAGCACAGTGAGAAACTATAATTTCTCAGAGGCACAGCATAGTCAGATATTTTTATTCAGGGGGCACTATAATGACACTGTAATTTTCAAGAACACCATATTGGGATGTGCTGCAGAAGGCCAGAGAAGAGGGAAGTCTTTAGATGAGCTGTGGATGTGAAAAGCCCTAATGGAATCTGGACCAGATGGAGATGGAAGTGAGAGAACAACTCAAATCAGAGAGAATATCACCTACAAGGTACCAGAATGTAATGTTTATTTGCGATACTGACTGTGACTAATATCGATACTGGGGCTCCTGTATGGCCCACAGTCTAATGATAGCTAATACCCAGTATATCCTTATATATCCCAGTATATCCTTACCATAGCTAAATACATACTGGGAGTTGTAGGTTTACGCTATATATATATGTATATGGCGAGGGCTAACCTGATATTGAAACTGAATGCTGTTCTAAATTGGTGCTGTATTCATGTTTTGATGGTGGTCCTGGTTCCTGTTTCTATGTACTGATGGTGGTTTTGGTGCTGTATTCATGTACTGATGCTAGTTCTGGTGCTGTATTCATGTACTGATGATGGTTCTGCTGATGTATTGATATATACATGTACTGTTGGTGGTTTGGGGTTTGTATTTCTATACTTATGGAGGTTTAGGGGCTATATTCATGTAGTGATAGTAGTTATGGTGCTGTATTAATGCACTGATGGTGTATCTATGGGCTGATGGTGTATCTGTGTGCTGATGGTGGTTCGGGTGATGTATTCATGTAATAATGGTGGTTCTGGTGCTGTATTCAAATAATATTGGTGATTTTGGTTATGTATTCATGTAAAGATGATGTTTCTGGTTCTGTATTCATGTAGTGATTATGGTTCTGGTGCTGTATTCATGTACTTATATTTCTTATGGTTCTGTATTCCTGTACTGATGTTCTGGTTCTGCATTGATGTACTCATGGTGGTTCTGGTAGCATATTCTTATATTGATGGTGGTTCAGTTGCTGTATTTCAGTACTGATGGTGGTTCTGGTCCTGTAGTATTGCACTGATGGTGGTGCTGGTGATGTATACATGTAGCATTATTGGTTCTGATTCTGTACAAATTTACTAAATGGCTTTGTTAATAAAGTAATGTACTATCTGAAAAGTTAAGGATTTCTACATTTGTATTTTCATGAGAAGCATTAAACCATTTCATTTTGTGGTGGCACAAAAATGGAAATCATTGGTGTGATGAAGATTCTGTAATCTTGTGAAATACTTGTGTAATATCTACTAAATTATTAGTACTGTGTTCTATTTGTGGTGATATGTAGAACTGTAGGAAAATGTGCCTTTAATTTAGGTTACAATTACTTTTATTTTATGGGTGAGGGGCATGTAACTGGGTATGGTCTATAGAAGGTGGTGTGGTCTGAAAAGGTGCAAGGTTTCCATTACACAAACAGGAAACCTGATAACAATTTGAATCCCACCCCTGCCGACCCCTGAGATTTCTGCCTAAAAACTCAGGCTTGGTAATGCCACAGTGAGGGTCAGAGTGTGTGAAGCCCATTTAAAATGCAGCATATGCCGGCTATGTCTCTAACAGCAGAGGCCAGAGTTAAGCTCCAAATGCTTATGTTAACCAATTTCTGACAGAAGCTTTAAATGGACGATTGCAGGTTCAAGTCTCCTAGGGGGACTAAAAAATAAAGTAACAAATAAAAAAAAAAGTTCTAAAAAATAGAAAAAATAAAATAGAAAAGGTTGAATCACTTCCTTTATCTTCAGTTAAAAATAAAGAAATCATGAAAATAAACATATTTGGAATCGCTACATTCGAAAAAGTCCAGTCTATCAAAATGATCAAATTATATTAATTAACCCATACAGTAAATGCCATAAAAAAGCAACACAATAGAAACCTTACCGCCCTAAAATATGCAATAAAAAGTGATCAGAACATTTTATGCAACCCACGTTTGTATCAATAAAAATGTCAAAAAGCTCCATGGATGGAAAATAAAAACATTTCACATCTCAAAAATTGACATCACAAATCCAGTTTTTTTTTATCTTTATTTTTTTTTAGTCCATGCGGGTTTGATAAAGCCGTAATTGCACTGACTTGGAGAATCATGTTGACAGGTCACTTTTAGCATACAATGAATATCGTCAAAGCAAAACCCATAAAACATTGATGGAATTCCATTTATTCACTGCAGGTTTATATTGCATTGCATGGAGGGGCGCCATGTCAATTGTCGCCACAGACAGCTGGAAAGTTAGAATCGGCCCTGGATTTGAATACGCTTTTTACTAAAAAAAAATAAGTGATGCATTCCCTTTTAAGCTGTATGTGACTCGCATAAAGACAAAACTCAGTTTACATAACTTTTTCCTGAAATTCAATATCAATTCACTTTATTTTCTTCTTTTACGAAGGGCAAAATGAAACTGTATGAGGAATATGACTCATAAGAAGCAGAAAGGTATAGAACTTAAATAACAAACAGAAGACAAGCTAGTCATTTTTCTCTTTTCCAGTCTGGCAGCTAGGAACAAGAATCTGGCAGGTCATTTCTTCCCATGGAGTGGAAGAGATAGTAGGAGATCAGTGAAACATTTATTTCTGTGTTCACTGAAGACAAAAACAGGTCTGGCAAGGAAATCAGGCAAAGGTAATAGGACCTTGCTCCAATTATCTAAAGCATGATTCAATCCAACAATCAATGTAAGAATTCCAGTAAGCTAGCCCACTGGGTAAGGTGTTCAGTTCTGCAAAGCAAGATATATTGCTGCTTTCTCTGTAACGTGAGGCAATTTGTCTGAAAAAGTCTAAGGCCATGGCCCCACTATCAGTATCTGGTCAGTATTCGGTCAGTATTTTGTCTCAGGAGTGGGAGCCAAAACCAGGAGTGGGTGATAAATGCAGAATTGGTGACTTGCTTCTATTATACCTTTTCTCTGATAGTTCCTCACCTGGTTTTGGCTCCCACACCAGTCTTGATCCAGGATCCATTGTAGAAAGATGTGTCAAATTCATTAATTTGGAGCAAATTCAGCTGCCCATGCGCCAGAGTCAGAAATACACTACAGATGTGGACTGCAGTATACTTCTGCTATAATTTATGCCACTTTGTGGTGTAAGTTATCATGAATCTGTTGGGCCATGCCCCTCCTAATAATCCATGTCCCTTCCCATAATTTGAAAGAACTGGCGTAAAAATGCCAAAAGTCATAACATTTTGCACATTAATGCATTGAGTGAAAAAACATGTGACTGTTCTGCACCATTTTCTGGCAAAACGGTCTTGATGAACCATCCTCTAAATCTCTAGCATAAATAATGCAATGTTAATCTGGTGAACTATGTTTGTGCATGTCGAACTGTAAATTGTACGCACATCCATTGTATTCATAGATACAAATAGTTTCTGTTTGACTCTAAAATACTTTTCTAAATAAAAGGCCACAAAAAGGACAAAAAAATAATTTCAATATATTCGCCTCACTGGAATTTAGAAACATCTGTAAATGATGGTCATATTTATACAGAGACAAAGTGAAAGAAATCTACAGATTAACAGATTAGAGCAGATGATCAGATCCATCAAAATAAATACACCAGTGTCTGAAAAAAGCAGAGCCTGACATAACTGTCGATGTTTGGTCACTTTATTACATGTACTAAGGAGTGTCAGAATGGCTTTTGTGATCTCAGAAACATTTATTAATTTCTATCACACTGCATTGCAATCTGTGACAAAATTGATGCGCCTTTCCAAGACAATGAGTACATTTCATAACATACATAATAAAGAGCCCTCATCTTTAAAGAAGCACTCCCATCAACATTTGTATCCAATTAAAATATTGTAATCCTCATATTATATGGCACTGTGTACTTACAATTGCTCATTTTGCCTTTCTACCCAGCTAATGCTTCTCTTTTCCAGTAGGTTTAGGTAGGACATCACATGATTAAAAGCAGACTAGCAGAATCCTTCTAAGCTCTATGTAGAAATAGGAAGTAAATTTTCCCTGTATGAGTCTTAAGTCACTGCAAAAGTCCTTGGGAGGAGGAGCGGAGCAGCTGGGTCAGGAGTTGAAGAGGGGGGATGATAAATGTGGAGACAAGAGACTTCCTGTTTCTACATAGAGCAGAGAAAAGAGAGGAATTAGCTGGGGACAAAATGAACAATTGTAAGTACATAATGCTGTATAATATGATGATTGCAATATATTAAGAAGATAAAAACTTTGATTGGAGGAGTGCTTCTTTAACACAGGGAAAAATTCATCAAATGTCTACTTATCTCTGATATAAAAACCTCATCTCATACTACTAAATTTACTGTACATTAGCAAGAAATAGATGTCAAAGGGAAGGGATACCAGAAGGATCAGACATCACAGGGGTTGTTTGTAGCTATTATTGGAATCTATTCTTAGTAGGGCTTCCACATACAGTTGGCACAAGCCATTCTGCTTAGGACGCTCCACCCTTTCACAAAGGGATTTGGCCTTTGCTGCAGAGGCCCCTGGGTTGCATCCAAAAAGCAACTGTTGGCCAGTAGAGCAAGTGAAAAGTAGAATAGTTAACAAAATGGGTCAGTACCAGAGGAACTGAGAGAATGGCAGAATCAATAGATAGCAATGTACTGAAGAAGATTGCAGGGTCCAGTCCAGGGCGCCAAGCAGAGCCCATTGGCAAAACAGACGTCAAATAGTCTAAGATTAAGTTTATTAAGGATTCCAGTTATCAGCAGAATAGTAAGGTGAAGAGCCTGTTCAGCATTTAAGAGACCAATCAGGAATAAATGCACCAGGAGTAAAGAAACTTTCCGCCCCCAAGGCCACCAAACCTTGTCCCACAATTGGTTTGTTGAATGGTCCCAGCTATAGGCTGGTCAGAAAAACCTAAACAACATATAATTAAACACAATAATTTTAAAAAAATAATTGCCTATCAAACCGCCCAGGTGAAGGAAAAATGATTTTCCTTAAAGAATGATGAGAAGGGCGTGGAACCCAACACTAGTTAGTGATTACATCAGAATGGCCTTTTGTGCTTTCAGTGCTGCCCATTGAGTTGGGATTCCCACATGCAAGGACACAGGGACTCTTGGAATGATTAATTTCTAAATCTATCAGTATATTTAGCACTTAGTATTATTTAAGGTCAACGTGTTACTTTTTGATATTCTTAGATTCAAATACCCCATATATAAAAGGACAATAAAACTCAAACTTTTTCTCTTGTACTTCCTATAATATGCTATACATATTACAGTGTATAAAATGCTGGAATGGATGAATCTAACATTGGAGAAACTAAACAGAGAAAACAACACAGATATAGAGTAAGGAGGAAGCCTGATACACCAATGGTCACAGCAATTCTATGACCTAGGGCATAATAGCTCGTCTTAAAGGGAACATATCAGCAGTATTTAGCCCTATAAACTAAAGGCATGGCTATGATGGCACTGTGATCCTGATTAATCTGATATCTGATGTGAAGGGATCCGCTCAGTAGTTGTTTGATACTCACCTTATGAAGTTTTCAGAAGATGACGTCTTCTGTGCTCCAGTGTGTTTCGGGGCGGGATGTGGGAGCAGGGTCTTCTTCTCGTTCTCTGCCTACCCACCAGCCTCCTCTGCAGGTAACCGATTATTCAGTGACCTGCCTCCTTTTTAAAATTCAGCGCCGCCACCATCATTGTGGAGGCGGTGCGTGCGCAGTGGGAGCCAGCATCCTGTGTGCAGGACTTCAATAAAACGGCGCCAGAGTAGGCGCATGCGCAGATTGAGATCTTGGGTCAGTTCAGAGCCAAAATCTTGATGGCGGCGCTGAATTTTAAAAAGGATGACGGTCACTGAATAATCAGTGACCTGCACAAGAAACAGACCAAGCTGGTGGGAGGGGGCATAAAACGAGAAGAAGACCCTGCCCCCATGTCCCGCCTCGAAGCACACAAGATGTCATTTTCTGAAAACTTCATAAGGTGAGCTTTAAACAACCACGGAGCGGATCCCTTCACATCAGGTATAATATTAATCAGCATCACAGCGCCATCATAGCCATGCCTTTAGTTTAAAGAGCTAAATCCTGCTGACAGATTTACTTTAAAGGGGATGCCTCATATATTTACTTTTAGAATCTTCCCCAGGCTATATTAAAGGCATACACTTCCTGTATTGTCTCTGTACAGTCATGGCCAAACGTTTTGAGACTGACACAAATTTCGTTTTTTGCAAAGTTTGCTGCCTCAGTTTTAATAGTAAAAATTTGCATTAAAGTGGTATTCCCATCTCCAATATCTAGTAGGTGTAATTATAATAATATTAGCAAATACCTCCAATTAGAAATGTAGTATAGTTTTTCTGATTCGCTCTGGCGCTTACCCCATGTGCAAGGCATTGTAGTAGCTTAGGTATCCATGGTAAGAACCACTGATATAGTGACAGTTAGTTAGCTGTTAGTGGTGATAAACATGGATACTTAAGCTACTGCAATGCCCTGCACACGGTGTAAGCGACATAGCGAATCAGAAGAACTATACATTTCTAATTAGAAGTATTTGCTAATATTATCATTATTAAACCTACTATAGCAGCATGGTGGCTCAGTGGTTAACACTGTAGCCTTGCAGCGCTGGGGTCCAGTGTTCAAATCCACCAAGGACAACATCTGCAAGGAGTTTGTATGTTCTCCCCGTGTTTGCGTGGTTTTACTCCGGGTTCTCTGGTTTCCTCCCACACTCCAAAGACATACTGATAGGGAATCTAGATTCTGAGCCCCAATGGGGACAGTGCCCATAATGTCTGTAAAGCGCTGTGGAATTCATGGCGCTATATAAGTGAGTAAAATAAATAAATAAAAATAAAATAAATAAATACTACATATTGGGATAGGATCTTGGAGGTGGGAATACCTATTTAACTCTACATTGTTATGAAGATTGGTCAGATGAACTGCAAACAATTGCAAAGTCATGCCACGAGACTGCTATGGCACCCGTGAGCCGGGGGGAATTCAGCACCCGTCCCGTGACCCACCCCCTCCAGCCAGGCAATGCCGCCCCCGCCCTGCATTGAACTGTATCAGCAAATGCTGATACAGTTGAAAGCAGTGATGGAGGAGGGAGCATCATGTGACACTCCCTCTCCCATCATTCCCCCTCTGCGTCTGACGTAGCGGGTGCGATAACGTCACTTCATCGCGACATGCTGTGTCAGGCAGTGGAGCTGCTGAGGAAATTCACTGCAGAGACCGAAGCAGCAGGGGAAAGGGGAGGAGAGGTGACTATGTATTTTTATTTTTTTTTAAATCAGTGAGTACGTGGTGGCAATAATACTGGAGGACTGTGGGGTGCAGGGGTGGATTAAGAGTAGCAAGGGCCCCGGGCAGCTTAGAAGGCGCGGCCCCCCCCTCACACACCTGATGTATCACATGACATGTCACATGATCCCCTGTGATAGATCATGTGATAGTTCACGTGAAATTAAGTTGGCACAATATTAATATATTAATTATAATAATTTTTTTACATTAATTGAATGACTTAATATTAAGCACAATTAAGTATGCTGACATCCCCTATATACTGTATGAGACCCTACATAAAATATGAGCTGCCACAATCCTCCTATACACAGCAGGAAGCCACACATAGCAATCTATACACAGCGGGAAGCCGCACGTAGCCATCTATACACAGCAGGAGGCCGCACGTAGCCATCTATACACAGCAGGAGGCCGCACATAGTCATCTATACACAGCAGGAGGCTGCAAGTAGTCATCTATACACAGCGGGAGGCCGCACGGCACCATCTATACACGGCGGGAGGCCGCACGTAGCCATCTATACACAGCGGGAGGCCGCACGTAGCCATCTATACACACCAGGAGGCCGCACATAGCCATCTATACACAGCAGGAGGCCGCACATAGCCATCTATACACAGCAAGAGGCTGCAAGTAGTCATCTATACACAGCGGGAGGCCGCACGGTGCCATCTATACTCAGCAGGAGGCCACATGTAGCCATCCATACTCAGCAGGAGGCCGCAAAGTGCCATCTATACACAGCAGGAGGCTGCACGTAGCCATCTATACACAGCCAGGCCGCATGTAGCCATCTGAACACAGCAGGAGGCCGCACATAACATCTATACACAGTGGGAGGCCGCACGTAGCATCTATACACAGCGGGAGGGCGCACGTAGCATCTATACACAGCGGGAGGCCGCACGTAGCCATCTATACACAGCTGGAGGCCGCACGTAGCATCTATACACAGCAGGAGGCCGCACGTAGCATCTATACACAGCGGGAGGCCGCACGTAGCCATCTATACACAGCAGGAGGCCGCACGTAGCCATTTATACACAGCAGGAGGCCACACGTAGCCATCTATGCACAGCAGGAGGCCGCATGGCACCATCTATACACAACAGGAGGCCGCACGTAGCCATCTATAGACAGCAGGAGTCCGCATGTAGCCATCTATACACAGAGGGAGGCCGCACGGTGCCATCTATACACAGCAGGAGGCTGCACTTAGCCATCTATACACAGTGGGAGGCCATCTATACACAGCAGAAGGCTGCACGGCACCATCTATACACACCAGGAGGCCGCACGTAGCCATCTATAGACAGCAGGAGTCCGCATGTAGCCATCTATACACAGTGGGAGGCCACACGGCGCCCCCCAGATACGGCGGGAGACCGCACACACCACCCCCCCAGAGACAGCGGGAGGCTGCACGTAGCCGTCTATACACAGCGGGAGGCCGCACGGCGCCCCCCCAGAGACAACGGGAGGCCGCACGCAGTCACGCACACACACAAACATATATAGACATATACATACACGCATAAACACATTTGAAACACAAAAATATATATAAACAGACATCACACAATGATATCTGCCTGCACACACACACTCACACACTCACTCACACACTCACCATCCCCGGGCTCAGCTCCAGTTGTCCAGCTCCTCTCCGGTGCACACTGCGTGACTTCATGCTAGCAGACACGGGCACGCACAGGGCCATGTCTCCTAGCTGTGACGCGGCAGGGCCAGCACACAGGGAAGTTAACAGGTGCAGTGCTGGCCCAGCCGAAGAAGAAGCAGAAGCCACGCGCAGCTGCTCGGAGAGCGGTCCGGGGGTCCCCGCCTCTGCCTGCCGGTATGTGCCGCATTGGCGCCGCACATGTTATAATGAGGGCAATCTGGCCATGGGCCCCCGGGAGCCCCAGGCCCCGGGCGGTAGCCCAGATTGCCCTCATTATAATCCGCGTATGCTGGGGTGCATTATACTATATGGGGACTGCATTTTACCCCATGGGGGCTGAATTATACTCTATAGGGTGTGCATTATGCCCTATTGGGTGTGCATTATACTCTATGGGGTGTGAATTATACTCTATGGGGATTGTATTATACCATATGGAGGACTATGGTGAGTGTGTTATACTGTATGGAGGACTATGGGGAGTGTATTATACTGTATGGAGAACTATGAAGGAGTGCATTATATTGTATGGAGGACTATGGGAAGTGCATTATACTGTATGGAGGACTGTGGGGCACATTGTACTATATGGAGGACTATGTGGAGTGCATTATACTATATGGAGGATTATGGGGTGCATTATACTATATGGAGGACTATACTTTATGGAAGGCTATGTGGGGTCATTATAAAATTTGGAGGGAAGCAATTATACAGTGTGAAGGTTTGTGTGGGGTCCACCATACTGTTTGGAGGGCTGTGTGGGAGCCATTATACTTTTTGGAGGGCTAGTGCAGGCCATTATACAGTGTGAGGCCATTATACTGTATGTGGGGCCATTATACTACATGGAGGGCTGTGTGGGGGATCATACTGTGTTGGGGTCACCATACTATTCCTTGGGAGTTGAGGTGGGGTAAAGTAGGGTCATTATATTGTGCATGTGAAGGTTAATGTGGAGGAATTCACCATGGGGGTATCATATAGTGATTGGGGGTTACTTTTGTTGGCATCATACTTTATGGGGACAATGAAAGAGTAATCTAGGACTTCAGCAGGAGGAAAATTATTATGTAAAGTCTGAAAAGTTGGGAGATATGTACTTCTGTGACCTCGACAAATATATATATATTTTTTTTTTTTTTTGGGGGGTGGGGGGCAATTAGAATTTTTGCTATGGGTCTCCATGATTTCTATGTGTGCCCCTAGTTGCAACAGTATTTTCAGCAAACAACAAAATAAAAAAATGCCAGAAAAAATGCAGCAAAAGTGCTGAGCGAAACCACCATAATAATCAGCAATTTGACTTTTTTTGTTCCTTACAATAAAAAGGTGAAGAATCTCTCAGTAGTATTTGTCAGCAACATCAGCAGAAATTCGGACTGCACATGTTACAGGCAAGCAGTTTAGAATACGCTGCGTCTGTAAAACAATTAGTGCACAATGAGCACTAAAGCAGGAAATAAATTCATGACATTTGCAAATGCTGACTTTCTCTTTTTAAATCCCTGACAACTCACCTGTGAAACACAATTTCACAATGTCTGAATATGAAAGATTATAAGAAGTATGGTACTACAGAAATCCATCTGCTCCCTTGATATCAGCTCAAACAGGAAAAGAATAAGTTATCTAGCAGGTGAAATAAAATGCAAATTCCCTGGCTATTGTTATAAATAGAAAAATATTCTCTGACAACCCATACTAAATACTCATTTAGTTTTTTTGTCATGACTTTAGGCTAGAGCATAGGACAAATAGTCAATTAGCTTTCATTCACACACTGTGAATGAAAAATTGTGCAGATACAGAGAGGAATAGCCTCCAGCTAATCTGATCTCCGTCATGCCAATCTGACAAATCCACCTCGGCAATGGACACATGTTGCAGAAGTTGGATTGCAATTTTCTCTAACTGAAAAGATCTTATGAGTATGTTACATAATGATGGTTTCACACACAGCGCACTTTGTCAGTGTTCTGAGCCAAAGCTAGAAGTAATGCAAAAAAAAGTATAAATCCACAAAAAACTGACTTTCCTCCTGAGCACTATGTGTAAGTTATACACCAGGAAAAGCTCCAGATGTCAACATTAGGCCATGGTCCCACTATCAGTATTTGGTCAGTATTCGGTCAGTGTGACACCCCAGGGGTCTGGTTGTCACAGTGATAGAGATATTACGTCTGAGAGCAGGTGGGAGGTCCTTTGGTCAGGGATCCTGTGCATGCCACACCTCCTGCCCAGTCTTGGGAGGGGAAGGACTTCCCCTATATAAACCTGGGGCTGAGGCAGAGTAGAGGGTTCTGAGAGGAGAAGACAGGGAGCAGAGCTGCTCTATGGGCTCTGCTCCACAGGCAGGCCCTGTCCTGGGGCCTGAGCCTGGAGTCCAGGAAGAGTAGAGACAAGAGCAGCATAGGAAGCAGCAGAGTCACAAGGAGTCAGGGGCTGGCAGCTAAAGAGCTCGCCCTGACTAAGAAGATTCTTTACCGGACCCGGAGTCCGAGGCTGTGGGGACTAACTTCTACCCAGCAGCAGAATCCGTCAGGCAGGGGATTTCAGGTCCCCTGGCCCAGAAGCCCGAAGGCCCGGTCACACGCGTGGGACCAGCACCGCCATCGTGGAGCGGAAGCCATTAGAAGGCCCCGAGTCACCGGCCATACGGGTGAGCACCACACGGTACACTCAGGGACGTGGGCTACTTACATCAGCTTCTAGCAAGGTAGCCAGAAGAGTACAGTCAGCTTGGGAGGCCTACAACTACGCCTGGCCAGGGGAGATCCCATCTGCTCAAGGACTGACCAGGCCCCGTTCGCTAGCAAGTACTCCGGGAGGGTCTATCGTTGTTACCAGTAAAGACCCTGAACGCTACCATACCGTCTCTGAGTGGTTCCTGCTACCCCCATCATCCACGTCAGCTGCCCTGAGGCTATACCCCTCCCGTTGGGGGTTATACTATCACGCTGCACCATCCTTCCACCGGCCTCAGCGGTCTGCCCTGCAGCAGCAGCCCCCTGGCTGCATTCAACGGGTGGCGTAGTCATCAACCATTTTCTACCGCTAACAGACTGCCGTCCAGTTTGACTCCCTGGGCACGGACCGGGTCACCGCCACGAGACTACAACCCTAAACAGATCCGGCTCCGGGTAAGCTCCCGCGTGCGCAACGCAGCGCGACACAGGCCCAGGGGCGCGTCAACTTTGGCGTAGTCGGCAGGATTTCGTGCCCGCAATCACCGGGTACTGCGTGCCTGAAAAAGAGACTTTTCAAACTTACCAGTGGTGAAGATTCCCGCCATCTGTGAAGATTCCCGCCATCCGTGGAGTTTTCCCGCCATCCGGCGCCATCTTCTGCCTTCTTCCCGCCATCCGAGGAGTTTTCCCGCCATCCGGCGCCATCTTGGAGACGCCGCGCGGGGAGAAGAGGGGCGTGGACTCCGAAAGCGCGCGAGAACTGAAGCCCCGCCTCACGTCCGGACGTTGCGTAAGGTCCTGGAAGGAGCCCAGCAGACGCCGACGTCACAGGAGCGCGACGCCAGGTCCTCTACCCCGACGATTGACTGCGGAGCCGCGGCCTACGGAAGAGGATCTCCGGAAGGTAGGCCACGGTCCACTAGGGGGGAGGAGGACACCAGGAACGGACAGCAAGATGGCGGACCGGCAGCAGACTAAGCTGCCCAGCATCGGCAGTGCCCCAGTCGTCGCCGGCCCCGACCAACGCCGGGAGAAGACGCGTGACGCAGGAGCGGTCGCGGGAGCAGGTAAGAGGAGTCTCCCTGTCCCGGACGCTGCCGGCGTCAGCCTGCTCCCGGGCCCCCTGGTGGAGCCGCCGATTCCGGGCGCTGCAGACACCGACCTGCTCCAGCCCCCGCAACAAGCCCTGCGGCCAAGCCCTCCAGCCCTGGGCACTACCACCACCAGCCCGCGCCCAGGCCCAAAGTTGCACCCTCTGACCCCGGGCGTCATCAACGGCGACCGTCTCCACGCCTGGTCGCAAGGCCTGAACTCCCCAGGTGCAAAAGGACTGTACGCCCTCCACGTTAACCAAGGAGGAGCTGCAGTACTACCAATACGAGGAAATCCAAGAGGACCCGGACGGGTCTGAAGCCTACACACAAGAAGGAGCAGGAGGATGCCGTTACTGAAGTACGGTAAAGTGGAACTGTACATAGTTACCCATAGGGGTACTTGTGTTGCTAATTAAAATATGGTCCCCGTTGGGACAAGTGTGAACTGTTCCCGTGTGTCCCCTATCCTTAACCAGGCTGAGGACTGTGAGCAGCCATCCCATCTCCCCACAGGCTGAGGACTGTGAGCAGCCAATCCTTATCCCCACTGGCCGAGGACTGAGAGCGGCCATATCTTGTAAATATTATGTGTTTCCAGTTATTTATAGGAGTCCTTGGTGGATTTACCGGGAATCCTTTGTACAGTTAGTGGAGCGTAACCCAGGATGGACTAAAAGACTGTTAAGGACTCGGGGTAGGACAGACCCCTACCTGGTTACGTCTCCCTGTTTTGGTGAAATGGACACCTTGCTCTTCAAAGACTGCACCCGGTTGCGGACATCCGTGACCATCTTATTGTGTTTCCTTATTGTATTTTATTGTTCTTTGATATACCTTGTTATATTTTTCTAAAAAGTGTTTAGTCCCGGAGTACTAAATTTCACTAGGGGGGAGTGTGACACCCCAGGGGTCTGGTTGTCACAGTGATAGAGATATTACGTCTGAGAGCAGGTGGGAGGTCCTTTGGTCAGGGATCCTGTGCATGCCACACCTCCTGCCCAGTCTTGGGAGGGGAAGGACTTCCCCTATATAAACCTGGGGCTGAGGCAGAGTAGAGGGTTCTGAGAGGAGAAGACAGGGAGCAGAGCTGCTCTATGGGCTCTGCTCCACAGGCAGGCCCTGTCCTGGGGCCTGAGCCTGGAGTCCAGGAAGAGTAGAGACAAGAGCAGCATAGGAAGCAGCAGAGTCACAAGGAGTCAGGGGCTGGCAGCTAAAGAGCTCGCCCTGACTAAGAAGATTCTTTACCGGACCCGGAGTCCGAGGCTGTGGGGACTAACTTCTACCCAGCAGCAGAATCCGTCAGGCAGGGGATTTCAGGTCCCCTGGCCCAGAAGCCCGAAGGCCCGGTCACACGCGTGGGACCAGCACCGCCATCGTGGAGCGGAAGCCATTAGAAGGCCCCGAGTCACCGGCCATACGGGTGAGCACCACACGGTACACTCAGGGACGTGGGCTACTTACATCAGCTTCTAGCAAGGTAGCCAGAAGAGTACAGTCAGCTTGGGAGGCCTACAACTACGCCTGGCCAGGGGAGATCCCATCTGCTCAAGGACTGACCAGGCCCCGTTCGCTAGCAAGTACTCCGGGAGGGTCTATCGTTGTTACCAGTAAAGACCCTGAACGCTACCATACCGTCTCTGAGTGGTTCCTGCTACCCCCATCATCCACGTCAGCTGCCCTGAGGCTATACCCCTCCCGTTGGGGGTTATACTATCACGCTGCACCATCCTTCCACCGGCCTCAGCGGTCTGCCCTGCAGCAGCAGCCCCCTGGCTGCATTCAACGGGTGGCGTAGTCATCAACCATTTTCTACCGCTAACAGACTGCCGTCCAGTTTGACTCCCTGGGCACGGACCGGGTCACCGCCACGAGACTACAACCCTAAACAGATCCGGCTCCGGGTAAGCTCCCGCGTGCGCAACGCAGCGCGACACAGGCCCAGGGGCGCGTCAGTCAGTATTTTTTCTCAGGAGTGGGAGCCAAAACCAGGAGTGGGTGATAAATGCAGAATTGGTGACTTGTTTCTATTATACCTTTTCTCTGATAGTTCCTCACCTGGTTTTGGCTCCCACTCCTGAGAAAAAATACTGACCGGATACTGACCAAATACTGATAGTGGGACCATGGCCTTAAAGGGGATATTCACTACTTATATATTGATGGCCTTTCAATTGGATAGGTCATCAATATCAAATGAGCTGTTTTCAGCTATGTCACTAGTCAGATATACACAGTGTACACAGGGCTGGTTTTAGACAAAGTGGGGCCATGGGCAAAAGTTTAAAATGAGGCCCTAAATGCTCACATATTGCACCACACACAGAATCATTTAGGTTACATTTACATTCGCTGAGTTCAGGCCGTTAAATGCGTCCGATCTACAATATTGAAGTCGTTCGATGATTGTTTCTCTGTTTCTTTACACCGGATGAGGAAGAATGATGGGCACAGAATGATCACTAGTAGATTAATCTGTTCCCATACAGTATCATGTTGTTAGCAGTTTACACCGGACGATGTGACACTGAGAACAATGATTTTTGTTCCGGCATAAACAATCCAATCACTCGAATGAATAGGCAGCATTTTGCTCGTTTGTTGGGTGATTGCAGACATGTTTACACCTATGAGCTCTCGTCTGCGCTGCCGAGATTTATAAATGTGGATGCTATACATGCAGATACACACACAGTGTGTGTCACACAGAGCCGGCTCCAGGTTTTCATGGGCTCTGTGGACCCCTTTAACACATACCACGATTTATGATGCACAGATATGGCAGAGAAATATAGGTATAGCACAATGCCAAAGATTTCACTTACTTCTTACATTACATGAGTGATGTCTATTGTAAAGTCTACAATAGCTCAAAAACTGGCGAATCCTCGCAGCGCACAGTGCAGACCAGACGGTATAGTCCTCCATACAATATTATGGGCACCACATAGTCCTCCGTACAGTATTATGGGCCCCTTATATTGCTCCATACAGAATAATGGGTCCCACATAATGCTCCTTATAGAATAATGGACCCCATATAATGCACCGTACAGAATATTGGACCCCATATAATGCTGCATACAGAATACTGGACCCCATATATTGCTCCATACAGTATAATGAGCCCCATATATTGCTTCATACAGAATAAAGGACCCCATAATGCTCCATACAGAATAATGGGCCCCTGTCACAGGAGTGTGAGATGTGACAGAGAGTCACCATGCAGTTGGTTGCAGGAGATCTCTTCATTTGGCATTACAGACACCTTCTTAGATCTGTCTCACTCTAGGACCCAGCGGTTACCTTCCTCTTGCTAATTTACACCCTGGCCTGGGTGTATAAATATCTTCACTTTGCAATATGGAGGCGCGGGTGATATTCACATGATCCCTTGTGAAAGCTTGGAGCAAGTGCAGTTCTTACTTCCTCTCTGGTGCTAAGAGGATGTGTGTGCTATCTCTCTGAAGTCGACTCAAGCTAAGCTATTTCCCCCGTGTCAGTCTCCCCTTGCTGTCTTTAGTGTTAGTGGGGACTGACTAGCGCTCATCACCCCCTTCCGTTCCGTAGCCGGACCCTAGCTCTAGGGAGAGGCAGAGTTTTAGGCTCCTGCTCGGTGATTGGTGAGCAACCAATATAGGGATGGTAGGGAAGGACAGGGTGATATCAGATCAGCCTAGGAGGTCTCCACCCCCTCTGTCCTCAGTGTCTGGGCTCCCTTCCCCTCATCCCTTTGTGTTGCACTTTGTCTTTCCTACACTGTGCGTGACAGGCCCATATTATAGCTTCATACAGTATGGACCCCATATAATGCTCCATACAGTATGGACTCCATATATCGCTCCATACATTATGGGCTCCATATATCGCTCCATACATAAAAAAAATCAAATACTCGCTGGCGACTGCTCTGGACTCTTCAGCATTGCATTCTTCAGGTGGCTGTAGTGACGTCATTGCACCCTCTTCCCTGAGAAGTCACAGAGTCAGAGGACTCTGGAGCTGCGGTGGAACAGGGAGAGGTAAGTATTGCAAGTGCCAGGGCCCTGAGAAAGCTGGGGGTCCCACTAGCGGGTGCTGGCACTGGGCTCTCCCGATTCATGGGCCCCATAGTGTCCCCAACGGCGAGTAGGCGCCCCCACTTGCCCGGGTGCGCTGGGTGCTGACGCCGGCCCTGATGTCACATACTGCTATTGTGTGTCTATACCCGACCATCTACATGTACTATTATCATATATACAAGTTAGAATAATGCAATAAAATATATAAACATACACACTTATACATACATTACATACATGTACATGGCACACACTTGTACACACACACCTGTACATGGTACACACTTATACATGGCACACACATGTACATGGCACACAATTATACACACGTACACAGCACACACATACTGCACAACAAATGCTCTGCAGATATACACATTACACACAGCACATGTAAGCAGGACAACAAATGTTCATATAAACATTATACAAATATCTCACAGATGGCGCACACTACATATACCTCATGCACACACACACCACACACTGCAAATACCTCACATACCCACACAGCACACACTGCACATACCTCACATACACACACTGCACATACCTCACATACACACACACTACACATACCTTACATACACATACAGTACACACTACACATACCTCACATACACACACAGCACACATTACTGCTCCAATTAAAACCGCCACAGGATGGAGGGTGGAGTGCTCTGTCAAAGAGACAATATACAAATAGCAATAAGACTGACTGTGACTTCCAAATCAGAAAACTGGTGTGTACAGGTGTGAACTAAGAGTAGCCATCTCTGTACATAACAAACAAATAAAGTGGCACTCTGCAGTGCTGAAGCATGTAAACATGAAATACATGAAATTTGAATTGCATTACTGCTCTAGAAAATAAGAAAAAATGGAGATGCTTAGTACACAATTTGGCCAATTCATGCATGCCCAGCAGCCAACGACAAGGCGATTTCCGGTTTACAGGGAACCTATCTAATGTGAATCAACTCCTAGGCTAAAGCCTACATCTATGGGTAGATGTAGGCACTTTTCTATTGTGAAGGCTATCATAAAGTATATACTAGGAGTGGATAAATTGAAAGATGGCTCATAATGCTGAGCATACAGAGCCTTACATTACTTACGTGGGACTTTTTTTAGCATTTTTGATGCAAAGCTAGGACAGTTTTTCTCAATACATCCTAATGTAGAAAAAATTGTCTCAGCAACAGAAATTTCCACAATAGAATGTATAGGGTGCGGTAACTCCGCATTGTTCAATGAACACATGCGGATTTACCTGTGTCCAAAGCACTGCTATAGCCTGATCGTAGGTACATGGCCTTAGGGACTAAATTCCATTTGAAGTGACTTTAAGGTCCTACTTTGACATAAAATACCCAAAAGTGACACTAATTTAAAAACTGCACCCCTCAAAATGCTCACAACTACAGTCAAGAAGTGTATTAACCCTTCATGTGCTTCGCAGGAATTAAAGCAATGTGAAGGAAAAAAATTAAAGTTTTACTTTTCAAACACAAATGTTGCTTTAGCCCAAAATTTGGCATTTTCACAAGGGTAACAGGAGAAAATGGATGATACAATTTGTTGTGCAGTTTCTCCTGAGTATGACGATACCCCATATGTGGTGGAAAACAACTGTTTGGGCGCACGGCAGGGCTCGGCAAGGAAGGAGCGCCATTTGACTGCAAAATTGGCTGGAATCGATAGAGGACACCATGTAGTGTTTGCAGAGCCCCTGATATGCCTAAACAGTGGAAAACAAGTGACCCCACTTTGGAAACTATACCCCTCAAGAAATGTATTTACAGCTGTGGTGAGCACACTGGACCCACAGGTGCTTGATAAAATTTTATAATGTTGAACCGTGAAAATGAAAAAAAAATTCCCACAAAAATGTTGTTCTTGCCTCAAAGTTTTCATTTTCATTTTCACTTTTTGAGTGCAAAATTGACTGGAATCGATAGTGAATGCCATGTCGCATTTGCAGAGCCTGTGATGTGATATGCCTAAACAGTGGAAACCCACTACAAGGAACCCCATTTTGTAAAGCACACCCTTCAAGGAACGTATTTAGAGGTATGTTGAGCCCCTTGAACCCACAGGTGCTTCACAGAATTTTATAATGTTGAACCATGTTTTCACCTTCATGACCAGGAGAAATTTTACAATTCTGATCAGTGTCAATTTATGAGGTAACAACTCTGGAACGCTTCAACAGATCGCACTGATTTCGATATTTTTTTCATGAAATATTGTACTTTATGATAGTGGTAAAATTTGTTCGATATGACTGGCGTTTATTTGTGAAAAAAATAGAAATTTGGCAAAAATTTGGAAAATTTTGCAATTTTTAAACTTTTAATTTTTATGCTCTTAAATCAGAGAGTTATGTCACACAATATAGTTAATAAATAACATTTTTTACATTTCTATTTTATTTTACATCAGCACAATTTTGAAATATAATTTTTTTTGTAAGGAAGTTAGAAGGGTTAAAAGTTGACCATCGATGTTCTCATTTTTCCAACAAAATTTACAAAACAATTTTTTTAGGGACCACATCACATTTGAAGTGACTTTGGGGGGCCTATATAACAGAAAATACCAAAAGTGACACCATTCTAAAACCTGCACTACTCAAGGTGCTCAAAACCACATTCAAGAAGTTTATTAACCTTTCATATGCTTCACAGGAGTCAATGGAATGTGGAAGGAAAAAATAAACATTTAATTATTTTTTCACAAAAATTTTGTTTTGGACCCCAATTTTTTTTCTTTCACAAGGGTAACAGGAGAAAATGGACCTCAAAACGTGTTGTGCAATTTATCCTGAGTATGCTGATTAGTGTTGAGCCACCCCCGTAGTGTTCGAGTTCGGTTCGGTTCGTCGAACACCCGTGTGTTCGCCGAACTGTTCGTCGAACACCTTCGAACACCGTTAAAACCAATGGCAGGCAAACAAAAACACATAGAAACACATAGAAAACACCTTCAAAGGTGTCCAAAAGCTGACAAACTGCTCAGAAGACACAACTAACACATGGAAAAGTGACAAGTACATATAGTCATGCGAAAAGAAAAGAGGTGGAGGAGTAAAAGGAGGGGGAGACACAGATATAGGCATGTCATGCCCTTCTAAAATCCAAAAAGTGAGAAGCCGACACGTTCAGTCCGCTCCTGCCCGTGCCACCTCCGCGTCGCCGGGTTTGTGCCAGAGCCGCGGTGAACCCTGACGGCCAGCCCCCCTCTCCCAATACTGGTGCCTGTCCGCTGGTGGGTCGAGCGAGCCCCCCTGTGGTGGAGGCAGCTCTAAGCTTTTTAATTTAAATTGTCTCTCTAATTTGAATGAATACACTTTAAATCCATTTACAAGGATCTATTGGAGGGCAAGTCTCATGCCAGCAGCCGCGTAATTCCAGCTCCAGTAGCGTCCACTAAAGCTGCTGCAGTTAAAAAGCTTTTATAAGGATCGAGCTCGGCTGTCCACCACAAGGCATCCTACTGCCAGTCCCAGCCCTTATGCCTTGGGGTGCCTCCTGATGCTCTTCACTGAGTATCCCGTGGTCCCGAAGCATTTCCTTTGAAAAAATTAAGTGTCCAAACTACAGGTGGTGTAGCTTGCTTAACAGCCGGGATAATCCGCTGACTAGCAGACACTGCTACTAGGCACAAAGTATTTCCTGGGCTAGATGCAGTTAAAAATTTGTAATTAGATACTCTCGTTGGATGCTGAGAAAGCATTCCATAGAGTCTCCTGGCATGCCATATATGATTCTCTTAAAAAGCTTGGGGTAGGGGTCTAGGGGACCCTTTTATAGCCAAAATCACGGCCCTGTATCGCAATACGTCACCTAGGCTGAAGATAAATGGAACTGTAGCACCCTGAGGGCTCGGTTGCTACAGAGGTATTGCACCTCACCCAGAGGTGTGATATCTCACTCTCAGGTAAGGATGTAGTGTGGATCAGGACCCGACACCTGCATGCATTACACCACATTGCCGTGGGGCAGGGCGACCAATATGCCCCTGAGATGGGCACGACAGTCCCTGTCCCTGGCTGGAGTGGGGGGAGGGAACACTGAGGAAGGGGAACCCTGTAGTGCAGGAGCAGGGAGGAAGCAGTTCCTGGGTGCATTGAGAAGGGAGTATAAAAGGTGGGCACCATCTTAGTTCAGTGCAGAGAAGTCTGAGCAGAAGTGGCAGGGAGCAGGGGCTCTGCATGAGCTCTGCTCCGGAGGCGGGCCTAGTAACAGAGGCCCAGGCCTGGAAGAGGGAGAAGGAAGGAAGAGGAGCGGAGAAGGCTCCAGGAACGAGGAACGAAGGGATCCCAGGGGTGCGGACGGGCGAGTCGCCACCGCACGCCCGAATCCACCTGCGTGGAGGGGTCAGGCCAAAGGGGGAGACCGGTCCCCGAAACTAGTGGAGGCAGGAAACGACCCTCAGCTAGAAACAGGAGGCTGTGACATTTTATGTGGCGCAGCCCCTCGCTACACCCGCTAGGAAGGCACCACATAGGGTCAGGGAAACTGGCGCCAAGTTTACCAAGAGGAGGCCCGAGGCAGCCGGACAGAAGGGTTGGTAAGAAAGGCCAGACAAAGGACACACAAAGGGGGTCCTGTGAAGCACTCCAAAGTTATCTGGGAGTTGTCTGGGCCCCTCACCTGGTGAGCACAGTACGACGTGGGCAGCCGTTACCTGCAGACGTGGTCTGGATAATAAGAACTGTGAGTAAAGGCCCTGGACTGCATCACTGACTCCGTGTCGTTACTGCTGCTGCCCTGCACCATCACCCCCATCCTCCGCATACACTGCCCTGAGGCTATACTCCTCCCGTGGGGAGTTATGCTACGCTCTGCTGCACCCACAACACCAGCCTCAGCGGTCTGCCCTGGAGCGGCGGTTCACTCTGACCGCAATCCACGGGTGGCGTAGTCGGACATTTAAACATCAAAACCACATAAATAGTTCCGCCACTGGTTTGACCGCCCTGAGCCACGGAACCGGGTCGCCGCCACGGAGACTACAACCACCAGCATCCACCAAAAAGGGTCCGGCTCCGGGAGTCCCAAGGCCCAGGGGGCGCGTCAGAACATTTTCATCACCTTTCACAATCACCAATGGGACAAGGCAGGGATGTTCTCTGTCCCCTCTCTTATACATCCTAGTGACGGAGCACCTGCTCTCATCAATTCGCCATAACCCCAATATTAGGTGGATTGAGGTGGGAGGCACCGAGTACAAGTGCTCTCTATTTGCTGATGATGTCCTAGTATATATCACTCAATCACATATATCCATCCATGCTGTTATGGCTGAAATAGATCACTTTGTTACATGGTCAAATTTTAAAATCAATGCAGCAAAGTCTGAGGCCCTCGATGTCTCCCTCCCCAAATCCATATAGGATTCCATCCAGTCCAACTTTCCCTTTGCCTGGCCCTCACAGGGTATCAAATACTTAGGAATTCCTATTCATAGAGACCTCTCCCATCTATGTTATCTTAATTTTGGGCCCTTTATTGAACAACTCCATACAGACCACGGTTGGCAAGTTAGAACTGTAAGATTCACTACGTGAACCACTGGTGTTTTGTGGAAAAGCACATGTACACTGTGTTCCAAATTATTATGCAAAAAGTGTTTAGGAGTGATAATGGAAGAATTTGTTTGTTTGTCAGTTAAACTCATTGATGGTGATGTGTGTCAGGGCTCTTTATATCACTGTAAGCAATTGCAGACACCTGTGCTAATTAGTTTGGCAGGTGTGTCCAATGAAAGGCAAGACTACTTAAGAAGGCTGTCTCACATTATTAAGCAGCCTACATTTTCTGCCAAAATGGGAAAGAAAAAGGATGTGTCGGCTGCTGAGAAGCAACAAATTGTGGAGTGTTTAGGTCAAGGCATGACTACAATCAACATTGTGCGATGATCAGGATGAAGTGTCTTGGCAATCAAGAAGTATGTAGCTGATTCACAGTACACACGTGTGCGTGCTGATAAGGGCAAATTGAGGACTCTTTCCTACAGGCAATTACGTCAGGTTGAAAGAGCAGCGGCAAAAAAGCCTTGTCATAGCAGCAGACAAGTTTTTGAAGCTGCTGGTGCCTCCAACGTCCCCCGATCAACAAGATGCAGGGTCCTTCAGAGGTTTGCAGCTGTGCATACGCCATCCTGTCGACCTCTTCTATCCACTTCACACAAGCAGAAACGGCTCCAGTGGGCCAAACATTACATGAAGACTGATTTCAAAACTGTTTTGTTCACGGATGAGTGCCGTGCAGCGCTCGATGGTCCAGATGGATGGAGTGGAGGATGGCTGGTTGATGGACACCCCACGCAAACACGGCTACAGCGCCAACAAGGAGGAGATGGAGTAATGTTTTGGGCTGGAATCATGGGGAGAGAGATTGTCGGCCCCTTTAGGATCCCTGAAGGCGCTAAAGATGAACTCCATAATGTATGTGGATTTTCTCAAACAGCACTTCCTGCCATGGTTCAAGAAGAAGAACCGTGTATTTCACAGCAAGATCATTTTTTTTGCATGATAATGCACCATCTCATGCTGCACATAAAACATCTGCATCTCTGGCTGATATGGGCATAAAAGGGGACAAACTTATGGTGTGACCCCCATGCTCCCCTGACCTCTACCCCATTCAGAACCTTTGGAGCATCATTAAAAGGAGTGTCTATGATGGCGGGAGGCAGTTCACATCTAAGCAACAGCTCTGGGAGGGTATTCTGTCCTCATGCAAAACAATTGAAGCAGAAACCATCCAAAACCTGACAAATTCAATGGACGAGAGAGTTCAGAAGCTCCTTTCGAACAAGGGGTCCTATGTGAAAATGTAACATCACCTAGAATAAATTTTTGAGTTGAAAACTGTTTGATTTCAGTTTCTAACAACCTGCTAATGCTTATAATTTCAAAAATGACCATTTTTTTGGTCTTTATTAAAATGAAAAGGTTGATCGAAAAGTTTGGGGGATCTAAGAGTGTGGCAACCCAGTAGTCATGATTACTTCGAATTCTGACAATATGAGGGTCATGCTGCAGGTAGTGCAGCAAGAAGGCACTTATGTGTCTTGCGCATCTCGGAGCCCCAAAATTATTTTCCGGGCTAGATGCAGCTAAAAATTATTATTAATTTTAAATCTGGTGAAGCTTTAGTATAGATGGCCTAATAGGATCAGTGCTGCACACTGCTACAAAGCCCAAATTATTTTCCAGTCAAGATACAGATAAACATGATTAGTAATTTTAAATCTGGTGGAGCTTATGGCCTAATAGAATCAGTGCTGCACACTGCTACAAAGCCCAAATTATTTTCCAGCCAAGATACAGATAAACATGATTAGTAATTTGAAAGCTTAAAACGGTTGGTAGGGTGATTTTAACCAATCATCAAGCTTTTACTCTCCCCAGGATGACACAGGGGTAGAAAAGTCGTTTCGGATCCATGATTTGTTCATCTTTATGTACGTGAGTCTGTCTACATTATCAGTGGAGAGCCGCGTGCGCTTATCTGTCAGCACACCACCAGCAGCGCTGAACACACGTTCAGACAGAACGCTGGCTGCGGGGCATGACAAGATCTCCAAGGCGTAAGTGGCTAGCTCCGGCCATTTATCCAGATTGGAAGCCCAAAAAGAGCAAGGGTCCAGTGACACAGTCGTGGCTTCAATGTTTACTTGGAGATACTCCTGTACCATCGTCTCTAGGCGTTGACTATGTGTCAGACTTCTTGTCTCCTGTGGCCTTGCAAAGGATGGGCTAAAAAAGTGGTGAAATGATTCCGCAAAATTGATGTTACCAGCAGATACTGTGGTTCTGTTACGGTTTGAGTGCTGAACACTTGACGGTCCCACGGTTGGCAAGTTGGAACTGTGAGATTCACTACGTGCACCACTGGTATTTTGTGGAAAAGCACATGTAAGATTCTGCAACAGTCTCTGCTGATACTCCTGCATGCGTGCATCCCTTTCTATGGCAGGAATAATTTCTGCAAATTTACTTTTGTACCGGGGATCTAACAGTGTGGCAACCCAGTAGTCAGGATTATTTCTAATTCTCACAATTCGAGGGTCATGTTGCAGGTAGTGCAGCAAGAAGGCACTCATGAGTGTTGCGCATCCAGGAGCACCAAGTCCCTGTTGTGTTGGTGGCGAGGTAACAATCATGCTTCCTTCCTCTGTCCTCTCCCCCCAACCTCGCACAACAGAAATGTGATCAAGGTCTCCCTCATCTGATGAGTCTTCCATCAGTTCGTCCTCCACTTCTTCCTGGGCTCCTGCACCTTCCTCACTAGTTTGGCTGCTACCATGCGCCCTGGTAAAACCATCTCCCTCACCCTCACATGCCTGCCGCCTTGGTGCTGCCGACCATCTGGACCTTGCAGATGTTAGCCCTTCCGCATACAACTCCTCCTCCTCTACTTCCTCCACCTCCTCTTGTGCCACCACCTGACTCCGAATTCTGTTTAACATGTGCTCCAGCATGTAAATCACCGGAATAGTCATACTGATAATGGCATCGTCAGCACTAAACATCTTCGTCGCCATTTCAAAACTGTGCAGAAGGGTGCATAGGTCCCTGATCTGAGACCACTCCTCCAGCGTGATTTGCCCCACCTCTGGATCTCGTTGGCCCAGGCTATACGTCAGAACGTATTGCACCAGGGCTTGTCGGTGCTGCCACAGTCGCTGCAACATGTGCAGAGTTGAATTCCACCGGGTAGGCACATCACATTTTAGCCGGTGAAGTGGCAGGCCCAACGACTTCTGTAGAGATGTAAGTCGCTGAGCTGCGGGATGCGAACGGCGGAAGTGAGCACACAGCGACCGTGCCCTCTGCAGAAGGCCATCTAGTCTGGGATAGTGGGCTAAAAATTGCTGGACAACCAGGTTCAACACGTGAGCCATACAAGGCACGTGTGTGACATTGCCCCGGCGAAGGGCCGCACCCAGGTTTGCAGCATTGTCGCACACGGCCTCCCCTGGTTTCAGGTCCAGTGGAGACAACCATTCATGAAATTGGTTCTCCAGAGCTGACCACAACTCCTCAGCTGTGTGACTCACATTTCCCAGACATTTCAATGTAAAAACCGCCTGATGACGTTGAGCCCTACTGCCAGCATAGTAAGGAGGTGTGCAGGATCCCTTTTGCGCAGTTAGAAAGCTTGTGGCATGACCAGACAGGCTTTGGGTGCAGGTGGAAGACCGAGAGGAGGTTGAGGAGGCAGAAGCAGTGGAGGAACTTTGACATAAAGAGGATTGACGCACAACTCGTGGGGACGGCAAGACTTGGACAGCAGCCCCTTGTCCTGCTGTCACCATAGTTACCCAGTGCCCAGTCAGCGACATGTAACGCCCCTGTCCATGCCTACTCGTCCAAGTGTCTGTGGTGAAATGCACCCTGTCACACACAGAGTTTCTCAAAGAAGCGGTGATGTTGTGTGCGACATGCTGGTGGAGCGCAGGCACACCTTTCTTTGAGAAGTAGTGCCGACTGGGCATCTGGTACTGGGGCACTGCGACGGACATAAGGTCTCGAAAATCCTCTGTGTCCACCAGGCGGAAAGGCAGCATTTCTGTAGCCAAGAGCTTGCAGATGGTGAAATTCAACCTCTTAGCTTTCTCATGGCTAGGAGGAAATGGTCTTTTACTTGTCCACATCTGAGGGACCGAGGGCTGGCTATTGTGCTTAGACGGGGTTGATAAGGGTGTCCCCGGCAAACTGCCGGTCTGTGAGGAAGATGCAGGCGGACATGTTAGGTTGCCTTGATCCAAAGGTGGTGCTATCGATGTCGGACAGCGCTCAACACCAGCTGGTGTTACCACCTCCAAAGAAAATGATGACCTGCCAATCACGCTGGCTGTTGCGGGTAAAGAGGTGGCAGGTCTGCGCCCCAAAACAGGTGTGACTGCTGTCCCCCCAGTCACAGAGGATGAAGAGGCCGCGGATGCACAAGATATGGCAGACGGTGGTTGGCCCGGCCGGCTAGGCCGCATTGTAGCACACTGAGCTTCCCACTGCAACTTATGCTTCATGTCCATGTGCCGGTTCATGCATGAAGTACTCAAACTATGTATTTTTTGGCCTCTACTTAGCTATTGCTGACAAATGTTACAGATAACACGAGTTGGGTCATCTTTATCGATCTGAAAAAATGCCCAGGCTATGCAAGGCTTAGCACCCATGCGACCTGAAGAGCCACCACGACTTGTGGTGAGAGGCAGAGTTGTGTTTGAGGATGCAGTTGTTGACGTGCTTCCAGTACTACGTCTCTGTCCAGGAAGGCGCAACCTGACCTCGTCGTCACTAGCATCTTCCTCCACCTCCTCTGCTGACCTCATCTCTTGGCTGACTGTGGGTTGACAGTAAGTGGGATCTCCAACCTCATCATCATCACCCTGTGCGTTATCACACCCGTCGTCCTCAGAGCCAACCTGTTCCTGCCCTGACAAAAAACTAAAGTTGTCGCTCCAATCAGGTATTTGAGTCTTATCATCGTCTTCCTCATTGTTTCCACCAACAGGAGTTACAGTTTGGGAATGAGGGTCTACATTATGGTCAGAACCTTCTGCGTCTGGTCCTGGATCCGACTCATAAAGATTCTGGGCATCAGTGCAGATCATTTCCTCGTCTGGATTCACAGAAGCGCTGGAGTCGACCTCTGATTCCCAGGCTATAGTATGAGTAAACAGCTCTGCAGACTCAACCATCTGTTCTACCTCATACTCAGACGGGCAGCTGGAGATTTGGGAGCTGTGAGGAAGCAAGTGCGATTGGGGTGACACCTTTGAGGACTGGAGTATTTGTGATGTTGAAGTTGATGTGGAGGAGAGCCCACTTAAAGGAGCACTTGATATCCGTTGAAGCACCTGCTGTTTTTGTGCCTCATCTGGAATTTGTAGCGATTGGCGTGGCCATAAGAAAGGGATCTTATCACATTGTCCGCTAAAAGAAGTAGACATTTTAGTTTGGCTGGAAGATGGTCTTTCTTCTGCAGATGTTACTGTTGCTTTAACACCTACCCCACGGACACAACCTTTTTTCCCCTTCCCAACACGCCTATTCCCCTTTCCACCAGCAGCAGGCCTTTTTCCACTCATTTTGGTGGTTAACTAATTCACAACTCTGGAGTTGTTTGCACAAAAAAACAATGGATGGGAACCGAGCAGAGCTGAGTGGCCAAACTGTGGTATTAGGCCAAAACTATTGGCTGGGTTAGATGCAGAAAAAAATTATATTCAATTTGCAACGTGATGGAGGTCAGTATAGATGGACTAATAGAGAAAGTCCCACACACTGCTAGAAGGACAAATATTTTTTCAGAGCTAGATGCAGATAAAAATTATATTTAATTTGCAACCTGATGGAGGTCAGTATAGATGGACTAATAGAGAAAGTCCCACACACTGCTAGAAGGCCAAATATTTTTTCAGAGCTAGATGCAGATAAAAATTATATTCAATTTGCAACCTGATGGAGGTCAGTATAGATGGACTAATAGAACAAGTCCCACACACAGCTAGAAGCCCAAATATTTTTTCAGAGGTACTGTAGATGCAGATAAAAATTATTTTTAATTTGCAACCTGATGGAGGTCAGTATAGATGGACTAATAGAGAAAGTCCCACACACTGCTAGAAGGCCAAATATTTTTTCAGAGCTAGATGCAGAAAAAAATTATATTCAGTTTGCAACCTGATGGAGGTCAGTATAGATGGACTAATAGAGAAAGTCCCACACACTGCTAGAAGGCCAAATATTTTTTCAGAGCTAGATGCAGATAAAAATTATTTTTAATTTGCAACCTGATGGAGGTCAGTATAGATGGACTAATAGAGAAAGTCCCACACACTGCTAGAAGGCCAAATATTTTTTCAGAGCTAGATGCAGATAAAAATTATTTTTAATTTGCAACCTGATGGAGGTCAGTATAGATGGACTAATAGAGAAAGTCCCACACACTGCTAGAAGGCCAAATATTTTTTCAGAGCTAGATGCAGATAAAAATTATATTCAATTTGCAACCTGATGGAGGTCAGTATAGATGGACTAATAGAACAAGTCCCACACACAGCTAGAAGCCCAAATATTTTTTCAGAGGTACTGTAGATGCAGATAAAAATTATTTTTAATTTGCAACCTGATGGAGGTCAGTATAGATGGACTAATAGAGAAAGTCCCACACACTGCTAGAAGGCCAAATATTTTTTCAGAGCTAGATGCAGAAAAAAATTATATTCAGTTTGCAACCTGATGGAGGTCAGTATAGATGGACTAATAGAGAAAGTCCCACACACTGCTAGAAGGCCAAATATTTTTTCAGAGCTAGATGCAGATAAAAATTATTTTTAATTTGCAACCTGATGGAGGTCAGTATAGATGGACTAATAGAGAAAGTCCCACACACTGCTAGAAGGCCAAATATTTTTTCAGAGCTAGATGCAGATAAAAATTATATTCAATTTGCAACCTGATGGAGGTCAGTATAGATGGACTAATAGAACAAGTCCCACACACAGCTAGAAGCCCAAATATTTTTTCAGAGGTACTGTAGATGCAGATAAAAATTATTTTTAATTTGCAACCTGATGGAGGTCAGTATAGATGGACTAATAGAGAAAGTCCCACACACTGCTAGAAGGCCAAATATTTTTTCAGAGCTAGATGCAGATAAAAATTATATTCAATTTGCAACCTGATGGAGGTCAGTATAGATGGACTAATAGAACAAGTCCCACACACAGCTAGAAGCCCAAATATTTTTTCAGAGGTACTGTAGATGCAGATAAAAATTATTTTTAATTTGCAACCTGATGGAGGTCAGTATAGATGGACTAATAGAGAAAGTCCCACACACTGCTAGAAGGCCAAATATTTTTTCAGAGCTAGATGCAGAAAAAAATTATATTCAGTTTGCAGCCTGATGGAGGTCTGTATAGATGGATTAATAGAACAAGTCCCACACACAGCTAGAAGCCCAATATTTTTTCAGAGGTAGATGCAGAAAAAAATATATTCAGTTTGCAACCTGATGGAGGTCAGTATAGATGGACTAATACAACAAGTCCCACACACAGCTAGAAGCCCAATATTTTTTCAGAGCTAGATGCAGAAAAAAATTATATTCAATTTGCAACCTGATGGAGGTCAGTATAGATGGACTAATAGAATGATGCTATGCCCAAAAGATTTTACTTCACTAGGTGCAGTAAAAAAATTGGTATTCTATACACAGGTGGTATATCTTGCAACACAGATAGGCTACTCCACTGACTAACACACTCTGCAATAGGCCAAAAAGGATTAGCTTTGCTAGATTCAGCCAAACGCTGTGAAAAAAACTTGCACAGCACTGGCACAGACCTGCCTGGCAAAAACTGATAGGAACTGATGTAACCTAGTCCTGAAAAGGACTCCAATTACAATTAGTCTTTACTCCCACAATCTATCTATTTAAGAGCACAGACCTGCCTGATAAAAGTTGTAGGAAATGCTGTAACCTAGTCCTTAAAAGGACTGCAATCACAACTATTCCCTACTCCCAAGCTATCTGTAGATTTGTGCGAAAATTGGCTTGAAATTAACAAGGTATAGCGCACACAGCAACAGCGGTGCCGTCTAACACGCAGCTGCAGCAGTGAGAAAATGGTGGCGACGGGGAAAATGGCTTGGTCTTATAGGGCAAGGACATGTGACATACACTGCCAATGACACATGCCCTTGCTTGTGTGAAAAAAAGCACTTCGCTCCGTGTGTGCGCTGCTGATAGGCTGACAGATTGCACCTCCCCACTGTAAATGCGGGAAAGAGAAAAAAAAAATGGAGATCTTCATTGTTCCTGCAGAGATCCATCCCCTGCCCCTCCCCCCACCCTGCTGTACACTCAAACTGCGTATTAACATTAATTTTCATCATT
The DNA here is from genome assembly GCF_046119375.1 of Phyllobates terribilis. Lineage (NCBI taxonomy): Eukaryota > Metazoa > Chordata > Amphibia > Anura > Dendrobatidae > Phyllobates > Phyllobates terribilis. The sequence goes on from NW_027362771.1 coordinate 336,196,192, forward strand.
ACTGAGAAAAAATCCAGTTATGATTTTGGTGCACGAACAGTTATCGAACATAACTTCGAACAGCCGAATTTTTCTCAAATTGTTCGTGTTCGCCGAACGGCTCGAACACCGCCCAAAACAGCTCGAATTTGAGATTGGCGAACAGTTCGAGTAGAACAACGCTCATCTCTAATGCTGATACCCCATATGTGGGGGAAAACCACTGTTTTGGTGTACAGCAGGGCTCGGAAGGGAAGGAGCGCCATTTGACTTTTTGAACGAAAGAATTGCTTGAATAATTTACGTACACCATGTTGCATTTGAAGAGCATCTGATGTTCTTTAATCAGAGAGTTATGTCACACAATATAGTTAATAAATAACATTATTCACATGTCTACTTTACATCAGCACAATTTTGAAATATAATTTTTTTTGTTAGAAAGTTAGAAGGGTTAAAAGTTGACCATCGATTTCTCATTTTTCCAACAAAATTTACAAAACCATTTTTTTTAGGGACCACATCACATTTGCAGTGACTTTGGGGGGTCTATAAGACAGAAAATACCAAACGTGACACCATTCTAAAAACTGCAGTCCTCAAGGTGCTCAAAACCACATTCAAGAAGTTTATTAATTATTATTTTCTTTCACAAGGGTAACAGGAGAAAATTGAATATTAAAACATGTTGTGCAATTTCTCCTGAGTACGCCGATACCCCCTATGTGGGGGAAAACCACTGTTTGGGTGATGGCAGGGCTCGGAAGGGAAGGAGCGCCATTTGACTTTTTGAATGGAAAATTTGCGAGAATAATTTACGGATGCCATGTCGCATTTGAAAAGCTTCTGATGTGCCTAAACAGTGGAAACTCACCACAATTGACACTATTCTGAAAACTAGATGTGTGGTGAGCACCTTAAACCCTAGGTACTTCACAGAAGTTTATAACGTTGAGCCTTGAAAATAAAAAAAATCTAAATTTTCCCACAAAAATGTTTTTAGCCCCAAATTTAGCATTTTCAGAAGTGTAAAAGGAAAAATTGCGCTATATAATTTGTTGTGCAATTTCTCCTGAGTACGTCAATATCCAATATGTGGAGGGAAATCACTGTTTGGTCACACGACACGGCTCAGAAGGGAAGGAGCGCCATTTGACTTTTTGAATGGAAAATTTGCTTGAATAATGCCATGTCGCTTTTCATGAGCCTCTGATGTGCCCAAACAATGGAAACCCCCCCATAAGTGATACCATTCTGGAAACTAGACCCCTCAGGGAACCTATCTATATGTGTGGTGAGCACCTTAAACCCCAGGTGCTTCACAGAAGTTTATAACGCAGATCCCTGAAATAAAAAAATACACATTTTTCCCACAAAAATGTTCTTTTAGCCCCAATTTTTTTATTTTCACAAAGGTAACAGGAGAAAATGGACCCCAAAATTTGTTGTGCAATTGCTCCTAAAAATGCGATGCACCATATGCAGGGGAAAAATATTGTTTGGGCGCACGACAGGGCTTAGAAAGGAAGAAGTGATCTTTTGGAGCACAGACTTTTATGGAATGGTCTGCAGGTGTCATGTTTCGTTTGGAGAGCCCCTGTGCCTAAACAGTGGAAAACCCCCACAAGTGACCCCATTTTGGAAACTAGATTCATCAAGGAATTTATTTAGATGTGTGGTGAGCACCTTGAACCCACAGGTGCTTCACAGAATTTTACAACGTTGATCTGTGAAAATGAAAAATATATATTTTTCCCACAAAACTGTTGTTTTAGCCCCAAATTTTTTCATTTTCATAAGGATAGCAGGAGAAAATAAAATGGACCCCAAAAGTTGTTGTGCAATTGCTCCTGCGTATGCCAATACCCCATATGTGGTCAAAAACTACTTTTGAGGCACAATGCAAAGCTTAGAAGGGAAGAAGCACCATGTTGGAGTTCAGAGTTTGATGGAATGGTTTGAGGATGCTATGTCACATTGGCAGAGCTCCTGAGGTGCCAGAACAGCAGAACCCCCTCATAAGAGACCCCATTTTACAAACTACACCTCTCAATGAATTCATCTAGGGATGCAGTGATTATATTGACACCACAGATGGGTCACAGAATTTTATACCATTAGGCAGTGAAGAAAAAAAATATTACATTTTTACCACCAAAATTTGGTTTTAGCCCTAGATTTTACATTACACTGGGGAATGGGTAAAAATGGCACCAAAATTTGTCCCCCAATTTCTGCTGAATGTAGAAATAACCCATATGTGCCTGTACAGTACTGCTTAGCCATACAGCGAGACTCTGGAGGGACGGAGCGCAGATTTTCCTAGAATAGTATGCAGACTCTATATGCAGAGCCCCTAAGTGCTAGAAGAGCAGAATTCCCCTCAAGTGACCCCATTTTGGAAATTATACCCCTTTGTGAATTTATCTACAGGTATAGTGACGCTTTTGACTCCATGGGTCTTTTCTAGAAGAAAGCAGCAGGGGATGTTGCTGAGTGAAAATTGCAAACTGTCATTGTAGTGACCAGTACGCTGTAGTGACCAGTATGTCGTATTGCTCAGTATGTTGTGCCCAGCTCATGCTTTTGGAGATATGCACTGTAAATTAGGCGGGCTCTCATCGCTACAGAAATGCCAAACATGTGGATGCTAAATGTGGTTTAGGCACACTGGGGCTCAGAAGGGAGGGAGACATTTAGATTTGGGAGCGAAGAATTTCTTTTGGGGGGAAAGGGCCATTTCTCTTTTCCAGAGCATTTGTACTACCAGTAACGTGGAAGCCCCTATATTTCTGATAACAGATGACGGACCTGAATGGGGGCCTTTTTTTTGGATTAAGTTGAAGCTTTTATTGGGAACATTTTACATAACATTTTGGATCACATTTATCCTGCGCTCTACGCGGAGCACTTACATCGGGGTTTGCCGAATGAACAAAAACCAGCAATTGAGGAATGTTTTTTTTTTTTTTATGTTGTTCCGCGTGTGGTAAAATTGATAAGGCAGCGTCAGTATCACATCATTACGATTACAGTGATACCACATTTATATTGTTTTTTATGTTTTGGTGTTTTTAATGAATAAAAACTTTTATAGGAAAAATAATTATTTTTGCATCGTTTTATTCTGAGAGCTATAATTTTTTTATTTTTCCGCTGATGGAGTTGTATGGCAGTTTTTTTTTTTGCAGAACAAGATGACGTTTTCAGCTGTACCATTTTTATTAACATTTGTCTTTTTGATCGCGTTTTTTTCCACTTTTTGTTTTGGGACGATAAAGCATTGTTTTTTGCCTTGCTTTTTTTATGGTGTTGACTAAAGGGGTTAACTAGTGGGACAGTTTTATAGAACGGGTCGTTCCGGGCGCGGCGATACCAAATATGTGTACTTGTTTTGTTTATATATATTTTTTTTAGAAAAATATTAATTTATGGGTACAATATATATATATACAGTGGGTACGGAAAGTATTCAGACCCCTTTCAATTTTTCACTCTTTGTTTCATTGTAGCCATTTGGTAAATACTAAAAAGTTCATTTTTTTCTCATTAAAGTATACTCTGCACCCCATCTTGACTGAAAAAAAACAGAAATGTAGAAATTTTTGCAAATGTATTAAAAAAGAAAAACTTAAATATCACATGGTCATAAGTATTCAGACCCTTTGCTCAGACACTCATATTTAAGTCACATGCTGTCCATTTCCTTGTGATCCTCCTTGAGATGGTTCTACTCCTTCATTGGAGTCCAGCTGTGTTTAATTAAACTGATAGGACTTGATTTGGAAAGGCACACACCTGTCTATATAAGACCTCACAGCTCATAGTGCATGTCAGATCAAATGAGAATCATGAGCTCAAAGGAACTGCCCAAGGAGCTCAGAGACAGAATTGTGGCAAGGCACAGATCTGGCCAAGGTTACAAAAGAATTTCTGCATTACTCAAGGTTCCTAAGAGCACAGTGGCCTCCATAATCCTTAAATGGAAGAAGTTTGGGACCACCAGAAGTCTTCCTAGACCTGGCACTCCAGCCAAACTGAGCAATCATGGGAGAAGAGCCTTGGTGAGAGAGGCAAAGAAGAACCCCAAGATCACTGTGGCTGAGCTCCAGAGATGCAGTAGGGAGATGGGAGAAAGTTCCACAAAGTCAATCATCAATGCAGCTCTCCACCAGTCGAGCCTTTATGGCAGAGTGGCCCAATGGAAGCCTCTCCTCAGTGCAAGACATATGGAAGCCCACATAGAGTTTGCTAAAAAACACATGAAGGACTCCCAGACTATGAGAAATAAGATTCTCTGGTCTGATGAGATGAAGATAGAACTTTTTGGTGATAACTCTAAGCGGTATGTGTGGAGAAAACCAGGCACTGCTCATCACCTGCCCAATACAATTCCAACAGTGAAACATGGTGGTGGCAGCAACATGCTATGGGGTTATTTTTCAGCTGCAGGGACAGGACGACTGGTTGCAATTGAAGGAAACATGAATGCGGCCAAGTACAGAGATAACCTGGATGAAAACCTCTTCCAGAGTGCTCTGGACCTGAGACTTGGCCGAAGGTTCACCTTCCAACAAGATAATGACCCTAAGCACACAGCTAAAATAACAGAACAACTCTGTGACCATTCTTGACTGACCCAGCCAGAGCCCTGACCTAAACCCAATTGAGCATCTCTGGAGAGACCTGAAAATGGCTGTCCACCAAAATTCACCATCCAACCTGATGGAACTGGAGAGGATCGGCAAGGAAGAATGGCAGAAGATCCCCAAATCCAGGTGTGAAAAACTTGTTGCAAGAAGACTCATGGCTGTACTAACTCAAAAGGGTTCGTCTACTCAATACTGAGCAAAGGGTCTGAATACTTATGACCATGTGATATTTCAGTTTTTCTTCTTTAAAAAAATTTGCAAAAATTTCTACATTTCTGTTTTTTTTTCAGTCAAGATGGGGTGCAGAGTGTACTTTAATGAGAAAAAAATGAATTTACCAAATGGCTGCGATGAAACAAAACGTGAAAAATTTAAAGGGGCCTGAATACTTTCCGTTCCCACTGTATATATATATATATATATATATATATATATATATATATATATATATACACACATTCTTATATATTTTTTTATTTTATTTAAATTTTTACAGTTCTTTTTCCACTTTTGTTTTTCCTTTTTTCCTTGTCTCACTATGGGACGTCCACGTTTTGCAGGCTGATTGTTTGTATAGTATAGTAATGCAGAAGCAAACTTGCAAGATCATACACTGAGCATGATCTAGCAATTTTGCTAGCTCTGGTGACCCGGATGTCATCATGACAACACCAGGTCACCACAGCAACGATCAGGCCTGCAATGATGTCGTGGGGGTGCCCATCCAAGGGCAGAAGGGGCTTCCTCCCTCTGCCTGCTCGGTAAATGCTGTGATCAGCATTTAGGGGGTTAAAGTGGTGGGAGTGGTGTGGAACCTGAGTGCCAGGTGTCAGCTGTCAGAATCAGCTGATACCCGATGACAATCAGTTCTAGAGGAATGAAACTAGGAGAGCCACTTGTAGAGAAGGATATGGGTGTACACTTGTAGATCGCAGAATAAATAACAGCATGCAATGTCAAACAGTAGCTTCTAAGACTGGCAGGATATTGTCATGTATTAAAGGAAGCATGGACTTGTGGGATAGGATTTTACTGTAATACTAATACTTTACATAGCATTAGTGTGACCTCATCTGGAATATGCAGTTTAGTTCTAGGAAGGAGATCAGAGAAAAGATGCACTGGAGTTAGAAAGGTACAAAGAAGAGCCACAAAACTGATAAGGGACACGCAGAATCTTGGTTATGAGGAAAGATTAAATAATTAAATTTATGTAGTCTTGAGAAGAGACGTCTAGTGGAGGACCCTTGTACAGGTATAAAAATAGCTGTTTCATGTAAAGCCTTCACAAAAGACTAAGGGGCATTGACTCTGTCTGATGAAGCAAAGGTTCAATCTCCAAAGTAGACAGGAATACTTACTATAAGATCTATTAATCTGTGGAATAGTCTGCCTCAAGAGCTGGTCACAGTGGGAACCGTTGATGGTTTAAAATAAGGCTTGTATGCTTTTTAAGAAGTAGATTTCCTCAATGTTTATGTAAATGTGTAAAGTTATTTGTTGAATGTTTGGTCCAGTGGATCAACAATTGGGATCAGGAGGAGAAAATTGGCTGTTTTTTGGGCAGACTGGATCATGCTATGGTTGAGGTTGTGTCCTTCCCTTTGACCTTTCCTCCATCCCTGAGCTTATCTTGATAGACATTTGTCTTTTTTCAATCATATTAACTGTCACTATTGATCAAATTTAGTGTTGAGCGAGTATGTTCTGTCCGAGTATGCTCGGGCCGAGCTCCGAGTATTTACAGCTGCTCGGTGATAAGGTTAAATCGCTCCCGTGTGCATGATTTGCAACTGTTTGACAGCTTTATTACATGTGAGGAATGTGTAAGAAATAGACATTCCTCCCATGTATTAAAACTGTCAAACAGTTGCAAATCATGCACACAGGAGCGATTCAAACATATCACCGAGCAGCTGTAAATACTCGGAGCTCGGCCCGAGCATACTCGCCGAAAGGGTTAATACTCGCTCAACACTAATGATAATTATTTGTTCATTTTTGGGGTTTTCTACATTTAATTTATGATTAAAGCCAGATTCATTGAAAAAATAAATGAGCTGAAGTACTGCTAATAATAAATAGCTAAGTACTGCTAATAATAAATAGCAGTACAGGTGAGTGAGGTAACAAACTACAGCTCCACGTCCATAATGGCAGGATCAGTATGTAGTCTGTAAGTGACTGGGGATATTTATCACTTTCATCGCCTGAGCAGACAAATTATGAGAACATAATTATAATCATTATTATGAACATACTTGATTTTCCTTTTTTTTTGGCTACACCTATGGTTATATTTGGTAAACTAACTACCCTTTATTAATAATTAAAAAAATGTGAGAGTATTACATATAATAAATAATATGAGATGACGCAAGATTTTTTTCCATACAACATGCACTGCCGAGTTTAAAAACCAGGTACCCCAATCAAGGTCATTTTAGCAAGATCATGCAGATCTCTTGTGCATGAACACCATTTACAGAAAGGAAATGAAATATTTGGATAAAGGGGATTTGTAAAATAGTAGTAGTTTTTTTTGTGGAAACTCATTACATTCGGAATCTTGCTTTTGTTGTTCCGTATTGTAGGAGTTATATATTATGATGGGATCACACATCCGTGTACAAAATAAGGGTTAACAGTTTCTCCTAATGAAGGTTCCTTATCCTCTGCAATGATCTGACAAGGATACAGCACAACACAGAATCACTAACACAACCAAAAATAGCCTTACAATGCATAATCTTATCAGCCAGAGGCAGAGGGATCTGCAGCCGGGACACAGGAAACGCACACGCAGAGCCTGCTATGTTGCACGTGAATCTTAGCTTCAAGACTACATCTGCCCTTTTTCCTTACTGTCTTCCTTTGTGAATCTGTAAACTTGAAAATGAAAAAAGATGAAGCTGTCTGGCACAAAAGAGTCTATAGATTATTAATGACTTCAATTAAAAAGAAAAAATGTATAGAAATTGTAAAAACGATATAAAATCTACATTTAAGAAGGAAAATTCTTCCAGTTTTGTCTTATCACGTAGCTACAATTAAATTAATTCCACCTGTTTTCTTTGGACAAATGGTTACTACTATAGATGATCAAATCTCTTGATATTCAAATTTGCCAGGCTCGCTAAATTTTTCCCAAAAATGTGATTTGCAAAGTATCACAATATTGCAAAGCCTCCAACTGCCCTGAACAGACATGATTAACATGTCTCCTCTATACAACCCCTCCTTTCATGCATGTTAACACAGTCATAATAATGTGAAAGTGACTTCACCATATAAACATAAGGTAACCCAGTAGTAACCAATAGCCCATTTAATAATACAAGGCACTGCAAGACTTTCTATGATTTTTAACATTAAAAACAGTTGAAAAATTAGCCTTTTCAGTCATTTGTGAACAGGCAGACCGTTTTGTACAGTACACTAACTCATACTGACAGTGTCGATATCACAGGTAACATCATCTTACTGTGACTGAGATGAGTTCATGCTAGACAGCCAAGATATTTACAGGAACTGGAGGCTTTTTGCCAAGAAGAATGGGCAGCTTTACCATCTGAGAAAATAAAGAACCTCATCCACAACTACCACAAAAGACTTCAAGCTGTCATTGATGTTAGAGGGGGTAATACACGGCATTAAGAGCCTGGGGTATGTGAACTTTTGATCAGGGTCATTTGGATGATTTTGGTTGTCATTAAGATTTAAAAAGAGAAAACACAGTAGTTTGACAATAAATGGCTTCACCCAACCAATAACCATGAGTGGAGAAAAATTTTTTTGTTATCATTCATATTCTCTGAAATAAGGCCAAAAAAGGAAAAATTCTGCCGGGGTATGTAAAGTTTTGTATATTGATTACATAGAAATTTAAAAATGCAGTAACTGTTGATTTTCCTGTAGTAATTGCTCTACTTCCTCCTCAAGCTGCAGATTTAAGGTTGCACTTTAATTGTTTTTTTTCATTAATTCTATCATTGGTGCTGCAGTATGTAAAATTCACATAGTATTACGGTACTTTATTTAGTTGTTCCTTTCTAGCAGAAAATTCATTACATCCTTCTACTCAGCTGAGTCATGTGATCTCATGGTGATTCCATGGGAATTAAATGGCTTTATGTTCTCTGAAAGGGGTAAAGCCCCCGTCTCATATAGCGAGATCGCTAGTGAGATCGCTGCTGAGTCACGGTTTTGGTGACGCAACAGCGACCTCACCAGCGATGTCGCTATGTGTGACACTTTGCAGCGATCAGGCCCCTGCTGTGAGGTCGCTGATCGCTGCAGAATGTCCTGGGCCTTTTTTTGGTCGTTGCCCTCCCGCTGGTCAGCACACATCGCTGTGTGTGACCAGCGGGAGCAGCGATCAGGCTGGTAACCATGATAAACAGCGGGTTACTAGGGGTGCACGCGCACTTAGTAACCCGCTGTTTATCATGGTTACAAGCCTGCTAAAGTGAGCGGTAACCTCCCGCTCACCATAGCAGAGTGGTAACCATGATAAACAGCGGGTTACTAGGTGCGCGTGTGCCCCTAGTAACCCGATGTTTACCATGGTTACCAGCCTGCTCCTGCTTCAGCGGGCTCGTAACCAGGAGCAGGACATCGTGGAAAGATTCTTTCCACGATGTCGCTGCTACCCTGATCGTTGGTGAGCCTGACTGTTTGACAGCTCACTAGCGACCACATAGCGATGCAGCAACGATCCCTGACAGGTCGTATCGTTGTCGGGATCGCTGCAGCGTCGCTAAGTGTGACGGGGCCTTAACTATCTTAGTCACCAAAACTGCCTGTACAAAGAAACTAAATGGACTGCACCACTAACATCCTTTACAAGGAGGAAGGAGCAGAATCTCCTATCACAGATACTGATGATGATTAGGCAGATGGTATCACACAGTTATATTGAAGAAGATAAAAGCTCAGCTTCCATGACTATACTTGACTACCATAGATGTTTCTGGTCATTTGATGCTGTGCATCATGAGATTTATAGCAGAGCACAAAAGGAATAAAATGCAGGATGAAATCTTGGAATCTAGATGGAGACTGAATGGAAGAAAATAGAGCACCAAACTGCATGGAAGTACGTACCTGATAATAAACAGAAGTTCAGTGTGATAGGGGATGCAGGGATAAAAAAAATCACTTTTACATTTTCTTTAAAATAATTAGCAGTGCATTATAGGAAATCAAAGCACAATATTTAAATAAGTAATTTTGGAAGAAAATTATAGACTTATTCAAGAACATCTCGTAGATTACAGCCATCGCATCATTTTTTTAAAATATTTGCCTTTCTTAAAGTAATCATCTCATCAAGTAAATTTTGTTTTTACATAGCCTCCAAGTATTCTATGCAATACAACACACTAGTATGGATCCACAGCCTTGTTGATCCTGATCTTTCCAGTACATGAAAAATGTCAGAACTATAGTTCAGACTGACATACAAACAAAGCAGTGAGAGAGAGGAATAAGTGACCAAAATGTAAGTCTTTGAAAAACTACAGGACAACTCCCCATTGGATTCAGTAATAGCAGGCAAAAGCAGTCGTAATCCAACATGTGTAACCCATTGATTTGTTACCCAGGGAGCCCTGCAAAGCTTTGTTTTCCTGCTGGGAAATTGAACACTTGCACTGCAGTTCCCTTGGTCAAGTCTGCAAATCTCTGAGGTTTTAGCTGGTTTTAATAGGAATCACTGCTATCAACTTATTTATTTCACAGTTACAGCAGCACAATATCGCAAACAGGGACACCATTCAAAATTCCCTGGTGGCTAGTAGTTATTATATTTTCTTGGAGTCCTAATGTGGGGATGTTAGTGTTGTCCAACTAGAGGTCAGAAGTGCTGACACATCACTCATTATATGAAGTGTATACCTTGGGAACGAGCAGTTAAGGATTTGCTTTGTAAGCCCTTATGTAATGAAAAGCATATATTGATGTACCGTGTCCTAAGGATTATTACCGCAATTACTGGGCAGTGTGTTCCTGGGAGCCGGTGCCCCTTTAAGCAAATCTATGACATTTTCTTGAAAATCCAAACCTGAGATGTATTAATACAGGGTTACATGAAAAGGAGATAATAAGAACTGTTAAGTGTTACGGGTACGGGTGGTGGAACCTCTGTGCTTCGGTGCAAGGAGGGACCAGAGGGGCGTGACAAAGTGCCTACTCGGCCTGACCCAGGTCAAACAGCGGCTTAGTCGACTCCGTGAACTAGGGAGGGACCGGGCAGGTGAACCTGGTGCCACTCTGGGACCGACCTTGTGTGAGAGCAGGTGACTCCCACGGGTCAGATGACAGGAACTGACCGGTACAGCGGATGAGCACGGCAGGAAGGCAGACGGGTGGTCCGGGTAGATCAGCAGGCAGGTGCGGCAGATGGTCAGACAGATGCTCCGGGTAGGCAAGCAGGCGGGCACGGAGGATAGCCAGACAGGTGCTCCAGGTAGGCAAGCTGGCGGGCACGACAGTTTACTTGGCAGGTGCTCCGGGTAAGCAAGCTGGCGGGCATGACAGGTAACTGGTGGGTGCTCCAGGTAGACAGGCTGGCGGGCACGGCAGATAACTGGCAAGCGCTCCAGGTAGGCAGGCTGGCAGGCAGAACTGTTAGACAGACTGGCAGGCTGGACTGTTAGACAGACTGGCGGGCTGGACTGACAGGCAGCAGGACCCCAGGGCTGAAGCAAGTGTTAGCACATGGAACAACAACCTTGCACAGGCACCTCCATTTTGGAGGGGGTGCCTTATATAGGAGAAGTCCTCTGGCCATTGGCCGGGGACTCTTTAGGACGGCGCGCGCGGCCCCTTTAAGAGGGAGGGAGTGCACGCTCACCCTAAGCACAGTGCCGGGAAGCTGCACGTGATGCGCGCCACAGCAGTAGGGGAACCGGAAGACACCGGACCAGGTGGTGAGGGGAACGGCGTCTCTGCCCGGCAGGAGGCAGAGACACCGATGCTACATTAAGTGAAATATCCATTAGTATGACTATATTTCTGGCTATCCAGGAAGGCAATTATTGTATCTTCATGTATAAATAGTATTCACAAATGTATCAATTCCAAATCAACCTTATCATATACCATTTTTTATCAAAAAAGTGGGGTAAAAGACAGCAAAGTGCCCTCTACAAGATGAGCACAAATGACATCTGTCCCACCTTGTTTGGTTGTGAGTGGAGAGAGCAGTACATGTCCTCAGCCACCTCTCAATGCAACCAGAGCAGGCATATTTTGCTCTGTTCTACTGAGGGCAGAGCAATGTATTGTAATGCACTTGCGCAGAGAGAGGCCAAAGAGCACCAATGATCCAGAAGTAAAGCCGGTGCATGCACATTACAGTACTGTGATCTGCCTTCAGCAGGACAGAGCGAAGTACGCCTGCAGAGAAATGCGATTTGGGGCGCAGCGTGGATGACATAGGACACATCATACACATGAAGCAGAGCAGGATGACGGCGCTTACAACAAGAGAAGAAGCGCCAAAGGAAGAACAACGACGCCCATCGGACCAGACAGTGGATGTGTAATAAAAGTTAATTTTTGTACTATGCAGAGGAGATTTGGGACTTATGTACAAGTTACTGTTATAGTGTAAAAGAGGCCGTAAAGGAATTGTCGTACTTTATATTGAAAAAACTTGGTGACAGGTTCCCTTTAAATTGCCAAAAACATTACAAAAATTAGGTAGAAAGAACTCGTGAATGTTTGAGATGATCTTACATATTACTCATTCATCTTTGACTATAACAATTTATGACAGTCTGTAGTTAGAAACATGTTGGCTAACTGCAGACATAATATTCATCAGGCAGTCTGAATTCCAAGGGGAGGAACAGGCGAATTGATAACTTTCCCCCCTAACTGATAGCAACATTAATCTAGATAGTCAGCCTATAAGTTTATAAAACTCTCTCATTCCAGGAAAACCAGAGACCCATCTGTAGACAAAAGTATAGAACAGAGTACTGATTGGCTAAATGAGATGCCATAGATGCAGCTCAGGGGGGAAATTGGTCTCATGAGAGTCAATATACCCCTAAACCTTATAGGCAGACTCAAACATCTTCTATGACAGCTACATCTTGATGAGCAAAAACATTTGATCACTGATACCAGATCTTGCTTTACACTCTATGGTTGCACAAGACAGCTGTTGGCCTAACCTTGTCCACATACTGTCACAGGAGGAAAAAGAACTGAATAGTGGCATACCTCAATTAGCGGCAGACCTCATGGCCGCTATGGGGCCCGTGGGAGAAAACACACAAAAAGACGATCGAAAGACCAAAATGTATATATTTCAAATATAAATATTTTTTATTACCAAATATAATTACAGATAAAGCGGAGAAAAAGTGCATAGGTGCAAACATGGGACACGCAGAGATGGAGCCAAAGTTCATTAGATAGAACACCAATATCAACACAGTAATGTCTAGTGATATATATATATATATATTTGGTGATATATGGTGATGGCAGGGGTGGATTAAGAGTAGCAAGGGCCCCGGGCAGTTTAGAAGGCGCGCTCCCCCCCCCACACCTGATTTATCACGTGACATGTCACATGATCCCCTGTGATAGATCATGTGATAGTTCACGGGAAATTAATTTGGCACAATATTAATTGTGCTGCCCCATCTGAGAGCAGCACAATATAGGGGCAGATACCCTGATTCCAGCGATGTGTCACTTTTTCAGCTGCTTGTTGTCATTTTGAGAAAATCACCGTTTTATCTGCTGCAGATCTAGCAGCTCTCTGAATGCTGCGCTCTGTATAGCCCCGCCCACACCACTGATTGACAGCTTTCTGCCCATGCTCAGTGTACACAGAAATCTACTGATCAGTGACGGGGGTGGGGTCCTACAGAACTTACTAGTCAATTACCTTCTGACAAATCAATGATTTTATCAAAACAACACTAAGCAGCCCAGTAAGTGACACATTACTGGAATCAGTGCCTCTAACCCTACATTATGCTGCTCTCAGATTAGGTGGCAAAAACCTGATGACAGATTCCCTTTAAAGGAGCTGTAAGGACAAAAAAGTTTGTATTAAAAAACATATAAGCTATTTGTGAAATTAACTTTTTTTCATTGTTAATTCACATTAGACTGTATCTTCAACACTTTTGTCAGCAGGTCTTATTACAGACTCTGAATAGGGCAGCTCTCTCCCTCTCCCTCAGCAGAAAGTCACAGCATGGTTAAAAAACGGGATCTTTTATGATTTTCTTATAATAAATAAAAAAGGACATGCAAGTCCTCCAAACTATTTTCTGTTTCTGTATAGGGGGGGTCCTAAATCTTTCTTGTTCTTTAGTTGATCACATGTCAAAAAGGCAAAGCATTTACTATGAACTCGCCTAAAAAAATATACACTTGGAGAGTAATATCATCATCTGCATGTAAATATTCCTTGACTCTAAGGGCTCGCTCACACTGTCGTATAACACGGCCGAATGCTATGTGATGTTTTATCGGATAGGACTCGGCCCTATGTTATACTATGGGACAGTGCAGATCTGCGATTATTGGCATGAGAAAATAATCTCATTCGATATTCGGACCATGTGCACCCATACAAGTCTACGGGTGCACGTAAAACATTGGACTGCACTCGGATGTCATCCAAGTGCAGTCCGATGAACACTCACAGAGACTATGGAGAAGATGGAGAAATTAAGTTCTCGATCTTCTCCATATCTGTGCTGCGAGAGAATCGGATTACACTCAGTTGAAGTTCTGACAGAGTTTGAGCCGAGTGTCATTAGCATAATTGGCCCTATTCTCTTGCATGAGAGAATATATGGCTTAGTGAGTGGACCCTAAAACTGAATAGTAGTGATGGACAGGCACCTCACAAGCGGGATCCATGTAGCTCTCAGATGTCATGTAGGTAGGGCTTCATTCCATGGGGTAGGGCTTAATTTCAAGGTATATAAAAAAATGGACTTCAAATAAAAATTAAATGAACACAAAAAGCACTAATTGAATTATTTTTTTCGGATTTATGTTTGTAGCCCCTTTAAAAACCCTTTGAGGACCAAGGCACATATATGTCCCATAGTTTTAAACTGGAAAAAAATTTGATTGAATAAAATTTAAGGTCCTCCAAGGTTTAAGTAGGTCATAAATTCATATGAATACTTGCTCATACAATTGCACATGCCAAAAGATGAAGAAGAGCAGAATCAAAAATATGACATTAAGTGGAGCACTTACAGGTATTCAAGGTGAAAGAGACCAGCAAAGGCATTGTCTCGAATGACAGTAAATGAGTTAGAATTCAGCAAGCTGAAAATGAAGACAGCAGGTTAGAAGCGAACCAGACTTTATGGTGCTCAGAATTAGTCAGGCAGAATTTATTGACTGCTGTTGCAAAGCACTGAGACTCCCGCTGTGTATAGATGGCGCCGTGCGGCCTCCCGCTGTGTATAGATGGCGCCGTGCGGCCTCCCGCTGTGTATAGATGGCACCGTATAGATGGCTACGTGCGGCCTCCTGCTGAGTATACGTGTATAGATGGCTACGTGCGGCCTCCTGCTGAGTATAGATGCTGCACGGCGCTCCCCCCAGAGACAGCAGAAGGCCGCACAGTGCCATCTATACTCAGCGGGAGACCGCACGTAGCTATCTATACACAGCAGGAGGCCACACGGCGACATCTATACTCAGCGGGGGGCCGCACGTAGCCATCTATACACAGCGGGGGGCGCACGTAGCCATCTATACACAGCGGGGGGCCGCACGGCACCATCTATACACAGCGGGGGGCCGCACGTAGCCATCTATACACAGCGGGGGGCCGCACGTAGCCATCTATACACAGCGGGAGGCAGCATGGCGCCCCCCCCAGAGACATCAGGAGGCCGCACTGCGCCAACTATACTCAGCAGGAGGCCGCATGCAGTCATACACACACACAAACATATACAGACACGCATAAACACATTTGAAACACAAAAATACATACAAACAGACATCACACAATGACATCTGCCCACACACACACAAACAGACAGACATCACACACACACACACACACTTGCCCACACACACACACCTGCCCACACACACACACCTGCCCACACACACATCTGTGTGTGTGTATGTATAGTGTGTGTGTATAATGTGTGTGTATGTATAGTGTGTGTGTATGTATAGTGTGTCTGTGTGTGTATAATGTGTGTGTATGTATAGTGTGTGTATGTATAGTGTGTGTATGTATAGTGTGTATAATGTATGTGTATGTATAGTGTGTGTGTATGTATAGTGTGTGTGTGTATAATTTGTGTGTGTGTATTTTTTTTAAGTTAAAAACAAGTAAAATGCATGTGGCATCAATATCAAGACTCCAGATATAAGGGCCTATTCACACTGAATTTTGCAATGCATTCATCTCCTCTTTCTAGGCTTCTATCTAAATCCCTGAAAAATGGCATTCAGATGGGCCTTGACATAGCCATTGATTTGAACAAAGGCAAACCGAGGCTAAAGTCTGAATCTTTAGGCTCCATTTGCTCTGCTTTCAGATGTCTCATTTCAGACAGCACAATCCTGAATTTCAGGGATTCAGTTGTAAGCCTTGTGTAAAGACCTGAATGCAGCGCTGAATGTAGTGTGAGTAGGTCCTTACATCCTACACCACCTCAGGGGATTGTTGTTATGGAGTATTGCCCCTGGGTGGCCGCAGTTATGACCACCACCAGGGCTCGAGGTCACCCACCCTAGCTTTGGTTTTCTGGGGAGCTGGTATAACTAATATCTGAGAAGAGCCCTAGAGAAGCAAGAACATTGGACAACCAAGAGGTGGTGGCCTCAAGTCAGGTGTAGTGTTCAACAGGGCAAGACTTTCTAACCTGCCCACACACACACACACACACACACCTGCCCACACAGACACACACACACACACCTGCCCCCACACACACACACACATATACACACACACACCTGCCCACACACACACACCTGCCTACACACACACACACCTGCCCACACACACACAACCTGCACACACACACACACCTGCCCACACACACACAACCTGCACACACACACACCTGCCCCCCCCACACACAGACCTGCCCACACACAGACCTGCCCACACACACACACCTGCCCACACACACACCTGCCCACACACACACACACACCTGCCCACACACACACACACCTGCCCACACACACACACCTGCCCACACACACACACACACCTGCCCACACACACACACACACACACACCTGCCCACACACACACACACCTGCCCACACACACACACCTGCCCACACACCCACCTGCCCACACACACACACACACCTGCCCACACACACACACACACCTGCCCACACACACACACCTGCCCACACACACACACATATACACACACCTGCCCACACACACACACACACATATACACACACACACACACCTGCCCACAAACACACACACCTGCCCACAAACACACACACCTGCCCCCCCACACACACACATATACACACACACATATACACACACACACACCTGCCCACACACACACCTGCCCACAAACACACACACCAACCACACACACACACACCTGCCCACACACACACATATACACACACACACATATACACACACACACCTGCCCACACAGACACCTGCCCACAAACACACACACACCTGCCCACACACACCTGCCCACACACACACACATATACACACACACACACCTGCCCACACACACACACACCTGCCCACAAACACATCTGCCCGCCCACACACACACACACTCACCATCCCCCGGCTCCATTCCTCCTGCCTGCTCTGTCTCTTTTCCGGTGCAGCACTGCAGGCCGGGGTGCACTGTGTGATGTCACAGCTAGGAGACACAGCCGCGCACAGGGCTCCTAGCAGTGACGCGGCCGGGCCAGCACAGGGAAGTTAACTGCTGCAGTGCTGGCCCGGCCGATGAAGAAGTAGCGGCGGCCGCTGCTGGGGGAGCGGTCCGGGCCCCCCCCTCCCGCCACTGCTACCGCTATGTGCCGCGGCGGTCCGCACATATAATGAGGGCAATCCGGCATTAGACACCCCGCCTGGAGCCGCGGGCCCCCTGCCGGCTCGGGGCCCGGATTGCCCTCATTATAATCCGCCTATGGGTGATGGTCATATATGGCCTGTGAGTCTGAGGGCCCGGTGACAGCGCTGGCACCACCCGCCCAGCATCGTACTTTCAACTGTATCTGCAGCCTTGATGCAGATACAGTTGAAACCAGTGATAGAACAGGGAGACGTCCGCTCCTTCCTCCATCATTCTCCATGTGCGTCTGAGCTATTATACTGTTTGGAGGGCTATGTTGGGGCCATTATACTGTTTGCAAAGCTACATGGGGGCCATTATACTGTTTGTAGGGCTATATTGGGGCCATTATACTATTTGCAAAGATACATGGGGGCCATTATACTGTTTGTAGGGCTATATTGGGGCCATTATACTGTTTGCAGAGATACATGGGGCCATTATACTGTTTGCAGCGCTATGTGGAGGCCATTATTCTGTCTGCAGGGCTACAGTGGGTACGGAAACTATACAGACCCTTTTAAATTTTTCACTCTTTGTTACATTGCAGCCATTTGGTAAATTCTAAAAAGTTAATTTTTTTTCTCATTAATGTGCACTCTGCATCTCATCTTGACTGATAAAAACAGAAATGTAGAAATGTTTGCAAATTTATTTAAAAAAAAAACTGAAATATCACATGGTCATAAGTATTCAGACCCTTTGCTCAGTATTGAGTAGAAGCACCCTTTTGAGCTAGTACAGCCATGAGTCTTCTTGGGAATGATGCCACAAGTTTATCACACCTGAATATTAAAAAATTAAAGGAGTCTGAATACTTTCCTTACCCACTGTATGTTGGGGCCATTATACTGTTTGCAGAGCTAAGTAGGGGCTATTATTCTGTTTGGAGGGCTATGTCGGGGCCATTATACTGTTTGCAGGGCTATGTTTGGGGCAATTTTACTGATTACAGGGCTATGTTTGTCCATTATACTGTGTCAAGGCTATGTGGGAGCCATTATATTGTTTGCAGGGCTATGTGGGGGGCAGTTATACTGTTTGCAGGGCTATATGGGGGCCATTATACTGTTTTCAAGGCTATCTGGTGGCCATTATATTGTTTGCATGACTATGTGAGGAGCCATTATGCTATTGGAGGGCTATGTGGAGGGGCATTATACTATACAAGGCTATGTAGGAGGCTAGTATACTGTATATGGGTAATTACACAGCGTGGAGGGTTGTGGGTTCATTTTTATGTCATTTTCATTACCCTTTATACTGTATATATATATTTTCAGGTGATATCACTAAGAAACTAAAGGAAATGTTTGGTTTTCACTTCTTTTTTTTATTTTCATACTCTTTTCTTTAATTTGTTTTGTGGATATCAGGTGATATCGCTGGGAAAATAAAGGAAATAAATGTCTGTTTTTCATTTTTTTAATGACTACAAATTACCACTAAATATATTTAAAAATGTGTTCCCCTTTCATAAACAATTATTTTTAGGTATTGCATACACTTTTTTATATATATAGGAGGCAGCGCTAGTAACAGCAACTTGAATTGGCAGTCTTTTTTTTTTTACAATTTTTTTACCTGCTTTTTAATTATGGATTTTTTTCATTTATTTCAAATATTGTGCACACTAAAATGTCAAAAAAAGACTTTTGCTCTGCTTTTAAATATTTAAATACTTTTTTTAACATAACTTCCCCTGTAACTGGGCTGGTATATTAGCCCCAGTTACAATGGCAATGTAGCCTCCTGATTGCATAGCCAAGCTGACTGGGTCTCCTAGTACCCAGCAGCTCCTACTCCTTCCCTATACCCAGCGATCACGTGACTGTTGGTTTGGGAAGCGGAAGCACCGTTAGCGCTTCCTATTGCTGTATGTATATACAGGGCTTGTTGTGTGCAGCTGCTCAACTATGCATATGTCACTGCACAGTAGAACTCATACAGGTCCAGATGTTTATCATCTATGGGTCCGGAAGAAGTTAATGTCACTCTCTGACTGCAGAATTATTTGAAAGCTCAGTTTCTGAACTTCAGGCTACATTCACTCATCTGAGTCTGTTTCTACGTGTAAAAAAGAACATGTAAAAAGAACTGTTTTTCTCACATGACATCTGTTTTGCCTCCATTTTGTATCTGTGTTGCATCTGTTATTTTCATTTAAAAACCTGAAACAGGTAGACAGTGACATTTTTTTATCCATTGACTCTTAAAAGTGGATCATTGAAAAAAGATGAAACATGGATAGAATACTGAAGTACAAAGAATAACTCCTGTTTTCTTCATTGTTTAATAAGTTCCTTTAGACTTTAATGACTGATCTGCAAAACAGATGAGAACAGGACATGCTCTGAGTGTCATGGATGTGATATCAAAATCTAAGCTGTACTCTAATATCTATTCTAGCCATGTAAAGCGTTTAAAGTAATGACATATAACATAAGGGTTAAAGATCATGTATCATAACACTCTTCACAAGACACAAACTTGAAGCCACACATACTCTTTTGCTTGAAGGAAGGCTGTCTTTTCTCAAATTTGATTTAACTAATTGGTTCAATCTTGATGTAATATAATTAGAAATAAGCTGAATAGCTGGCAGAGATACTCCATTATATGTCTTCTCTAAAACCACTTCACTCATTAATTCTGCATCTACTGTTTTAGAGTTTAAAGACATAAAAGTAGTGTACATATCTCCTATTAGAGATGCTCATTGCAGCTATTCTGTAACATGCACCAGATACATATAATGATAGTTGTTTTATATATAAAAATAATTAGTCAAAAGTGCGGATCCACTTTAACGGAAAAGTACTGTATAAAGTTATAGATACTAAACAAGTAGGTTACATAAGAAATGTCTTTATATACCATATATATACTGTACAAACATTTTAAGCAGATATGCAAAAAATGCTGCTAAGTAAGAATGGTTTAAAAAATCGAAGTGCTACATTTAATCTGTCAGTAGGATCAACCCTCATAAGCTGTCTATATGGGCATGTAGGTCATACAAAATTTAATAAAATGATACCTTGATATCTGTGATCCGATGTCTTATTCCAGAAAAATCCACATTTCCTTAATATGCAAATGAGCTGTTAAGATCTATGGGCCGGACACAGATCTCCCAGAGAATCTGTCTCCAGAGCTTATTTTTAATGAAAGGGGGCATTACCAGTGTGAGACATGTAATCACAGTCAGCTTTCCTGATCTACATGTCTCACACTGGTAATGCCCCCCTTTCATTTAAAATAAGCTCCGGAGGAAGATTCTTGATAAGATCTATGTCTGCCCTATAGATCTTAACAGCTCATTTACATTTTAAGAAAATATGTGGATTTCTCTGAAATAAGACACCAGATTGCAGATACCAAAGTATAATTTTATTCAGCTTTCTATGACATTCATGCCCATATAGATGGCTTAGGAGGGTTGATCCTACTGACAGATTGCATTTAATAGTTTCTTTTTTATCAATTAACAAAATGCAAAGTGAATGAACAAAAGAGAAATCCAAATCAAACATTTTGGAGAACTGCCGACCTTCTGTGGCTATAGCCTTGCACAAATCCTTTTGTATCTCAGACTCAATGATGTTGAGATCAGGGCTTTGTGGGGGCCTTATCATCACTTCTTGTTCTTCTTTATGTTGAAGATAGTTCTTAATGACATTGGCTGTATGTTTGGGATTGTTGTCCTGCTGCAGAATTAATTTGTAACCAATCAGATGCCTGATGGTGCTGCATGGTGAATAAGTATCTACCCCTTATTTCGCAGCATTGAGGACAGCATTAATCCTGACCAAATCCCCAACTCTATTTGCTGAAATGCAGCCCCAAACTTACAAGTTTGAAGTGATGCTGCTGGAATTCTATTTTGGGACTTACAGTATAATGAATTGGGGGTGGGATCAGATGCTATACAGGGGCTTATAATTAATTGGGGGTGGGGTGGACACTATACTGGGACTTATAATGAGTCGGGGGACTCTATACAGGGATTTATAATGAATTGAGGGGGACACAGGAGAGGGAATTATAATGAATTTGGGGAAGAGAGGACACAGGAGAGGGACTTGGGATGAATTGGATGGAGACTCACAGTGACGGAGTAATTTATATTTATTGGGTAACTAAAATGATAGATAATGGAGGGCACAGCCCTGGCTTAACAATTTATATGTTGAATGGTGCGTGGCTAATTGAATATTAATAGTGTGATCCATATTTGTATTCAGGCAAGCAGTGCGTATGATATTTTATTCTGGAGGCAATTGTATACAGTCCTGCTCATCGTTATTGCCACCCATGAAGTTTAAGTACATAATGTGGAATATCTCCTGAAAAAAATGAATCAAGTGAAACAGTTTTCTGTATAGAGCACTCGTGTTAAATACAAAAGATCAAATGCTAAACAATAATTTAATACAAAAAACAATGGGAGGGAAAAATAGAAAAACTTAAAGCTTGCTGTGTCACAGGTATTGGCACCCTTTACATTAATGTAGTATGGAAACACATTTTGACTCACCTGTGGCAAATCACAAAAGAGATTCACCTGTGATTAATTGTCGGTGTTCATGTGACATGAATTAGCCAATGAATGATGACTTCAGTGCTTTAAAAAGCCACATGGTAGGCTTTGTTCTTTTGTCACAATGATAAAGATAAAGGAGCTGTCTGAGGACATCAAAACTGCTATTATTAGCAAACAAGACTTCCAAAAGGTATAAGGCCATCTCCAAAGTCCTTGGTATCCCAGTTTCAACAGTACGCAATGTTATTAAGAAGTTTGCCAAGCATGGAACCATCAAGAACCTCCCTGGACGTGAGGGAAAGAGAAAAATTGACAAGAGATGTCTTCGAAGGTTGGTGCGAATGGTGGAAAAAACACCAAATCAAACATCCAAAGACCTGAAGGCCAACCTGGAACAGTCTAAGGTCATGGTTTCAACAAGTACCATACACTGCACACTAAATCAACAGAGCTTTATGACCGAAAGGCCAAGGAAGAAACCATTTCTGAAGAAAACACATAAAAAGGAACAACTGGTCTTTGCCAAAGAGTACCTTGACAAATCACAATCCTTCCGGGAAAATGTTCTGTGCACAGATGAAACAAAAATAGAGCTTTTTGGCAATGCAAAGCAACAGTTTTTTTACAGGCGGCGCAATGAAGCTTATAAGGAAAAGAACACCTTACCAACAGTTAAGCATGGTGGAGGATCCATAAAGCTGTGGGGTTGCTTTGCTGCATCTGGTACTGGAGGCCTTGGGTGTATCACAGGAATCACGAAATCAGAGAATTATCAAGAGATTTAAGAGCGACATGTCCTACCCAGTGTAAGAAAACTTGGTTTGAGTCGAAGATCATGGGTCCCCCAGCAAGACAATGACCCAAAGCACACATCCAAAAGTACACAGGAATGGTTGAAAAAGAAAAAATGGACTGTTCTAAAATGGCCAACAATGAGTCCTGACCTCAATCCCATTGAAAATCTTTGGGGTGAGCTGAAATCTGCCATGGGGAAAAAGAACGCTGCAAACATTCAAGAGCTTGAACAAACTGCAAAGGAAGAGAAGGAGAAAATTCCAGCTGAGAAGTGCAAGAAGCTTATAGATGGCTACAATAAACCTTTGGAGGCTGTCAGCAATGCCAAAGGATGTGCAACCAAGTATTAATTAGGGGTGCCTTTATTGCTGCACTGTTCTGTTTTTTTTTTAAATTGCAATATGGAAGTTGAAAAACAATGTTTTATTGTTGTATTACTTTGGCCCACTAATTAAAAAATCCTGAGGATATAACTTTGGTACATTTCCATTTATTTTTGAAGATATTGTACAGTCTATGAAAAAAATGAAGGGGTGCCAATAATGGTGAGCAGCACTGTATATACAACATATGTTATTTTTAGGGCTGCAGTGATGAATGTGACAAGACAAGTCGTGGCTGGAACATGTCGACTTGAAGTTCTAACCAGAATAAGAAGAGACAACAGAAAACGACTCTAATCAGATCACACTTCAGCAGTAAGTTTCTGGATGTAAATATTTATTATATATCTATAATGTTGTTTGTAAAACAACCTATTTTAGGCTACATTCACAGATTTATGTGAAATGTCCATGTGCTTCAAGAATTTTATCATTCAGCACATGGACCTATAGAGTTTCAAAGATCCATTCAGACATCCATGAAAATCATGGATTCGAGAATGAGATTCGTAAGATTCAGAGCATATCCCATTCTGGTCTGATTTTGAGAATCAAAATAGGACTTACTCAATAGGTCTGTTTGCTGTCCAAGAAAAAGTCAGGCAGCACACAGACATTTCCCACAGA
Organism: Phyllobates terribilis; assembly: GCF_046119375.1. Taxonomy (NCBI): domain Eukaryota; kingdom Metazoa; phylum Chordata; class Amphibia; order Anura; family Dendrobatidae; genus Phyllobates; species Phyllobates terribilis. Next base: position 336,220,262 of record NW_027362771.1, read on the forward strand.
TGTGTGAATGTAACCTTATTATGTATAGTACCATCCCTTAGTATATAGTGTACTCACTTATTATGTGCAGCATTGTCCCATAGTAAATAGTATACTCTCGTGTTATGCATTGTGCCATCCCTTAGTACATAGTGTATTTTTTTGTTATGTATAGCGCCTTCCCTTACTGAATAGTTTCCTCTTTTATTTGTTACAGTGCCATCCTTTATTATGTAGCATGCTTTCCAGTTATGTATGGCATGGTTATATATGGCATATTTTTTAATCTATAGAACCAACCTTTACATGTGTATTGTCTTGTTATTTTTGTTTTTCAGAACACCCTCTCTTTATTACATAAAGTCCTCTCTTGTTAGATATAATATAAAATATAGCTGCTGATAGAGCAGCATCTAACCATAAGACATGTCCATCAGCATCTTTCATTAGAAAGAAGCTTTCTCATATTCAATTTGAAGTCATTTTATTTTATATCTAATAAGAGAGAAGTCTATGTATTAAGGAGAAAGCACTGTAAATAACAAGAGAGGATGCTATATAATAAAGAGAGGGCGCTATACATAACAAAAATAACCATAACCATATGCTATGTAAGGGTCAGTGCTATACATAACAAGAGAGGTTGCTATGTAATAAAGGATGGCACTGTACATACCAAGATAGGAAGCTACATATTAAGGGATGGTGCTATACATAATAAATGAGGAAACTAAGTTTTATATATATATATATATATATATATATATATATATATATATATACAGTATATATATGTATACAGTATATATATATATATATATATACAGTACAGACCAAAAGTTTGGACACACCTCATTTGAAGATTTTTCTGTATTTTCATGACTATGAAAATTGTACATTCACACTGAAGGCATCAAAACTATGAATTAACACATGTGGAATTATATACTTAACAAAAAAGTGTGAAACAACTGAAAATATGTCTTATATTCTAGGTTCTTCAAAGTAGCCACCTTTTGCTTTGATGACTGCTTTGCACACTCTTGGCATTCTCTTGATGAGCTTCAAGAGGTAGTCACCGGAAATGGTTTTCACTTCACAGGTGTGCCCTATCAGGTTTAATAAGTGGGATTTCTTGCCTTAGAAATGGGGTTGGGACCATCAGTTGTGCTGTGCAGAAGTCTGGTGGATACACAGCTGATAGTCCTACTGAATAGACTGTTAGCTGCTTTTTTCTTGCCATAATACAAATGCTAAGTAAAGAAAAACGAATGGCCATCATTAGTTTAAGAAATGAAGGTCAGTCAGTCCGAAAAATTGGGAAAACTTTGAAAGTGTCCACAAGTGCGGTTGCAAAGACCATCAAGCGCTACAAAGAAACTGGCTCACATGAGGACCGCCCCAGGAAAGGAAGACCATGAGTCACCTCTGCTTCTGAGGATAAGTTTATCCGAGTCACCAGCCTCAGAAATCGCAGGTTAACAGCAGCTCAGATTAGAGACCAGGTCAATGCCACACAGAGTTCTAGCAGCAGACACATCTCTTCAACAACTGTTAAGAGGAGACTTTGTGCAGCAGGCCTTCATGGTAAAATAGCTGCTAGGAAACCACTGCTAAGGACAGGCAACAAGCAGAAGAGACTTGTTTGGGCTAAAGAACACAAGGAATGGACATTAGACCAGTGGAAATCTGTGCTTTGGTCTGATGAGTCCAAATTTGAGATATTTGGTTCCAACCACCGTGTCTTTGTGCGACGCAGAAAAGGTGAACGGATGGACTCTACATGCCTGGTTCCCACCGTGAAGCATGGAGGAGGAGGTATGATGGTGTGGGGGTACTTTGCTGGTGACACTGTTGGGGATTTATACAAAATTGAAGGCATACTGAACCAGCATGGCTACCACAGCATCTGGCAGCGGCATGCTATTCCATCCGGTTTGCTTTAGTTGGACTATTATTTATTTTTCAACAGGACAATGACCCCAAACACACCTCCAGGCTGTGTAAGGGCTATTTGACCAAGAAGGAGAGTGATGGGGTGCTATGCCAGATGACCTGGCCTCCACAGTCACCAGACCTGAACACAATCGAGATGGTTTGGGGTGAGCTGGACCGCAGAGTGAAGGCAAAAGGGCCAACAAGTGCTAAGCATCTCTGGGAACTCCTTCAAGATTGTTGGAAGACCATTTCCGGTGACTACCTCTTGAAGCTCATCAAGAGAATGCCAAGAGTGTGCAAAGCAGTCATCAAAGCAAAAGGTGGCTACTTTGAAGAACCTAGAATATAAGACATATTTTCAGTTGTTTCACACTTTTTTGTTAAGTATATAATTCCACATGTGTTAATTCATAGTTTTGATGCCTTCAGTGTGAATGTACAATTTTCATAGTCATGAAAATACAGAAAAATCTTTAAATGAGAAGGTGTGTCCAAACTTTTGGTCTGTACTGTATTATGAAGAATTTGTATTATGGCAAGTAAAAAGCAGCTAAGTAAAGAAAAACGAGTGGCCATCATTACTTTAACCCCTTCCCGACCCGTGTCACACCGTTTGTGACATGGAAAACAGTTCGTTCCCGACCCATGTCACAGCGTCTGTGACATGGAGGGAAAGAGCCCCTGCAGCGCCTGCGAGCGGGGTCGCTCAGGTGTCACAGTTGCTACTGCAACTGGACATCCTGAAGTCGACCCCCCGGGGGGTGGATTAACCCCCCCGTGCCTGGGACCCCTCCGATTGGCTGTTTCATTTTCACTTTTAATGAAACTGCCAATCGGTATGAATTAAATATTTCACCAATGAAAATTGGTGTAATATTTAAATCTGGGCATGGCCTGATGCTTACAGCATCAGCCATTGGCTGGGGGGAGTGTCACCTCTGTCCCCCCCCTCCCCCCAGATCTGATTGGGGGGCTAGCGTCACATGGATACTAGCCCCAATCAGATGTGGAGGGAGTTTTTAATGATGGCCGCAACTGCCCGTCCATGGATCGGGTGCCGGCCGTTGTGGACCCTCTGCTGCTGCCCCCTGTGGACCCTCTGCTGCTGCCCCCCCCCGTGGACCCTCTGCAGCTGCCCCCCCGTGGATCGCTTCTGCCGCCGCTGATCGCCTGCTGCCGCCGCTGATCTACATCAGGTAGTATTGCCCCCGCTCCCCCCCGACCCCCCCTCCACTCCACCCTGCCCCCCCCTCCACCCCCGACCCCCCCTCCACTTTCATACCTGCACCCCGACCTCCGCTCCCTCTGCTCCCTCTCCCACGTCTTCATCCACCGGCTGCTGCTCTCCTTCTGACAGCCGGTGGACTGTGATCACAGCAGCAGCAGGCTCAGTGTAAATGCCCTGCTCCTGTGATCAAACCCACCATCCCCCAGTCCCAGTGATATCACCCCCCACCTCCCAATAATCACCCTCCCCCCAGTGTTCACCCCCCCTCCCCCCAGTGTTCACCCCCCCTGTCCCCAGTGTTCACCCCCCCTGTCCCCAGTGTTCACCCCCCCTGTCCCCAGTGTTCACCCCCCCTGTCCCCAATGTTCACCCCCACCTGTCTCCAGTGTTCACTCCCCATCCCCAGTGTGCACCCCCCCATCCCAGTGATCATCCCCCCCCCGCAAACCCAGTGATCACCCCCCTGCTGCTGGCTCCTGCTCCCCTTTCTGCCCCAGTAATCACCCCCCTGATGCTGCCGGCCTCCTACCCCCCTTGCTGCTGCCGGCTCCTGCCCCAGTGATCACCCCCCTTGCTGCTGCCGGCTCCTGCCCCAGTGATCACCCCCCTTGCTGCTGCCGGCTCCTGCCCCAGTGATCACCCCCCTTGCTGCAGCTGCTGGCTCCTCCATCTCTTCAGCCCCCCCCTACGCCTGACAGCCCCCTACGCCTGACAGCCCCCACACGTGACTGCAGAAGGTTACACCAAGCACACACACACGTACACTCACACTATAATAAAGTTTCGATTTTTTTTTTTTTTTTTTTTTTTACACACGCACACAGCACACAAAATGTCCCGCCCGTCCCACTCATCCCAGTCTAGGGCGTACTCAGCTTAGGAGGCTATGTCAGGTTGGTGTGTGTGTTGTAGTGTGTGTGTGTGTGTAGTGTATACACTACAATATACCACACCGCACACCAACCTGACATACACTACACAATAGTGTCCACTAACAAATTGGAACCATGTTGCGTTTGGAGAGTCCCTGTGTGCCCAAACATTGGAGCTCCCCAACAAGTGACCCCATCTTGGAAACTAGACCCCCCAAGGCACCTATCTAGATGCATAGTGAGCACTTGAAACCCCCAGGTGCTTCACAAATTGATTTCATAAAAATGAAAAAGTGGAAAAAAAACACTTTTTTATTTTTACGGATTAATTTGTGAAGGACCTGGGGGTTCCAAGTGCTCACTATGCATCTAGATAGGTACCTTGGGGGGTCTAGTTTCCAAAATGGGGTCACTTGTGGGGGATCTCCAATGTTTGGCCACACAGCGGCTCTCCAAACGCAACATGGTGTCTTCTAACAATTTGAGCCGACAATTTGTTAGCGGACACCATGTTGCTTTTGGAGAGCCGCTGTGTGCCCAAACATTGGAGCTCCCCCACAAGTGACCCCATTTTGGAAACTAGACCCCCCAAGGCACCTATCTAGATGCATAGTGAGCACTTGGAACCCCCAGGTGCTTCACAAATTGATTCATAAAAATGAAAAAGTGGAAAAAAAAACACTTTTTTATTTTTACGGATTAATTTGTGAAGGACCTGGGGGTTCCAAGTGCTCACTATGCATCTAGATAGGTGCCTTGGGGGGTCTAGTTTCCAAAATGGGGTCACTTGTGGGGGAGCTCCAATGTTTGGCCACACAGCGGCTCTCCAAACGCGACATGGTGTCCGCTAACAAATTGAATGGAAAATCGGCTCAAATTGTTAGCGGACACCATGTTGCGTTTGGAGAGCCCCTAATGTGCCTAAACAGTGGAGCTCCCCCACAAGTGACCCCATTTTGGAAACTAGACCCCCCAAGGCACCTATCTAGATGCATAGTGAGCACTTGGAACCCCCAGGTGCTTCACAAAATGATCTGTGAAAACAAAAAAGTACTTTTTTTTTCACAAAAATTTTCTTTTAGCCTAAATTTTTTAATTTTCACATGGGTAAGAGGATAAAATGCATCCTAAAATGTATTGGTCAATTTCTCCTGAGTACACTGATACCTCATATGTGGTCATAAACCACTGTTTGGGCACATGGCAGGGCTCAGAAGAGAAGGAGCGCAATTTGACTTTTGGAGCTAATTTTCCATTCAAAAAGTAAAATGGCGCTCCTTCCCTTCTGAGCCCTGCCGTGTACCCAAACAGTGGTTTATGACCACATATGAGGTATCAGTGTACTAAGGAGAAATTGACCAACAAATTTTAGGATGCATTTTATCCTGTTACCCATGTGAAAATTAAAAAATTTAGGCTAAAAGAAAATTTTTGTTAGAAAAATAAAAATGTTCATTTTTTCTTCCATGTGGCTTTAGTTCCTGTGATGCACCTGAAGGGTTAATAATCTTCTTGAATGTAGTTTTGAGTAGCTTGAGGGGTGCAGTTTTTGGAATGGTGTCACTTTTGGGTGTTTTCTGTCATAAAGACCCCTCAAAGGGACTTCAAATGTGATGTGGTCACTAAAAAAATGGTTTTGTAAATTTTGCTGGAAAAAAGATAAATTGCTGATGAACTTTGAACCCTTCAAACTTCCTACCAACATTTTTTTTTGTTCCAAAATTGTGCTGATGTAAAGTAGACATGTGGGAAATGTTATTTATTAACTATTTTATGTCACATCACTCTCTGGTTTAGTAGAAAAAAAATTTAAAATTTGAAAATTGCAAAATTTTCAAATTTTTTCCCATATTTTTGATTTTTTCACAAATAAACGCAAATATTATCGACCTAAATTTAATACTAACATGAAGCCCAATATGTTACGAAAAAACAATCTCAGAATCGCTAGGATCCGTTGAAGTGTTCCAGAGTTTTTACTTCGTAAAGGGACACTGGTCAGAATTTACAAAAATGCCAAGGTCTTTAGGGTCAAAATAGGCTGGGTCCTGAAGGGGTTAAGAAATGAAGGTCAGTCAGTCCAAAAATTGGGAAACTTTGAAATTGTCCCCAAGTGCAGTTGCAAAAACCATCAAGCGCTACAAAGAAACTGGCTCACATGAGGACCGCCCCAGGAAAGGAAGACCAAGAGTCACCTCTGCTTCTGAGGATAAGTTTATCCGAGTCACCAGCCTCAGAAATCGCAGGTTAACAGCAGCTCAGATTAGAGACCGGGTCAATGCCACACAGAGTTCTAGCAGCAGACACATCTCTACAACAACTGTTAAGAGGAGACTTTGTGCAGCAGGCCTTCATGGTAAAATAGCTGCTAGGAAACCACTGCTAAGGACAGGCAACAAGCAAAAGAGACTTGTTTGGGCCAAAGAACACAAGGAATGGACATTAGACCAGTGGAAATCTGTGCTTTGGTCTGATGAGTCCAAATTTCAGATCTCTGCTTCCAACCACCGTGTCTTTGTGAGATGCAGAAAAGGTGAACGGATGGACTCTACATGCCTGGTTCCCACCATTAAGCATGGAGGAGGAGGTGTGATGGTGTGGGGGTGCTTTGCTGCTGACTCTGTTGGGGATTTATTCAAAATTGAAGGCATACTGAACCAGCATGGCTACCACAGCATCTTGCAGCGGCATGCTATTCCATCCGGTTTGCGTTTAATTGGACCATCATTTATTTTTCAACAGGACAATGACCTCAAACACACCTCCAGGCTGTGTAAGGGCTATTTGACCAAGAAGGAGAGTGATGGGGTGCTACGCCAGATGACCTGGCCTCCACAGTCACCAGACCTGAACCATATCGAGATGGTTTAGGGTGAGCTGGACCGCAGAGTGAAGGCAAAAGGGCCAACAAGTGCTAAGCATCTCTGGGAACTCCTTCAAGATTGTTGGAAGACCATTTCCGGTGACTACCTCTTGAAGCTCATCAAGAGAATGCCAAGAGTGTGCAAAGCAGTCATCAAAGCAAAAGGTGGCTACTTTGAAGAACCTAGAATATAAGACATATTTTCAGTTGTTTCACACTTTTTTGTTAAGTATATAATTCCACATGTGTTAATTCATAGTTTTGATGCCTTCAGTGTGAATGTACAATTTTCATAGTCATGAAAATACAGAAAAATCTGTAAATGAGAAGGTGTGTCCAAACTTTTGGTCTGTACTGTATATATATATATATATATATATATATATATATATATATATATATATATACACATACACATACATGCACATATCATCTGTAGCTTTGTCGCCATAAAAGGAGAGGGGTTTAGGAATTATAATAGTCTGACTAAAGCAAGAGATTTCATTTTTGTTTTCAAGCATTTCAGCAACCGATGTAGAGGAAAACCTGTCAGAATGGGTTTTATAGTCTGTTTAACTTCAAACTCCAGACTACTAGTAAATCAATCTAATTTTCCAGCATTACATCAGTGTATAAACTCTTGTCTGAGATAGTTAACTCAATAAACAAAGGTGGATAATAAATGATGCTGGATTACAATTTATTCTTCAGGAAGATTATTTTAATTATTACAAAAATATAAGAAAATACTGATATAAATGTTTCTCAGTTAGTATAGATACATTGCAACCTCCAAAATGCACTCTTTGAGAAGATCAGATTTCCTGTGACAGATTTTTAGTTCTACTGTATTTTATGAATGCCTTTCACCTTATTTGCGGTATGTCAAAAGAAGACCACTTTTCTTGGCAATTTTGAGAGTTGTCTCAAAGAAAGTTTTTACTGTATATTTATAGTCCTTCTTGCAATTGTGAAAACATTAAGGCTATGTGCCCACTATGCGCTTTCGTTGTCCTCCCAGTGTTTTGTCTGCTCGCGCTGTTGTGAAGGACCAGCCATGACGTCACTGAGTCATGTGACCCATCACATGGCTCAATGACGTCACCGCAGGTCCTTCACAACAGCGTGAGCAGGGCAAGACACTGGACGGAGCAGACAAAACACCGGGAGGACAACGGAAGGTGAGTATAAACTTTATTTTTTTATTTTTTACCATTCTTACTCTTTTTTTTAACTAACTTGGTCACACTACTATAAATCCATGCCGGTTGCATGGATTTATATAGTGTGAACAAGTTGTCAAGCACTTTTCCAAGTGATGCTAAAATCGCTTGGAAAAGCGCTTGATAACCCGCATGCGGAAATGCATGCAAAGACGCTTCACAAATGCTTCTACCTGGCGGGAAAAACGCATGTAAAAAACGCATGCGTTTTTCCTGCTAGGGAGAAGCGTAAAAATATGCAGCATTTCTGCATCGTGGGCACTTAGCCTTAATAAAACATAAATACATGTTCTGTGTTTGATATGATGTGATACAAAACAAACATTAAATGGATTTTGCACTTTTGGAAAAATGGTCCCCAAATGAGCAGATAGCAGTAAAAAAAAACAGGCATTGCTGAAAGTATTGTATTTCTCCCAGAAAATTATTGCAATTACATATATTTTGTTATACACATGTTTATTTCCTTTGTGTGTATTGGAATAACACAAAAAAAACAGAGAAAAAAGGCAAATTGGACATAATTTCACACAAAACCCCAAAAATAGGCAGGTCAAAATTGTTGACACCTTTCCAAAATTGTGGGTAAACAACTTTGTTTCAAGCATGCAATGCTCGTTCAAACTCACCTGTGGCAAGTAACAGGTGTGGGCAGTATGAAAATCACACCTGAAACTGGATAAAAAGGAGAGAAGTTGACTCAATCTTTGCATTGTGTGTCTGTGTGTGCCACACTAAGCATAGAGAGCAGAAAGAGGAGAAAAGAACTGTCTGAGAACTTGAGAACCAAATTTGTTGAAAAATATCAACAATCTTAAGGTAAGAAGTCCATCTCCAGAGATCTTCATGTACCTTTGTCCATGGTGCGCAACATAATCAAGAAGTTTACAACCCATGGCACTGTAGTTAATCTCCCTGGACGTGGATGGCAGAGAAAAATTGATGAAAGGTTGCAATGCAGGATAGTCTGGATAGTGGATAAGAGGCCCCAATCAAGTTCTAAAGAAATTCAAACTGTCCTGCAGGCTCACGGTGTATCAGTGTCAGTGCAAACTATCCATCGACATTTGAATGAAATTAAACACTATGGCAGGAGATCCAGGGAGACCCCCTGCTGACACAGAGACAAAAAAAGCTAGACTGGAGTTTGCCAAAATGTACGTGAGTAAGCCAAAATCCTTCTGGGAAAGCGTCTTGAGGACAGATGAGGCCAAGATAGAACTTTTTGATAAAGCACTTCATTCTACTGTTGTTTTGAGTTGTTTTGCTGCATCTGGCACTGGGTGCCCTTAACTGTGTGCAAGGTATCATGAAATCTGGAAGATTACCAAAGGATTTGGGGTCGCACTGTAGTGTCCAGTGTCAGAAAGCTGGATTTGTGTCCTAGGTCATGGGTCTTCTAGCAGGACAATGACCCCAAACATACTTCAAAAATCACCCAGAAATGGAAAGAAACAAAGTGCTGGAGAGTTCTTAAGTGGCAAGCAATGGGTCCAGATCGAAATCCAATTGAACACCTGCGGAGAGATCTTCAGGCACCCTTCAAATAATAGAGACCTGTAGCAGTTTGCAAAAGAAGAGAGGTCCAAAATTCCAGTTGAGAGGTGTAAGAAGCTTGTTGATGGTTATAGGAAGCGATTGACTGCAGTTATTTATTCCAAACGGTGTGCAACCAAATATTAAGCTGAGGGTGCCAAAAATTTTGTCTGGCCCATTTTCGGGGTTTTGTGTAAAATTATGTCCAATTTGCCTTTTTTGTATTGTTCCAATACACACAAAGGAAATAAACATGTGTATAACAAAACATGTGTAATTGCAATAATTTTCTGGGAGAAATATTTCATTTTCTGGAACAATTTCAAGGGTGCCAACACTTTCAGATATGACTGTACAGGTTGTGCTGTCCTACCCGGGTCCATATCAGCTCCCCATTGCAGCTCCCATCTCTGTGCTTTGGCTGTGCTTTCAGGCAATGATGTGTAATGTTGAAATGACGTCACCGCTAATACCAAAACACAGAGACGCAAGCAGCAGCGGAAAGTCGGTGCTAGACTCAGTGAGAGCGTGTACTACCAGTATTTGTTTTTTTACTAGTATCTGGGCACCACTTTGGTAACAGTTGTAAACCCCTTTAAAGAGAACCTGTCAGCAGTTTTAATGTCTAAACTACTATAATCGCTATATATGGGCTAGAGATGCATTTCTGAACATGCTCGTGTGAGCTAGTAAAGAGTATACTTTAGGAAAAGAAGTAATCTTAGCTAAACAGCTATAAGCAGTGTATAAATAGCTCCAGAAAATGTTTCGCTAAATACTTCTATTGACAACTACAAATGCAGTGTTGAACTCACTATTTTCAAGACAGTCGTATTTCTTACTGAATTCAATATGATAACAAGCCATAAAATAAGCCTTACATTTTCAAATATTCTAAATGTATTTTTCTACTGCAGAAAAAGGCTGGGTAAAAAGCAAGATTTGATGCTTGGTGTGAACTAGGCTTTCCAGTTATCTGGAAAAATAGAAAAATATATCATGTCAAACATCATTGTTTCTGACAAGAAAATCAATAAATAAGCCAAAACAAAACAAAATCACATTTACATGACAGTTGCACACACAACTAACAGGTTTCCTCTACCAGTGTTACACAAGTACATCATTACAGAATGTTGATTGAGCTATACTGAATATTCATTATTATTATTTGTCAGGTTCCACTGATATATCTCTTGGACTGGAGAAAAAAGTCAAAAAGCATACTAGCATTTCTGGCTTAAGATTTTTTTTTTCAAAATACAGAACACTCTGGTCATGCGTTTTCTCTGGCATATTTACTATAGGCTTCTCCATAAAACTTGAAAAACATAAAAATAATGTTTTAAAATGTATCAGTACTTTCAACAAACTCTGCATAAATCAATAGTACAGGCGATTATAAGAAACTTTGTAAAATATCTTTTCAGAGAAATCAGCTTCCTGCTCCACTTATCAGACATTATTCCCCTCTCCCCTGCCTCCTGAACTCGGCCTCCACTGTTAAAAAGCAGCTCAAGTCCATATTGATCAGCACAGAGAGACTGCAGGTGTCATATGATAATGTCCATTATCCCCTATGGAAAGGAGAGAGGAAAGGAGGAATGAGCAGCAGGGAAGGAAACGGAGAGGGAGACAGAAATCCATTGTGCAGAGATCTGTAACAAGAGTTTTACCTCACCTCAGAGCTTGATTCAGATCAACACAGCTGAGCTCTGCTGTATAATGTCTTCCTGCAGTTTGTTTGTGTGAGCTAAAACGTGAATGAAGAGCAGGGATTCCCCTCTTTATGCTGTGCTGTCTATAGGAGAAATCATTGCCGCTTGTCTCCTCCCCACAGCAAACAGTGGATTACAAGTTACAGATAGAGCATGTAAAAATTGATGAGAATGCCAGATACAATTAATATAATGGCCATATATAGTGTTATTCCTCATATACACACACAGGACTCCTTATTCTGAATAGTTACTTGAAAGCACAGTTAGGCTATGTTCACACACAATGTTTTTGCTGTGGTTTTTTTTTCAGCAGTCAAAACCTGCTGTCTCAGCAGTATAATTAATGCTTTCAAAACGCCAATTTTTCTGTGTTCTCGTATTTTGCCAATTTTGCTGCATCGTTTTTTTGGGTGTGGATTACATGTGTGCTTTGTCTACAGTACATGTTTACTAAAGTTAGTCTTATTCCCCAAAAATGCTTCAAAATTGCTGCAAAAATGTTGCAAAAACACAGTTGCGTTTTTTCACTCACTCATTGCTCCCACTACTCTCACTAATCAAAGTGTCCATAGTCATACCTTCCATATTTTAATAATTGGAAAGGACCAGATTAGCTGCCAACATGTCCCCTGCATCATATTTTGTATAGTGTTGAGCCCCACCTCTAACCATGCCCAATCCTTACCTCTTTCAGAAGACCAGTGCTAAAGCAGCTCTACATCGCGCCAACAAACACAGCACGCAGAAGCAAGCAGCTGGGGATATGTGCTGTGCAGGTTGACAAGCTCACACTGACAGCTCAATGATAGGCAAAGTTCACACAAGCATTTAATACAAAAAATCGGCCGATTTTCAACCAGAAGGAAACAGATAATTTTCTCATCCATATTCCATTCTTTTGGCAATCATTTTTTTAAATATCAGAAGTGAATACAATTTATAGCAATGTATCTGTAAAAATTGGGACTATACAGCTCATCCATATGGGATCCAATTTTTTTTATGCATACCCATAGATTAGAATAGGCGAGTCTCATCCAAAGCACGGAAGAGACTAGTGCATGTTGTGATTTTTTTGCATGTGGACATTCATCGCATGAAAAAAAGTTTTCAGAACAGTCCGGTTGAATAACATTGGTCCTAGTGCTGTCCGTGTAATGTCAGCTTTTTCCACAGACAGGACTCAAAACAAAAGTATGGTTATATGGCCATAGGTGAGAGGGGATCTGGTAACTCAGCAGTGTCCAGAGCCGATGGTCTTTAACTTCATCTGTGTTAGCGTTACAGTGGAGTCATCTTTCAGCTATTTTATGTGTGTAACCAGCTGTGCGGCACAGGTAATAGAATTGGAGAAGTAACACAGATGGTAACAGCATCAAATGACATTAAACTTAACTATGTGACACAACGGAGGTTTATAACGTTCAGACATGCTTCATGTATTATAAATTAAATACTTGCTATAAACAGCCACCAGACAACACTTACTATACCAAAAGAAACAGTGATCTGCACTCACCTACCACCACTGTTGGCTTTGTCATCATGGAGTAAATTAATTTCTCCCTACAAATGCCTCTTTAGCAGTATTTCAACTGCAAGGAAGAGGAGAAAATATGACTAGGGGGGCTGTACTCAGTTTTCACTGAGTGATAACTCCACTCTTTATCCTTTTCACTGTCATAGCTTCGACTTGGAGCAAGTCCTTGGGGAATACTCACTGTCTAGTGTAACATGTCCATCATGGTAGCACATTCCTAGGGCAAGAGGGTGCATTGTGAAACAGCAGGTCATGTAGCAGAGAGTTTCCAAGCTCTGGCCCAGTTTTCTACTTCATCCATGTCCTGTGGATTCAGATAAAGTGAAAAGCGGTGCTTGGGAGGGCATCCAATCAGCACTCATTGGTGATCAATCTGTTAGCTGCAATTAACAGGTTGTTGAAACTTGTTTTAATGCCAGGTTCAAACAAGCGTATGAAAAATCTGGAAGATTTCATCCATATTGTCATCCATGTGTCTGTCTTTTATGTCCGTGTGACATCCGATTTTATACATCAACAGTTTAAAATGTACATGATCAAATACAGATTCCCATTTTAATTGTAACATCCCTGGCGGCGTGCTGGCATGGCTTACCACCTCCCACCATGCAAGACCGCCATCTTACCTATCAGTCCAGGCTGCACACTTTGCTCCAGTACCTGCTGTGTGCATGTCTCTTGTCTGATTGCTTAGGGCGGCGGCGCGGTTACTGCCTGATTCTTATAGTTACTGTGTGCGCACTCCTAATGCATCCCCAGCCTATTGTTGTGAGTCACTGGATACTTAAACCCCCTCCACCCACTAGGAGGAGCCTGAGCAACACTTTCTTTCAGTGTGTTCTGTGCAACTGAGTTGCCAGGTCCTGTTCTGTATCTTGTCTGTTTCCGCCACCCTGGGGGCTGAGTACCCAGGCCTGTTACCTGTATCTGTGACTTCTAGTCTGTTCTGCCACCCTGGGGGATGTATACCCAGGCCCGTTGCCTGTATCTGTGACTTCTAGTCTGTTTCCGCCACCCTGGGGGCTGAGTTCCCAGGCTCGTTCCTGTATCTTGTTCCTGGTTCAGTTCCTGTCTGAACAGTGTCCTAGCCCGTTACTTGTTTGTCTTTATGTTCGTATCTTTCCTTTTCCTGCAGTGTCTGAACCTGCACCTAACTCCAACTCGTTGTCTCTGTACTTCTGTTTGTGAGTTTAGTGTCCACTCGCTACTTCATTGTAAGTACCTTGTGTGTATTTGCTCTGCTCTGCTTGTCTACCGCACCTGCGGGTTTTGCTCTGCTCTGCTTGTCTACCGCACCTGCGGGTTTTGCTCTGCTCTGCTTGTCTACCGCACCTGCAGGTTTTGCTCTGCTCTGCTTGTCTACCGCACCTGCGGGTTTTGCTCTGCTCTGCTTGTCTACCGCACCTGCGGCTTGTGCTCTGCTCTGCTTGTCTACCGCACCTGTGGGTTTTGCTCTGCTCTGCTTGTCTACCGCACTTGCGGCTCTGTTCCTGTATCCCAGTCTGTACTGGTCCCTACTCTGCCTGCGTTCCTACCTGCCAGTACCCACCTGTTTGTATACCAGCTATGCCTGCCAGTATCCACCTGTCTGCATACCAGCCGTGTCTGCCAGTACCCACCTGTCAGTATGCCAGCCTAACCTGCATGTTCCTGCATTCCCCGGTGTGGGTCAACAGTTGTGACCGGGGTCTGACCTGGAGTACCACCTGGTCTCTCTGCTCGGTTCCTCCCTGGTTCACGGAGTCGACTGAGCCGCCGTGCGACCTTGGTCAGACCGAGTTGATACTTAGTCACGCCCCTCCAGGCACTCCTCGGTTCATGGTCCAGTGGGATCACTAACCACGTTCACGCCAGTCTGTCCGGGCGTGTGCTTAACATTAATAACAGCAATGTACCTGCAAAAAGCTGATGCTATACAGTTGATCCATATGACATCTGATTTTTATATCTACTCACACATAGACTCGAATGGGCGAATCTCATCTGACACTTGGAAGAGAATAGTGCATGCTGCAATTCTAAAGAGTCCTATTGAGTAACATATCACAGTATGAGGTCTGATGTTTACTGACAGCACACGTCTGTATTATACACTCATATGATTAAGCCCTAAAATGTATGGTAAAGTATTATAATAAAGTCTACATACTCTGAGTTCTTTCTAAAACTTCAAAAAGGCCAAAAATACAACCCTTGCATTTTTAAATGCTGGAAAAAAAAAATCAAAAACACTATGAACTCCGCTCACCTTATTCACGTAATAAAATGCTATGCATTGTCATTTCAGCTTTTGTTGTTGTTTTTTTTAGCCAAAGTAAGAACTGGGGTATAAAAGAAAACCATGAACACAAGCAGCATGGATCCGGTACTTGCTGTGCTATTGCAGATGTGTTTGCTTTACTCTGTAACCCTGCAGTGTTTCAAAGAAAACATAATTTGAAAGGCCGACCAGGGACCAGGTGTTTCGGATGGCTAGTCTCTGACAGCTTATCCCCATCCCACACACTTTGGCTGATAGTTCTCTCCCTTTGTGTGTATATATAGGGAGAGACCTGTCAGTCTAGGGTAGTTGGGAGGGGAAGAAGCTACTGGGATCCTACCCCTCATGTCAAGTTCTCTTTAAGGGCTCACACTCATCTGCGATTATAAAATCGGTCCGATGTTGTTCCTGAAAAGTTGGACGAGTGTCATGTCAGTTGAAATAGATTTTTAGCAAAAAGCATCAGTTTGACATCCATATGACATGTGTATGCAATACGTTTTTAATATTAGCTTTTACATACAGTAATTCTGTCTGTCATTTAAAATAGCTTTCTAAGTAAAGAATCTTAAATACATACTGTATATAGATAGTTAGAAATATGTGAGTGACATATATAATCAGTGCTTTGCGTGTATAGCTTATTGCACATGCATTTAATTGATAAATATTTGAACTAAAGAAATAAAGAAAAAAATTCTGTGGGGTTCCCCATATTATTCTTAACCAGCTGAGAGAAAACCGACAGCTGAGGGCTGATGTTTATAGTGTGGGAAGAAGGTAATAAACATGGATCTTTCCAGGCTATTAATATGGGTAGACCCAACAAAAAAAATTATGTGGGCTCTCCCCTATTTTTAATAACCGGCAAAGGCTAGGCAGACAGCTGCGGGCTGATATTAATAGGCTAGGAAGGGACCATGGATATTGGCCACATTCCAGACTAAGAACATCAGCCCTCAGCCACCCCAGAAACAGCACATCCATCAGATGCACCAATTCTGGAGCTTAGCCTCTGCTCTTCCTACTTGCCCTGGTGTGGTGGTAAGTGGGGTAATAGTTGTGGGGTTGATGTCAGCTTTTTTATGGCCGCTGACATGAAGCCCAGGGGTTAGTAATGGAGAGGCATCTACAAGACACCCCCATTACTAACCCCACAGTCAAATTTAATAAACACACAGAGTAAAGTCCTTTATTTGAAAAAAAAAGTCATTTTTTAATAAACACTTCCCCCCTCTTTTATCCATTTATTATTGAAAAATGCAAAATAATAAAGCACCATAGGACTTTTTCACGCCGCTAGCGCTGACGTCAGTTAGGTGAACGGAGTTCATTGGCTATGAACTCCGCTCACCTTATTCACGTCACCGTTTGGCACTGAAGCTGCGCTATCACGTGCAACTCAGTGTCTCTTCTGAATGCCAGGCTGAACGATCGCATCATGCCACCGTTCAGCAAGGCATCTAGATGTAGCAAAGTTGGACTCGTTGTAGTGTAATGGAGGCAAAAGGGCCTCTAAGAGGGTTCTTACAGGGTGCTTCAAAGATAGAGATTGCCATCTGCTGGTCAGGCACAGTCATGCGGAACCGAGATGTACAAGAGAAGTTGAAGGGGGAGCAGATTTAGACTTCCAGGAAGGAGTTCCAAGGTACAAGAGGCCAGCGCGCCAAGCCTGAGGGGTTTTTGGCGCCAAGCAGCAGAGAGGAGCAGACGTGCTCCCTGCGTGTTGAGAAGCCCCGCGTGGCAGGTCTAAGCCGGAGGCCTGCGAGGTGCCACAGCCGGGCGCCAGTGAATGAGCTCCAGATCCCTCACAGATGTGACTCGAGTGCTGTGCCTACTGAAGAGAGTCGGAACCTGCTTGTGGTGCTGAGTGAGTTTGCGGAACCCGACGTCGCCCGCCGATAGACGAGGTCTGGACCCCCCTATCCACGGTTGAGAGACTGCCTCCAACGGCCAGGAAGAGAGGAGTTGGGAGACTGCTGAGCCAGGAAAGTCACGCCAGCGAAAGCAGAGGAGCTGCATACGTGAACAGGGCTGTCACTTCTACTGTTCACTCACGGTACCGGGGCCAGTTGGGTTTAGGTACTCAGGTTGGGAGGGGAGCAGTTGGGGCGAAAGAAGCTAAACTTGCTCTAATTGATTTTGTCCGGAAAAGACTTGCGGCCTAGCGGGAATAACCGGTGACCCCCGCTAGGGCCCTATACAGAGATAAAGAACTGACGTGGTGACTCTTCTGACTGTCTGACTGGGTGCACCACATTAGTTTGAGAGACTTCGCATTTTGCTTATATTTCAAATTACTGTTCAATAACCTTGTTGTTACCCCCTTGTTCAGAATAACTGTTTTATATATACATAAACTGTTTATAATCATCTCCGACTGTCCTTGCCTTGTGTCTCTGTGCGTTGCATTCCGGCACCTGCATTACAGTAGGACAAATGGATAAACGCTGGACAGGTGAGAAGTATGGTATTTTATTATTTTCCATTTTTCAATAATAAGTGAGTAAAAGAGGGGGTGGGGGTGTACTCTATGTTTTTTTTTAAAGCAAAAGGTTAATGTTATTTTAAAAAAATATGGCAAAAAAATGTGGCACAAAACAGCAAAACACTAGATAATTTATATATCTTTTGTATTTATAAATATGAAAATTAGTATTATTTGTAGTGTTATTAAAGGGATTCAAACCAATTGTTTAAATCAGGTTTTTATGTTAAAAGGGTGAAAATTGCAAGAGATATAGAGAAAAAAAAAATATTTAACACATAAACAATAGCTAATTTTCTGATAACACACTCCTTTTAATACTTCTTGATACAGATGCATATACAAAGTTGTATGTGCATCAAAATAAGACCTACAAAATCTACAACTCACCCTGCATTTTATAAGGTCTTATACAGCTAGATGTTACAGTAAAAAATGTAAAACTGTATGCAAATGAGGACAAAGGAATAAAAATCTGAACTGAACCTCTGAATTGTAAAGCGCTAAGGAATATGTTGGCGCTATATAAATAAAGATTGTTATTATTATTATTATAAAAAACCCTTCCAGTCCTTAAAGGAGTATTCTCATCTTAGACTGGAATCAGTGAAAAAGAAGACTTCTGCATAATATTGGGGGATATTTATTATGGTGTTTGCACCACCATTTTGCACATTTCATTGTCATTAATGCCTAAAACATATTTTTCAATGTTTTACACCATTTTAGTACCTTCAGCAAAACTGAAAAAATGGAGGTAATCATAGTTAATGCGTAGTTAATGTTTTAGCATATTTACTAATTCCTTTCTACATAAAAGTTGCATATTCTATATAGGTCAAAGCTGTCTTAAAAGAGGTATGAAACACATTCACTTAAATTGCAACAGTTTTTAATATGTATAAAAAATTTGCGCAAAAGTCTGCATTTCCATGCAACATTGGACACTCTACTTTCTAACAATGGGTTATGTACCAATTAACACGCATAAAATGTTGCAATTTGTGCAAAAAAATTGCACTGACTTGTGATACTTGACAAATGTAGATTTATCTAACATTTGGAATTTCACTATACTTGCTTAAAAAGTGATTTGTAATGGGCTTCTCTAGAGTAAAAAGAAAATGTAAAAATACAGATGTGTTTATAAAGCAACATAAAAAGCCATGAAAATTATGGCTTTTTTGTTTTTGAAGGCAAGAAAGGAAGAAAGCCTGATGTCAGATGAGCGGCAGGGAATTCAAATGATTTGCTGAGATGCTTAGTTTAATGAAGATTGCCATGACTGGATACAATTTAGCACACTTTCAACTACAGGAGTAGCCTTAACCTATCCAGTGACTATAGTCTGAAGAGAAATAAATGTACATACAATGAATGGAAATATAATGCAGGTATTGAGTCATTCATCCTAAACTAGGTTCATGAATTACAGGCTGCTATAGAGAGAAACTATTCATGAATATGTAATACACTGAAGCTTACAGGATTCACACATCAGCCTTTTTAGAACTGCAATAAGGATATTAAACCTTCATAAAAGCAGATCTGTCCCATCACTAGATTTCATAATACAAACTGCATGCATTATTAAATAGATGAGGCTGGTGTACTTACTGAAAATCCATGTCAGAATGTATAATCCTTTTTTACAGTTTGAGTTGAGCAAGAAAATGCTCAGAAGTCCAAGTGCATCCAATCTCCACCCACCCAACATAATTGACAATCTCCTTCAAATGCAAAATTGATAGATGAACAATGAGCACTCCAGCCTCCAGAGTTGATAATATATACCAAATATACGGTAAACATATAGATACATATTTATATATTAGCAGACTACGTGTTTTTGGAGCATACTGCTCCTTTCATCAGGTCATTCTTTGTTTTCTCTTCTTATAAATCTCCTTCCAGTGACCCTCCTCTCTGCTACTGCTGAAATCTCACATTGCTTAGTACAAGCTGCAGCTGTCAGTTAAAACTTTTTGGAGGCAAAGAATACACTTGGATTCATAATGCAAAATTCAAAACAGGAAATACGAAATCAGTACTAGTTAAATCCATATGTATCAAACACACTTCATGGACCTGCCGCTCAGTAGCTTTCAGTGGTGCCCATTGATAAATAGCTGCAGTATTCCAATCACTTGTTTAGAAGAAAAAAACGACAATCAAGGATCTCACCAAGGCTAACCTTCATTCCGTTTATTATCGCATAAGGACAAACAAAAGTCTACGGCTTTTTTGCATAATGTCATGCCTCCTCAGAGCTTCAGTGTTCTATCCTTCCCCGCCCCTTAAATACACACATCAAGACTATGCAAATCATTAAAATGAATGCAATACACTAATAGACAGGGAATGTACATTGCAAACGGGACTTACAGGTCATAAAGGGGACTGTTGGAGAGTGCTTGTAAATACAAGTAATTTTGCAATTTACTGCTTAGTAAAATTTTCAGCATTCTTGAAATATTGACACTTTTCTTTTGTTTACAACTTGCGGCCTTGGAGGCCGACCACCACTGCTATTGAGCTTGTATGTACTGCTTCGAAGATGGCCAGGATCACTGTTGAGTGCTGTTACCTCCTAATCCCAACCAGGTGCAGTGCTTACTATTTAGACAGCAGCAGTGGTCGGTCTCATACACAACAAGGTGTATTTATTTTAATATACAATAAATATACAGTAAATTACAAAAGTGCTTGTTTTTACATGTGCTATCCAACTATACCCTTCTCCTGAGCAAAACATTATGTCTATCTCATCCAGCAACAGGATGCTTAATATATCCCTGCAAAGCTTGAAGAGTAACCATCATTTTAATTTTTATTTCATAAATCAATAGAATAGTACTGCTTCTTTCTACTCCTGGATTGATATTTCAATCTCAATTCAAGAGTAAAGCTGTAAAATCTGTATTCCTTGAATTTTCCCATTACTCAGATAGGTGATGAGAATTGCTACTCGTCAGATTCTATGAGGAAGGGAAGGAGGGAGGAGGGAAGAGCTAAAGGCAGGCGCAGACATTCTGCTGCAAGTTCTCCTGAAATGAGACTTACACTTTAAATCTAACTGTCATTTCAAAAGAACTTACAGCAGAATGCCTGTCTGCCTCTAACTCCTCCCTTCTCCCTTCCCGTCTCCATAGAATCTTATAAGCACAAACTGTCATTTGTTATCTCAATAATATGAAAGTCTTCACTGAATACAGGTGTTACCCCTGAAAGAGATCTATCTTTCTGATAGAGAAAGATTAATCCAAGACAAGAAGCAGATTTCTCTGAGAAGATATATTACAAATTTGCTTATCTTCAAGTGTCGAAGTGGACAATTGAGTTATGAAATAAAAATTAAAGTGATTGTTACATTTTAACCCCATAGTGGTCACTAATACGACTTAAAACTGACCTGAGATATAAGTGAATAGCATCACCCGTGGGTCAAAATGCAGCAGCTGTACTCTACAGCTGACACTCTGCTGCATCAGTGATGATCAGTGTTCGCACCAACCATGGCCCTTTAACCCCTTAGATGCTGCTATCAATAGTGACTACGGCATCTAGATAGTTAACAGAGTGTGGGAGCTCCCTCTTTAACCCCATCGGCACCCTGAAATCTTGATCCATGTGGTCCTGATGGTCGCCATGACAAATCACGGCCCAATAGTGGCCTTAGAGTCTGCTGACTACCTGAAAGACGTTTTGAACATGTTGAATATGGAATATGTTTTCCATATATAGGTCCCTCAAAGTCACTTCAAAACTGAATAAGTCCCTAAAAAAATAAGTTTTGTAAATTTCCTTGAAATAATGTAAACTTACTGCTACAATTTTAAAGCTTCTTACACCCTAACAAAATAAAAGAACATTTTACAGATAGTGCTGATGGAAGGCAGACATGAGGTAAATGTTATTTAATAACTATTTTGTGTGGTATGACTATCTGGATTAAAGGGATAATCATTCAAAGTTTACAAATTGCAAATTTTTAGAAATTTTGGGAAAATGTCTATTATTTTTATAAATAAACAGAAAACATATCAACTTAAATTTCCCATTATTATAAAATGTAATGTGTCACGAAAAAACAATCTCAGAATCACTGGGATATATTGAAATATTCCAGAGTTATTGCCACATAAATTGACACGTCAGATTTGAAAAATTTGGCCTGGTCGCTAAGGGGTTAAAAAAAATCAGGGCTGCTATTATGATGTTCCCTCATATTTTCTATTAGCATAAAAGACTCTTCTCCTTTATGTAAGGACTCCCATTGCCCCAACTCTGGCAAATTTGTTTTTGGCAGAAATGGAGAAAGAAATTATTTACACTAGAAACAACCCATTTTTTTCTGCCATTCGCCTCTTTTTAGGGTAAATTGATGATGTATTCATTATTTGGCCAGGATCTAGGGAATAGATTGATCTTTTTGCAAAATACCTTATTAATAATAATAGGAATATGCATTTAACTAGCATATATGGTGGTAAAATTTAATTCTTAGATATGTTGATTGAAATCAAGAATTGGGAATTGACACCCTTTGATTACTGTAATCTCATGGCTATAAGTTCATTGTTGTACTAGAACAGTCACCCGCTGGATGTAGAGAGGTCCTTACCACATGGGCAATTTGTATTTCTTACGAGAAATATTACTGATGATGTATCTTTTCAGGTGTTACAAGCTGTTAATTTATGTAACTGCTTAATATCTAGAGGTTACCCCAAATAATTAATAGATCATGTCTTTCAAAGGGCCAATGAGAAAGATAGACAAGGACTCTTGACCCACACTATTAAAAAAGAAAAAAACAGGATAAGAGATTCACGCTGTTCTGTAAGCATAGCCCATTGAGTGAAATTATATGTTCCACTATTAGAAGGAATTGGCACATTACAGAGAGCGATATTGATCTTTCTGAAGTAGTGAGCAGGCAACCAATAATTTATTTTAGCTGATGTTAGAACTTAGGGATATTTTTCTTAGGATGTTTTTTGTTCACTACACAGAACACCACATGGTTAAGTAGACGTGTGTCCTGAGAATTATAAATGTGGGCAATATCACCATTCTTAATGAACCAAACCCATAATGTTTTTCTCAGGAGAGAGATAAATTGATAAATAAATTGGGAGGCCCTAGTAATGCTGGATCTCAATGGCAGTAAGGATTTGACAATGTTTTTCGGTTAAACAGTATTTATTTGAGGAGAGGGGAATGAAAGAAGCCCGACATTCTCACAATGCGCGACCTCACGCGAGATGGCCGTAGGCTTTTATTTTATCTTTCTGTTCTGACAATGCCTTGAAAAAGTATTCATACCTAAGTGCTTTTCCATATTTTTTCACACACGACACCCACAAACTTAAATGTATTATTGGGATCTTATGTGATATACGAACACAAAATGGCAAGTATTTGTGAAGTGTAAAGGAAATAATTCATGGTTTGCTATTTGTTTTAAAAATATAAATCTAAAAATTGTGATGTGCATTTGTATTCAGCCCACTGTAGTCTGACAACCCTAAATAAAATCTTGAGTAACCAACTGCTTCAATAAGTCATATAATTAGTAAACTGAGTAAACCTGAATATAATTTATTCTCAGTATAATTACAGCTGTTCTGTGAAGGCCTCAGAGGTTTGTTTGAGAACATTAGGTATCAAACAGCATCATGAAAACCTAGGAACACAGCAGACAGGTCAGAGATAAAGTTATGGAGAAAAGTAAAGCAGGGTTAGGTTATAAAAGAAATGGTCTAAGCTCTGAACATCTCACGGAGCCCTGTTCAATCTATCATCCAAAATGGAAGGAGTGTGACAAAACTGCAAACCTACCAAGACATGGCCGTCCACCAAAACTAATATCCCAAGGAAGGAGAGACCTAATTAGAGAAGCAGCCAAGAGGCCCTTGGTCACTCTGAGGAAGTTGCAGAGATCCACAGCTCAGGTGAGAGGATCTGTCCACAGGACAATTATTAGTCGTATACTCCACAAATCTGGCCTTTATGGAAGAGTGGCAAGAAGATAGCCAATTTTTTAAAGCAAGCCATAAGAAGTCCTGTTTTCAGTTTGCAAAAAGTCATGTAGGGAACACAGCTAGCATGTGAAAGGAGATGCTCAGGTGAGATGAGACCAAAATAGAACTTTTTGGGCTAAATGCAAAATGCTATATGTTGTGGAAAACTAACACTGTACATCAACCCAAAAATAACATCCCCATCGTCAAACATGGTGAAGGCAGATTCATGCTGTGGGGAGGCTTTTCTTCAACAGAGACAGGGATGCTGGTCACAGTTGATGGGAAGATGGATGGAGCAAAATACCGGGCAATTCTGGAGGAAAACCTGTTAAAGGCTGCAAAAGACTTGAGACTAGGGTGGGAGTGGGAGTTCACCTTCCAGCTGGACAACGACCCTAAACATACTGCCACAGCTACAATGGAATGGTTTTAGATCAAAGCATATTCATGTGTGTGAATGGCTCAGTGGCAAGACTTAACAAATGCTGTTCACAGATGCTCTCCATCCAGTTTCACTGAGCTATAGCTAGTTTGCAAAAAATAACTGGCAATAATTTCAGCCTCTGGATGGGCAAAGCTGATAGAGACATGCCCCAAAAGACCTTCAACAGTAATTGCAGCAAAAGGTGGTCCTACAAAGTATTGACTCAGGGGGGCTGAATACAAATGCACATCATAATTTTCAGATTTCTATTTTTAAAATATTTAGAAAACCATGTATCATTTCCTTTACACTTCACAAATACTTGCTACTTTGTGTTGATATATTATATAAAATCCAAATAAAAAAACATTTAAGCTTGTGGGTGTTAAGTTAAAAAATGTGGAAAAGTTCAAGGGGTATGAATACTTTTTCAAGACACTGTATTTTACACAATAATAAAAGAATGACGTTTAGCAGTGGTTAGTGCCCTAATTATAGTCTTTTCTTCTAAACAAATATTTGGATTCATGAACTCTCTAGCTGGACTCTAACCATACAGCTATTCTGACATGGATTTTCAAACTAAAACCTTAGCAGGGAAAATGTGAAATATGAAATTCAGCAACAGATCTTTGTTAAAGACTGAGCAGTACCTTAATAATTACCCAATAAACTGCCAGCTTAATGGGGGTCAATTTAATGATTCTTATTGTGGTGCAACGGTTTCCAAATAGAAACATATTAATGCATATTAACGCAATGAGAAGATTACAGTGTGCAGCAAATTAATTGAAGATAATCCATTATTATGTATCCACCACCAGAATACAGCTTTAGCATCTTGAAAACCCATGTGTATAGAAGTTGTGTATTAGTATTAAAGGGGTTATCTGGGACTTTAACACTTATGGCCTATCCTTAGAATAGGTAATCAATGTCTGATTGGTGATGGTGCATCCCCGCTGATCAGCTGTTCCCTGTGTTGGTGGCGACGGGCAGAGCCGCCATCAGGGCATTACTGCCTTTACTGGCTTATGGGGCCCAGGGCAGGCCCCCGTTCTTCTGCTCACAGCGGGAATCTTCCAGCACGGCAATAGTTAACAGCTACCAACCAATCACAGGCCAGCAGCTGATGTCAGTGTGCACGTCATCGGCATATTATGTCACTATCATGCGCCAACAATCGTGCCTCAGATGATGGGCGAGCCGGGCGCCGTTGGATCGCGGCATGGTAAGAAGAAACTTTTTTTTTTTGTAAAGTCGCACCATGGGGGAGGATGAAACATGGGGGCAGGATGGAGAGACATGGGGGCACAATGGAGAGACATTGGGGCAGGGTGGAGAGACAAGGGGGCAGGATGGAGAGACATGGGGGCAGAATGGAGACATTGGGGGCAGAATGGAGACATGGGGCAGAATGGAGACAAATTGAGACAATGGGGGCAGAATGGAGACAAATGGAGACAGTGGGGGCAGGATGGAGACATGGAGCAGCATGCAGACATTGGGGGCAGAATGAAGACAAATGGAGACATGGGGCAGAATGGAGACAATGGAGACAGGATGAAGACATGGGTGAGGATGAAGACATGGGGCAGAATGGAGACATTGGGGACAGAATGGAGACATTGGGGGAATAATGAGGGCAGGATGCAGACAATGGGGGCAGGATGGAGACAATGGGGGCAGAATAGAGACAAATGGAGATATGGGGCAGAATGAAGACATGGGGCAGAATGGAGACATTGGGGGCAGAATGGTGACATTGTGGACAGAATGGAGACAGATGGAGACAATGGGGGCAGGATGAAGACAATGGGGGCAGAATAGAGACAATTGGAGATATGGGGGCAGGATTGAGACAAATGGAGGCAGGATAGAGACATTGTGGGCAGAATGGAGACATGGGGCCAGGTTGTGGGATATTATTACTGTAGGGGCTAATAATGGGGAAATTGGGGGCAGGATGGAGACATTGGGGCCATGATGTGGGACATTATTATTGTAGGGGCTAATTAAGGGATATTATTATTACTGTGATGTATTTTATTTTTGAGGATACTGGTTTCAGTGAGGGGGGGTCCTGTTACTGTGCAGGGCGGCACTGATTCCTGGTGGCAGCCCTGACGGTAGCTATAAAATAGATGACAGTACAATATACTGCTCAATATTAAATGATACAATTATTATTAATATAAAATAATAATTGTATTTAATATGTTAATATTAACATTAACCCCTTTACAACCCAAGGTGGTTTGCAAGTTTATGACCAGGCCAATTTTTACAATTCTGACCACTGTCACTTTATGAGGTAATTACTCTGGAACGCTTCAATGGATCCCCCTGACTCTGAGAATGTTTTTTCGTGACATACTTCATGATTGTCGTAAAATTTGTTCGATATCACTTGCGTTTATTTGGCGAAAATTTAGAAAATTTTTGCAATTTTTAAAATTTTAATTTTTATGCCCTTAAATCAGAGAGATATGTCACACAAAATAGTTAATAAATAACATTTCCCACATGTCTACTTTACATCAGCACAGTTTTGAAACCAACATTTTTTTTATTAGGGAGCTATAAGGGTTAAAAGTTGACCAGCGATTTCTCATTTTTCCAACAAA
Organism: Phyllobates terribilis; assembly: GCF_046119375.1. Classification (NCBI taxonomy): domain Eukaryota; kingdom Metazoa; phylum Chordata; class Amphibia; order Anura; family Dendrobatidae; genus Phyllobates; species Phyllobates terribilis. The sequence goes on from NW_027362771.1 coordinate 336,246,990, forward strand.
ATTTACAAAACCATTTTTTAGGGACTACATCACATTTGAAGTCACTTTGAGGGGTCTTTATGATAGAAAATACCCAAAACTGACACCATTCTAAAAACTGAACCCCTCAAGGTGCTCAAAACCACATTCAAGAACTTTATTAACCCTTCAGGTGCTTCACAGAAATTTTTGGAATGTGGAAGAAAAAAATTAACATTTAACTTTTTTCACAAAAATGTTACTTTAGACCCAATTTTTTTTATTTTGTTGGGGTAACAGCAAAAAATGGACCCAAATTTGTTGCGCAATTTCCCCTGAGCATGCAGATACACCATATGTGGGGAAAAAATACTGTTTTGGCGCATGGCAGAGTTCGGAAGGGAAGGAGCGCCATTTGACTTTTTGAATGTAAAATTTGCTTGAATAATTAGCGGATGCCATGTTGCGTTTGGGGAGCCCCTGATGTGCCTAAACAGTGGAAACTCCCCACAAGTGACACCATCTTGGAAACTAGACCCCTCATGGAACTTATCTAGATGTGTGGTGAGCACCTTGAACCCCCAGGTGCTTCACAGAAGTTTATAACATTGAGCCGTAAAAATAAAATTTTCACATTTTTCCCACAAAAATGTTTTTCAGCCCCCAATTTTGCATTTTCATAAGGGTAACAGGAGAAATTGCACCATGCAGTTTGTTGTGCAATTTCTCCTGAGTAAGCAGATACCCCATATGTGGGGGAAAACCACTGTTTGTTCGCACGGCAGGGTTCGGAAGGGAAGGAGCCATTTGACTTTTTGATTGTAAAATTTGCTTGAATAATTAGCGGACGCCATGTTGCGTTTGGAGAGCCCCTGATGTGCCTAAACAGTGGAAACCTCCGACAAGTGACACCATTTTGGAAACTAGACCCCTCAGGGAACTTATCTAGATGTGTGGTGAGCACCCTGAACCCCCAAGTGATTTACAGAAGTTTATAACATGGAGCCGCGAAAATAAAAAAAATTAACTTTTTCCACAAAAATTATCTTTCAGCCCCAATTTTTTTATTTTCACAAGGGTAAGAGGAAAAAATGGACCCCAAAAACTTTTGTGCAATTTCTCCTGAGTACGCCAATACCCCATATGTGGGTTAAATACAGTGTTTGGGTGCACGGCAGAGTTCAGAAGGGAAGGAGACTTTTGGAGTGACTTTTTGAATGCAAAATTGGCTGGAATCGAGAGTGGACGCCATGTTGCGTTTGGAGAGCCCCTGATGTGCCTAAATAGTGGAAACCCCCCACAAGTGACCCCATTTTGGAAACTACACGCCTCAAGGATTTTATCAAGGGGTATAGTGAACATTTTGAACCCAGAGGTACGACACAGAATTTGATAACATTAGGTCATATTGAATAAGTTGTCGTTAGTCTTGAGCGCAAGTGCTCGCTACTTGAGTTTGCATCGGGTACTCAGGTATGCGCCATGTACCGCGGGTGCTCGAGTGACATGCTAGAGTCCCCGCCCACATGTTTCACGGTTATTAGACACCCAAAAAAAACTTGCGGGGATCGCTCGTGCATGGCAGGCAATCCCCGCAAGGTTTTTTTGACCGCGAAGCGTATGGGGCAGAGGCTCGAGCATGTCACTTGAGCATCCGCGATACTCAGTGCATACCCGAGCACCCGATGCAAACTCAAGTAGCGAGCACTTGCGCTCAACACTAGTCGCCATATCGTCATCTTTTTTTTTTACTTTTGAAAAAAATCCCAACCTTAACCCTAGCCCAACTCTAACCCCAACCCCAACTCTAGCCCAACCCTAACCCTAGCCGAACCCTAGCCCAACCCTAACCCTAGCCCAACCCTAGCCCAATCCTAACTCTAGCCCCAACCCTAACCCTAGCCCAACCCTAACGCTAGCCCAACCCTAACCCCAACCCTAACCCTATCACAACCCTAACCCTAACCCTAGAGTTTATTTTTTACGCCGTTCCTCGTGCGGTATAAGTGATTAGACGACTTTATTCTTCGGCTCTGTGTGATTACAGCGATACCAGAATCATATCGGGTTTTTATGATTGATAGCTGTCACACACTAAAAGACGCATTTTTCGTAAAATCTAGTTTTCGCCATATTTTGAGAGCTATAATTTTTCCATATTTTGGCCAACAGAGACATGTGACGGCTTGTTTTTGCGGGATGAGTTGACATCTTTATTGGTACCATTTTCAGGCATGTGACATTTTTTGTTTGTTTTCTATTCTGATTTTTGGGAGGCAGAATAAACAAAAACCAACAATTCAGGAATTGTTTTTTTTATTTTTTTTATGCTGTTCTGCATGTGGTAAAATTGATAAGGTAGCTTTATTCATTTATATCGTTTTTCTATGTTTTGGCGCTTTTACACAATAAAAGCTATTTTATAGAAAAAGTTATTTTTTTGCATCGCTTTATTCTGAGAGCTATAACTTTTTTATTGTTCGGCTGATGGAGCTGTATGTTTTTTTGCGGGACAAGATGACATTTTCAGCGGTACCTTTTTTATTTATATTCGTCTTTTTGATCGCTTGTTATTCCATTTTTTGTTTGGCGGTATGATGATAAGGCATTGCTTTTTGCTTCATTTTTTATTTATTTTTTTTACCGTGATCACTAAAGGGGTTAACTAATGGGACAGTTTTATAGGTCAAGTTGTTCCGGACGCGGCGATACCAAATATGTGTACTATTATTGTTTTTGTTTTTTTTTTCATAATAATATTTATTGATGGGTACATTATATTTTTATTTTTGGTGGATTTTTTTATTTATTTTTTAATATTTTTACAATTTTTTTTTTTCATTTTTAAACACTTTTTTTACTTCTATTCTTTGTCCCACTATGGGACTTTCACTTCTTTTTTATTCTTATCACCTGTATAGCATAGGGATGGAGCATCATTCCTGTGCTATACAGGCTGTCAGCACTGCAGATGCAAAAGATACTTTGGTCATGCACTGCGCATGACCAAAATATCTTCTTGCTGTCTGGTGACCCAGATGTTGTCATGACGATGCATTGCGGGGGTTAATGTTCCGGGAGCGGTGTGGGACCGCTCCCAGCACATAGCACCAGGTGTCAGCTCTGACAATCAGCTGACACCCGGCGGCGATCGCGCCCGCACAGCCTGTGTGCGGGCACGATCGCAAAGACGTACTAATACATATCAGGCTCTTAAAGTCCATGCGCAGATACGTATTAGTACGTCTTGGGCTTTAAAGGGGTTAAGCAGAATTAGTTTCAGTCTATTTGTTCAGCCCCTCACAATGATGTAGCCCCTAGGGAAAATGAATTGCCCATCCCTGGTATATAGCAACATTGTCTATAGTGTCCTCTCCTATTTACTAGCCATTTATCCTACAGTAGTATATCCACCTTCCCATCCAACCATCCATATAATATAATTTTCTGTATTACTGGGATATATGGGATATTATTGTGGATTTATCACTATGAATAGAAACAACTCCGGAATTACACTGTATCATTATGACATCACACACATTATAGGAGCTTCAGAGCCAACATTCCATTTGAGGGTTGTAGATCGTTGAGAGAGGTAAGTCGGCTCTATGTCACATCTTGTTGTGTCCTTCATTCTCTTCTATAATCTATTTCTCATTTATTTTTTATTCATTAAGGAGTCTTTATTCTGTATAATACAAGCAGATACAAAACAAATAGTGAACCCCTCAGATTAGGTGATGTTTTACAGCATTTATTCCAATAGTAAAGGGATATATAGTATGTGACAGGATTTATCTCCAAGTACAGAAATGACAATGATTTACCGATTATCCATCACATTTTATTGATTTCTGACTTTCTTGCTCATCAGATCCATAGAATAGATATAATTGAGAGAATCCCCTCAACCATAACTGGAACATGACGACTTCTCGATTTTTGGGCCATATATTGTTTTAGAATCGTCCAAATCTGGGAGATTAAAGTTATATCCTGTAAAGGGAACACAAGGAACCTGAAAATAATTATGAAATTGTCGGGTGTTATTGACACATATAGTAATATACAGTCCGGATCAAAAGTATAAATCCAACCAATATTGGGAAATCCTTGTACAACACCAATATATATATGTCTTAGCTCCATACATAGTGAAACTATTCAGATATTCCCCACATTGGTAGGACTCATATTGTTTGATCTCTAGTATATTGGGCAATGCACTTCCATGGAAGCCAGCAGTAACAGCCAACACTTGTAAGGTCACAAAATGACTTAATCCCTCTAATAAATGATGGTCATAATAGCTCTTCATAGGATACAATATCCCCACCGTTCTATTGGGTCCTTTACTGCAGGTCATGGCGCACACTGCAGGCACCATTGCATCTTACCACTATCCCCTGATGAACACCTAAAATGGAGAAGGGGAGAAAAGCGTCGGTACTTGGTTCTTATGCAGTATTCAGATAAGTGGATATTTTCTATGAATGTCATTGCACATCACATGATATTTTGGGGATATTGTATCATATGAAGAGCTGTTATGACCATTATTTATTAGACAGTTTGAGTCTAATCCCTAGGCTTTTTATTCAAAAATTGGGCATGCATTAAGATTATTGTATCTGGAGTATTTTTGGATGTTGTTCATGATTTTATAGTTTGCACATACTGTACATATGTGTATATTTGGTATTATAGCATTACTGGGGTATTTCAATGTTTACGATGTTTTTAATGACCATTGTTTATTAGAGCCTAAATCTAATCCCTAAATTTTTTACTGAAAAAAATGGGCATGCATTAGGATTGTTGTATCTGGAGTATCTTTGCCTGTTGTTCATGGTTTCATAGTCTGCACACACATATGTGTATATTTGGTATTATAGCATTAATGGGGTATTTCAATGTTTAAGATGTTTTTGATATTTGGTTGGTGCTCAATTCAAGAATAGGGTTATACAGAGATCAATAGGGTCAGTCTACAGAAAGGGAGGACGCCATATCCTTTATAATTTAGTGTGCCAACCTCAGCGTTAGGTAGGGGTGAAAAGAAGGTCCTGTTAGGGACTTTAGAGAGAAAATATATTTAATACTCCCTTAACCCTGTTTAATATCGTTGTTGGGCATCTTTTATTGTATTAGCTTACACATATATGTGTATACTTGGTGTAGTAGCACTATTAGGATATTTTAGTGTTTAAGGTGTCTTTTGATATTTGTTGCTCAATTGAAGAATAGGGTCATATAGGGATCAATTGGGTCAGTCTACGGTGAGCGGGGGCGCCATATCGCTTATAGTTTAGGGTGCCAAGCTCCGCGATAAATAGGGGTGAACACAACATGGTCCTATTAGGGACTTTAGAGTTTAACACCCCGTCACCCTGCTCAATATATCTTCAAGTTTTTGTATGTTTAAATATGTTGCTAAATTTTACAAATTTGAAGGAGTATTATAATAAAGAATATTTTTAAGGTTTTTTTCCTTGCTTTTGTTTACTTGTTTAGGACTTCTTGTACCTATTTGCTCTGGTTTTCATTGCTTCATATGATGTCACGGAATGTTATGGTTCTTGGTTTTGCCACCATTAGCTTCAACTTGTGATGTCACCAAATGTGGAAGGTAGCCCTTCAGAACAGAATGGCTCTTGACTACCTGTTAGCAATTGAAGGTGGAACTTGTGCTGTTATAGGTGAGGAATGCTGCTCCTAGATTGAAGATGCACATGATTCAATTTAGAGAAACATGAATAAGATAAAGGAGCTGCAACAAAAAGCTAGAGATATATCCAAGGAGGGATGGAATCCCTTTTCCTGGATTGAGTCTATCGGAGTTTGGTTAAACAATATACTCTCAATTTTGCTAAATCCCATAGTGGTAGTGATAGGATTGATTGTATTGATCTTGATTACCTGGAAATTATTAATGTGATGTGTTTCTCATTGCAGGAAATTAATTTTACATTGGAGCCACTGGCGGACACAGACAGAAGAGCACCCCTCTGCAAGAACAATATATGAGCCCTTTGCAGCCCAATAGCTCATCATAATGCACAATTCCATCTGCTTTGGAAGTGGAATGGGCCCCTTTACCTCTTGGTCCATGTGCAGTCACACAAGATGCACCAATAACACGTCCGCCCCTCTCCGCCCCGGATTGGAACCATAGGATGGATGTCACTAAAGCTATATACGTGACCGTCAGATGGTCAAGCCTAGCTCGACTACCCACTTCTCCTGAAGACCCTTTCAGCCTTTTGAGACTTGAGTGGAGGACATCATCTCTGAAAATAGGGTCCCACAGCTGCACCCCAACAGTTTGAGAACTGAGGATGATTTTATTCTCCAGAGTGGTTCTTGTGGTGGGATGCAGGTCTGGACAGTTGTCGTCATCCCATGATCTATGCAGACTAGCTGCATACTTCATGAACTATGGGCTGTCAACATGGGTCATTTTACGATAGGCAGAAACATAGTTAGCACACATCTGGACAGCTGTCATCATCCTATTAGATAAGATATCTGTGTGTATGCTTTAATAGAGATTAAGTGAATGCTTAGCTGAAATGGCAACTATAAGGTAGCCAGCAATGGATGTGTGTTATCCCATGATCTATGCAGACTAGCTGCATACATTATGTAGTATGGGCTGTCAATAAGTGTCAGTTCAAGATAGTCAGGAACAGGGCTGCAATGAAGGCATTGCTGCCATCAAGGCATTACCGCCCTTACTAGTGTATAGGGCCCAGTGAGCAGAAGCAAAGAGGGAGGGTCCGGACACACTGGTAGCCCGGGCCCATCCCCTCTTTGCTTCTGCTCACCGGGCCCCAGGGGCAACAGTTTAGGGCCGCCGCACACCAGGTGCTTAATAACACTGTAGTTAGATGATAATTTTGCATTTTACATAATTGACCAAAGGATTTAACTAAATGACTCTTATGAAAAATAGATTTAGTTACCAAAATATATAGTGGGAATGTGTTACAAAGCTTTTATGTTAAGGCCAATGAACACTCTCTGGTTATTGTTAACCAATGTGTTTGTGAGATGATTAAAAGGCACTTAATGTATTGTGATATATATACATGCATATGTCCAATGTCCATATCTCAAAACAGGAAAGAGACCAGCTTCCATAAATGTACAGGAAAGAGAATACAACTGTATTTCTGATTGCAGATTGATTATAAAAATAATCTGGTTTCAATTAGTTTAAAAAATGTATGTAACACATTCCCTTAAAGAAAAACAAATTAAAATATAGCTAAAAAGAGATATGTTTAATAGGTTAGAGTAGAGTAGGGCCCTGCCAAAAGAGTCTACCTTGTCGTGGTGGCAGGCTTAAAAAATCTTTTGGTCAAAACAAAAGCCGCTGGCTATGTATGTGATATGGTTCGTTGGGCAGGGCCGCCATGAGGGTATTACTGCCCTTACTAGAGTATGGGGCCCAACGAGCAGAGGCCACAGCGGCAGGTTTCTGCTGGATCTGTCACTGTGAATGTGCACGTTCATTTGAATCTATTGCCGAGTGGGAAGCTTCCCGAACGGCAATAGTTAACAGCCGCCAGCCAATCACAGGGTGGAAGCTGATGTCAGCGCGCAAGTCGCTGGCGTATGACTCCACTGTTATGCGCCAACGACTGTGCTTCGTGTGATGGGAGATCCCCGCGCTGCTGGAGTGCAGCAAGGTAAGAAGAAACTTTTTTTTATTACTTTTTTTGTAAAGCCACACTATGGGGGCAGGATGGAAACATGGAGGCAGAATGGGAGACACTGGGGGCAGAATGGAAACATGAAGGCAGGATGGAGAGACATGGGGGTAGAATGGAAACATTAGGGGCAGGATGGAGACATTGGGGCAGGATCGAGACATTGGGAGCAGAATGGAGACATTGGGGGCAGAATGGAAACATGTGGGCAGGATGGAGAGACATGGGGGCAGGATGGAGACATTAGGGGCAGGATGGAGACATTGGGGGCAGGATCGAGACATTGAGGGCAAAATGGAGACATTGGGGGCAGAATGGAGACATTGGGGGCTAAATGGAAACATGGGGGCAGGATGGAGAGACATGGGGGCAGGATGGAGAGACATGGGGGCAGGATGGAGACATTGGGGGCAGAATGGAGAAAAATGGAGACGAGGGAAGGATGGAGACAAATGGGGGCAGGATGGAGACAATGGGGGCAGAATGGAGACAAATGGGGACAGAGGGGGCAGCGGCCCCGTGCTCTCAGGGGCCCACCCGGAGCTACGCTAGTGTAACAGTTACACTGGGGCAGAGCAGGGAGACTCAATGTTCCTGATCTGCCAAGCGGCTACTATGGGGCCCTTGAGCAGGAGAGCGGGGGGACCCCGGTGCCAGCATCGAGCCTCCCGCCCATCACCACAAGTTCAGTGAGGAGAGAGGGAGCGCGACGCTCCCTCTCCCATCAGTCCCCCTCTGCGTCTGACGTCACTGACGTCATCACTTGGTGCCCGCTGTTCTGAAGATGTGCGGGCGCTCGGAGCAGCGGGGGAATGAGGAGGAGAGGTGAGTATTATGTTTATTTATTTTTATTTCCTATGGGAGGATTATACTACAGAATCTGCCTATGGGGGGGGAGATTATACTACAGACTCTGCCTATGGGGGGGAGATTATACTACAGACTCTGCTTATGAGCGGAGATTATACTACAGACTCTGCCTATGGGGGGAGATCATGCTACAGACACTGCCTATGGGGAGATTATACTACAGACTCTGCCAATGGGGGGGGGTTATACTACAGACTCTGCCTATGGGAGGATTATACTATAGACTCTGCCTATGTGGGGGAGCTATACTACAGACTCTGCCTATGGGTGGGGGTTATACTACAGACTCTGCCTATGGGGGGGATTATACTACAGACTCCGCCTAAGGGGTAGATTATACTACAGACTCGGCCTATGGGTGGTATTATACTACAGACTCTGACTATGGGGAGGTTATACTACATACTCTGCCTATGGAGGGGATTATACTACAGACTCTGCCTATGGGGTAGAAGGGAGAAAAATTGAGACAGGGGGGCAGGATAGAGACAAATTGAGACATTGAGGCAGAATGGAGACAAATGGAGACACGGGGGCAGGATGGACACAAATGGTGCAGGATGGAGACAATGGGGGCATAATGGAGACAAATAGAGACATGGGGCAGGATGGAGACAATGGGGGCAGCATGGAGACATTGGGGGCAGAATGGAGACACGGGGCAAGACGGAGATAAATGGTAGCAGAATGGAGACAAATGGAGACATTAGGGGCAGGATGGAGACAAATGGGGACAGGATGGAGACAATAGGGGCAGAATGGAGATGGATGGAGACATGGGGGCAAGATGGTGAAAATGGGGCAGAATGGAAACAAATGGAGACATGGGGTAGAATGAAGACATGGAGGCAGAATGGAGACATTGGGGGCAGAATGGAGACAATGGGGGCAGGATGGAGACATTGGGGGCAGGATGGAGACATGGGGCCAGGGTGTGGGACATTATTACTGGAGAGACTAATTATAGAGACAATGGGGGCAGGATGGAGGCATGGGGTCAGGATGTAGACATGGGGGCAGGATGTGAGACATTATTACTGTAGGGGCTAATTAAAGGATATTATTACTGCTGTGATGTATTTTATTTTTGAAGATACTGTTTTCAGTGAGGAGGGGTCCTGTTACTGTGCAGGGTGGCACTATGTCGCTTTTTTTTCTTCATCTGGTATAGTGTAGAAGTTTGGGAAAAATTGGGGAATGTGCTCTGGAAGCGGTGCTCTAGATAACTGTTATTTTATGCAGACGAGTCCTGGCTGGTAGAAGTGATGGCAATCCGTGCTGGATGAACAAGAAAAGTGAAGATGAAGGACTTCAACTAGAGACGTCACTGGTGAGTCAGTGTGTTATCTGTACACTGACACTATACACTGTACACTATGTACAGAGCTCCTGTGTATAATGGCACTTATGATAATATTAGCATTATGCTTTTTTATTAATGATCAGTACTGTAGTATTCGGTCACTATGTGGTGGCAATATGTGGTTCGGTCATGATGTGACGGTATTTGTTCCTTGTATGTGGAATTATTTGGTTACTATGTGGTGGTAATATGTGATCTGGTTATGGTGTAATGGTATTTGTCCCTTGTATGTGATATTATTGGTCATTTAAAAAAATGTATGTGACACTTTCCCATAAATAAAAATATACCTAAAAAGAGCATTGGGTATTATAAGAAATGTTTAATAGGTTAGAGTAGGGCCTGGCCAGAAGAGTCTACCTTGTCCTGGTGGCGGCTTAAAAAATCTTTTGGCCAAAACAAAAGCTGCTGGCTATGTGTGTGATATGGTGTTCGATGGGAACTGATTAGTGAGGATGTGGTGCAGAAAGTAGAGTTTTTCCAAGAGTGGGCGGTGGGACTGTGGAAGGTTCGAGGGATGGAGGTGGAGCTGGGGTGGAGGCAGGGCTGGGGTAGGGCCTGGGCGGAGTCTCAAGGGGACCCGAAAATTTTGCTAGTATGTGGCCCCGAAATTCCTGGTGGCAGCTCTGTTGATGGGAACTGTTAATGTGTGATTGTTGAGGACGTGGTGCAAAAGTGGAGTTGTTCCAAGAGTGGGCGGTGGGACTGTGGAAGGTTCGAAGGGTGGAGGCAGAGCTGGTGTGGAGCCTGGACGGAGTGTCAAGGGGGCCCAAAAATGTTGACAGTATGTATCCCTAAAATTCCTAGTGGCAGCCATGGCGGTGGGAATTGCTCAATTACGGAGCTGCACAGAACAGCTGCATCAACCGATTAGTGGCCGTGACTTTCACATACACCTTCTATTGATTTGAATAGGTGTTGGACCTGCAGAACCCTCCCGTGATTACTATACAGTCAATGGAGCTGTGCTGTGCAGTTCCGTAACTGCAGTTCCGACTGCCACCGACACCGGGAACAGCTGATCAGCGGGGGTTCTGGGTGTTGCACCCCCACAGATCAGACACTGATGGCCTATCCTAAGGATAGGCCATAAATGTTAACGTTACAGGCAACCCTTTTAAGTAGTCCTAGGCCTTTTGTGCATCAGTGTACAGTAAGACCAAAGAAGTCTATTAAGGCTCTGTAATTCTCGAAGGTTTAGGGCTCATACTCATCTGCGTATAAATCGGACGAGTGCAATCCGATAAAAAATCGGATTGCACTCTGACTAATGTTATTCACTGATTTAGTGCTCATCTGCAATTTTTTTCTCAGCTGGAATCTGTATGAGAAAAAATTGCAGCATGCTGCGAGTGGCTGCATATATCGTGTGCCATACGATTTTTACATATACATTACCATACTGTAGTATAGAACACTGTAAATGGTCCTGTAAATGATTGTAGAATAATAGTTGCAAAGAAAAAAAAATGCATTGCATACATATGTCATGTGGATGTAATACGGATGATAGGTGAAAAAAATCACATTGTACTCATATGACACTCGTCCTACTTTTCTGGATCAACATTGGAGCGATGTTTTAAACGCAGATGAGTGTGAGCCCTTACTGAGACACTGAGCTGTAATATGGTGGTGTGACCTGAGATGAGCAACCATTGTATAACATATCAGATGATTAGAAAGAAATATGAATGGGATCTAAAAGTAAGGCTATGCTGCTGGCTTTGCCTGCTAAAATTCCCAAATTTTTGGTTGTATTTTTGCAATTTATAGATTTAACATTCAGATCAGATGTCAAAAAGTGGTTTTTAGGAGTTGTTCAAAAAGGTGATACCAATGTTCCTTAAAAAATACTATTTGGAACACCAAAAATCTGTATACAGTCTTCAATAGTGACATAACTATTGAAAAATCAAAACACATGGTTAAGTGGGAAGAAGAGATGAATGTATGTTTTTCGCCTGAGACATGGAAAGAAGAAATTGAAATAACATACAAATCAAATGTAAATGCTAATATTCATGAGAATCATTTTAAAATCTTATCTAGTTGGTTCTATACACCTGTCAGATTAAAGAAGATTTTCGAGGACGGATCGGACTTATGCTGGAGGAACTGTACTCAAAAAGCTAACATATTACAATCTTCTGGTCCTGTCCTAAAATAATCGACCTGTGGAAAGAAGTAGCGAATTTATTGAGCAATATTAACAGCTCTGCAGTTGAAATCTCTCTTCAATTAGGTTTGTTCTCGCTTGATTCAAATCGACTCCCCCCAAAAATTAAACATCTCGCAATCCAGCTATTTGCTGTAACAAAAATACTTATAGCATCTAAGTGGAAATCAACAGATGTTCCATCCATTCCAGAAATAATGAAAAGAATGTCTAGTCTACACATAATTCTTGTGAACATTCTTATGCTCTAAGAAATAATTCTTTAAAAAAATACTTTTCCACATAGTCACCTTGGAATCCATTTCTTTCCTCAAGTCGGAATACCCTCTTTTAGATAAAAAGCTTTATTATATGCCAAGAAGTACAATTACATATTTAACTAAGCAAATTGAAAACTGTTCTGTTAGAAATATTGTTTCAATAAGGATGATCTTTTCCCCTGTCCCGACTCTCCACGTTTATTTGATCCAACCTTCCCCTTTGCCCTTTTCTTTCCTTCCCCTTCCCCTCTACCTTTCCTAACTTTTCCTTCCACATCCTTTTCCTCTTGCACTAACTTTTTTTCTCTCTTGATTCTTCTTTGGATATAACTTCTTACTTGTTTAATTGAGCAAGTTTTAGATCACACTTGTTTTATCTCTCACTTTATTCACTATAACTATTATCCCCTCTCCTAAAATTGTTAAAAAATCCCCCAAATAAAAAGAATATTGTAAAAAGGTGATACCAATGTTCAGAATTAACATTAGGATGAAACATAACATAACTGATGAATTGTACGTGTACGTGTACATCTAAGAAAAAGAAACCATTTCATTAAGTGCTGCTACTAGGCCATCTGCTGCAAACGTGAAGAAAATGTAGAGATATTATTAGTAGCTCCTGAAATCAATAAAGAAAAAAAGAGATTACTGTGAGTTTGAACAAGTCATGATTAAAACTTAAGTAGATTTTATTCTTATGGAAGTTTAAGACATAGAGCAATTATTATGGCAGTGAATTAGGTCAGTTACGAAATATTCTTGCCCAAACTGCTGTATTTATATATGTATTACAGGATGTTGCCATACAGACCATTGTGGTACAGATCTGTTGTACAGCATTCATAGGGAAGACCTGTAGCGCCCCGAGGGTTCGGTTGCTACAGGGGTATTGCACCTCAACCAGAGGTGTGGTATTCCACTCCCAGGTAAGGATGGAGTGTGGACCAGGGCTCAGTTAGCTGCATACACCACACACAACCCATTTCCGGGGGACAGCTCGACGGTGCTCCCATTTATATATATGTAGGCACAACTGACCATGTCCCTGGCTGGAGTGGGGAGGGGGGAGAGAACCCAGTGATGTAGGAGCAGAAGGGGACGGTTTCTGGAGCATAGGAAGGAGCTCATTGGGTGCAGGTCACCTGAGCTCAGACACACAGAAGCAGATAAAAGGTGGGAGCCATCTTAGGAGGGGGTTCAGTGTTCTGTGAGAGGAGAAGGCAGGGAGCAGAGCTGCTGCATGGGCTAGGCTCCCTGGGCAGGCCTAGCACAGAGGCCGGAGCCAGAAGAGGAGAAGGAGAAGGAAGAATTACACTGCCCTGAGGCTACACTCTTCCTGTGGGGAGTTATCCTATCCCTGTGCTGCATATCTACATCAGCCTCAGCGGTCTGCCTTGCAGCGGCGGTCCTCCCTGACCGCAATCCATGGGTGGCGTAGTCGGACATTCATAAATTTACAAATAGACTGCCACAACCATTTGGTCTGACCACCCTGAGCCACGGGATCGGGTTGCCACTATTGCCCCCCATTATTGCCCTGTTGCCCGGCTCCGAGTGCCCCACGGCCCAGGGGGCGAGTCAGACCCATACTGCACATAGCACATCTGATATGACATAGAGGCCAGATTTTTTTCACCAAGATCTGGGTATGCAAAAAAAAAAAATAATGGTGTACCATATTACAGGGGTATATGTAATGCATGTGGGTTCATAAAAAAAAACAATGGAGCCAACAGTGCCATAATACAAGGTTCAATACTACATGAGCACTTAAAGCCTTCATACACCTTAGATCACTGTCGGTCAAACGCTTGGCCAACAGCTAACTCCCCTGGAATCACACATGCAGGCTTTGCTTAACCCAGTGGTGGATCCACAAAGAGGGAAAGGTATAAAGGAAAGGCACACTCCTCTCTCAGTTGTTTCCACACCTGTGTTTAACAAAAAAAGGAAAAAAAACTGCATCAACAACTGCATGTGTGATTTCAGCCTGAGGCTTTCTTCATTTTTTTATAATGATTATCTAGTAAGTATGAAAATTTTGGTACCATTAAATTTTTCTTTACGGAAATTTTTAAACATACAAACACATGTAGAAGAAATCCAAAAATATCTTAATAAAAGGAGGTGGGTTCACAATGCTGTATACATTAAAGCATCATTCACACGGCACCGGTGTCAGTGTTTTGCATCAGTGTGTGGTCCGAGTGTCCGTTTTTACTATGAATGTATCATGAGTGTTTTTCACATATGAATAAATCAATAAATATATTACAAAGGTTCTCCTATACTTTGTAATGCTAAAGACAGCGCACCTATGCCATCTGAGTGCTGTACCTATTTTCCATGGACCCGTAGACTTGTAATGGCTCTTGTTATCTGTAATACCAGAAAAAAATGGACATACAGTACAGACCAAAAGTTTGGACACACCTTCTCATTTAAAGATTTTTCTGAATTTTCATGACTATGAAAATTGTACATTCACACTGAAGGCATCAAAACTATGAATTACCACATGTGGAATTATATACTTAACAAAAAAGTGTGAAACAACTGAAAATATGTCTTATATTCTAGGTTCTTCACAGTAGCCACCTTTTGCTTTGATGACTGCTTTGCACACTCTTGGCATTCTCCTGATGAGCTTCAAGAGGTAGTCACCGGAAATGGTTTTCACTTCACAGGTGTGCCCTGTCAGGTTTAATAAGTGGGATTTCTTGCCTTATAAATGGGGTTGGGACCATCAGTTGTGTTGTGCAGAAGTCTGGTGGATACACAGCTGATAGTCCTACTGAATAGACTGTTAGAATTTGTATTATGGCAAGAAAAAAGCAGCTAAGTAAAGAAAAACGAATGGCCATCATTACTTTAAGAAATGAAGGTCAGTCAGTCCGAAAAATTGGGAAAACTTTGAAAGTGTCCCCAAGTGCAGTTGCAAAAACCATCAAGTGCTACAAAGAAACTGGCTCACATGAGGACCGCCCCAGGAAAGGAAGACCAAGAGTCACCTCTGCTTCTGAGGATAAGTTTATCCGAGTCACCAGCCTCAGAAATCGCAGGTTAACAGCAGCTCAGATTAGAGACCAGGTCAATGCCACACAGAGTTCTAGCAGCAGACACATCTCTACAACAACTGTTAGGAGGAGACTTTGTGCAGCAGGCCTCCATGGTAAAATAGCTGCTAGGAAACCACTGCTAAGGACAGGCAACAAGCAGAAGAGACTTGTTTGGGCTAAAGAACACAAGGAATGGACATTAGACCAGTGGAAATCTGTGCTTTGGTCTGATGAGTCCAAATTTGAGATCTTTGGTTCCAACCACCGTGTCTTTGTGCGACGCAGAAAAGGTGAACGGATGGACTCTACATGCCTGGTTCCCACCGTGAAGCATGGAGGAGGAGGTGTGATGGTGTGGGGGTGCTTTGCTGGTGACACTGTTGGGGATTTATTCAAAATTGAAGTCATACTGAACCAGCATGGCTACCACAGCATCTTGCAGCGGCATGCTATTCCATCCGGTTTGCGTTTAGTTGGACCATCATTTATTTTTCAGCAGGACAATGACCCCAAACACACCTCCAGGCTGTGTAAGGGCTATTTGACCAAGGAGGAGAGTGATGGGGTGCTACGCCAGATGACCTGGCCTCCACAGTCACCAGACCTGAACCCAATCGAGATGGTTTGGGGTGAGATGGACCGCAGAGTGAAGGCAAAAGGGCCAACAAGTGCTAAGCATCTCTAGGAACTCCTTCAAGATTGTTGGAAGACCATTTCCGATGACTACCTCTTGAAGCTCATCAAGAGAATGCCAAGAGTGTGCAAAGCAGTCATCAAAGCAAAAGGTGGCTACTTTGAAGAACCTAGAATATAAGACATATTTTCAGTTGTTTCACACTTTTTTGGTAAGTATATAATTCCACATGTGGTAATTCATAGTTTTGATGCCTTCAGTGTGAATGTACAATTTTCATAGTCATGAAAATACAGAAAAATCTTTAAATGAGAAGGTGTGTCCAAACTTTTGGTCTGTACTGTATCTCCTTGTGTTTTACACAGACACACGGTCCGTGAAAAGACACAGACCTGTGAATAGCATCATAGATTATAATGGGTACAGTGGGTGCGGAAAGTATTCAGACCCCTTTACATTTTTCACTCTTTGTTTCATTGCAGCCATTTCATAAATTCTAAAAAGTTCATTTTTAATCTCATTAAAGTACACTCTGCACCCCATCTGGACTGTAAAAAAACTAGAAATGTAGAAATTTTTGCAAATTTATTAAAAAAGAAAAACTGAAATATCACATGATCATAAGTATTCAGACCTTTTGCTCAGTATTGAGTAGAAGCACCCTTTGAGCTAGTACAGCCATGAGTCTTCTTGGGAATGATGCAACAAGTTTTTCACACCTGGATTTGGGTATCCTCTTCCAATCTTCCTTGCAGATCTTCTCCAGTTCCGTCAGGTTGGATGGTGAACGTTGGTGGACAGCCATTTTCAGGTCTGTCCAGAGATGCTCAATTGGGTTTAGGTCAGGGCTCTGGCTGGGCCAGTCAAGAATGGTCACAGAGTTGTTCTGAAGCCACTCCTTTGTTATTTTAGCTGTGTGCTTAGGGTCATTGTCGTGTTGGAAGGTGAACTTTGGCCAAGTCTGAGGTCCAGCGCAGTCTGGAAGAGATTTTCATCCAGGTTATCTCTGTACTTGGCCGCATTCATGTTTCCTTCAATTGCAACCAGTCGTCCTGTCCCTGCAGCTGAAAAACATCCCCATAGCATGATGCTGCCACCACCATGTTTCACTGTTGGGATTGTATTGGGCAGGTGATGAGCAGTGCCTCGTTTTCTCCACACATACCACTTAGAATTATCACCAAAAAGTTCTATCTTCGTCTCATCAGACCAGAGAATCTTATTTCTCATAGTCTGGGAGTCCTTCATGTGTTTTTGAGCAAACTATGGGGGCTTTCATGTGTCTTGCACTGAGGAGAGGCTCCCGTTGGGCCACTCTGCCATAAAAGCCCGACTGGTGGAGGGCTGCAGTGATAGTTGACTTTGTGGAACTTTCTACCATCTCCCTACTGCATCTCCGGAGCTCAGCCACAGTGATCTTGGGGTTCTTCTTTACCTCTCTCACCATGGCTCTTCTCCCACGATTGCTCAGTTTGGCTGGATGGCCAGGTCTAGGAAGACTTCTGGTGGTCCCAAACTTCTTCCATTTAAGGACTATGGAGGCCACTGTGCTCTTAGGAACCTTGAGTAATGCAGAAATTCTTTTGTAACCTTGGCCAGATTTTTGCCTTGCCACAATTCTGTCTCTGAGCTCCTTGGGCAGTTCCTTTAAGCTCATGATTCTCATTTGGTCTGACATGCACTGTGATCTGTGAGGTCGGTCTTATATAGACAGGTGTGTGCCTTTCCAAATCAAGTCCTATCAGTTTAATTAAACACAGCTGAACTCCAATGAAGGAGTAGAACCATCTCAAGGAGGATCACAAGGAAATGGACAGCATGTGAATCAAATATGAGTGTCTGAGAAAAGGGTCTGAATACTTATGACCATGTGATATTTCAGTTTTTCTTTTTTAATAAATTTGCAAAAATTTCTACATTTCTGTTTTTTTCAGTCAAGATGGGGTGCAGAGTGTACTTTAATGAGCAAAAAATAAAATTTTTAGAATTTACCAAATGGCTGCAATGAAACAAAGAGTGAAAAATTTTAAGGGGTCTGAATACTTTCTGTACCCACTGTATGTGTTGCATCCATGAAAAAATCAAATACAACACGTTCGTGCAACATAGACGTCTGAATGAGGCCTAAGGTGAACCTGCACCTTTTTTTGCTGCTCTTTCCTTGGGTTAATTAACAAATTGTGATCAAACATCGTTTTTCAAAGTCATTTCAGGAAAATTGTGACTAAAAAATGTTGACATGAATGCAGTGTGTGAATCTCCGTATGAAAAAATATTTTCCGGAGTACAAATGATTTTCTAAATAAAAAACATGCATCTGTATTTTGATCAATGATGTTGATTTCCAATGAATGGATCTTTTAAAGGGAATCTGTCAGTAGTGCTGAAAACCAAAGGCTCTTATTTGCTATTGTATGGCACTACATATGCACTGTAACATGGTGAAATGTTTCTGTAATACTGCATCAGATGAAAAGTGGATGCATATATAAGAATTCTATGCATACTTTTGTGTTTATGAGACATTAAATGGAATCTGTGAGTAGGATCTACCCACCTAAGCCATCTAAATAGACATGTAAGTCATAGAATGCTAAGTAAAATGATACCTTGATATCTGTGATCTGATCTCCATGTTTTTGTCATATGAAAATGAGCTGTTTTGATCTATGGGCCGGACATTGATCTGCATGAGAATCTGCCATCAGCACTGAATTTAACTGAAAGGGAAGGTTACCAGTGAAAGATATGTAATGACTGACACTTTGCTCTCATAATCACACACAGTTCTGCAGTGAAATCAGAACACAGTACAGCAGAAGTAAATCTTGTCTAATTACAAACACATTTGCATCTACAGCTTTTCTCGCATAGTGCAGTCAGTTCTGTTACAGAGCTGTGCCTGATGATAAAAACCACAGTGCCGTAGAGTTGACCCTTGTCTCATTCACAACACAATAAATACAGTTTGAGACTTCCTTTTACAATGCTTCAGCTCTGATGTGCTGCCCCTCCCCCCATTGGCTGCCTGTGAGATGGAAGCTGAAGCACTGTGAGAGGACAATTGCAAATTTTTTTGTTGTATATGTAATGAGACAAAGTTCAACTCTGCTGTACAGTATTGGTTATAATCAGGCACGGCTCTGCAGCACATCTAAAGCACCATAAGAGGACAACTGTAGATGTAATTGTGTTTGTAGTGAGAAAAGTTCACTTCTGCTGCACTGTGTGCTGCGTTATCTCTGATCTCACTGCAGAGCTGTTTGTGATTATTTGAGCAAAGTGTCAGTCATTACATGTCTCACCATGGTAACATCCAATTTCATGTAAAATAAGCTCTAGAAGCAGATTCTCAGGGAGATCTGTGTTCAACCCATAGATCTTAACAGCTCATTTGCATATAAGAAAAAAGTAGCTTTCTCTGGAATAAGACATCAGATTGCACATATCAAGGTGTCAATTCAGTAGACTTTCTATGGCTTGCATGCCCATGTACATGTGGCACCCCAGGGGTCTGGTTTCCACAGTAACGGCAGTGTTATGTCTGAGAGCAGGTGGGAGGTCTCTTGGTCAGGAATCCTATGCATGCCACACCTCCTGCCCAGTCCTGGGAGGGGAAGAACTTCCCCTGTATAAACCTGGGGCTGAGGCAGGGTTAGAGAGTTGAGAGGGAGAGTTCAGCCAGGAGGGCTGACAGGGAGCTGTGGCTCTGGCTGGGCCCAGCTCCTGGGCCATGCCAGAAGTAGAGAAGAGAAGCAGCTATGGGAAGAAACAACAGGAGCTCTGTGGGAGCAGTGTTACAAAGAGTCAGGGGCTGGCAGCTGCAGTGCTCGCCCTGACTGAGAAGATTTCTTACCGGACCCGGAGTCCGAGGCTGTGGGGATTAACTCCTACCCAGCAGCAGAATCCGTCAGGCAGGGGATTTCATGTCCTCTGGCCAAGAAACCCGAAGGCACGGTCACACGCATGGGACCAGCACCGCCGTCGTGGAGCGGAAGCTACTAGAAGGCCCCGAGTCACCGGCCATACGGGTGAGCACCACACGGTACACTCAGGGACGTGGGCTACTTATACTCGCTTCTAGCAAGGTAGCCAGAAGAGTACAGTCAGTTTGGGAGGCCTACAACTCCGCCTGGCCAGGGGAGATCCCATCTGCTCAAGGACTGACCAGGCCCCAATCGCTAGCCAGTACTCCGGGAGGGTCTATCTTTGTCACCAGTAAAGACCCTGAACTACACCGCATCGTCTCTGAGTGGTTCCTGCTACCCCCATCATCCACGTCGGCTGCCCTGAGGCCATACCCCTCCCGTTGGGGGTTATACCATCTACGCTGCACTATCCTACCACCGGCCTCAGCGGTCTGCCCTGCAGCGGCAGCTCCATAGCTGCATTCAACGGGTGGCGTAGTCGTCCATCATCTACCGCTGATACAGCGCCACTTAGTCTGACTCCCTGGGCACGGACCAGATCACCGCCACGAGACTACAACCCTCAAGAGATCCGGCTCCGGGTAAGCTCCCACGTGCGCAACGCAGCGCGACACAGGCCCAGGGGCGCGTCATACACATATTAGGAGTTTAGTTCCTTCTGACAGATAACCTTTGTGGTCTCATAAACACAAAAGTGCGTATAGACTTCTTATGTACACATTCACGTTTCATCTGATGCAGTATTATAAAAACATTTCACCATGTTATGAGTATATGTGGCGCCATACAATAGCAAGTGAGTGCCTTTAGTTTTCTGGAATTCCATGCACATGATGCTTATTTTTTCCATGCAGGTTTGAAGCAGTTTCAAATTTGCAACATGTTCTTTTTGCGTTTTTCACCTATTCTAATGAAGGGGGAAAATACATAAAAGCCTTCAAAAATGACCTTTTTTATGCAGCAATTTTCCTGCCAAGAGAAATGTTTTTGGTGCACAAATGTCTGCAGCAAATACTTAACATGTGCACTTACCCTAAGGGCTGTTTTCACACATCCGTGTTTTTGCAGTCCGAGTAGACTGTCAAGTTCGGGTCAGAAAACCCACGGATGGTCCATACATCTGAAACACGGATGTGACAAACCAATTTTAGGGGAACAGAAAAATATCTTTCCTTCCCTCCAAAACTTATGGTTTGGAGTATTATTCTACATAAAAAGAAAAACTGAAACAAACTAATTAAAGAATTCTGGGAAACATAGTTCTGCAAAGTTATGCAGCATGCAACTTTGAAAAATGCATGCACTTTTATTTGCCAAATTAAGGTTTTGTGCAATACATGCCTTGACCATGCACTCAGGATCTGACCATGAGTTTATACGCATTTAAACCCTGATGACACTCTAGGGGTGCAGTCAGATGACAGTATAAAATCGGACCAAGATAGGATCGAAGTACACGGACTGGCTGGTGTCTCTCCTGACCAGAGCGTGACAGCGTCATAGAAATATATGAAGCTGTCATGCTCGAGTCAGGAGAGCCACCTGCGATCCATGCATTGCGGTCTGATCTCGGTCCGATTTATACAGCCATCTGACTGCACCCTAATGGTGTTAAATCCAAGCACAAAATAGTGGTTCACCAGGCTATTATCTAGTAAGCCAATGGCAATCTGCTTAAAAAATTAGCATATTGAGAATTTGCATTTTAGGTTTTTGTGTTACACAGTTATGCCAAAAAAAATGTGCCCAACCTACTCTGTTAGTGTTAATCAACTGAATGAAGATTGAATTGGAATTATTGCAATCGTATTTATATTACCAGCCTAGACTGTTACTTGTAACAGCCCACACAGACAGAACCTATTCATAGAATTGCTCACATAATTATGAATGAACAATTGAAGGCATAGCTCAGACAAATGGAACTTAAATGCTCTCAAGAATTTCGCTCGTGTAAAATCTTCATTGAGAAAAAGAAAAAAAAAACCTGAACATATATAATACGATTTTCTTCAAAGTACAAAAATACAACAAATGCAAACAATAATTGGCTACTACAAAACATGCCAAACAACTAACAAAACTGTCAGAAAATCATTTTGACAGTCTGTATTATAAACAATTTTCATCTTTTAGGCTTATTTTCTACAACTCCACATTTACAAAGTTACATTTTTTTCTATAAGTCAAGTATGCATACAAAAATGAACTCTGTAAAATATCTTAATAAACAATTACTTTTTCTTTAACAGTTATTTTCATTTCAACAAACTCTTGCAAAAATCAGTAGTACAAGCAATTATTATATTTAACGGTGCTTGTATTTGATTTTTTTTTAAGGGGAACTTGTCACGTGAAAAAACGCTATTAACCTGCAGATACTGGGTTAATCTGCAGGTTAATAGCATTCTGAACCTGCGCTGCGTCGGGAAGAAATTAACTTTATTCCTCCCAGTAGCATTTGGGTTTCAGTGACGGGGGTGGCAACGGCGAGGGTTCAGTCACCGCTCTGTGTATAGAGAATGGCGGTTGTAACTGCATCCCCGGCACTAACTGACAGCAGATCAGCATTAGGGCCGGCTGTCAGTCATTGCCGGAGGCACAGTAACATAACAATAAATGGAAAGCCAGTGTGCATAATTGTCCAGAACTTCATTCACAAGGCGCTCTTCAGAGCTCCGATTCTCGTGATCATTCGAGGTCCTAGAGATCAGACCACCAGCGATTGGAAAGTTATCCCCTATCCCATGGATAAAGCATAAATTGAGAAAACACCTTAAACTTCAATCGTATTAAAGAGTTTTAAAATAAAAATGTAAACTGGTGTAAATATAAATTACCTATCGTACAAGCCCCTTTCTACTGCACACACTGAGAAAAAAAGAAGTTTGGTAGAAGGAAACTTGCATTCCCATTTATTTCTGCAGTATACAACTTATGAACACTCTTCCAGTATAAAAATTAGTGTGTAACAAGAACTATAGGTAAAAAGATGAGCGACACAATGAATTCAAATCTACAAGCTTGAAATGACAAACAGAATTGGGATCCTGTGCCTTCCTATTGCAAACAGAAGCAGATTGGCCCCATTGATTTATATTGGGTCTTTCTGGTTTCTGTTTGATGTCACTGTGTGTTCTATCAAAATGATTTATCAGCAGTAGTGTTGAGCGATACCTTCCGATATCAGGAAATATCGTATCGGATTGGATCGGGCCGATACCCAAAAAGTATCGGATATCGCCGATTCCGATACCGGAAACCAATGCAAGTCAATGGGACACAAATATCGGAATGAAAATAAACCCTTTCTTTCCTTGTAGGTTAATTCTACATGAAGTAAAACAACTAAGAATAATGTAGAATGACATGAAAAGCCGGCAATTCATCAGCGGCATTCACCGGTACCCGACAATTTACAACAGAAAGAATAGAGCTTCACACATAGATTAGATAGATAGAAACATGTCAGTCACATATATATGAAGTACAGTGACAGTGTTGCTTACAGAACTTGTCATTTAGTGTAAAGGATTTATTTAAAAAAATAATAGTGTTTTCGTGCACCGTCTCTTTAAAAAAGCCGGCCGGCAATTCAGCATCTGTACCCGACAATTTATAACAGACAGAATAGAGCTTCACACATAGATTAGATAGATAGAAACATGTCAGTCACATATATAAGAAGTACAGTGACAGTGTTGCTTACAGAACTTGTCATTTAGTGTAAAGGATTTATTTAAAAAAATAATAGTGTTTTCATGCACCGTCTCTTTAAGAAAGCCGGCCGGCAATTCAGCATCTGTACCCGACAATTTAGAATAGAAGGAATAGAGAATCACACATAGATTAGATAGATAGAAACATGTCAGTCACATATATATGAAGTACAGTGACAGTGTTGATTACTGTACTTGTCATTTAGTGTTAAAATAAAGGATTTATTTAAAAAAAAATTGGCGTGGGGTTCCCCTTAATTTTAGGCTCTAGCGGAGGTTAAGCAGACAGCTGGGGCAAATGTTTGAAGCCTGGGAAGGGGGTAATACCCACGGAGCTTCCCAGGCTACTAATATCAGCCCCCAGCTGAATACCTAGCCTTTACTAGCTATTAAAATGGGGGACCCCCCCAAAAAAATGACGTGGGGTCCCCCCTAATTTAATAGCTAGCACAGGCTAGGCAGACAGCTGGGGGCTGATATTAATAGCCCAGGAAGGGTGCCATGAATATTGGCCCCCTCCCAGGCTAGAAACACCAGCCGTCAGCCGCCCCAGAAATGGCGCATCCATAGGATGCGCCAATTCTGGCACTTAGCCTCGCTCTTCCACGCTGCCCTGGTGCGGTGGCAGGGGGTAATAGGGTTGGGGTTGATGTCAGCTTATAATGCCAGCTGACATCAAGCCCAGGTTAGTAATGGAGAGGCGTCTATAAGACACCCCCATTACTAACCCCATAGTCAAAGTTAAAAGAAAACACAAACACCCAGAGTAAAGTCCTTTAATTGAAATAAAGACACAATTCTTTATTGTTCTAAATTAAACCATACTTACCATCACGCCCATTCCAGCTGAAGCCAACGATCTCCTGCAATAAAAGAAAAATAATAAAGCAACCTCATCCTTACCTTTCGATGGTTCCCAGGACAGCTCCAGCTCTGCTACATCGAGATGACAGGCTGGACCGCAGCAGAAAGCTGCCATCCAGCCTGTCATCCCGCAGACACTGAGAAGCGCAGGCATGCTTGCGCTCCTCAGTGTCTCTCTGTGACGTCATCCAGATGAGCCGAGTTCATGTCCAATGAACTCAGCTCACCTCATGCACGTCACTGACAGCGTGGGAAAATTCTCCTGCACTCAGCGCTTCAGCGTGAGAATTCTCCCACGCTGTCAGTGACATACATGAGGTGAGGTCATGTCCAATGAACTCAGCTCACCTCATGCACGTCACTGACAGCGTGGGAAAATTCTCACGCTGAAGTGCTGAGTGCAGGAGAATTTTCCCACGTTGTCAGTGACGTACATGAAGTGAGCGGAGTTCATTGGACATGACCTCGGCTCATCTGGATGCCGTCACAGCCAGACACTGAGGAGTGGAAGTATGCCTGCGCTTCTCAGTGTCTGCGGGATGACAGGATGGATGGCAGCGTTCTGCTGCGGTCCAGCCTGTCATCTCGATGTAGCAGAGCTGAAGCTGTCCTGGGAACCATGGAAAGGTAAGGATGAGGTTGCTTTATTATTTTACTTTTATTGCAGGAGATCGTTGGCTTCAGCTGGAATGGGTGTGGCGGTAAGTATGGTTTAATTTAGAACAATAAAGAATTGTGTCTTTATTTCAATTAAAGGACTTTTTTCTGGGTGTTTGTGTTTTTTTTAAATACTTTACTAGAAATTCATGGCGGTCATGTCTAATATTGGCGTGACCCCATGAATTTCGGGCTTAGGGCCAGCTGATAATGCCAAGCTGGCCTTAACCCCTTTATTACCCAGTGAGCCACCGCACCAGGGCCCTGGATGAGTTGGGTACAGCGCCAGAAGATGGCGCTTCTATGAACGCGCCATTTTCCGGGGCGGCTGCGGACTGCAATTTGCAGCGGGTGGGACCCAGAAAGCTTGGGTCTCCCTGCGCTGCAGATTCCAGCCCCCAGCTGCCTAGTTGTACCTGGCTGGACACAAAAATAGGGCGAAGCGCCACACATTTTTTTTTTAATTATTTCATGAAATTCATGGAATAATTAAGAAAAAAAGGGCTTCCCTATATTGTTGTGTCCGGCTAGGTACAAATAGGCAGCTGGTGGTTGGGGGCAGCCCGTTCCTGCCTGCTGTACCTGGCTGGACACAATTATAGGGCGAAGCCCCACATAATTTTTTTTTAATTATTTCATGAATTTCCTGAAATAATTAAAAAAAAATTGACGTGGGGCTTCACACTATATTTGTGTCCAGCCAGGTACAGCAGGCAGGAACGGGCTGCCCCCAACCACCAGCTGCCTATTTGTACCTAGCCGGACACAACAATATAGGGAAGCCCTTTTTTTCTTAATTATTCCATGAATTTCATGAAATAATTAAAAAAAAAAAAACGTGGAGCTTCTCCCTATTTTTGTGTCCAGCCAGGTACAACTAGGCAGCTGGGGGATGGAATCTGCAGCGCAGGGAGGCCCAAGCTTTTTGCCCTCCCCCCCCCCGCTGAAAATTGCAGTCCGCGGCCGCCCCGGAAAATGGCGCGTTCATAGAAGCTGGATGCTGTACCTGGCTGGCATACAAAAATATGGCGAAGCCCACGTCAAAAGTTTTGGGAAAAATTTATTAAAAAATAAATAATAATTTAGGGACTGCATCTTTATTAAGTCCTCAAATGTCATTTAGTGTTAAAATAAAGGATTTATTTAAAAAAAAAATGGCGTGGGATCCCCCATAATTTTAGTCTCTAGCGGAGGTTAAGCAGACGGCTGGGGCAGATGTTTGAAGCCTGGGAAGGGGGTAAAACCCACGGAGCTTCCCAGGCTACTAATATCAGCCCCCAGCTGAATACCTAGCCTTTACTAGCTATTAAAATGGGGGACCCCCCAAAAAAAAATGACGTGGGGTCCCCTCTATTTTAATAGCTAGCAAAGGCTAGGCAGACAGCTGGGGGCTGATATTAATAGCTCAGGAAGGGTGCCATGAATATTGGCCCCCTCCCAGGCTAGAAACACCAGCCGTCAGCCGCCCCAGAAATGGCGCATCCATAGGATGCGCCAATTCTGGCACTTAGCCTCGCTCTTCCACGCTGCCCTGGTGCGGTGGCAGGGGGTAATAGTGGTGGGGTTCATGTCAGCGCCAGCTGCCATGAAGCCCAGGTTAGTAATGATGGCCGTCTATAAGACACCCCCATTACTAACCTACAAAGTGTTAAAAAGAAAAAACACACTACACCCAGAAAAAAATAATTTATTTGAAATAAAACACCATTTTATTTAATTCTTAGTTTACTAAAAAAAAAATAGTTACCTGTCCACGTTCCTGCGCTGATCTCCCATGCACAGCTGTCACATCTGGAGATGGTGACAGCTGTGCATGGCTGCTGTAAGCTCACGCTGCCGGGAACACGTCCGCTCCCGGCAGCGGGAGCCACTGACTGAGGTCACCGGAGTGCATTCAGGCAGCGCAGCTCCGGAGACCTCCTTTACGGCAGTGCTGTACCGTGGGAATTTCTCACGATACAGCAGTGCCGTAAAGGAGCTAACCGGAGCAGCGCTGCCTGAACTCTGGTGAACCCTTACGGCCCCGTCATTCTAGCGGCGGCAGCGGTTCAGAGCGGTCACATTCTATGTGGCTGCTCTGAACTGGAGATCTTCGTGGGACACTCGTGGACTACTACGGAGGGGTAAGGATAAGGTTGTGGTTTATTATTTTATATTTTATTACAGGAGATCGATGGCTTCGGGGAATTAGGTGTCTTGGTGAGTATAGGTGTAGTTTTTTATTTTTTACTTTATTTTAGGTGGCGATCGGCGGGGACAGGTAATGTATGAACTAATTTCTTTTAGGTAACCACTGGCCACCAATGACATGTATTTAACATTTATTGGGGACACAGTAGGGCAATTTAAATAGCAGGATCAGGCTGATGGGAACTACTGCTCCCATCGAGCTGATCCTGCTGGCAGGAGTGGACGGGGGACAGACATAGGCCGATGGGAGTAGTAGTGTCACATCGGCCTATGTCTGCCCGCACACACACCCGCACACACACACCCGCACACACACACCCCGCACACACACCCGCACACACACCCCGCACACACACACCCCGCACACACACACCCCGCACACACACACACACCCCGCACACACACACACACCCCGCACACACACACACACCCGCACACACACACACACCCGCACACACACACACACCCGCACACACACACCCCGCACACACACCCGCACACACACACACCCGCACACACACCCCGCACACACTAATCATGACGGGTCCGGGAGGTGAGGCTGACCTGTGCGGCCGTGGGAAAGTTGATGTGAGTTCATGCAGTGAAGCATGAACTCACATGAACCCTCTGAGGGCACCGCGGCTACTTCAAATGAACAGCTGATCGGCATCACCTGATACCTCAGCTGTTCATTTGAAATAACCGGCGGGAAAGCGCAGCACAGAACGGGAAAGCCGGCGGTGAAGTCTTTTCACTGCCGGCTTCCCCGCCCGGGTCCTTCGCTCCTTGGTGCTGCGCTCCCCGCCCGGTCCTAATTTACGATCGGGATGGGAGGTGGCGAGGGGAGCGGAGGATCGGGGTGGGAGGCTGCGGGGAAGCAGTATGGGGCTGCGTGATTGTTTAAAAGCCGGCGGCTTTTTACCGCGCGCCGGCTTTTAAACAATCAGGAGAATTCTCCCACGCTGGGATGGCATTCTGATGACAAGCTGGATCGCAGCTGAGCGCTGCCATCCAGCTTGTCATCCTTCAGAGACACTGCAGAGCGCAGGCATTATGGGAACTTCCGATTCCGGTATTCGATATTATAAAAGTATCGGAATTAAGTATCGGAATTCCGATACAGTGAATATCGGCCGATACCCGATATTTCAGTATCGGAATGCTCAACACTAATCAGCAGTAATTACAATATTCCGACAGGCAGAAAACTATCACCTATATAAAGATAATATGGGATCCACCGCTATAAAAAATAATATGGGATCCACCACTATAAAGATAATATGGGATCCACCACTCACAGTGGGCAATGTCACAGCTCATTTCTTTCTCCTCCCTGTACAGTGGCCTGTGCACAAGTCACAGAGCATGCCTTCTTACAGAAGTCAATCACTGCAGTCTATTTTCCCATTTTCCAACCGGCTGTTATAAAACAATCTCTAAATGCTGTTAATATAAGCTCAGGAAATATAGAAGCCCCCATAATCGTGCACAAATAACAGTAATAATATATATATATCTATATATATATATATATATATATATATATACAGTACTGACCAAAAGTTTGGACACACCTTCTCATTTTAAAATTTTTCTGTATTTTCAGGACTATGAAAATTGTACATTCACACTGAAGGCATCAAAACTATGAATTAACACATGTGGAATTATATACTTAACAAAAAAGTGTGAAACAACTGAAAAAATGTCTTATATTCTGGGTTCTTCAAAGTAGCCACCTTTTGCTTTGATGACTGCTTTGCACACTCTTGGCCTACCAGTATGTTTGCCTTTAACAACCTTCTCATGTTGTTTGTATTTGGTCCAGATTTTAGACACAGCTGACCGTGAACAACCAACATCTTTTGCAACATTGCGTGATGATTTACCTTCTTTTAAGAATTTGATAATCCTCTCCTTTGTTTCAATTGACATATCTCATGTTGGAGCCATGATTCATGTCAGTTCACTTGGTGCAACAGCTCTCCAAGGTGTGATCACTCCTCTTTAGATGCAGACTAACAAGCAGATCTAATTTGATGCTGGTGTTAGTTTTGGAAATGAAAATTTACAGAGTGATTCCATAATTTTTTCCTCAGAACTGAGTGATTCCATAATTTTTTCCCTCTGCTTGGTCTGAAAAAAATTACCCTTACTGAGTACCACATTTTTAATCTTGATTTCTTTTAGTGTTTCTTAAAGCCCTAAAGTTGCCTTTTGAAATGACTTTAGTTTTGTGCCATGTCTGTGATCTGCTTTTTTTCAACATTAAACAACTGAATGAACATCCTCCGAGCCCGGTGATTCCATAATTTTTGCCAGGGGTTGTATATATATATATATATACATATATATATATATATATATATATATATACAGTACAGACCAAAAGTTTGACCACGCCTTCTCATTTTAAAGATTTTTCTGTATTTTCATGACTATGAAAATTGTACATTCACACTGAAGATATCAAAACTATGAACTAACACATGTGGAATTATATACTAACAAAAAAGTGTGAAACAACTGAAAATATGTCTTATATTCTAGATTCTTCAAAGTAGCCACCTTTTGCTTTGATGACTGCTTTGCACACTCTTGGCAGTACAGTCTGTACTGTATATATATATACACTGCTCAAAAAAATAAAGGAAACACTTAAACAACAGAATATAACTCCAAGTGAATCAAACTTCTGTGAAATCAAACTGTCCACTTAGGAAGCAACACTGATTGACAATCAATTTCACATGCTGTTGTGCAAATGGAATAGACAATAGATGGAAATTATTGGCAATTATCAAGACACCCTCAATAAAGGAGTGGTTCTGCAGGTGGGGACCACAGACCACATCTCAGTGCCAATGCTTTCTGGCTGATTTGTACACTCTTGTGGCCTCCAGCAGGCCACAAATGTGCATGTGTCTGCACAAACGGTTAGAAACCGACTCCATGAGGGTGGTATGAGGGCCCGACGTCCACAGATGGGGGTTGTGCTCACAGCCCAACACTGAGCAGGATGCTTGGCATTTGCCACAGAACACCAGGATTGGCAAAGTCTCCACTGGCGCCCTGTGATCTTCACAGATGAAAGCAGGTTCACACTGAGCACATGTGACAGACGTGACAGAGTCTGGAGACGCTGTGGAGAGCGATCTGCTGCCTGCAACATCCTTCAGCATGACCGGTTTGGCAGTGGGTCAGTAATGGTGTGGGGTGGCATTTCTTTGGAGGGCCGCACAGTCCTCCATGTGCTCGCCAGAGGTAGCCTGACTGCCATTAGGTACCGAGATGAGATTCTCAGACCCCTTGTAAGACAATATGCTGGTAAGGTTGGCCCTGGGTTCCTCCTAATGCAGGACAATGCCAGACCTCATGTGGCTGGAGTGTGTCAGCAGTTCCTGCAAGATGAAGGCATTGAAGCTATGGACTGGCCCGCCCGTTCCCCAGACCTGAATCCGATTGAGCACATCTGGGACATCATGTCTCACTCCATCCACCAACGTCACGTTGCACCATAGACTGTCCAGGAGTTGGCGGATGCTTTAGTCCAGGTCTGCGAGGAAATCCCACAGGAGACCATCTGCAACCTCATCAGGAGCATGCCCAGGCATTGTAGGGAGGTCATACAGGCAAGTGGAGGCCACACACAATACTGAGCCTCATTTTGACTTGTTTTAAGGACATTACATCAAAGTTGGATCAGCCTGTAGTGTGTTTTTCCACTTTAATTTTGGGGGTGACTCCAAATCCAGGCCTCCATTGGTTAATACATTTGATTTCCATTGATGATTTTTGTGTGATTTTGTTGTCAGCACATTCAACTTTGTACAGAACAAAGTATTCAATGAGAATATTTCATTCATTGAGATCTAGGATGTGTTATTTGAGTGTTCCCTTTATTTTTTTGAGCAGTGTATATATACAGTATGCAATCAGAAAACATAAACAGTTTTAAAAACAGAATATGTATCATTGGCTGGATATAATTATTATTAAAATAATAATTAAGAAGATACATCCCCTTTAAGAGGAAAATAATTACTGGTTTACTATATCACTTTATAGGCCTTTATAAGGAAAGACTTGGTGAACATTGAGTTGGAATGAATCTTACAGCAGCAGCCATTTATTTTTTCATATTTGCAATTTTGGCACATTTGCATTTTATTTCATTACATTTAAAGGGGTTCTCCAGTTTCAGAAAACCCATACCCCCCCCCCCCCTCGGCATTTTGTTTTAAAAAACAAACTGTTCTTTACTCACCCTCCCCAGGCCCAGCACCCAGCCTCTGCCACTGCTCACGTTGTTTATCACTGGCCAATATCTGAGTTCAGTGACTCGGACAGATCTGATGAACTCAGTTATTGGCTGCAGTGCGGTTGACGTGACGTGACATCAGTGTCGTAAACAGTAACAGCCACTGACAGCAACAGTGGAGACTCATTGCTGGACCTGGGGATGGTGAGTAATGAATTAATAAAAACAAACTGCAGTCATGGGAGTGGGGTTTGAAATCTGGCAACAGCTACATTTAAACAATGGCATCAGCTCCTTGCTAATACATGATAGTTGTGGAATAAATTGTTATAGACTAATGTGTGACAGAATCTAACCATTGTATGTGGATGGCTGCACAAGAAGATTACATTTTGACTGTGCTTGTCACAATGTGAAGAAAGCGCTGTTGCTGTATTATATGAAGAGTAAGTGTTACATCTGCAGCAGCTGATATGGAACTCCCTACAGCTCAATGTCTCTGTGAGGATAGATAATTGGACGGTAGCAGGTCCATGCTGAACCACTGACCATCTGACAAGCAACATCATTGATCCACATATCTTGTTTTTCTACCACTGTCTTGTATATTCTTTTCCCAATTTATCAATGGAACTTGAAGGGAATCTGCTACTACGTTTATGCTGCTATCTCTCAAGAAAGCATGAAGTAGTGGCAGACATGTTGATTTCAGCTGCGTTATGCTGACTTGTCACCAGGGTGTAGTTTTTCTGAAAATTACATTTTATCCATTGCAACACTGTATGTACATGGAGAACTGGGATTCTGATGTATTCATGAGCTCTCCCTGCCCACCCGCCACTGATTGACAGCTTTCTCCCTAATACTGAGCATAAGGAGAAAGATGTCAATCAGCAGTGGGTGGGGGAGGGAGTACTAAAGCTCATGAATGTGCCAGAATCCTAGCTCTTAGAACTTATATAGCGCTGCTACGGATTACAAAACTACACCACAGTGACACATAGCCAACACACCACTGAAATCAGCATGTATGTCACCTCTTAATGCTGCATTAGGACAGGAGAGCCTACACATGGTGACAGATATGTTCTGGTCTCCGTATTGTTATACACATAACATATATAATGCTGAATAACGGCTAGCCTCATTCAATACAGTCATTGCATTGAGATTTTGGAACTTGCATTACAAAAGTCAGTGACGCAATTAACCACAAATAGTATATCTATAAAACGTCAGTAAATCAAGAGATAATATGCTAAACATATACTACTATTTTTTTTTCAATTATAAGTGCAAAGTATGACCTTTTGTTATCATTTGTGTTGATATATTCATAGGAATTACCAGAGGCACACATGTAGCTTGTGGAGCTGCAGAAGGGCCTAGAGGGGGAAAGACCCTTCAAAACTAACCTTGCATAAGGAATAATTGGGCCCTCACGGGGCTTTAGGTAGCCTATGGACCTGGGAAGTGTACATGTCCAGTTGAGTGGGGCTTAATGATCAGAGGTGGAGCTTCACAACTACAGGACTGAGCTTGTTGGAGGTCAGCACTCAATGTGGTCAGCATTTATACAAGCATCATTGACGCTTTGCAGACATTTTTATAATGTGGTTACTGCATATGTTGTGTCCGTGGTTATTGGTGTATGTTTCCAATGTATATCCTGTGCTATACTGATGTCTGCAATGTTCTGGTGTGACACATTGGTCGTGTTCACTTTACTTGTGTAATTTGGCCGACATGTGCATGTGTAGCCTGTGTGATGTGTTTGCTGTACTTGTATGATGTCTGACACGTTTTGTGTATGCGTGTCGTGTGCTTTGTTCATGTGTGATGTATGTGCTGTTCTCGTATGATGTCTGATGTGTGCTTTGTCGAAGGTGCATACCGAAACGTGCGACAGGGTGGGCGCCACACTCACTGATCAGACTATACAGGTATAGTGCTCATCTACTCACAGACTTTATGTGTGTCCTAGTGCCACAATTCATTAATTGTTGTTATGTATGTGCTTTTACTCTACTACCATTAGTATTGAACCCTTGCTATATATTAAGGATATATTCAGATGCTATATATAGCTTGATATGAATTTTACCTTTCTGTATACTCATACATTACATATGGTGACATCATAGTAGAAATCCTTTTGGGCCCCTTGGTGACATATTGTATTGATATTACTGAGGTCCTACATTTAGAGTATGACATATAACAATGATATAATCTCTCACCAAGTCCCTATATTCAGTAACAGTATACTATGATTTATGAATGTATATACTTTGAGATTACATCTCATTTGTTTTGTGGCACTAAAACATCCTCTTAAGATATCTGAATATACATATTTGGTAATGCACTTAGTATTGGCACTATAATATTATATCGAGACACATGTATATATAGACCGCGTTAATGTAATGTTTGCTACTATAACTCTAGACTGAGAGATATGTATTAGTGATGAGCAAGCATGCTCGTTACTCGAGATTTACGACATGCTCGGGTGTTTCCCGAATATCTTCAGAGTGCTCGGGTGTTATGTTTGAGTCGCGTCTCGTGTACATGATTTGCGACTGTTTGACAGCTTTAATACATGTGAAGAATGCTTGTTTCTTAGGCATTCCTCACATGTATTAAAGCTTTCAAAAAGTCGCAAATCATGCACACAGCGCGACTCAAACATAACACCCGGGAACGCTGAAGATACTCGGCAAGCACCCAAGCATGCTCGCCGAAAGGATTAACAAAGCATACTTGCTCATCACTAATATGTATATTTGGAGCACATGAATCTATTTACCTTGTATACCTGTACAATTGTTTTTCGTCCAGTCATACATTTTATTATTTTATTGTTGTTTGTATACATTAGTTGTGAAGTGTGTGCACCCGTCTTTTTCAGTGCCACCATAGTACCAACCATTTGTCCAATTAAGGTTTTTTATTTATTGATATTTATGTATTTATTTACAACCATATAGTTCTGAATTTTTCTCTGATTGGCTTAGGTGTTCTCATATGATGTTTGACGTGAGTTTTGTCCATGTTTGATGTGTGCGCTTTTCTTGTATGACGTGCTTTGTCCATGTCAGATATGTGCGCTACACTGAGACGTGATCCCAACAAAAAATGTTATGTTTGAATGTTATTTTATGAAATTATAAAAAAGCAGCTTTTGACTGGCAGTCATGTTTTTATTGGGAAATGATTGGAAATGTTCAAATAAATGTTTGTTTGACTACTCATCAGCCTCTGAAAATGGGATTTTAGAACTAGGTACATGGATGGAAGACATATTTCATCAACATTTTTAAAGAAAGCAAAGTTGAACATTTGTTCGACTTTAAGACACCATTTCTCATTTGACTGATACCGACTGTATTAAAGTAAAAAAACTATAATATACATGCAGTTTAAAAAAGGCAAAAAATTGATTCATGCTACCAGAACAAGGGGCAGCTGAACAAGACAGAGACAATGATACAAACGCTGCAGCACATCAGAAAAAAACATATTTTTAGGGTATTTTCAGGTGGGCGAACCCGGAAAGTTTTGTAACAGAAAGACTCTTCAGGAAACTACAGCATTTTTTCCCCTGAAGTGTCTTTTTCATTGTTTCTGCCCATCTGTGATTATTTTGAGCCATGTTATTGCCTTGCATTGTAAAGTATAGAGCGGCTTCAGAGCAAAAGACGACTGCTTGGCGTCTTTGAAAACATGAAGAAGTTAAAAGGCGATCAAAACACTGAACATATGCACAGCAAGTCTTTTTAAACAGAAGTGCATATATTCATTCTTTTAAGTGTCTTATAGGTGATTTTTCTATGAGTTTCAGAGCAGACCACTTGAAAAAATAATGTGTGCACAAACCCTAAAAAAACCAGGAGAGGAGTTAAAGTACCACTTTAAGTGGTATCACTGATGCATGTTCCCTGCCCATAGTAAAATACTTACCAGCTGCCGTCTTCATCTGTTCTGTGCTGCTCTGCTTGTCTTCTGCTAGTTTTGAACTGCTGGATTGCTCCAGTGATGATTGTTGGGTGAACTGGAAGTCACATTTCAATGTAGGTCTATAAGAGCCAGAATGAGGCCCTCATAGAGGTACATTGAGAGCTGGAGACCATTAGCTATGACTGTCAGTCAGTCAGGAGATGTAGTCACAAGATGGCAGAAAGAGATGGGAGTGACATCCGGAAGAGCAGAAGTCAGTGACTGGTACAGGCTATGTGCCCACCATGCAGAAATGCTCAGGATTTTTCCTGAGCGTTTCTGCATCTCCCTGGCAGAAAAAAACGCATGCGGATTGTACATGCGTTTTCCTGCCAGGGACATGCGGAAGTGAAGCGTTCTTCACTTGCATTTCCGCATGTGGGTTGACAAGCGGTTTCCAAGTGATTTTAGCATCACTTGGAAAGTGCTTTGTCAACTTGGTCACACTATATAAATCCCTGCAAACGGCATGGATTTATATACTGTGACCCAAGAGAATGTCAAAAAAGAAATATATACTTACCCTCCGATGGCCCGCGCTGTCTTGATTTCCTCCGTCCCGGCTGCCGGCAGCGGTAGAGTGAAGGACCTGCCGATGTCAGTGTCGCGTGACCCGTCACATGACTTTGACGTCACCGCAGATCCTTCATTCCATCGCGAACTGCTGCAAAGCAAGGAGGAGCGCACCGCGGGCCGCCAGAAGGTAAGTATATATTTATTTTTTATTTTATTCTTTTTTTTTACAGTTTTCAATGGTACCCGGGTCCGGAGGAGAGTCTCCTCTCCTCTAGACCTGAGTACCATCCGCACATTAGAACGTATGGAATGCGCATCTACTTATGCAGTGATGCATAATCCATGCGGCACTTCCGCAAAATAATTGGTAGTGCTGCGTTTTTTCCGCAATGATAATCCGCAGCGAAAATTTCCGCAGCATGTGCATAGCACATGCGGATTATCATTGAGGAACATGGCAGGCCTTCTACCATGCTTTTTTTAAGCGTTTTTGCCGCTGCGGAAATGCTTAAAAAACGCATCGTGGGCACACAGCCGTACAGGCATTAGTGATACCACTCCAGCGATGAAATAGAAAAAAAATGTCCACGTGGTGCTTTAACGGGGTGGCTGCTTAATGGTTTCTCCTCACCAGACTTGTCTTGATAGACATGCATTTCCGAATTTGTGTATAGCTAGAGACCTCTCAATTAAGCAAGGTCAAGCAGGGAAAAGTCATGACTAGTAGCCCTCTTGACTCTTTTTCCTGTTCACAGCTCATTTTTAAAAGTTTTATTTTTTTCTTCTCTACAGCCCTGGAATGCATTAACAGCTTCTGAGTTAGGAGGTATGAATAGGATAGACAATGAGGTAGTATATCGGGATGTTCACACATGGCAGATTTCTGTTGCAGAAATCCATCCCATAAATGGTGTTTGTAATATCATCCAGATGCATGGATAGCATTTCTGCTCCAAAGATTTATGCAACAGGTCTGCACTACAGGGATGAATTCACACGCTGCATATTTGGTTGCATAAACAACCTCATTCAAAGGAATGGGAGTGATTTTCAGTTGCAGAAATGCCTGCATCAAAATCTGCAGTGTGTGAATGCACTCTAAAACAGAATACTGTGTGACACATCCAAGTTACTTCAGTCATGTTTTGACCTTAGTCTTTATATAAATACCCATCTTAAAGGGGTTCTCCAACGTAGGAAAACCCCTCTTCTTGGGCTGCACTTTTTATTTTGTAAAAAACGAACTGTCCTTTAATTACTCTCCCTGAGTCCAGCGCTGAGTCGCCGCTACAGCTCCCAGTGTTGGTTATTGTTTGCAGCGCTGACGTCACATTGACAGTGCTACAGCCAGTAATGAGCTCAGCGGCTCTGCCTAAATTGACGGCACAAACTGCTGAGCTTGCGGATAGGCTGCCGCGCTGTTGACAATTACAGACATGGAAAGCAGCGGAGGAGACTCAGTGCTGCACTTTGGAGGGTAAGTACAAGGGTTTTCCAAAACTAGAAAACCCCTTTAAGGATCAATGACCCCTTAATAAAGTTTTGTTTCAAAAGCATTTTGATCAGCCATTTTGAACAGATTGGTACTCAGGTAAATGGTAATAGGAAGAAAAAAATGTGTATGAAGAATAGGAAGAAAAAAAGAATAGGAAGAAAAAAAATGTGCACATTCTTCCTAATGTATTAGCTTTGTTCATTGCCACTGGTGTTGTGAACCACTTTTACGTTTGGAAAAAATAGATACAAGGTATCAAGGCTTACAACTAAAAGTGTGTAGGTGTCATGACTGGCAGCTAGATTTTATATTATCCATTTATTTGACAAGTGCTAAATAAATTATTTATTGATGGCATCTAAATACAAGGAACCAAAACAGCAATCTTCTGAGCTATTGAATTTCTTGTTAAGTTCAGTACAAAGGGAAAACTATAAAAATATTTTTATTTAATAAATATATTTCTATTGACTAGAGAAACATGTATTGTTATAAGGTTGTGAATTGTACTTCATAAATCTGCCCTTCCTCCAATTCTGCCATAGTACCCCCACCTTCCATTGAGAAAAAAGGAATTGTAATAAATATTTCCCCCACTTAGCCACCATCCCTGGTGTGAATGCACAGATGAATGTATATAAGGTCTATTTGAAGACTTTTTATGAGAAGGTGGAAGAATGTACAGTGAATATAAACACTGCTTTAACTGTGTCTTGATCATCACTTCATATAGTGGCTCTGTGTGGAGATATGAAGGTTGCAGACTGTCTTTTGCCATACTAGGCCCAGGCTGTAAAATGTTTTTCTAATTTGTGGGATTTAATAGTGCATCCCCAGGTCTGTACCTTCAATCAACAGTTTTCCATGCTACAGATCACTATATTCATAAGGAGGTTCTCTCCATCTACAAGCTTGTACAATGTAGCTATTTTTTCAGAAGAGTGACTCCTTCAAGGTTACAGAGAGACAAAGCTCATGATCACCCATTTCATAGGTGAAACATAAGGCTTCATTTCACCAAGTATGTAAATCCCTACATAACAAGAAGCACCATTCTAGCCTGTATGGATGCCCAAAAAAAATAAGTGACTGATGGATTTATAGAGATAAAAGATGTAGTGATAATCATACCATGCTCATTACACACTCCTTATGCCAGACTGAGTGTGCCGGATTTATTGCATTACCTGAAGTCGCTATAAGGGTGAATAATCCAAAATCCTGCAGACTTTACTCGATCTTGCTCCCTTTCTACTGCCTTCTGACTGCCAAACATCCGCAAGGAAAATTTGTTCACCCCAGGCTGTAAAAGCGCCCCAAACTGTCTGTGCATGAAACTACTCTGCTCCTCGTCCCCTGCAGATAAAGTCTGTTCTCTAGGGTCAACCTTTCCAGAACTGCTGTGCTGGTCAGTGCTCCCAGGCTGGGACACTGCTGCAGAGGAAGGGCCTACACCTGAGTCTCCTGGAGCGTCCATTGTGGGGGACTTCTCATCAGTAGGGCTCAGGTCCCCCTCGGAGATAAGCCTTCGTCCTTCGCTGGGGTCTGAATCATGCAGGTGCCGGCCACAGCTGGCAATGGAGGAGAGACTACCTGTAAATCTCCTGCAGTCTCCATTGCTACTGGTTCTTTGGGATTTGCCTACTTCAGTTTCCATAACTAGATGAGCTTCCTTTGCTCCAGGTCGGGGGTCAAGGACCTTAAGTGCTGAGGGTGAAGGTAATGGTTTGAGCTTGATGCTTTTCCTCCAGGTGTCCCTCTCTTCACCTTCTTCTTCATCCATGATTGAGGCTTTGGATCCAATCTGCTGCGGGAGACTGTACAGACGCTTCCTCATAGAGGGGTGCAGCCTGTCCATTGTCTGCCAGGATACTCCCCCACTGAAGGCTTCTCTGGAATTAGCCCCTCTTTGCCACTGTTGGGGACATGTCAGCAGCACCTCTTGCACCTGCAGGCACACGTTGACCAGGAGATCTGGGTCTCAAAAGCATCAGCAGCATCCTGACAGAGGTGGAGGTTCCAGAAGGAGCCTGAGGTCCATGTTTGCTTGTCTCTGTTCAGATCCCAAGCAGTGAGATAGATGATGAGGACTTTGCAGGAGGGTATGAAATGCAACAGACGGGCAGAACAGTTCAGTCAGCAGCCGGCCAGGGGAGGGACTGGACTAGGGCTGCCCAGAAGAACAAAAGGAGCAAATCATAATAAAAAGAGAAAAAGAGAATTCCCTCCCTCTTTTCCTCCCTCCCTGTCTCCTTGACTCTGGCGGCTGCCCATACTAAGCAGACGGAGAGAAGCTGCTGCATCAGAGGCTGCTGACATCAGACTGATCACTTATTCCTCACGCAGCCCCTGCTACTGGCAATATTCATGAAGCTATCTGATCTATTGTGTTGCCATAGGAGCCTGGACTGCACACAAGGTAGATCTCCTTGAGCCCTATGTCCAGGGGTAGAATACTTTTAAGGCAGGGTGCTGTGACCTCCCTTTGGCAACAAATGCTATGTCAGATCTTCACAGTGATCCAAGCCTAACCCTAGAACATGAGATGACTTCATTAACTTGGTGTCCATGAATAGTTGGGAGCAAATTAGTGCAACATGGCAATGCGTATAAATAGATGGCTTACCAAAATATTTGTGAGTAAGCAGAAAAAAGTGTCAGTCTCATACTTTCCTGCACACCATAGACCTTGTACCAGATGTACAGCTTCTGAGCGCAGAATTGTCTACTTCTCCACCAGCAGAAGCAGCAAGAAATACAAATATTTTGGAAGAAAAAAGTCTTAATGTAATGATTCTAGCATAAGCTGCCAAGTTTTTTCTTGTTAATGATCAGAACAGCTTTGTGTTTGTCCTAAGCATCTTGTATTTCCATAAATTATGTTTTGTGAGGCAACTGCATTTTCTGGGAATTTACTAGTATTCTGCTAAAAGGAAATGAAGAAATAAGAAAAACACTTTTACCTTTAATCTTTTGCTGCTGGAGATGCTCCTTTGCCGGAGTGTGAACCAGCTTGCTTTAACACATTTCTATATTTAAATATCCTATTCTTCCGCACTCCTGACAACTTTTCTTGCACGCACGCATCTAAAATAATCCACACAGATGTCAATAATGTACAGCTGGCCATATACTAAAAGGCTTTATCTTTCAGACTCTGCAGTCGCTACTCGTCATGTAGAAAGACTAGATCCTGATATGAATAAGGTTTAACAGAAGACAACTTTCATTTGAGGAAGTTGCTGTGAATCTTATAGACACTTGTTGATGATTGAGTTTAAGCAATGTATATGCTAAATTACAGAGACTCAATCCCTCTTTCCCTTAATAAATATGCCTATACATTATTTTACTTTGACATATAGAATAGGGGAACTGATCAATCATGAAATAGCACTCTCTGAACAGAGGCCTACCTATTCCTAGCATTCCAGACCTTGAAAATGGGCAGCCTTGCATGCCATGACTG
Source organism: Phyllobates terribilis (assembly GCF_046119375.1). Lineage (NCBI taxonomy): Eukaryota > Metazoa > Chordata > Amphibia > Anura > Dendrobatidae > Phyllobates > Phyllobates terribilis. Next base: position 336,288,139 of record NW_027362771.1, read on the forward strand.
TGTATACACCATGGGGGAGAGAACAAAATTTAGCCCCTTAATGATGGAGCCAATTTTGGAGTCACACAAAGTGACTGCAGGCTTTTCTTATGAGACCGGACAACCCCTTTAAATGGGAACCTCTATATAGTGATAATCTGCAGGTCAATGTCATTTAAATAATGTCTTGCAGGCTAAATTACTGGAGCTGCAGTTACAGTGAGAAAATTAAGTTTTGTTTTCTCAAAGAGCCGCTGAAGTAATCAAGGAGGTGTTTGAGGCTGTTAGGCCAAAGCCCCACTATCAGTATTTGGTCAGTATTCGGTCAGTATTTTTTCTCAGGAGTTGGAGCCAAAACCAGGTGAGGAACAATTGGAGAAAAGGGATAATAGAAACAAGTCATCAATTCTGCATTTATCACCCACTCCTGGTTTTGTACCAGGATGGGGGAGCATATACCAGAATGGGGGACCAGGATTGGGGAGCATGGACAAGGATTAGGGACCAGGATGGGGAGCATATACCAGGATGGGTGACCAGGATGGGGGAACATATATCAAGATGGGGGAGCATATACCAAGGTGTGGGGACCTTGATGTGGGACCAGAATGAGGGATCATATATCAGGATGGGGTACCAGGATGGAGTACCAGAATGGGGGAGCATATACCAGGATGGAGGACCAGGATGAGGGAGCATATATCAGGATGGGGGACCAGGATGAGGGAGCATATACCAGGATGGGAGACCAGAATGGGGGAGCATATACCAGGACGGTGGATCATATACCAGGATGGGGGACCAGGATGGGGGAGCATACACCAGGATGATGGATCATATACCAGAATGGGGGACCAGGATGGAGGCGCATATACCAGGATGGGGGACCAGGATGGGGAGATATACCAGGATGGGGGAAGTAAGTCAGGATGGGGGATCAGGATTGGGGAGCATATACCATGGTGGGGGAGCATATACCAGGGTGGGGGAGCATATACCAGGATGGGGGACCAGGATTGGGGAGCATATATCAAGATGGGGGAGCATATACCAGGATGGGGGACCAGGATTGGGGAGCATATACCAGGATGGGTGACCAGGATGGGAGAGCATATATCAGGATAGGGAACGAGGATGGGCGAGCGTATACCAGGATAGGGGACCAGGATGGCGGGGATCATATACCAGGATGGGGGACCAGGATGGAGGACCAGAATGGGGGAGCATATACCAGGATGGGGGACCAGGTTGTGGGACCAGGATGGGGGATCATATACCAGGATGGGGGACCAGGATGGAGGACCAGAGTGGGGGAGCATATACCAGGATGGAGGACCAGGATGTGGAACCAGGATGAGGGAGCATATACCAGGATGGGAGACCAGGATGAGGGAGCATATACCAGGATGGGAGACCAGGATTGGGGAGCAGATACCAGGTAGGGGGACCAGGATGGGGGAGTATGTACCAGGATGGGGGAGCATATACCAGAATGGGGGACCAGGATTGAGGAGCATGGAAAAGGATGGGGGACCAGGATGGGGACCATATACCAGGATGTGGGACCATATACAATGGTGCGGGATGAGGAAGCTAATACTAGGATGAGGGAGCATATACCAGGATGGGGGACCATATGCTAGGATTGAGGAGCATATACCAGGATGGGGGACCAGGATGGGGAGCATACACCAGGATAGGGGACCATTTACCAGGATGAGGGAGCATATACCAGGATGGGGGCCATATACTAGGATGGGAGACCATATAACAAAATTGGGGAGCATATACCAGGATGATAGAGCATATACCAGGATAGGGTGGGGGAGCATATACCAGGATGGGGGACCAGAATGGGGGAGCATATATCAGGATGGGGGACCAGGATGGGGGAGCATATACCAGGATTGGGGACCAGAATGGGGGAACATATACCAGGATGGTGGATCATATACCAGGATGGGGGAGAATACACCAGGATGGTGGATCATATACCAGAATGGGGGACCAGGATGGAGGAGCATATACCAGGATGGGGGACCAGGATTGGGCAGCAGATACCAGGATGGGGGGGAAGCATATACTAGGATGGGGGACAAGAATGGGGGAGCATATACCAGGATGGGGGAGAAGATACCAGGATAGGGGACTATATATCAATAAAAATTCTGGTCACCCAGGCGTAGAACGGGTTTAATAGCTAGTTAGAATATATCTAGGTAAATCACAACATATCTTCCAATGCAATCAGAGAAAATATCATTCATAAAATTTTGACACACAGCAGGTGCATTGGATAACCCAAATGGCATGACAAGATTTTCAAAAATACCCTCAGACGTTAAAAACGCTGTTTTCCACTCATCACCCTTCCAAATGCGTACCAAATTGTAAGCCCCTCTAAGATCAAGTTTAGAAAACACCCTGGCCCCCAGTAGCCGATTATATACAGTAGGTCGGGGATGAGTGGAAGTGGGTAAGTATTTTTAATCGTTATTTTGTTTAGTTCTCAGAAATCTAGGCAAGGACGGAGACCCCCATCTTTCTATTTTACAAAGAAAAATTTGGCTGCTACAGGGGAGGAAGGATGGATATGACCCTTCTGTAAACTTTCATTAACATATTCTTTCATGGCAGTCCATTCAGGCCCAGACAAATTGTAAAGGTGAGCTCTAGGTAATTTAGCATTAGGGACAAGACTAATAGCACAATCATAAGGATGATGAGGAGGTAGTATCTCCACCTCTTTTTCCGAGAACACATCTCCGAAGTCCTTCAGGTACCCGGCAAACCCTTAAGACTAGCGGAGCATATTTGTACAGATTTTAGACATTTCTTGCAATAATTATGTCTCCATTTAACAATCCCCTTCTTACACTAATCAATAACAGGATTGTGAATCTGCAACCATGGAAGCCCCAGTACCAGTCCAGCAGGTAAATTATCCAAAACAAAGCAGAAGATGGATTCAGAGTGGAGGGCTCCCACTAGGAGCGTGAAATCCACCATTACCCTCTTGATCAAATTCCGGGCTAATGATGTCTTGTCAAGGACAAAGACTTGAATGGGTCTTTCTAAATTAACTGTCCCTTAATCTTAACTTCAGAACCAGTCCCGAATCAAAAAAGTTAGCAGCAGACCCGCAGTCAATGAACGCCAATGTTGATAACACGTGGTTCTTGACAGATAGCACCGTATTTATCAGTACTTTATCAGAAGAAGAAAAAGGTACCTCCTTGTCCGTCACCCAGACTCAGACATTCTCTTGACGGTTTGCTAGCCTGAGGATGAGTTGGGCAATTCTTGAGAAAATGTCCACAGAGACCACAGTACAGACAGAGTCCAAGATCTTGTTTATTTCTTTTCTCGACAGCACGAAGACTGGCAACTCTAACCTCCAATGGCTCCACCTCCGGTAAATGGACATGCTCTGGGGAAGTATAATGGGCAGCCTGCTGTTCACCAATTCTCTCACGGTTTCTGTGGTCCCTTCATATGGCCTGAGTCAAGGCGTTCGCCAGAGAACAAGGGGCTTCATGAAAGACCAGAGCATCCTTAAGAGTTTCAGAAAGGCCTTTGTGAAACTGGCACCTGGGAGTTGCATCGTTCCACAGAAATTCAGTGGACCAGTGCCGGAACTCAGTGCAGTAGTCCTCAACTGTGTGACCCCCCCCCCGTGCCAGGTTCATGATCTTAGCCTCAGCAGCCTGGATACTGTCGAGTTTGTCATTGATCAGACCTAAACTATCAAAAAAGGCATCACCAGAAGACCGCTCTGGGGCTTGTGAGGACAAGTAAAATGCCCAGGTCTGAATATGGACATGATTATTCCCACCCGCTGGAACTCATCCCCTGATGACCGGGGGCGCAGGGTAAAAAATAAGCTACAGATCTCCCTGAATATCTATCCTAAACTGGTCTTTCTCTTCTGAAAATTTATCAGTGAGGGAGGGCCATTACAGGTTTGGGAGAGACCAACTGTACTGATGTCACAGCCACTGCCAGCAGTGGAGGGCTATATGAGGTATTCATAAAATTAGTTATCTGACCCTGAAACTGATATTGTGATGACTCCAGACTCTGGCATTCCTTAGCCAGATCCTGAGTCATCTGCGTCAAATTCGCCACCTGGTCAATAAGCATGTGAACAGGATCCATACTGGCGAAAAACATGTTTTCTCACGGACAAGCCGTCAGTAGGGATAGTCAAGGAGTCTGAGGTCAAAAGCCAGGAGGGTACGTCATGAACAGAAGGAAGAGACAAAGGCGTAGTCAGGTATCGGTCCGAGGTCAAAATACCAGGAAGATAGGGGATCAGAACAAAGGGCTTAAACAGATGGATGGTCAGAATGAGGTCCAAGGTCAGGCAACAAACCGAACACAAGGCACAGAGAGACAAACCAGACAAAAGCTGAATGTACGTCTGGCAGGGGTCTGGGGCTAACAGCCCAGTTAAGCAGCCAGACAATCACCTGGAACAATGAACACCTGGAGACAGCCAGCATGCCCCTGCACTAGACTAGACACTGAGCTGTCAATCAAAGTATTGACAGTTTCAGTACGCTCCTGTAGCAGATTGGACGGCTGAACCGTCAGTAACTGCATCCCAGACACACTGAGGGGTGGAATTGTGACAGGCATGCTGTGGAACTGAAAATCCACAGCAGTAGTGATGGACTGTCCAACTCTTTTGGCTGAACTGTATTATTTGACTGAGCTCACCAAAAATAACTTTTTCTTTAGGATCCCAAACAGGCCCCTATTAGATATGTGTTCCTGATGCAGTCTGGTCATCTGCAGTAAGCCAATGGCAGACCATTTTTCAAATTGGGTGGGCAAGGTTTCGGTCGCATAGGTAGCCGAACTGTGTCATTTAACCCCAATGAGAGTCATTAGAGGGAATCTGTGAGCAGGTTTTTGCTATGTAATCTGAAGACAGAAGGAGATAGGGGCTGAAACAATGAATTTAGTGATGTGCTGTGTGCTGTTGTTTACTTACACTGAAAGTTTTATCACTAGAACTATCACTAGGACATTATCACTGTAGGGTCTGATGCTCACGTGATTGCTGGACGGACCACGCCTACTGTGATAAGCAGCTCACTGTCAATAGACAATGTGCATGTAGAGCCTGGTGTGGGTGTGGTTAGCTTTCACAGTTCTGCTTCATCTTACATATAAGAACTTTGATTGTGTCACAGCTGCTGCACCCAGTAAACCAGGGGCGGGGAACCTCAGGCCGTGGGCCGTCTACGGCCCTTGATGACCTTTTATCCGGTCCCCGGGCAGATTTCCAGTTCCTGGACCCAGAGGTGTATCTAGGTTTTCTAGAACCCGGGGCAAGAGTTCAGTTTGGCGCCCCCCCCCCCCCTTCCCCAGCACGTATGCAATTTTCACCATTAGTCACCTGCCGACGAGCTGCTCTCCCTAATTCTCTAAATGTTCCATGAAAAACTGAGAGAAGCAGGAAGAGAAGCTTGTTGTCACGTGATCGTAAATATGAAAATCGCATATGAGTGAAGTGGCCATGTGATAACTGATGAAACCTGCAAGCAGAGCTGAATCCTCACAGTGAGTATATTACACGCTGTTAGGATTGGCTACAGGGCTTCATTTTATAATTAAAGGACTTGTCCAGGTTTGAGATGAAAGTCTGTAGTCAATCTATGTGCCTGCAGGCTTCTGAATTCTCACAGAACATGCACTGCACACATTGTTATTCTTCCTTGCACAAGTATGTGATTTGTATACTTCTGGCCACATCCCAACTAGACGTGTCCGGCCTTACTCAATTCATTTTCATTGCGTGAGGCCACCCATGTCTAGTTAGCACGTGACCACATGTATGCAAATCACCAGCACGAGAGAATCCTGACAGCGTACAGTGCGCACTGTGAGAATTCAGAAGCCTGCAGTCGCATAGAATGAGTGCAGACTCATCACAAACTTGGACAACCTCTTTAATGCTCCTAACATAAATAAAAATATGAGAATTAGTATCACAAAAAAACATTTAAATCCAGGTACCTTATAGATGATGTTGTCTCTGGGGTTGTTCTCTTTCTCCATGATGAGTTTTCACATCCACAGCCTGTCTCTGTAGACTTCCATCTTCTCCGGTCTTCTGCAGCACATCCCCACACGATGCCCTTAAAGATAGTAGTAACATTATAATGCTCTTGAATAATAATATCTGCCCTATGCTGAGCCCCTGAATAAATAATTACCCCTCACTATATTCCCTGCACAACATATGGCCCCCACACTGTCCCTCTTATGGTACATGCTCTCCACACTGCCCTCTCCTCTCCATACTGGCCCTATTTTCACACTGTCCTCTCACACTGTGCCCCCCCTTCCTATAGGGCCCAGTCTCTATATGGTGCTCCCCCACCATACTCCCCCCTCCTTGGTTTACTATCCCTTTCTGGCTGTACCCTTACAATGTCCCCCCATGCTACTTCCGCACACACATACTACTCAGTCTTTATTCTGTGCCCACTCACACTTTTCTCCCCCCCATAGTAAATACTCACACACACACACACACACACACAGTAAATACCCCCACACACAGTAAATACTCCCCCACACACAGTAAATAACCCACACATACAGTAAATATCCCCCCACACAGTAAATAACCCCCCACACACAGTAAATACCCCCACCCACACACAGTAAATACACCCACACAATGTAAATACCCTCACACACAGTAAATAACCCCCCACACAGTAAATACACACATACACAGTAAATACACACACAGTAAATAACCCCCACACAGAGTGTATTTACCCCCACCCAGCATAAATATCCCACACACAGTAACCCCCCCATCATTAAATATCCCCCAGCCTTCCGTTACATTTAATCTTTCCACCTGTTCCATCGAGTGACATCAGCAGCATTATCACATGACGCTGCTGGTGTCGCTCTGACCCAGAGGTCAGAACTTCAAAGAGAGGTCAGAGCGTCTGAGAGACGAGAGTACAATCACTGGGTGCCGTCGGAGTGCTGCGTGTTCCTTGAGCCGGCTGTCAGGTTGACAACCAGTTCAGAGAACAGCCGAATCCCAGTTCGGGGGGCGGCAGAATGCAGCCGCTGGGGGAGACACTTCAAACCGCTGCATTAGGTGGCCTGACTACACCCCTTTGCCAGCTGCCCCTGGGGCACATGCCCCGCCTGCCCCCCCTTGGATACGCCTCTGCCTGGGCTGGTAGCTGTATTTTGTCAGCCACCGGCTCATTAATTTCTTCTTGCTCTGTGAGCACGCACATGCAATGTTCACTACTGAACACTGAGGCGCGTGCAATGAAAGATTACGTCCTGACACAAGTGCCAGCTTCAGGATGTACTTTGTGGACGGAGTTAGCCGGAAATTTGTACCATCCTCAAAGGATGGTAAAAATATCCAAATGGCCCTTGGCTGAAAAAAAGATTCCCCACCCCTGCAGTAAAGTGATTCATCGCTGGAATCAGGGTCTCTTTTCCTACATTATGCTTTTCTCAGATGAGGTAGCAAAAACCTGATGACAGATTCCCTTTAATAAACTGCAAGTGGGTTTTAGTCAGGTCCCAGTTCTCATCGTTCATGTAAAGTGACCAACACTTTGTGCTGGTTTATTCATTAATGACCCATCACTACACAGCATGCTCTGAATTCATTAATGAATTACTCCTCTATATATGGATAGGGTTTGGAAATCCCTTCCACAAGTATTGTACTGTAAATTGTCGCAGATTTTAATTGTGCAATCAACATTCACACAAATGACATGATGGCTGAACTGGCCCCAAATCATTCTAGAAGGTATCAGATGCCTTTTTAATATCTTCAAAACAGGGCATATATTCTCTGGGTTCTGCCTGGACACTATTACATTTTTCTACACATTTCTATATTTGGTATTCTTCATATAAAAATTGACAATTTCTCAGTTACCACAAGTCAAGGATATACACAAAGTACCCTGCTGCTTGCAGAGTCAGCTGTGTTTCACAAACTCTTAGCACTGCAGGAGGTTGGATAGGCAGAGAAGACTGTAGCTGCAGTCATCAGGGAAGGAAAGGATTGAGTGTTGATCCTGTACTGTTGCACTCCTAAGTCATCAGAGTAAAGATACAGTCACACATCAATATGATAAATCCATGTGCTGGGATTGCCAAAAGTCTAGAAATTCCATAAATTTCCATAAATATAGGGAACTTTTTTACACTGTCCATAAAATTTAAAGCGTCTGTGTTTTTCTTTGAAGTTGAAGAAACGTATACATATTATTTTGACTGTAATTATCATTTTACAGTCTACAGTGAATGCAGCTGATGTGTTCTTATCAAAATTGTGTGCTGTAGACACATTAATTAAAATCATAATAATTTACCATGGTTTTCCAATATGTCCATAAAAAATATTGTCTGTCCATGATTTTTTGATAGGCTGTACAGAAAAAAATAAAAAGTCACATTGGCAACCCTGCTGCATGCTGTCCGGTTTTTCCCCAAACTGTACACAGACTCATACAGTTTCATAAATCCATACACATACTGTGTCACATCCATTGCATTTTAAAGATGGATCCATGTGTATGGTCCATGAGATTTAGAGCATGTCGTCTGTGTAAGAGTGGTGGACTGCTGCATTCCTGCCCCTGAAGACAATCGCGCCATGTTTGAAGTGTCATGCAGTTTTACATGTGATGTGAATAGTGATGCGTGTCTCATATATTGTGTTATACTAATGTACAGCGTATAAGCAATGTAAAGTGTCAATGTACAATGTGAGTAGTGCATAGTGTAGGGCAGGGGTCCTCAAACTTTTTAAACAGGGGGCCAGTTCACTGTCCCTCAGACCATTGAAGTGCCGGAATATAATTTTTTTACAAAAAACTATGAACAAATTCCTATGCACACTGCACATATCTTATTTTGAAGTAAAAAAACAATACAGGAACAAATACAATATTTAAAATGAAGAACAAGTAAAGTTAAATCAACCGGTATTTCAATAGGCAGCATAGGTCCCCAATAGGCAGGTAAATGTCCCCAATAGGCAGGTAAATGTCCCCAATAGGCAGCATAGGTCCTCTATAGGCAGCATAGGTCCCCAATAGGCAGGTAAATATCCCCAATAGGCAGCATAGGTCCTCAATAGGCAGGTAAATGTCCCCAATAGGCAGCATAGGTCCCCAATAGGCAGGTAAATGTCCCCAATAGGCAGGATAGGTCCTCAATGGACAGGTAAATGTCCCCAATAGGCAGCATTGGTCCCCAATAGGCAGATAAATGTCCCCAATAGGCAGGTAAATGTCCCCAATAGGCAGGTAAATGTCCCCAATAGGCAGCATAGGTCCTCAATGGGGAGGTAAATGTCCCCAATAGGCAGCATAGGTCCTCAATAGGCAGGCTGTTTCCCCCTTATAATGCCCTATGCAGGCTGTTCCCCCTTTATAATGCCCCATGCAGCCTGCTCCCCCCTTATAATGCCCCATGCAGGATGTCACCCCCCATATAATGCCCCATGCAGGATGTCCCTTTCTCCCACCATATAATGCCCCATGCAAGATATCACTCCCCTGTCTTTATAATGCCCCATGCAGGATGTCACCCCCCATATAATGCCCCATGCAGGATGTCACCCCCCCATAAAATGCCCCATGCACAGGATATCACTCCCCTGTCTTTATAATGCCCCATTCAGGATGTCACCCCCCATATAATGCCCCATGCTGGATGTCACCCCCCATATAATGCCCCATGCAGCACGTCACCCCCCCATATAATGCCCCATTCAGGATGTCACCCCCCCCATATAATGCCCCATACAGGATAACTCCCCTGTCGTTATAATGCCCCATTCAGGATGTCACCCCCCCCATATAATGCCCCATGCAGGATATCACTCCCCTGTCGTTATAATGCACCATGCAGGATATCACCCTCCTCTCTTTATAATGCCCCATGCAGCATGTCACTCCCCCATATAATGCCCCATGCAGGATGTCACCCTCCCATATTATGCCCCATGCAGGAGGTCATCCCTAATATTATGCCCCATACATTAAAAAAAAAAAAATACTCACCTCACTTCTCAACTGCTGCTGCTGCTCGGGTCCGGACTCCAGCGTCGCCGGCGTCTTCCCACTTTGCGCTGCCTGTGACGGCTCAGGGGAGGGCGCGGTGGAAAGACGTCACCGCACCCTCTGACCTGAGACGTCACAGGGAGCGCACAGCAGGAAGACAACGGATCTGCAGAGGCACGGGGAGAGGTAAGTATCCGGCTGCCGGGGCCCTGAGCAAGCGGGAGGGAGCGGGCACTGACACCGCTCTCCTCCGCCCACAGCCCGGCGGGCCGGATAAAAATCCTCCGCAGGCCGTAGTTTGAGGACCCCTGGTGTAGGGTAAGCACATGATTAGACTTGGGATAGTATAAGTACTGTTCATATAGTTAAGTGATATTATATAGCAACGGTATAGGACATAAGATAAGGACAATAGGTTTAGTCTATAGGATAGAATATAGTTAATGTATAGAACTAGCCCAGTGGGTGGGGACTAGTGCTAGTGAAAAGCAAACAATTCCTGGTAGTGACTCAGATAGAGAAGTACAATGGCAAGGTCAAGTTCAAGTGCAGTGGGCTGCTATGGCCAGCATGTACCAGTGGTTCGAAGCAGTGGGAGGCCGTACTGGAATCCTGAGCGGATGCTCCTGTCATGTCTGGAGTAGGGATGAGCAAACCCAAACGGTAAAATTTGGTGTCCGTAGCGGACATCTAGAATCCTTTACCAAACACGGACTTTGCTGCCTTCATTATGCTCTCCTTAGTGTAGGGATAGGACACAGCTGGAGTGAGGGACAGATTCTGACTGCACACTCCGCTGTGTCTACTCTGCCATCCATATCTGTGGGAATACTCTGCCAAAAAGCAGCTGTGTGTATTCTGCAACCTATATCTGTAGGAGTACTGTGCCAAAATCCACTGTGTGTACTCTGCAACCCCGCCTGTGAGAGTGCTGTGCCTTTAAGCCACTGTGTATTCACTGCACCCCCCGTCTGTGTAAGTACTGTGCCTTTAAGCCACTGTGTGTACTCTGCACCCCCCGCCTGTGGGAGTACTGTGCCAAAAAGCTGCTATGTGTACTCTGCATTCTCTGTTTGTGGGAGTACTGTGCCAAAAGGCTGCCATGTGTACTCTGCACCCTCCACCTGTGGGAGTACTGTTCCTTTAAGGCACTGTGTGTTTTCTAGTAGTTTTGGAAATAAATAATTGGCATCAGCTGTCTTGTTGTCATTTCTAGGCCAAAGAAATTATTTTCCTAAACTAGTATGTGTTTTATATGAGTCTGGGAAATAAATAATTGACATCAGCCATCTCGTTGTCATTTCTAGGCCAAATAAATTATTTTCCTAAACTGGTGTGTGTTTTATAGTAGTCTGGGAAATAAATCATTGAAATCAGCCAGCTAGTTGCCATTTTTAGGCCAAATAAATTATTTTCCTAAACTGGTGTGTGTTTTATAGTAGTCTGGGAAATGAATAATTGGAATCAGCCATCTCATTGCCATTTCTAGGCCAAAGAAATAATTTTCCTAAACTGGTGTGTGTTTTATAGTATTTGGGGAAATAAATAATTGGCACCAGTCAGCTCCTTGCCTTTTATAGGCCAAAGTCATATTTTTTCAGGACCGCTGTGTGTTTTCTAGTACTGTTGAAAATAAATAATTAGATTCAGTCATCTGATTGCCATTTGTAGGCCAAACAAATAATTTTTCTGTACCACTGTGTTTTGTAGTAGTGTGGCAAATAAGTAATTGGCATCAGCCATCTCATTGCCATTCCTAAGTCAAGCAAATAATTTTCCTAAACCGATGTGTGTTTTATAGTAGTCTGGGAAATAAATAATTGGCATTAGCCAGCTCGTTGCCATTTATAGGTCAAAGAAATATTTTTTCAGGACCGCTGTGTGTTTTATAGTAGTGTTGAAAATAAATAATTGGCATCAGCCATCTCGTTGCCATTTGTAGGTCAAACAAATAATTTTTCTGTACCGCTGTCTTTTCTAGTAGTGTGGAAAATGAATAATTGGCATCAGCCATCTCGTTGCCATTTCTAGGCCAAAAAATATTTTCTTAAACTGGTGTGTGTTTTATAGTAGTCTTGGAAATAAATAATTGGAATCAGCTATCTCGTTGCCATTTCTAGGCCAAACAAATATTTTTCCTAAACCGGTGTGTGTTTTATAGTAGTCTGGGAAATAAATAATTGGCATTAGCCAGCTCGTTGCCATTTATAGGTCAAAGAAATATTTTTTCAGGACCGCTGTGTGTTTTATAGTAGTGTTAAAAATAAATAATTGGCATCAGCCATCTCGTTGCCATTTGTAGGTCAAACAAATAATTTTTCTGTACCGCTGTCTTTTCTAGTAGTGTGGAAAATGAATAATTGGCATCAGCCATCTCGTTGCCATTTATAGGCCAAATTAATAATTTTTCTGTATTGCTGTCTTTTCTAGTAGTGTGGCAAATAAACAATTGGCATCAGCCATCTCATTGCCATTTCTAGGCCAAAAAATATTTTCTTAAACTGGTGTGTGTTTTATAGTATTCTTGGAAATAAATAATTGGAATCAGCCATCTCGTTGCCATTTCTAGGCCAAACAAATATTTTTCCTAAACCGGTGTGTGTTTTATAGTAGTCTGGGAAATAAACTATTGGCATCAGCCAGCTCGTTGCCATTTATAGGCCAAAGAAATATTTTTCCAGGACCGCTGTGTTTTCTAGTAGTGTTGAAAATAAATAATTGCCATCAGCCATCTCGTTGCCATTTGTAAGCTAAACAAATAATTGTTCTGTACCGCTGTGTGTTTTCTAGCAGTGTTTCAAATAAATAAATCTACTCTTCCGCCATCTCTTTACAAGTAGTGTTTAGGAAAACCACTTCAAAAAATGAGGAGAGTATCAAATAGGGAATGTGGACGTGGCCATGGTGGTGTAGCTGCTGATGGTGGTGTAGCTGATGCAGGGAGAGGACGTGGTCATTCTGTACCTGCTACATGCCCAAATACAACAACTTATTTTGGTGCACGCAGGCATCAGAACGTTATGCTTCCTTTTGTAGGCCCAACCACCGCTGCACGAATGGTGAGGTCACAAGATGTTGAAAAGGTGTTAGAATGGATTGCTGACAGTCACTCCAGTTCCTTTGCATTATCTTCCACCCGGTCCACTGCAGAAAGTGCACAGTTGGCACCTGAGGACCATGGTCATCCGGCTTCCACCTCACCCCCTTGCAAATCAGCCAAGCAGTCTGAGCCCCAAGTCATGCAGTAGTCTCTTCTGCTTTTTGTAGACTCCACTGGCTGTGGTTCCGCGGCCCATCCACCTGGCCCTGCCCCAGAAGAGGAAGAGACTGAGTGCACTGATGCCCAACCACTTTTTAGGTTGGGGGATGAGTATGTGGGAGGGCTAGTGGACATGGTCAGTGGGCCACCACAGCACATGTCAGAAGATAACAAAACTCAGTTGCCAATTGCAGCATCTTTCTGCAGTGTGCAGACCAGCAAGGAGGGCAGGGTTGAAGAGTCAGTGGAAGATGATGCGGGGGATGATGAGGTCCTAGACCCCACATGAAGTGGAGGCCATCCTAGTGATGTGCACAGTTCGGACGAAGAAGAGGTGCCCACACTGCCACAGCAGCACAGCAAAAGAGGGAGCAGAATGCAAAGGCACAGCAGACGGCCCCTAGCCAGTACGTTGGTTGCTACTGCCCACCGCGCCGCTGAAATCAGCAAACCAAAGACAGCTCAGAAGAGCTCCCTGACATGGTATTTCTTCAGGGAATGTGCTGCTGTTGGAATATGTTTAGTGCAACAACTCCATTCTTGTGTATGTAAATGTTCTATTGCTAGGTTTGTGTATTGTCTATAAAGTTAAAAAAAACAAAAAACTCCCAGAGGCTCACACACAGAAAAGACCATGTGACTGTGTTCAGTTTCCTGTGTCTGTGCATGAGAGGAGAAGCAGCCTGCTGATGCTGCACAGAGACACTTAAGATATGTATATTCCTGATTCCACAAAGCGTATCATACTGTATCTGTACCTGTTTATAGCTAATTAAAGCTTTGTTCTATTGTCAACACGCTTTCAGAGTATCCTGAATGATCCGCTGCCAACAGGTTATGGGCCCAGTGTGACACAGAACTCCAGCGTTACACAGAACCCCAGAAGTGACACAGAAGAGTAATACAGCAACAGAAGTCCAAAGCAAAAGTAGCACAGAGCAACAAAGAAGATGTCCACAAGCAGGGATTACTGCAAGTTCTCAGTGCAAAGTCTCACCAATCAGAATTATCAATCTTGGAAATTTAAGGTGAAAATGCTGCTCATAAGAGAAGGTATGTGGAAATATACACAGGAACATGTACCTCATCCATTAACAGATGATTGGCTAGAGAAGGATCAGAAAGCACAAAGCACTATCTCCCTCAGTGTAGATGATGATCAGATTGTGCATATATGTGCAACTGCAAAAGAGATATGGGATAAATTACAGAAAGTGCATGAAAGATCAAATCTCAGCAATAAGCTTTATCTCATGAGAAAACTGTATAAGTCTAAGCTAAGTGATGGGCAGAATATGCAGGACTATATAAGAAACACCCTAGAGATTGTGGAGCTTCTCAGGGGCATTGGAGAAGAAATTAAAGACTTTCATGTTGCTGCACTACTATTAAGTGGTCTTCCAGAAAATTATGACACACTTGTCATTGCACTAGATGCACGGCCAGATGATGAGCCCACACTAGAATATGTCAAAGGCAAGCTTGTAGATGAATTCAAGCGAAAAACACACAATGCAAGCAGCAGTAATTAATCTAGAGCGGAAACAGCATTAAAGACACAGGACTTTCCTAAAAATAAGAGCAATCTAAGGCTATGTGCCCACGATGCAGAAATGCTCAGGATTTTTTCCTGAGCATTTCTGCATCTCCCTGGCAGAAAAAAACGCATGCGGGTTGTACATGCGTTTTCTTGCCAGGGACATGCGAAAGTGAAGCGTTCTTCACTTGCATTTCCGCATGCGAGTTGACAAGAGCTTTACAAGCGATTTTAGCATCACTTGGAAAGTGCTTGTCAACTTGGTCACACTATATAAATCCATGCAGACGGCATGGATTTATATTGTGTGACCGTAAAAGAATGGTAAAAAAAAATAAATAAATATATACTTACCCTCTGATGGCCCCCGGTGTCTTGATTCCCTCCGTTCTCCCTTGCCGGCAGTGGTACACTGAAGGACCTGCCGACGTCAGCATTGCGTGACCCGTCACATGACTATGACGTCAGCACAGGTCCTTCAGTCCATCGCTAGCTGCCGGCATGAAAGGACGAGTGCAGCGGGGGCCGCCAGAAGGTAAGTATAATCTTTATTTTTTATTTTATTCTTTTTTTCACAGTTTCTATGGTAGCCGGGTCCGGAGGAGAGTCTGCTCTCCTCTAGATCTGGGTACCATCCGCATATTGAATGCGTGCATTCCGCATGTCCTTATCCAGTGAAGTGGAATGAACGCGTTCTAATGCAAGTCAATGGCGGCGAAAACGCAGCACTTCCGTAAAATAATTGGTAGTGCTGCGTTTTTTTTCCGCAGTTATAATCCGCAGCGGAAACTTCCGCAGCATGTGCACAGCACATGCGGATTATCATTGGGGAACATGGCAGGCGTTCTACCATGCGTTTTTTAAGCGTTTCTGCAGCATTTTTACTGCTGTGGAAACGCTTAAAAAACTCATCGTGGGCACACAGCCTAAGGGAAACTCGTGAATGTTTTGTCTGTAGAAAGCCCGGCCACCTTAAAGCAGACTGCAGAAGTTGGAAAGCAAGAATGAGTCAGCTTAAAAAGCAGAACAGTGATCAAAAGGTGAAAACAGCTGTAGAGGAAAAGTCTGCATGTGTTGAAACTGCATTTAATACCAGTACAGGCTCATCTGCAAAGCATATGTGGTGTTTAGACTCTGGTGCTAGCAGCCATATGATGAATAACAAGGATTTCTTCACTGACCTTGATAAAAGCAAGTCAGAAAAGGTCATCTTAACTAATGGTCAATATACACTGCTCAAAAAAATAAAGGGAACACTCAAATAACACATCCTAGATCTGAATGAATAAAATATTCTAATTGAATACTTTGTTCTGTACAAAGTTGAATGTGCTGACAACAAAATCACACAAAAATCATCAATGGAAATCAAATTTATTAACCAATGGAGGCCTGGATTTGGAGTCACCCCCAGAATTAAAGTGGAAAAACACACTACAGGCTGATCCAACTTTGATGTAATGTCCTTAAAACAAGTTTAAATGAGGCTCAGTATTGTGTGTGGCCTCCACGTGCTTGTATGACCTCCATACAATGCCTGGACATGCTCCTCATGAGGCTGCGGATGGTCTCCTGTGGGATCTCCTCCCAGACCTGAACTAAAGCATCCGCCAACTCCTGGACAGTCTGTGGTGCAACGTGACGTTGGTGGATGGAGCGAGACATTATGTCCCAGATGTGCTCAATCGGATTCAGGTCTGGGGAACTGGCGGGCCAATCCATAGCTTCAATGTCTTCATCTTGTAGGAACTGCTGACACACTCCAGCCACATGAGGTCTGGCATTGTCCTGCATTAGGAGGAACCCAGGGCCAACCGCACCAGCATATGGTCTCACAAGGGGTCTGAAGATCTCATATCGGTACCTAATGGCAGTCAGGCTACCTCTGGTGAGCACATGGAGGGCTGTGCGACCCTCCAAAGAAATGCCACCCCACACCATTACTGACCCACTGCCAAAGCGGTCATGCTGAAGGATGTTGCAGGCAGTAGATCACTCTCCACGGCATCTCCAGACTCTGTCACGTCTGTCACGTGCTCAGTGTGAACCTGCTTTCATCTGTGAAGAGCACAGGGCGCCAGTGGCGACTTTGCCAATCCTGGTGTTCTGTGGCATTTCTTTGAAGGGCCGCACAGCCCTCCATGTGCTCACCAGAGGAATCCTGACTGCCATTAGGTACTGAGATGAGATCCTCAGACCCCTTGTGAGACCATATGCTGGTGCGGTTGGCCCTGGGTTCCTCCTAATGCAGGACAATGCCTTTTCTAGGTGGGCCATCATTGCCCTGCACAAACATGTTGCGGACCAAATCAGGTGTGCACTAAGCAATGCAATCAGTGGCAAGCTACACAAGCAGCTGGGATATGGCCATCACCTTGGAAGGCAGGGTTAGCATGGCCGAAATGTTGCAAAACATTATGAACACGCCACAACATACACCACCATCATGTAATAGGGTCCGTATTAGCAGGAGCCAGCATTCCAACAACATAGTGGAAGTGGAACTGTACACACCTCTCCACATACTAACAGATGGGTCTGCCCCATTTAACTTCTGGGTCTCCAAATTGGACACATGGCCTGAGCTTGCCCTTTATGTCTTGGAGGTGCTGGCCTGCCCTGCGGCAAGTGTCATGTCGGAACGTGTGTTTAGCACGGCAGGGGGTGTGATCACAGACAGGGGCATCCGCCTATCCACATCCAACATGGAGAACTTAACATTCCTTAAAATGAACCAGGCTTGGATCCCACAGGAAAAAAACCTATCTGCCTACCATATAATACATGGTCCGCAAATCCCTATAATAGAAGCAAAACCAAAAAGATCTATTCTGGAGAGAGAAATTACAATACGGGGGAGAGGAGAAGCCCTTCCCTCCAAAACAGGTAATTATTTAAGTCTATATATAAGTATTCTCCAAACAGACACATATAAGGGATTTAAATAAAGAATATATACTTTATTGAAAAGATATTGTAATGCACACACCCGGGCTGAGCGGCGTGTGCGTGTGATTCCACTGGACCGTGCCGGAGAGTGAATGCCTGGAGGGGCGTAACTAGGTATTCACCCGATCCGACCAGGGTCGCACGACGGCAGTCGACGCCAGTGCACCAAGGAGGAACCGAGCAGAGGGACCAGGTGCTACTCCAGGACAGACCCCAGACACGGCTGTTGACCCACACAGGGGAATACAGGAACAGACAGGTTAGGCTGGCACACAGACTGGTGGGTATAGGCAGGCACGACTGGTATGCTGGCAGGCGGGTATGCAGGCAGGGGGGTACAGGCAAGCACGGCTAGAGTGCAGACAGGGAGGCACTAGCAGGTAGGAACACAGGCGGGATAGGACCCAGTACACACTGGGACTCAGGAACAGAACCACAGATGTGGCGGACAAACACAGCAGAGTAAGGCCGCCCGGAGTGGTGAGCGAGAGCAGGGCAAGACGAGACCGCCTAGAGCGGTGAGCGAGAGTAGAGCAGGACGAGGCCGCCTGGAGCGGTGAGCGAGAGTAGAGCAGGACGAGGCCGCCTGGAACGGTGAGCGAGAGTAGAGCAGGACGAGGCCGCCTGGAGCGGTGAGCAAGAGTAGTCAGAGCAGAGCGAGACTGCCGGAGTAGTGATCAAAGGGTCAGAGCAGAGCGAGACTGCCGGAGCAGTGAGCAAAGAGTCAGAGCAGAGCGAGACTGCCGGAGCAGTGAGCAAAGGGTCAGAGCGGAGCGAGACTGCCGGAGCAGTGAGCAAAGGGTCAGAGCGGAGCAAGACTGCCGGAGCAGTGAGCAAAGGGTCAGAGCGGAGCAAGACTGCCGGAGCAGTGAGCAAAGGGTCAGAGCGGAGCAAGATTTCCGGAGCAGTGAGCAAAGGGTCAGAGCAGAGCAAGACTGCCAGAGCAGTGAGCAAAGGGTCAGAGCGGCGCAAGACTGCCGGAGCAGTGAGCAAAGGGTCAGAGCGGAGCAAGAGTGACGGAGCAGTGAGCAAAGGGTCAGAGCGGAGCAAGACTGCCGGAGCAGTGAGCAAAGGGTCAGAGCAGGCCAGAACCGCCGGAGCGGTGAGCAAAGGCGGAGCAGGCTAAAACCGCCGGAGCAGTGAGCCACGCAGAGCAGGCTAGAACCGCCGGAGCGGTGAGCAAGGCAGAGCAGGCTAGAACCGCCGGAGCGGTGAGCAAGGCAGAGCAGGCTAGAACCGCCGGAGCGGTGAGCAAGGCAGAGCAGGCTAGAACCACCGGAGCGGTGAGCAAGGCAGAGCAGGCTAGAACCGCCGGAGCGGTGAGCAAGGCAGAGCAGGGGGGACAGGGCTCTGTACACACGGAACAGGCAGGAAGGGAAAGGCAGAACCAGATACCCTCAGGGTACTTACTGTTAGAACCTTGCTCTTAGGTTTTTTCCTTTGCTGGTCACATGACCTTGTTGGCCTATTTAATCCTGCTCCGCCCTTCTGGCTTTGCTGGACTTCATTGTATAACTACTTTCTAGCTAGCCTGTGCTCTGTATCTAACTCTGTTAGTTTGCTTGGTCTACGGACCTCTATGTTCTATATATTTTGTTTGTTCGTCTGTCTGCTTACTATTTCTGTTAGGAGGTGTCCCATTTTCCTCCCAGTCCTTAGTACTTGTAGGGATTCCTTCCCCACATCTATAGGTCTCCGTACAGACTAGCTTAGGACTTTAGCAGGTCTGATCGCAGGATCAGGTTCCCTGTTACATCGTAGGGATTCAGCTGAGTTCTATCGCAGGGACAGATCTCCTCTCTTTCCTTAGCTCTGGTAGCAGAACATAACAGTAAGTCCAGCCTGCAAATTCTCTAAGGAAAGATTTTTCTGTTCCATCATGGTGTCGGTTCAGGATTTGGCTCATCGCCTGCAGGGACTCTCTCTGGAGGTGGCCGAGCTCCGTCAGCACGTGAGTAACTGTCCTGGAGCACATTTCTTGGAGCCTAAGGTATGTTTGCCGGATTTATTTTTTGGTGAACACCGAGAATTTTTTTCATTTAAAAATGCTTGCTTATTGTATTTTCGTTTGAGACCCAAGTCCTCTGGGGATGAATCCCAGCGCATAGGGTTCATAATGTCACTTTTGCACAAAGAGCCTCAGGAGTGGGCCTTTTCTTTGCAACCTAGTGATACATGCTTCAGATCAGTGGATAGTTTTTTTTCTGCTTTGGGACTATTATATGATGATCCTGACCGTGTCGCATCAGCTGAGACTGAGTTGAGACGTTTGAAACAGGGATCAGGTAATGTGGAAAAATATTGTACTCATTTCCGTCGATGGTCTACTCAAACAGGGTGGAACGATTCTGCTCTGAAAAGTCTATTTCTTGCTGGGCTCAATGAAAGGGTTAAAGACCTGCTAATTGCTTATCCTACACCTGAAGATTTGCAACAGGCTATGCAATTAGCTATACGGGTGGATAGGAGACTGCGTGCAAGGGTTAATGAGAGCAAATCCTCTGCTATGTCAGTTTCTGGTTATGAGAATGTGTGTACTAACAGTGGTGAACCGATGGAGATTGGATCGGTGGCACCTCGCTCTCAAGAAAAAGACCGTCGATTTTCTGAAGGCTTGTGTTTCTATTGCGGAAAATCTGGTCATTTGATTAAAGGCTGTGAGCTTCGTATGAAGAAAGAAAAAAAAATGGTCAGTCATGCCCGTATTGCCTGTTTAAATTCCAAGGGTGTATTTTTAGCTGCTTCCACGATTGCTCAGGAAAAATTAATGGAATTTCGGGTGTTTGTTGATTGTGGGTCTACTCTGAATGTAATTGATGGGGGATTCTTGGAAAGACTCAATTTAAAACCCGAACCTTTATCATCCCCCATTGCTGTGGTTTCTGTGGATGGTTCCCCTTTGAAGAATATTACTCTCAAGGTCTGTGAATTTCCTCTCACTATTAATGGTGTTCACCATGAGAAATTGGATTTGGTAGTGTTGAATAACTTGCCTTCTCCAGTAATATTGGGATTGCCCTGGTTAAAATTTCACAATCCTGTACTGGATTGGTCTACCAGTGAAATTAAATCCTGGAGCCATAAATGTTATGACAAGTGTTGTAACGGGCGTATTGCAGCTTTGGATAGGGGAGAATTGCCTGTTCCTATTCAGGATTTTTGGAGAGTTTTTTCTGAGAAGGAATCGCAGGTTTTGCCTCCCCATAGAGACTATGATTGTTCTATTGAATTTGTCCCTGGAGCGACTCTTCCTAAAAGTCGTTTATTTAACCTTACTATTCCTGAGAGGAAGGCTTTGGAAGAATACATACAGACAAGTTTGGCCGCCGGTCACATTAGGCCCTCTAAGTCTCCTGTGGCGGTTGGATTTTTTTTTGTAAAAAAGAAGGACGGCGGTTTACGTCCTTGTCTGGATTTTCGTGAGATTAACAAAATTATTGTACGCAATCCTTACCCACTGCCATTGATTCCTGATCTGTTTAACCAGTTAATGGGGGCCAAGTGGTTCTCTAAAATTGACCTTAAGGGGGCATACAATCTGTTGCGCATGAAGGAGGGTGACGAATGGAAGACTGCTTTTAACACTCCTGTGGGTCATTTTGAGAACCTGGTTATGCCTTTTGGTCTTACTAATGCTCCTGCATTTTTTTCAGAATCTTATTAATGACATCCTTAGACCTTTGATCGGCAAAAATGTGGTTGTGTATTTGGATGACATTTTGATTTATTCGCCGGATCTGGAGTCTCATTGGCGGAGCGTACGTGAGGTATTACAGTTATTAATGGACAATTCGCTTTTTGCTAAGCTGGAGAAATGTGAGTTCGCTGTACAGAGAATTAGTTTTTTGGGTTACATTATCTCCAGCGAAGGTTTTGAGATGGACCCGGTTAAAGTTCAAGCTGTACAGGAATGGCCTAGGCCTATTGGTTTGAAATCGATACAGAGGTTTTTGGGTTCCGCCAATTATTACAGAAAATTCATAAAAAAATTTTCTAGTATTGTCAAACCTCTGACCGATCTCACCAGGAAAGGTGCTGATGCGGTTCAGTGGTCTTCAGAGGCCATTGAAGCTTTTGTGTATCTCAAGGAGAGGTTCACCTCTGCTCCCATCCTTATGCAGCCTGATGTGACTAAGCCGTTTTTGGTTGAGGTTGATGCTTCCTCTGTGGGGGTTGGCGCAGTATTGTCTCAGGATAACGCGGATGGATTACATCCCTGTGCCTTTTTTTCAAAAAAATTTTCGGAGACTGAACTGAATTACGATATTGGTAATCGGGAATTATTGGCTATTAAACTCGCATTTGAACACTGGCGCCACTTCTTGGAAGGTGCGGAATTTCCCGTTCAGGTTCTTACGGATCATAAAAATCTGATATATCTTGATGCTGCCAAGCGCCTGAATGCCCGTCAGGCTAGGTGGGCACTGTTTTTCTCGCGGTTTAATTTCTCCGTTACTTACATCCCTGGTACTAAGAATGTTAAGGCGGATGCCTTGTCTCGCAGTTTTTCTCCCATAGTCGGTGCTGAGAAAGAGGAGAACATTTTACAAGAAGGTGTTGTGATAGCTGCTTTGGATTCCGTTTTGGAAGATGAGATTCTTAAAGCACAGGAGAATGCCCCATCTAACACTCCTCATGGGAGGTTGTTTGTGCCTGGGACCTTTAGGAGAGATTTGTTTGTTGAGTGTCACGAATCTCGGTTGGCAGGTCATCCCGGAATCTCTGAGACCAAGAGACTGGTGGGTCGCAGTTTTTGGTGGCCTGGATGGCAGAAGGAAGTCATTAAGTGGGTGCGTCAATGTACTATATGTGCTAGATCTAAGTCCTCACATACTCCTGCTGCGGGGTTGCTTTGTCCTTTGGAGGTTCCCAGTGCTCCTTGGACACATTTGGCTATGGACTTTATAACTGACCTTCCCCCCTCTGAGGGTTTTACTGTCATCTGGGTGGTCGTGGACCGTTTTAGCAAGATGTGTCACTTGGTTCCCTTCGTCAAACTGCCCTGCGCTAAAACTCTCGCTAAGGCCTTTGTCAAGGAAATTGTCAGACTTCATGGCGCTCCTACTGACATTGTTTCTGATAGGGGTCCTCAGTTCGTGGCTCATTTTTGGCGTGCCTTTTGTGACAGGTTGGGAGTTCATTTGTCGTTCTCGTCCGGATATCATCCTGAATCTAATGGCCAGACAGAAAGGAAAAACCAGGATGTTGAGCAGTTCTTGCGTTGTTTTGTGGCAGACAATCAAGAGGGGTGGTCTGAGTTTCTGCCACTTGCTGAATTTGCTCTGAACAATCATACATCTTCTTCTGCTGGTTGTTCGCCTTTTTTTTGTTGTTCTGGGAGACATCCGTCGTTTGGGTCGTTCTCCAAGTTGGGATCTGCCGTGCCTGAGGAGGAGAATTTTTCCGGTGATTTGGAGAGAGTTTGGACGGATGTGCGTGGCAATCTTCAGGAGGCCAACAGAAAATCTAAAGACTACTTTGATAGGAAACGACAGGAGGTTTTGTTCGCTGTTGGTGACATGGTTTGGTTGTCCTCTAGGAATCTGCGGTTGAGGATTCCTTCTAAGAAATTGGGTCCCAAGTTTGTAGGGCCCTTTAAGGTGCTCCAGGTTGTCAACCAATCTGCTGTTAGGTTGGAGGTTCCTACCTCCTGGAGAATTAATCCGGTATTTCATGTCTCTCCGTTAAAAAAAGCTGTTGTGTCGGATGGTGACGCCTCTGCCTCTGTTCCTCCGGTGGTGGAGGACGGGGAATATGAAATTTCTCGCATCCTTAACTCTAGACGGTATAGAGGTAGTTTGCAGTATCTTGTGGCCTGGAAAGGTTTCGGACCCGAGGATAACTCTTGGGTGAGGTCAGATGATGTTTCCGCGTCCAGACTTATCAGAGCGTTTCACAGGAGATTTCCTGATAAGCCTGGTCCTAGGGGATCCGGAGGATCCTCTTAGAAAGGGGGTAGTGTTAGAACCTTGCTCTTAGGTTTTTTCCTTTGCTGGTCACATGACCTTGTTGGCCTATTTAATCCTGCTCCACCCTTCTGGCTTTGCTGGACTTCATTGTATAACTACTTTCTAGCTAGCCTGTGCTCTGTATCTAACTCTGTTAGTTTGCTTGGTCTACGGACCTCTATGTTCTATATATTTTGTTTGTTCGTCTGTCTGCTTACTATTTCTGTTTTCCTCCCAGTCCTTAGTACTTGTAGGGATTCCTTCCCCACATCTATAGGTCTCCGTACAGACTAGCTTAGGACTTTAGCAGGTCTGATCGCAGGATCAGGTTCCCTGTTACATCGTAGGGATTCAGCTGAGTTCTATCGTAGGGACAGATCTCCTCTCTTTCCTTAGCTCTGGTAGCAGAACATAACACTTACAGTGAAGTAGCGAGTGGACCACAAACTCACAAACGGAAGTACAGTGACAACAAGCAGGAGTTAGGTACGAGTTCAGACTCTGCAGAAAAAGGAAAGGTACGGACATAGAGAAACACAGGAAACAGGTTAGAAGAGTATACAGACAAGAACAGACACAGTAGCAAGATACAGGAGCGGGTCTAGGTATGCAGCCCCTAGAAGGTGGGAGGAACAGGCTAGGAGCGTGTTCAGACAGGACAGACAAGATACAGGAGCGGGTCTAGGTATGCGGCCCCTAGAAGGCGGAACGAACAGGCAAGGAGCGTGTTCAGACAGGCCTGGAAATACAGCCTCCAGGAAGGGCAGGCAAGCAAACAGAGAAGGGGACCTGGCACATTCAGAGTGAGAGAGCACACTGAATGAAACACAATGCTCAGGCATGGGTTAATTGGAGCAGCTGGTTTAAATACCAGGTGACAGACAGCAATAGGCTGAGGACGCACAAGGGGTGTGCCTGCAGCAGGTACAAAAAGCAGGAAGTGATCGGGCGCCACCCTTAAGCAGCAGAAACAGAAGCAAGCAGACAGCATGGAGGGAAGCCAGAGAGATATTCTGGATTGGAGATCAAGTGCGCGCTCTTGCACAGTGGGAGATGGACCACTATGCAAGGACGCCGCCAGGTATGTTACAGTACCCCCCCCCTTACGCCCCCTCTTCTTCAGGCCTGCCAGAATCTTCCGCAGGGAATTCGAGGGCCAATCCTTCACTTCAAGGAGATCACTTCCACTGTCCACAGGAAAAACTGGTCTCATCTGGTTAGCTAGGATGCTACCTCCTATCCAGCCATCCTCAGCAACAGACGTTCCTGGTACTCCACCCGTTTCAGCACACAAGGACGTCTCTCTCCACATATTTTCAGGTGGCACCCTAGAGGGTACAGAAGACAACTGGAAGTCCTCCGCCGGGTTGGAGGGGGGCAGAGACTCGGGGGTAACCTCCGCTTCGGAGTACACTTGTTCAGACTCACTAGATGAAGCAAGCGAGGTATCAGGTACCAAGTATAGGAGAGTCTCTGTCCATTCGCTGTCAAGTAGCACCCCGAAGTGTTCAGGAGACACCTGGAGGTCCTCTGCCGGGTCAGAGGAGTGCAGAGACTCGGGGGTAACCTCTGCTTCAGAAAACATTAGGTCGGACTCACTGGACGAAGCAGGCGAGGTATCGGGTGCCGAGTATAGGAAAGTCTCTGTCCATTCACCACCAGGTGGCACCCCGAAGGGTTCTGGAGACAACTGGAGGTCCTCCGCCTGGTCGGAGGGGTGTAGAGACTCGGGAATAACCTCTGCTTTGGAGTACACTAGGTTAGACTCACTAGGCGAAGCAAGCGAGGTATCAGATCCAGGATATAGGAAAGTCTCTGTCCATTCACCACCAGGTGGCACCCCGAAGGGTTCTGGAGACAACTGGAGGTCCTCCGCCTGGTCGGAGGGGTGTAGAGACTCGGGAGTAACCTCTGCTTCGGAGTACACTAGGTTGGACTCACTGGACGAAGCGAGTGAGGTATCAGTTACAGAGTATAGGAGAGTCTCTGTCCTTTCGCTACCAGGTAGCACCCCGAAGGGTTCAGGAGACAACTGGAGATCCTCCGCCTGATCGGAGGGGTGTAGAGACTCGGGGGTAACCTCTGCTTCGGAGAACACTAGGTCGGACTCACTGGACGAAGCAGGCGAGGTATCAGGTGCAGAGTATAGGGAAGTCTCTCTCCAATTGTCATCAAGTGGTATCCCGGGGGATTCAGGAGGCAACAGGGGGTCCTCCGGTATGGATTCTGGGTGGGCAGCAGTCTCTTCAGGCAGGAAAACTAGTGCGCTACCCACACACATTACCCATCGGGGCTGCTCTGGGATATTGGGAAGTGAAGCTTAAACAGGAGCCTCCGGGTTAGGATCATCGAAGACCATTAGAAAGGCCACCAGGAAGGCCATTATGTCCAGGACGATAGGATCCTGTGTGTCCCATAGGGGGGTGATCCATTTCAAGGCATCACCCACTAGGTAAGACATCATGAATCCCACCTTAGCCCGATCGGTGGGAAAACAAAGAGGGTAGAACTTGAAGTGTAGCATGCATTGCTCCACAAATGCACGACTCTGTCTTGGATCCCCATAGTACCGTGGCGGATCCGCAGGAACGAGTGCAGAAAGATCCATCTGGACGGGTGCATAATTCGCCTGGAACTCAGCTAAAGAAAAAAAAATATATATATATATTTTTTTATTTATTTTTAATGCACGTATTCGCTGGAAAACGTCTCAGAGAGCGAAGGCCGTGGGGCTCAATGGGAACCATGGCCTGAGCATGCTGTAATGAACACACCCGGGCTGAGCGGCGTGTGCGTGTGATTCCACTGGACCGTGCCAGAGAGTGAATGCCTGGAGGGGCGTAACTAGGTATTCACCCGATCCGACCAGGGTCGCACGACGGCATACGACGCCAGTGCACCAAGGAGGAACCGAGCAGAGGGACCAGGTGCTACTCCAGGACAGACCCCGGACACGGCTGTTGACCCACACAGGGGAATACAGGAACAGACAGGTTAGGCTGGCACACAGACTGGTGGGTATAGGCAGGCACAACTGGTATGCAGGCAGGCGGGTATGCAGGCAGGGGGGTACAGGCAAGCACGGCTAGAGTGCAGACAGGGAGGCACTAGCAGGTAGGAACACAGGCGGGATAGGACCCAGTACACACTGGGACTCAGGAACAGAACCACAGATGTGGCGGACAAACACAGCAGAGTAAGGCCGCCCGGAGTGGTGAACGAGAGCAGGGCAACACGAGACCGCCTAGAGCGGTGAGCGAGAGTAGAGCAGGATGAGGCCGCCTGGAGCGGTGAGCGAGAGTAGAGCAGTACGAGGCCGCCTGGAGCGGTGAGCGAGAGTAGAGCAGGACGAGGCCGCCTGGAGCGGTGAGCAAGAGTAGTCAGAGCAGAGCGAGACTGCCGGAGCAGTGAGCAAAGGGTCAGAGCAGAGCAAGACTGCCGGAGCAGTGAGCAAAGGGTCAGAGCGGAGCAAGACTGCCGGAGCAGTGAGCAAAGGGTCAGAGCGGAGCGAGACTGCCGGAGCAGTGAGCAAAGGGTCAGAGCGGAGCGAGACTGCAGGAGCAGTGAGCAAAGGGTCAGAGCGGATCAAGACTGCCAGAGCAGTGAGCAAAGGGTCAGAGCGGAGCAAGACTGCCGGAGCAGTGAGCAAAGGGTCAGAGCGGAGCAAGACTGCCGGAGCAGTGAGCAAAGGGTCAGAGCGGAGCAAGACTGCCGGAGCAGTGAGCAAAGGGTCAGAGCGGAGCAAGACTGCCGGAGCAGTGAGCAAAGGGTCAGAGCAAGCCAGAACCGCCGGAGCGGTGAGCAAGGCAGAGCAGGCTAGAACCGCCGGAGCAGTGAGCAAGGCAGAGCAGGCTAGAACCGCCGGAGCGGTGAGCAAGGCAGAGCAGGCTAGAACCGCCGGAGCGGTGAGTAAGGCAGAGCAGGCTAGAACCGCCCGAGCGGTGAGCAAGGCAGAGCAGGCTAGAACCGCCGGAGCGGTGAGCAAGGTAGAGCAGGCTAGAACCGCCGGAGCGGTGAGCAAGGCAGAGCAGGCTAGAACCACCGGAGCGGTGAGCAAGGCAGAGCAGGCTAGAACCGCCGGAGCGGTGAGCAAGGCAGAGCAGGGGGGACAGGGCTCTGTACACACGGAACAGGCAGGAAGGGAAAGGCAGAACCAGATACCCACAGGGTACTTACAGTGAAGTAGCGAGTGGACCACAAACTCACAAACGGAAGTACAGTGACAACAAGCAGGAGTCAGGTACGAGTTCAGACTCTGCAGAAAAAGGAAAGGTACGGACATAGAGAAACACAGGAAACAGGCTAGAAGAGTATACAGACAAGAACAGACACAGTAGCAAGATACAGGAGCGGGTCTAGGTATGCAGACCCTAGAAGGCGGGAGGAACAGGCTTGGAGCGTGTTCAGACAGGACAGACAAGATACAGGAGCGGGTCTAGGTATGCGGCCCCTAGAAGGCGGAACGAACAGGCAAGGAGCGTGTTCAGACAGGCCTGGAAATACAGCCTCCAGGAAGGGCAGGCAAGCAAACAGAGAAGGGGACCTGGTACATTCAGAGTGAGAGAGCACACTGAATGAAACACAATGCTCAGGCATGGGTTAATTGGAGCAGCTGGTTTAAATACCAGGTGACAGACAGCAATAGGCTGAGGACGCACAAGGGGTGTGCCTGCAGCAGGTACAAAAAGCAGGAAGTGATCGGGCGCCGCCCTTAAGCAGCAGAAACAGAAGCAAGCAGACAGCATGGAGGGAAGCCAGAGAGACATTCTGGATTGGAGATCAAGTGCGCGCTCTTGCACAGTGGGAGATGGACCACTATGCAAGGACGCCGCCAGGTATGTTACAGATATTAATATCATAAAAATTACAATCAATATAAATAGAGAAGTACAAAATGGGGAAGGGGAGAGAAGACGGCTAGAGAGTAATGGAGTGTGGTGATTAATAATGCAAAGAGACTAACACCCCAAAATGGCATTCAATACATAACAGGTGTAAGTATGCTGCCAATGGATGAAAATCCTAACACTGACCATATCAGATAATAATGCTTACAAATCCTCTAGGGGAAGCTGAGAAAATGTCTAGCATAAGACCAATAGCCCTGTATATAAAGTACATGCAGATAGGTATCAGAGTGGTTATATGCTGTCTAATGAGCTGTAATCATAATAATTACGCAATAAGATATACGTGTCAGTGAATCATAAAGACAGACATAGAGCTTCCATTACCTTGGGTCATGTCAGTGGGATCCAAGGCAGCGTGGGAGAGAATGCTGGGGGTGTAAAGCAGCCTCGATGCGCGTTTCGCCCGGAAGTGGCTTCGTCAGGAGGCATGGCTATCATGACGAGAGGGGACACCTTATGTACCAGAATGTACCAATCAGAATTTGGTACGTAATAATGTCCCGCCCCCGGCGATGACGCGGACGCCCACGTGTAACACGCAGCCAGGAAGGAACAGGAGTACCTCCCATATAACCACGGCAACGCGGCCCGTCCGAGTTGCCACTGGGACGGAAGCATATGCATACAGTGGTAAGTGTGTTAAGGTACAGAGGGCGCATCAGAAGGCCTGAATGAACAGGCAGCAAGCTGTGGGAGGCTCAGCATAATGCAGGCGCACGGAGTGGCCACCTCACTGCGTCGCAAAGTGCCGAGCCACCATCAGCACTAGAGCAATAATTATGAGCAGTCATGGAAAATAAGGTAGAGGGGGGCCCTATTAGAATCTCTTCTATGCATTGAGAGAAGAGTTATCCTGTATGGGCAGCATCCCATGCATATAAATCTAGGAATAATAAAATACTGAAGGAATATAAAGGGGTATAGAGCTTATGAATCGTAGGAACCACACTCAGAAATATAATATAATGGGAAACCCCCTACTGTAGGAATAGTACATAACAATTTATAGAATTTCGAAAGGTCAAAGTTCAAACAATCACAATAGATGAATAACCCCTCAAAGAGATACATAAAGCAGTTATTGAATAACTCACAAATTTATCCTCCTATATAGTGGCCATACAATATCCAATAACTATATAATCATCATACTGTATATGTATAATGATTCACTATTTGAGGGGACAAAAGGATTAACGTCTGAAAGATATTCTTTCTTATACAGATACTAGAAAAATAATATTTGTGATGTAATTCTTGTCATCTGGGTTGACTGTTCAAAATTGCATGAGATGTATTCAATAGTTCATATCTTCTGTCAAATTGATGCGTATGTCAGACTCTTTCAAGCCGTTTAATGCCTCCACATCACCATAACACAGCACACCTGAATCAAATGGATTATTAGAAAAAAGAATATAAGTAACATATAAAAAATAAAAAACAAAAGGTGTCAGTCTAAAAATAGCGCAGCACTTGTTATTATAGAAAAGACTTGAAACTGACCATATCATTTAATCCTTTGGGGGCAATCGTATCCAATAGCACAATCCACCGTGTTTCTTTCTGAAGCAGCTTATTTTTGATATTCCCACCTCTGATGCCCATATATACGTGGTCAATGCCCCGGACAATAAGGCCTCGTGAATTGCCTCTGTGGATTTCCAAGAAATGTTTAGGTATTGTTTTAAGAAATTGTAAGTCGGTACAGGAAGAAGCATTATTTATATCTCTTATGTATTCTTGTATGCGAACCTTCAAGGCTCTGGTGGTCATGCCAATGTAAATTAGTCCACATGGGCAAGTTAGGTGGTAGACGACTGCTTCAGTGTTGCATGTAATATGGTGGACTATGCGAAAGGACTTATCCCCGCCGGAATTACAGAAATGTGATGCTCTAGGAAGGAATCTGCATACTGAACATTTACCGCAGGAGA
This sequence comes from Phyllobates terribilis, assembly GCF_046119375.1. Lineage (NCBI taxonomy): Eukaryota > Metazoa > Chordata > Amphibia > Anura > Dendrobatidae > Phyllobates > Phyllobates terribilis. Next base: position 336,318,743 of record NW_027362771.1, read on the forward strand.
AGCTGCCCCATGGGGGGCCTTTACTTCCAAATGGGGAAGGACTTTAAGGTGGAATATAATGACTCCTGGTTAGTATGTCGCTCAGTGTATTTGACCTACGCCAGGTCATAGCTGGTTGATTGGGAAGCTGAGTTTTCAGATCTTTATCAGTTAGTAAAACTGACCAATGTCTTGTCAGAATATTTTTGATATCCATCCAATTATTGTTAAATGTAGTTATAAATCTTGGATATGAATTTTCTGAAGACTCTCTTCCTCTAGATTTTGAGTTGGTAGCAAGAAGACTTTGTCTATTGGAGTTTTTGGCCCTCATATAGGCTTCATTGATATCACGGATATTATAGCCTCTGTTTAAGAACCTCCTAGAGAGGTCCTGCGCTTGATTTTTAAACTTGTCGTCGCTTGAACAGATACGACGGGCTCTAAGATACTGGCCGATGGGGATCGAACTTTTTAGTTTGGGGGGATGAGACGAGGTGAAATGCAGTAAAGAATTCATGGAAGTCTCCTAACGGAAGATGTCAGCTATATGGGAGGTACTCCTGTTCCTTCTTGGCCACATGTTACACGTGGGCGTCCGCGTCATCGCCGGGGGCGGGACATTATTACGTACCAAATTCTGATTTGTACATTCTGGTACATAAGGTGTCCCCTCTCCTCATGATAGCCACGCCTCCTGACGAAGCCACTTCCGGGCGAAACGCGCGTCGAGGCTGCTTTACACCCCCAGCATTCTCTCCCACGCTGCCTTGGATCCCACTGACCTGACCCAAGGTAATGGAAGCTCTATGTCTGTCTTTATGATTCACTGACACGTATATCTTATTGCGTAATTATTATGATTACAGCTCATTAGACAGCATATAACCACTCTGATACCCATCTGCATGTACTTTATATACAGGGCTATTGGTCTTATGTTAGACATTTTCTCAGCTTCCCCTAGAGGATTTGTAACCATTATTATCTGATATGGTCAGTGTTAGGATTTTCATCCATTGGCAGCATACTTACACCTGTTATGTATTGAATGCGATTTTGGGGTGTTAGTCTCTTTGCATTATTAATCATCACACTCCATTACTCTCTAGCCGTCTTCTCTCCCCTTCCCCATTTTGTACTTCTCTATTTATATTGATTGTAATTTTTATGATATTAATATCTTTTCAATAAAGTATATATTCTTTATTTAACTCCCTTATATTTGTCTGTTTGGAGAATACTTATATATATACTTAAATAATTACCTGTTTTGGAGGGAAGGGCTTCTCCTCTCCCCTGTATTGTAATTTCTCTCTCCAGAATAGATCTTTTTGGTTTTGGATCCCACAGGACTTGTCCATACCTTTGGATGACTAGAGAACTATTCCCTCCGCACCCAGCCAGTATTCAACTCTATTCTTCTGAAATAAAAAACCCAAACAACTTTGTTGGCTACCTCCTCCTCCGCCTCTTCCAGCTATACCATCACATCCACCTATTTTTTCACTTTGACCTACGCCTCATGGTTCTAGATAGCTAGTTTTAGTTTTGTTAAATCTAGGTTGCTTTAAGTAAGTTCCATAAAAATGAAAAAAAAAAACACACAAAAAAAAGTAAAGAAACAAAATACAAAAATAACAAAAAAAATGTTGGATTACTCCTCCTTTGCCTTTTCCACCCATACCACCACATCCACCTCTTCCTCCAATTGTCCTTCTCTTGCCCCATTTTGCTTCATTTTACAGCTCCCTAGCCCTTACACTGACCATTTTACAGCCATTTTACAGCACTGAAGAAGAGGAGACCCCAGCCCCCAACCCTGAGAAGGCCCCGTGGATAGCTAGAGTGGAACATGGGAAGAAAGAATGGGAGAAGTGGGGGCAAGGTCAGCTTTGTCTTCCCGGGGAGCGGAAACGGCAGTGACCAGATGATGAGAGGTGTCGTAAAGTACTTTGATAGTACAAAGGGCTACAGCTCCATCCAGGAGGCAGGAACGAGTGACTGGGTCTACGTGAACGCCGAGTCAGTGCGTTGCGATTGCACCCTCCTGGTATGGGACCTTGTCAACTTCATGTGATATCCCCGGAGCACACGGTGGATGGAACCCTTCAGAATGCCGGGCATAGGTTGGATACTCTCTGCGGTCCCCTGGTCACAAGGTCGGTGGTGGCCATGCCCGACGCCTGGCGCTGCGGAGGTCACAGTTTAGGACACATGGCTGTGGGTGTGTGGGGGTTAAACGCCACTGTTACTGCTCCCTCTGGGCTGTGAGATGTGGATGGCGCTCCCTGTGATGTTAGGTGCAGAGGGAGAACAGGAGATGAGATGAGAGAGTCACAAAGGCATGTTAAAGATGAACAGGTTAACTTTTACTTCACACAGCTTTGATGGTAACAGCCATAGATGGTACAGTAAGACAACATGTGCAGATGGTAAACAGTTCCATTATCACAGACAGCAGTTGGTAAACGGAGACAGAGTGCTGGAAACAAATGAGAACCATAAAAATTAGGTCCCTCAAGTGTCTGAAGTTGGCGGTCCGCTAGTGACGCTAGAGAGTTTATGTTCACTCTTCGAGGGTCTCTATCCATATTAGGTCTCCTTGTTCCAAACTCACTAACTTTTCATGCGGTGTGAAGTGCAATATATAAATGTTATCCCCATAGTCTCCTATGAGTAACCACCACTGGACGAATGTCGATCCCTCTTCTGGGCACACTTGCAAAGGCAAAGGCAAACAAGGGCTCCCACCCCTCTAGGCCTTATGCTCTCAGGCCCCACCGAGCGTACCCAGAAGAGCCGTGAGGAAACCACCACCAGTTCCGCGTCTTCTACCGGCAATACCCAGGCCTCTCGGAGGCGGCAGTAATATATGTCTGTTAAGGGTCCCACTCAACAACATATGTGGGAAAATCAAGCACCAGCGAGACATGGGTCTTTGGACAGCCGTGGATTGAACCGGCGGTTATGTGAACCAAGCGCCCCGGTTTTCGTCCAAGACGGCAAAAGAGTTTGTGTTTTTGCCCTCCCTCCTAGTTTGTGTTATGCACGTTTGCATATCCTCCTACTGGACTGAGGGACTGTGACCCGTTTAAGGGTCCCAAACCATTTCTGTCTCTATGAACTGTGCACATTGCCCCCATGGAATTTGTCCCATCTCCCCATGGACTGTGTTCCATGTTTTTCCATGAACTTTGCCCCATGGGAAAGTGAGCCTGTCACTAGGGTGGCATTTTGCAATTTAAGGGGACTCTTGTCCATAAAAGGGGGAGGGAAGGAAACGGATCACCCGATGTTCAAGCCGGGTCAGGACTGTGTGAACTGTACTTTTATCTTAAGGGACTGATGAGGGACTTGCAGAGACTGTGCTCGTGGACTGATGAGCCATTGTTGTGTGAGCCTACATTGTTTTACAGGAACATGGACTCGGGTGAACATTAGTTCTGCATCTGTAACCGAGAGGACCGACTAAAGTATTGTGCAGGAGAAGTACTTGGTACAGTGCATTGTGAAAGTATTTGGCCCCCTTGAACTTTTCTACCTTTTGCCACATTTCTGGCTTCAAACATAAAGATATAAAATTCTAATTTTTTTGGGAAGAATCAACAACAAGTGGGACACAATCGTGAAGTGGAACGAAATTTATTGGATATTTTAAACTTTTTTAACAAATTAAAAACTGAAAAGTGGGGCGTGCAATATTATTCGGCCCCTTTACTTTCAGTGCAGCAAACTCACTCCAGAAGTTCAGTGAGAATTTCTGAATGATCCAATGTTGTTCTAAATGACTGGTAATGATAAATAGAATCCACCTGTGTGTAATAAAGTCTCCATATAAATGCACCAGTTCTGTGATAGTCTCAGGGTTCTGTTTCAAGTGCAGAGAGCAACTGTTATGATCTGCAACCAATACTAAGGAAAGATAGGGGAAAGCTGTCCCTACAGTAAGACTAAGCTGAATCCCTACGATGTAGCAGGCTGACTGTTCCTAGCGAACAGACCCGCCTTAGTCCTCGGCTAGTCTGAACAAAGACCTATAGCATAAGGGGAGGGGTCCCTAAAAGAACTAAGGACTGGGAAAAAATGGGACACCTCCTAAACAGAGATGTTGCAGAACACAAAAAGACAAACTGACAAAAAGCGAACTGACAGAGAAAGGCACAGAAGCATCTGGCTAGAGAAACAGTCAAACACTGAAGTCCAGTACAGCCAAAAGGGCGGAGCTGGAATATAAAGGCAGATGGTCACGTGAACGCAAAACTCAAGATGGAAAAAAATAAACAGGAAGGTTCTAACAGCAACAAATTAAAAACTGAAAAGTGGGGCGTGCAATATTATTCGGCCCCCTTGAGTTAATACTTTGCAGCGCCACCTTTTGCTGCGATTACAGCTGCAAGTCGCTTGGGGTAAGTCTCTATCAGTTTTGCACATCGAGAGGCTGAAAATCTTGCCCATTCTTTCTTGCAGCTCGAGCTCATTGAGGTTGGATGGAGGGAGTTTGTGAACCGCAGTTTTCAGCTCTTTCCACAGATTCTCCATTGGATTCAGGTCTGGACTTTGACTTGGCCATTCTAACACCTGGATACGTTTATTTTTGAACCATTCCATTGTAGATTTTGCTTTATGTTTGGGATCATTGTCTTGTTGGAAGATAAATCTCCGTCCCAGTCTCAGGTCTTTTGCAGACTCCAACAGGTTTTCTTCCAGAATGGTCCTGTATTTGGCTCCGTCCATCTTTCCATCAATTTTATCCATCGTCCCTGTCCCTGCTGAAGAAAAGCAGGCCCAAACCATGATGCTGCCACCACCATGTTTAACAGTGGGGATGGTGTTTTGAGGGTGATGAGCTGTGTTGCTTTTACGCCAAATATATCATTTTGCATTGTGGCCAAAAAGTTCGATTTTGGTTTCATCTGACCAGAGCACCTAATTCCACATGTTTGGTGTGTCTCCCAGGTGGCTTGTGGCAAACTTTTTATGGATATCTTTGAGAAATGGCTTTTTTCTTGCCACTCTTCCATAAAGGCCAGATTTGTGAAGTGTACGACTGATTGTTGTCCTATGGACAGACTCTCCCACCTCAGCTCTAGATCTCTGCAGTTCATCCAGAGTGATCATGGGCCTTTTGGCTGGATCTCTGATCAGTCTTCTCCTTGTTCGATATGAAAGTTTAAAGGAACGACCAGGTTTTGGTAGATTGTCAGTGGTCTGATATTCCTTCCATTTCAATATGATCGCTTTCACAGTGCTCCTTGAGATGTATAAAACTTAGGAAATCTTTTTGTATCCAAATCCGGCTTTAAACTTCGCCACAACAGTATCTCGGACCTGCCTGGTGTGTTCCTTGGTCTTCATGATGCTCTCTGCACTTGAAACAGAACCCTGAGACTATCACAGAGCAGGTGCATTTATACGGAGACTTTATTACACACAGGTGGATTCTATATATCATTACCAGTCATTTACGACAACATTGGATCATTCAGAGATCCTCACTGAACTTCTGGAGTGAGTTTGCTGCACTGAAAGTAAAGGGGCCAAATAATATTGCACGCCCCACTTTTCCGTTTTTAATTTGTTAAAAAAGTTTAAAATATCCAATAAATTTCGTTCCACTTCACGATTGTGTCCCACTTGTTGTTGATTCTTACCCCAAAAATTTGAATTTGATATCTTTATGTTTGAAGCCTGAAATGTGGCAAAAGGTAGAAAAGTTCAAGGGGGCCAAATAATTTCACAATGCACTGTATGTGCCCAAGAACTGTTATGTTAGCCTACGAGCCCCAGAACTTGAGCTCTTTTATTCTGGGGGTCAATGCATCTCTGGCAATGGACACTATATACCTCGGGAAGAATGAGACCATTGGTTTTATGCATTTTATGCCTTTTAGGTACCTGATGTTGTCTTCCAGAGTCCAGAATGGTCGAGGATGACCATGTTCAAAGAGCGGAGGAATGACAGAGTGGTTGACGGTCTGCTGCATTCCTGCCCCTGAAGACAGCAATCGTGCCATGTGTGCAGTGTCATGTGGTTTTACATGCAATGTGAATAGTGGTGTGTCTCTTACAGTGGGGAAAATAAGTATTTGATACACTGACGATTTTGCAAGTTTTCCCACCTTCAAAGAATGGAGAGGTCTGTAATTTTTATCGCAGGTACACTTCAACTGAGAGACAGAATCTAAAAAAAATGAAGACATGAATATAGTATCAGAACAACTATCACTACTTGAATACATCACCAAAACCACTATCAGAACAGGAAAACAGAACCAGAACTACCATCATCACTTTTATTGCAAGCTGTATTTGTCATATGATGGGCTCAAATACCATCAGACGTATCCCTTTATCTTTAATGGGATCAATTTAGTTTCCATTTAGGGTATCCACCAAATGTTGACACCTTAATTTGAACAAAATGACCCACATTATAGTTAAGCTATATTAGTTTCCATAACTATCCTTGGGTCCGACATTTAAAAAATAGAATGTGAGGGATGAATGTCGCTGTTTGTCCCTGGTAAATAATCCACAAACAATGAGTGATTCTATATGTAACTGAAATGGCACACCCTGTTAAGCCACACCATTGTTTTTACTTTTGTTAGGATTTTTTGCTGAAAAAAGTAACAATTCTAGTGGAAGTAGTCATCAGAACTTGTTACCTGACACATATGGGGGGATGCATTAGGGATTCTGTTACCTTATTCTGTGACCCACTCCTTTGCGTTGGGGGGGGCGCCATTGACCTTATTTACCTAGCACACCAAAATACTTTGTTCCTGCCCTGGCATAAAATGAATGAAACACAGAAGACATAGCAGAGAAGAAAATACATAAATATATTGCTCACTGTACTGAATAGATGACCTCTGTCTTATTTTGCTAAGTGTCACTCTACCTGCAGACCAGCAGAAACCAACAAATGAAAGGAAAGGGAGGATGGCACATCCAGTCTTAAGTATAAATCTTGAAACTTTATTAGAAGTCCATTTCATTAAAAACTATGAACTGGTGAAGGTGTAGCACGGTGCGGGGCAGCAGCCGCAGGCAAGACAATGGTCTTCTGTGACTCCCTGGTGCGCTACATGAAAGTGTGAGTCCTGGCTTGGTGTTGGTGTTGTGAGAGCCTTACTCATGAGCTGGCCGCCTGTGGCCGATGATGTTGGCTGGCCAGGACCATAGGTATTGAAGTTTAATAAAGGAAACTTCCGTTCAAACATAGGGTCTTTACTTAACATCAACTTGGTAAGGGTTATGTAAAAAAGGTAGTGGGTACTGTTACGGATCCGGTTGGTGTAACCCCTGTGCTGCGGTGCAAGGAGGGACCAGAGGGGCGTAACTAGGTATCAACTCGGACTAACCAAGGTCGCATGGCAGCTCAATCGACTCCGTGACCAGGGAAGGACCGAGCAGAGGGACCAGGTGCTACGCTGGGCCAGACCTTGCATGAGAGCAGGTGACTCCCACGGGTCGGAAGGCAGGAACTGACCGGTACAGCAGATGAGCACGGCAGGCAGAGTTTGGAGAAGAAGCCACAGGTTACCATTCTCCCGGATGGAGATTTCTGTGTGAGCACCGCTCCGGCTCCGGAAGAGGCAGCATCAACCTCCAGAAAGAACTGTTTGTTGCTATCTGGATGGTGCAACACTGGGGCAGAAGAGAAGGCTTGTTTTAAGGAGAGGAAGGCCTCTTCCGCTTCGGACGGCCATTCCTTAGGATTTTCTCCCTTTCGGGTGAGCGCATAGATGGGAGCAGTCCGGGAAGAGAAATGTGGGATGAAGAGACGGTAATAGTTGGCGAAGCCCAGGAATCGCTGAATCGCCTTCAACCCCTCCGGAGGGGGCCACTTTAAGACGGCAGAGACCTTCTCGGGATCCATCTGTAGACCAGTCTTAGAGATAATATAGCCCCGGAATGGAAGAGAGGTCTGCTCGAAGAGGCATTTCTCAAATTTTGCATATAGGTGATTCTGCCTGAGCCTAAGCAGGACCTGACGAACATCCCTCCGGTGTGTGGGAAGATCCGGAGAGAAGACCAAGATGTCGTCCAGGTACACCACCATGCAAGAATATAAGAGGTCACGGAAGATGTCGCTAACTAATTCTTGGAAGACGACTGGAGCATTACAGAGACCGAAGGGCATTGTAACGGGTCTGGGAGGCGGAACCTCTGGGCTACTATACAAGGGAGCGGTCCTTGTAAGGGAGCGGGTGGCGACCAGGCAGGCAGTCACAGCAGGTGACCGGGACAGTCTCTGGGTGTACGGGCAGGAGGTCACGGCAAGTGATCAGGGCAGTCTCTGGAAGAACGGGCTGGAGGTCACGGCAAGTGACCGGGGCAGTCTCTGGAAGAACGGGCTGGAGGTCACGGCAAGTGACCGGGGCAGTCTCTAGGTAAAGGGTAGGTACGACCTGAGATGGCTGAACCTCCAGGTAGGCTAGCAAGGCAGATGGAGGATGTGTGCTCCCAGGTGAGCAAGCGAGAGTCTCTGGAATAGCAGGTGGTCACAGCACGTGACGGCGGAGCCTCCAGGTAGGCAAGCAGGCAGGTAGCGGAGAAGCGCTCCCAGGTGAGCGGGCAAGAGTCTCTGGAATAGCTGGTGGTCCCAGCACGTGACAGCGGAACCCCCGGGCAGGCAAGCAGGCAGGTAGTGGAGAAGCGCTCCCAGGTGAGCGGGCAAGAGTCTGGAATAGCTGGTGGTCACAGCACGTGACAGCGGAGCCTCCGGGCAGGCAAGCAGGCAGGTAGCGGAGAAGCGCTCCCAGGTGAGCGGGCAAGCTGGTCCATAGACAGACTGACCGGAGTTGTAAGGCAGACCGTCGGACCTCAGGCAAGCAGGCAGGTAGCTGATGTGCGCTCCCAGGTGAGCGGGCAAGTTGGTCCTTAGACAGACTGACCGGAGTTGTAAGGCAGACCGTCGGACCTCAGACAGGCAGGCAGGTAACAGGAAATCAGGCAGGATTAGGACAGCAAGCTGGCAGGAATCTGGCAGGTAACTGGCAGGTAACTGGCAACGGGACCTGAGGGCTGAAGTAGAGTAGAACGGTGCAACAACATTGCTCGGGCACCTCCATTTTGGAGGAGGTGCCTTATATATGGTAAAGTCCTCCGGCCATTGGCCGGGGACTCCTTAGGACGGCGCGCGCGGCCCCTTTAAGAGGGAGGGAGGGCGCGCGCGCACGCCCTAAGCACAGTGGCCGGGAAGGAGCGCGCGCTGCCAGCAGAGCGGGAGAGGGACGCCGGGCACGGAGCAGAGCGGTGAGGGGAACAGCGTCCCTGCCTAGCAGAGGGCAGGGACGCCGGCACTACAGGCATCACACGGTATTCATAGTGGCCGTCCCGGGTATTGAATGCCGTCTTCCACTCGTCTCCTTGGCGGATCCGGACCAAGTTATACGCCCCACGAAGATCGAGCTTGGAGAAGATCTTTGCGCCTTTAAGGTGGTCGAACAAATCAGAGATGAGCGGCAGGAGGTATTTGTTTTTGATTGTTATCTGGTTGAGTCCTCTATAATCGATACAGGGGCGTAGTGAACCGTCTTTCTTTTTTACGAAGAAGAATCCGGCTCCAGCCGGGGAGGTAGATTTCAGGATGAATCCCCTAGCCAGATTTTCTTCGATGTACTCCGACATGGCCCGGGTCTCGGCCAACGACAACGGATAAATACGCCCACGGGGTGGAGTGGCACCGGGTACCAGGTCGATAGGGCAATCATATGGCCTATGAGGTGGCAGTGTCTCTGCTTCCTTTTTGTCTAAGACATCTGCATAGGACCAGTATGGTGCCGGTAGACCAGGTAAATTAGCCGGAGTAGACGGAGGTCGAACTGGGCAAACCGGAACCAGGCAGGTCTCATGGCAATCCTGCCTCCAACGGAGCACCTCACCGGATTGCCAATTCAGAACGGGTTCATGTCTCTGTAGCCAGGGTAGACCAAGCAAAAGGGAGTGAGAGAGTCCAGAAAGCACATGGAAGGAGATCCTCTCTGAGTGCAGCATTCCCACCTGCAGGGTTACGGGCTCTGTGACGAGCAAGATGGTCACCGGAAGGAGTCTTCCATCCACGGAAGCGACTGCCAATGGTTCAGCCAGAGGTTTTGTGGGAATGTGATACTTCTCTACAAGGGACTGGGAAATGTGATTCCCAGCGGCTCCGGAATCCAGATGTGCGGTTTCAAAGAAGCAGTTCTCTCCACAGGAGATAGAGACGGACAAAGTACAGAATGGAGAGGATTTACTCTTGCCTAGGACGACCTCTCCGAGCGGTCCTAGACACTGAAGTTTCCCGGCTTCACCGGACAGGAACAGATCAGATGCTCCTTACTACCACAGTAGAAGCAGCTCCCCTCGGCTCGGCGTGTTTCTTGGCGAGACTTGACCATCTTGGTCTGGTCGATCTGCATAGGTTCGGGCGAACGTGCCCGGGGAGTTGCTGGTTGGGCAGCCGGTTTCTGGAAAACAGGAGAAAGACGAGGAAATCTTCTCTTCCGGTAGTCTCCTTAGCAATTTCTAGGAAACGGATGTCAATCCGGGTAGCTAGTGACACCAGGTCATCCAGTGTGGTAGGAATGTCCTGGCCGGCTAACTCGTCCTTAATCCAACCGGAAAGACCCTCCCAGAAGGTGGACACCAGGGCCTCATTGTCCCAGGCAAGCTCAGAAGCGAGGGTACAGAACCTTATGGCATACTGGCCCACGGTGAGACTCCCTTGGCGGAGATGGAGCAATGAGGAGGCAGCAGAAATCCTTCGTCCGGGTTCATCGAAGACCCTCTGGAAGGCAGTGAGGAAAGCCAGAAGATCGGACACCAGGGAATCCCCTCTCTCCCATAGAGGGTTTAGCCATGCCAATGCTTCCCTGGTGAGGTGAGACATGATGAACGCCACCTTGGCCCGGTCGGAGGGAAACTGATGTGCCAGAAATTCAAAGTGCAGCGTGCACTGGTTCAGAAAGCCCCGACATAAGACGGGGTCACCTCCAAAACGAGGAGGCGCAGAAAGCCGGGGTCCTAGGCTGGATGCAGTGGTATTGGTAGGCAGCGACACTGCCGGAGCGGGTGTCGCTCGACTCGAGGCGGGCCCAGGTGGGACAGACAGCGTGTCCAGGTGAGAGTTGACAGACCGCAGGTAGGTCAGGATGGTTTCCTGTTGGGATCTCTGACGAGAAACCTCCTGGTACAGGTCAGCAAGCGAAGGGGCCTGGGGGCCACCGGGTTCCATGGCCCGTGAAAAATGTTACGGATCCGGGTGGTGGAACCTCTGTGCTGCGGTGCAAGGAGGGACCAGAGGGGCGTAACTAGGTATCAACTCGGATTGACCAAGGTCGTACGGCGGCTCAATCGACTCCGTGACCAGGGAAGGACCGAGCAGAGGGACCAGGTGCTACTCTGGGCCAGACCTTGTATGAGAGCAGGTGACTCCCACTGGTCAGAAGGCAGGAACTGACCGGTACAGCAGATGAGCACGGCAAGCAGGAGCCTCCAGGTAAGGAGGCTGGCAGGCACAGCAGGTAACAGGCAGGTGCTTCCAGGTAAGCAGGCGGGCAGGGCCCATAGATAGACTGGCGGACTGGACTGTAGACAGACTGTCGGGCTGGAGAGTAGACAAGCTGGTGGACAGGGCTGGTAGTCAGGCTGGCGGACTGGACTGGTAGTCATGCTGGCGGACTGGACTTGTAGTCAGGCCGGTGGTCTGGACTTGTAGTCAAGCTGGCGGGCTGGACTTGTAGTCAGGCTGGCGGGCTGGACTTGTAGTCAGGCTGGCGGCCTGGACTTGTAGTCAGGCTGGCGGGCTGGACTTGTAGTCAGGCTAGCAGCGGGACCTGAGGGTTGAAGCAGAGTTTAACACACAAAGCTACAACCTTGCACGGGCACCTCTATTTTGGAGGAGGTGCCTTTTATATGACAGGTCCTCCGGCCATTGGCCGGGGACTCCTTAGGACGACGCGCGCGGCCCCTTTAAGAGGGAGGGAGCGCGCGCACGCCCTAAGCACAGTGCCCGGGAAGCTGCACGCGCCGGCAGCAGCAGAAGCAGGAGCGCCGGGCGGGGAGCGCGGCGGTAAGAGGGACGGTGTCTCTGCCTTTCAGGGGGCAGGGACGGTGTCTCTGCCTGTCAGGGGGCAGAGACGCCGATACTACAGGTACAAAGTCTTATGGACGTTCCCTTCACAGTGAAAAGCATTTTCACACACATTGTTTCCTTCCAATGCAGTCTACTTAAGGGCCGTTGAAGCACATTGGTTTGCTCTACTTCGTCAGAGCCTAGCTTGTCACCACAGTCCTGATCAATAGGTCTCTCTACCTGCTCAGCGGTTCCACATCTTGTTTCTTCCACTACTGGCACCCTGGATCTACAACTCGGGACCACCCATCGGTCCCACAAACACAGTCCTGTTTAGGTCCGTTACCTTCAACGTTTAGCAAGGTCAGGGTTTCTCGTGACACGTCGTCCGATCCAAGGACCCCTTTAAGGTGGAAGGCCATTCTGTCTCTTCAATCAGTTCAAGGTCACGCTACTCCCTTGTCCCCTAGTCTCCTCTGTCGTAGTTCACCCAACGGCGGGTCTGCTCACAGACATTTCCTATTTTTACTTGAACTTGTCGCTATCTGCCTAACTACAGGAACTTGCCCTAACACTAAGCCCTTCCCACTATGTGCTAGTCCCTAACATTTAAACTTACCTTCCTTACAGCAGTACACATGGATACCATGCGCCAGCATACCGGGACCCACTAGGCACAAGATACCTTGAGAAAGGCCTAGATTGGCCAAAACGTTGAACCAGTATCTGATTTCATTTGGGTCTATTTTTTATCATTTTGGTCACCTTATTGTAAAATAAAATTATTTGCATTACGTGACTTTTGTGTGCCGGAGTTACAATTTATGGACTATTGGATATTTTACTCCAGAGCACCCACTTCACACAGTGAGCACCCGTTATTTATCGGATTAACTCTTACCTCACCATAATGTTGCTAACTATAGTCACTACCTTATCCTACCTATCTTATGTCCTAAGTTCTAAACTATGTCTTATCCTATACAGTATACTACCAACATTACACATTACTACATATTACATAGGCACACATTACATGGCATGATATATTCAAAGACGCAGGACATTATTCACATTATGCGATTGGAGTCTACAGGGGTAGGAACACGGCAATGCAGTCCACACCTCTTACAAATACATAGCCACTTTGATGCGTTTCTGGAGCACAATGCACATAATGATTAAGGGTGGATTGTGCTCCAGAAATGCGTCAGAGTGACTAAGCCTTCAGCAGTTCACAGTTTTTAATGAAATGGACTTCTAATAATAATATAACAATAATAATTTTTATTTATATAGCGCCAACATATTCTGCAGCACTTTACAATTAAGTTGGGACATGTACAGACAATATAAACAATACAATGAATCACATTTCAACAGTTACATGAGGAGTGAGGGCCCTGCTCGCTTACTTACAATCTATATGGAAATGGGGGGGGACACAATAGGTAGAACATGGTCATCAGCCAGTATCTGTATGTCTAAGGGAAGTTACCGTGTGGTATTTGGTGCATGGAGGATGTGGAGACAGATGAAAACGCAGGGGCAGATTAAGATTAACATATAGGAGGGAACAGGGGAGAGTTAGGTTGGTGAGTTGAAGTGATAGGCTTATCTAAACAGATGAATTTTAAAGCATGTTTGAAGACATGGAGGCTAGATATTAGTCGAATCGTTTGGGGCAGTGCATTTCAGAAAACTGGCACGGCACAAAAGAAGTCTTGGAGACAGAGGTGTGAGGTTCAGATTAAGGAGGATGTTAGTTTTAGATCAGTTGCAGAACGGAGGGCACGGAAGGGGCGATAGACAGAAATGAGGGATGAGATATAGGGCGGTGTAGAACTGTGGAGAGCTTTGTGGGTGAGAGAGAAGAGTTTGTATTGTATTCTGTGGTGAATGGGTAACCTGTGCAATGACTGGCACAGGGTACAGGCGTCGGCGAAGCGACCTGATAGAAATACGACCCTGGTTGCCGCATTCAGAATGGATTGGAGAGGAGAGAGTTTGTTTAGAGGGAGACCGATTAGAAGAGAGTTGCAGTAGTCCAGACGAGAGTGAATAAGAGTGACAGTAAGAGTTTTTGCAGTATCAAAGGTGAGAAAAGGTCGGATTCTGGAGATGTTTTTAAGGTGCAAGTGACATGAGCGAGTGAGTGAGTGAGTGAGTGATTGAATATGGGGAATAAAGGAAAGTTGTGAGTCAAATATGACTCCAAGACAGCGAGCTTGCTGCTTGGGAGTTATGGTAGCACCACCCAAGGAAATTGAAAAGTCAGGTATAGGTAGGTTAGTAGAGGGAGGAAAATAAAGAGCTCAGTTTTGGATAGATTCAGTTTCAGATAGAGGGAGGACATGATGTTAGAGACAGCGGACAGACAATCACTGCTATTTTGTATTAGAGTGGGGGTGATGTCAGGTGAAGAGGTGTATAGTTGGGTGTCATCAGCATAGAGATGATACTGGAAACCAAATCTGCTGATGGTTTGTCCAATAGGGGCAGTATATAAGGAGAAGAGGAGGGGGGGACCTAGGACTGATCCTTGTGGAACCCCGATAGTAAGGGGAAGATTATAGGAAGAAGAGCTGGCAAAAGATACCGTGAAGGAGTGGTCAGAGAGATAGGAGGAGAACCAGGAGAGAGCGGTGTCCTTGAGACCTATAGAGTGGAGCATAGTGAGGAGGAGCTGGTGATCCACAATGTCATAAGCAGCAGAGAGATCCAGGAGAAACAGCAGGGAGTAGTGACCGTTAGATTTAGCTATTAGTAGATTATTAGAGACTTTAGTGAGGGCAGTTTCAGTAGAGTGTGAGGAGCGGAAACCGGATTGTAAAGGGTCGAGAAGAGAGTTATCTGAGAGACAGAAGATTAGAGGGGAGTGGACAAAGCGAAGATTAGAGACCGGTCTGTAGTTAGCAGTGCAGTTCTTGTCCAGGGATGGCTTTTTAAGTAAAGGGGTTATGATGGCAACTTCTAATAAGTTTGAAGATTTTTACTACAGGATGTGCTGTCCTCCCCTTCCTTTCATTTATGGAAGACATACTTTGTACTTCAGTGCTCCATCCATGTTTCATCCATTTTTAACTGTTACATTGTTAAAAATCAATGGATATTAAATGTGTATGAGAAATAAGATCTAAATGTTCATTTGGATTTTCCTACCAGTACCCAAAAGATATTAAATGTGTATGAGAAATAAGATCTAAATGTTCATTTGGATTTTCCTACTAGTGCCCAAAAGACCTAATTTCAGAGCAGTTTAGACAAATATGAGTTATGGTTATGTAGTGACAGCAGTGAGGTTGGGCTATTAACAGCTAATCAGCATAGGGTAAACAGAGGGCAATAAGCATATAAAGGATTGCTCAGTATAAAACATTATAAAAATGTATTTACAGAACTGTCATCTTGCTGTACCTAAGTTTATAAGTAAAAAAATGCAAAAACAATATGAGATGAGACAACGAATTCGGGGATTTACAATTCTGACCTATGGAAGCCTCCCCTACAAAACCTAGGCAAAATAATCATTTAGTTTATTCAGAAGCCTAAACTTTACTACATACAGAATATTGTTATTTATCAGTCATAAAATGTTCTTGTGTATTATTCAGCCCAGATTAAGGAGAAGGATACAGTTGCTTCTAACAATTTAATCTGCAAGAGGAGGATATACCTGTTCCTAAAGGATTAATCTGCAATAGCAGGACATGGTTGCTACTAAGGGGTTAATCTGTAGATCTAGAAATAGCTTCTTGTAAAGGATTAATCTACAATGGAGAGACAGCTTCCTCTAGGGAATTTTTCTGAGTCTCTTAACTGCATACAGTATATACAAAGTCAAAGGGCATACACAATGAAGAGCTGTGATAGTTTTTACCTTTTTTACTGTTTTCTTTAGTCTTCTCCATTCTCTGCTGCTTCATAATACACAGGAATCTATCTTATATTGTTTCATATATGTATACATCCAATAGGAAGTAATGCAACAGTACAGTTCTCCGCTATGTTTACACAATCTCACCCAATGGTATCCCTCAGCTCAGAGACAGAAAGTCCCACAAAACTATGAGCTGTGAGACAGTGAAGAGCCAAAATGTCAGTCTCTCTCGCTCTTAAAAGTTTTTATTACTAAATTAGTGAAGACTTGTTTTACTTTTTGTCTAATTATACATATTTGAAAAAAAGGTTATATTTTAATCTTTTAAATCATAAACTTTCCCAGGAGGTGATAAGTGTCAAAATTTCAAGCACTAGACATCTTAACAAATGAACATGAATCAATGGACTTAGTTGCTCAAATAAAGTGTGGCAGTTCTGATACAGTTTACAGTATATAATAGTTTGAGTATGCTTGGGTGCATGCTGCTACTGAAAGTTAGACGTCTGTTGTATTACAGTGCGAGTACAGACCATGAAGCACATACTGGCTCCATGTTTCATCCCTTCACCTTAATAGCCTCATATATACCTATGAGGCTGACAAGTTAGGTCACAAAAATTGCGGTCAGTCCGTTCATCATAGACATCTGAATTTGGCTTTAGGATATGTTCACACATCATGGTTTTTTATTGTGTTACAAATCTGCAGCAAAACCTGATCTCTGGCAGGAAAGAAGCGGTGTCAAAAATGCAGGTTTTGCTGCATTTTTTGGTGCGTTTTTGATGCTTTTTTTGCAGAATTGTGTGTCTTGTTCATGCTTTGTCTCTTTTATTTCAATATTCCCACCTGGAATCTCATTTTATAGAATACTCAAATAACTACATATACTATTAAGTTCATCCAAACCCTTAAGCCCAAACAAACCAAGAGTATTTTACTAAACAAATAATTCTTTATTGAAACAATTAATATAAAAAAATGACATAGAATAGGACAGAGTGCATACCAAACATTAAAGTTAAAAAGCTAAGGACATAAGATAACAACAATTAAATAGCCCGGGTACCTACTTAGGACCATAAGAATATGATCCCACAACACAGGTATAACTATAAATAGATAATGGCCATAGTAAAGTGCTTCATGTGCATTATGTATCAGCAAGCTCAGGCTGTGTAACTTAGGTGACCGTGCATCCTGTTCAACCATTAAAGTTCTGCTAGTGCTATTAATATAGCTAATGACAGGCACAATACCAGCTTTCCATTAAATAAAGATTAAATATTACCTGGTATGAAGAAGACAAGGGCGAAACGTGCGTAGGGGCGGCGGGGCTGATATTGCTTACCCTCTAAGTACCCCATACCAGGTAATGTTTAATCTTTATTTAATGGAAAGCTGGTATTGTGCTGGTATCACAAATTTCACAGATTAATAAAGCAGTCTTCCGTTCAAACATGGTTATTTTATTGAACTTGATAAGCGTTATGTACAAGGGATAGCTGGTACACAGTCATGTTTCCTTCACAGTAAGAAGCCTTTTCATTTCCACTGTATCCTTCCTCTATAGGCTACTCCAGTGCTCTGCAGCTTACCTGTTTTGTCTCTACGTCGCCACAACCCAGCTTCTAGGCCACAGTCTTCATCAGCAAGTTTCTCTCTATTTGCTCAGCAGTTCCACATCCCATCACTGTGGACGCCCTGGATCTACAGCTCGGGACACCTACTAGTCCCACGCACTCAGTCCCCTTTAGATCTGCTACTTTTGGCACTAGCAAGCCCTCGGGTTTCTCATGACTCTGTGTTTTATCCGATATCGCCTTCTAGAAAGTCTCTTAGTAACTCTCTTTAGGATCTCGCAATTGCTCGCTCCAGTCTCCTCTAGCTGTGGATCACCCCTTCACATTTGTTACTCTCTAAACTCTATCTAACTCTATCCAGGAAGCACAGTCCTGCCCCTATCACTAAGCTCTCCCTCCCCCGTGGGCTAGTCCCAACACTCCACTACTTCTGACCCTGCTATCTGTTGCTGGGTAGAACTTCCTTATACTACACACTATGCACTACATTACTTATCTTACATTATACATTCCCTATAACACTGCTACACACTATGCATATTACATTAACAATACTTATCACCCTCTATATATTACACAGGCAAACACCACAATGCAATACAATCCACATGACAATATATAAGACGCACAACACTATTCACATAACGCGATTGGTGCCTTCAGGGGTAGGAATGCAACAGTTCAGTCCACACCCCTTACATAATAAAAGTATTTCAATATGCTTTGTATATGAATTCCTCAAGATTTTTAGGATATAACTCATAACTCTGATAACTGTACATACATTAATAATACATATATTTATAACTGTAAATACATTAAGTGGAGATTTATAAACTCTTGAACTGCTTGAAAAAAGACTTACATGAACAAAAGTTCTCTCTGCCTGTTATGTTGGTGATTTACTTAAAAGGGGTTTGTAAACATTATCTGTACCAAATGTGTTGGCGACATGCACTTGTTGCCCATAATAATGTATGTCTTTCATTCTCCTCCTTTATAAAGGATCCTGCCTGCTTCTTATTGCGGCTTTACTCACAGACTGCACAGTGCTCCTGTTCTCAAAATGGCTCTTGATGGGTGAGCATGTGACCCAACATTTCCATCAGCCTCCTCCTCCTCCAACTAAAAAAAGAGTCATATCACACACAGTGTTTGGCAATTGGAGGAGACTGATTTCACTGAGCAGCCATTTTAGGAACAGGAGCACTGTATTGTTGGTGAGTAACACTTCCCTAATAAGAGGAGATCGTTGCTCTACGAGTAATACATAAATATTAGTAACTTCCACAAAATCTTGTCACTAACACATTTATTACAATAAAGATAAGATGGGTGACCACATTTATTTAAGTGCTGTTCTGTTTTATACATACCTGGATATGATTGTAACCCAGGACAGAGGGCATCTCAGGAACTTGTACCAATCTACCCATATTTACTTTTCACAAAGTTCTGCTATTGCCTTAATGAAGAATGAGTACTCAAGGTGTAGAGAGTCTAAACCTTTGGGATTATCACATGAGCAGGACATATTCATATCCACTGGAAGTGAACAATGCAGATTTCTATTGAATGTGTAAAGTGACCAAGAGCAGTAGCCATGACCGGGCCCCGACACTTTACAGGAAAATCGTGTCCGAGTCACAATGTGCTATCATGTGTATCTCCTTCCTCCATCTGCATGAGCTGCCGCACACCGATCAAGGGACACCTAGTTCGTTTTAGCAACCAAAATTTACTTAACAGTTCAAGTTCATCAGATTGCAACACGCAGTATTGGGCACTACACTTCCCATTCCTTGCTTCCTTAACACCAGAACACCCTCAGCATCGCTATCCTTTCCTCCTGTACTATCCCCACGTTCACTGGCTCTCTCAGCCGCTGGGATTTCTCGTCCAGTCCCGCAGTCCACCTGGAATCTTTTACTTTCCCTTCTCGCGGTTCCACGTCCAACATCACTTGTACGCCAGAGGATATGGCACTTTCCATAGTACCCATACCAAGCCCTGATCTCCGGACGTTACAGAAATGTCTGTAAGGGACTCTAGTAAGGCCTCCCACTGCCATGAATGGTAGATAGAGTAGAGACTAAAACCACAGCATCAAAAACGCAATAAAAACGCACGTTAAAAAAAGCGCATTTAAAAAAATGCAATAAAATAAGACAAGTAACCTTACATAATTGGTTAACCATTACATAATAGGTGCCGAAATGTTACAGAAAATCTGCAACATCAAAAACTCATTGTGGGAACGTAGTTTTACAATGCAAAATCCTGCTGACCCTTTAAATTGTTAGGTAAGGTCTAAAGCTTTACTGGTGTAATTAATGCTAGACTACTTGATTTGGGATCACATTATGGACCACAATATGCAGATTAGGTTCTTCAATAGGGTGAAGTATGGCAAATTAAGAAAAAAAAATTAGTTGAGGATTTGGTAACTTTGAAAAGACCTCAGATTCCCACAGATTACACAGACAATGAGACAAAAAAGAAAAAAATGAAACACTTACCAAAGCATTACGCAGAGATCCAGGGCTTTCCTTCTTATTTAATAAAAGAGTAGGAAGCCCCAGACTGGTGATTTTATAAAATATAAGTTAGTGTCAAAAGGGTTCAGAAGTGTTCCCTATACCCCCTGAAATGGCCTGACTTTCTATCAAGGTCAGGTCTGAACTCAGGATCCCACAACCTTCTGCGACCCCACGCGCAGTGAACTGGCATCAAAATGAGCCATGTTACATTGCCTGCATCTGCCTATAAGAGTGACAGCGCAGTAATGCACATAGTTCAAGAGGTGTGCCATTCCATATGCCCATCGGCCCCCACTGCAATTTGATTGCGGTGTGCTGATGGCTTGCCATGGCAGCCAGGGGCCCGATAAAGGCATCCATACCTTTCATTATGGTGCTTCTGGCTGTGTTTCACAGGAGATAATAATTTTCGTTTTATACACTGCAGATGAGCTTGTCTGAGGCGGTTTCTGACAGTTTGTACAGAAATTCTTTGGTTATGCAAACCGATTGTTGCATAATCTTGGAGGTGAAATGCTAGATGTTGAGGGTCCTGGGCTGGTGTGGTTAAACGTGGTTTGCGATTGTGAGGCCGGTTGGATGTACTGCTAAATTCTCTGAAACGCCTTTGTAGACGACTTATGGTAGCCAAATGAATAGTGATGAGCGTGCACTAAAATGCTCGGGTACTCGTTGTTTGAGTCGAACAAATTGGAATGCTCGAGTGCTCGGTCCGAGTAACGAGCCCAATGTAAGTCTATGGGAAACTCAAGCATTTTTCCAGCGGCCCCCTCCCCCCTCCCGGCGGTCTGCAGAGGGCATAAAAATTGACCAAATCGATGGGAACAGTGCTCAAATGGCATGGGAACCACAAGGGGAAGACCCCTGGAAGCATTTCTGACTCCCAGGTCACTGCTGTCAATAATGTTGCCAGAGGTATTACGCCACTTTTACGGACTCACAATAAAACAAACAAAAACGAAACCAAAATGGATTTTCCTGGGAAATATGTTAAGGAACATCCTTTCCAGGGTAATGACTTGTATATAAGGCAAAATAAATATACAAAAACAAAAATGCTCCTACACACCTTGGGCTATGTTCACACGTAGCGTTTTTGATGCGTTTTTGCATTGCTTTCAACCAAGACAAATGCATTCAGCGGGAAATGCAATTTTAACATTTTACAACCTTAACTGGCCATGTGGTGTGTGACACATCATCATAAACATCCTGTTTCACTTATGATGGAGGGACTCTAAAATTCACAAAGCCTATTTTTATAGGGCCATCAGGCGGTCCCTACTATTCTTAAAGGGCCAGCAGTCGGCCCTCGCTATTGTTAGAGAGCCATCATCCGGCTATGCTATGTTGTTCCCATTATTAACAAGTGGGTCTCCTATACTATTATTGCATATGCAGTGACTGCAAGGCCTGCCAAAAATTTGGACGCAACCCAATACCGCTTTGAAGAGACACAGAGGAGGGTCTCAGTAAAAAAAATGTTCCCATTATAAAGAAGTGGGTCTCCTATAGTGGTAATGCCCATGCTGTGACTGCAAGGGCTGCCAAAATTTGGGAAAACACCCACTAACAATTTAAAGACACATAGAGCTGGGCCACAGTAACGATATGTTCCCATTAGAAACGAGAGGGTCTGCTATACAGTTATAGGGTATGCAGTGAGTCCAATGGCTGCCAAAATTCAGGAAAAACCCCACTAACAATTTAAACACACATAGAGCTGGGCCACAGTAACGAGTACGACATGTTCCCATTGGAAAAGAGAGGGTCTGCTATTCAGTTATAGGGTATGCAGTGAGTCCAACGGCTGCCAAAATTTAGGAAAATCCCCAATAACAATTTAAAGACACATAGAGATGGGTCTCAGTAATGACATATTCCCATTAGAAAGGAGTAGGTCTCCCATACTGTTTGCCTATGCAGTGACGGCAATGGCTGTCAAAAATATGGAGGCACTCCAATGCCCCTTCAAGAGACATAGAGGTCGGAGGGCTCCTGAAAATAATGTTCCTATTATTAGGAAGTGGGTCTCCCATACTGTTTGCCTATGCAGTGAAGCAATGGTTTCCAAAAATTTGGAGGAACTCCAATGCCCCTTGCAAGAGACATAGAGGTCGGAGGGCCTGAAAATATGCTAATCATTATTAGGAAGTGGGTCTCCCATACCATTTGCCTATGCATTGAAGTAATGGCTTCCAAAAATTTGGAAGTACTCCAATGTCCCTTGCAAGAGACGTAGATATGTTGATATGATACATATAGCGGTGATATGGTGGTGGAGGACGAGGATGCGGAGAAGGAGGAAGACAAGAGCAAATAGACAAAATCAGAAGTGTATATCCATGTCTGGGTGTGAAGACAGAGGTGCATGGGAATAGAGTTAAACCTCCCAAAAAAAGACACTGTATTTGAGTTTATGTTACGCTGCTATCATTCTGTGGTGTTGAGAAGTCTGGCCCAATCAAGCCCTTGTTCATTTTTATAAGAGTCAGCCTGTCAGCATTTTCAGTTGACGGGCGGATGCGCCTATCGGTTATAATTCCACCAGCGGCACTAAAAACCCGCTCTGACAAAATGCTAGCGGCAGGGCAGGCCAGGACCTCCAAGGCTTGTATACCCAATAATTATAAGGTACAGAGGAATCATGGAGGACGTTGGTACGGTCGGCAAGGTACTCCCTCAGCATCTTCCCAAACTTTGCACTCCTTGTGAGGGTACCCCGCGCCTCAGGGCCTGTGCAATGGGAGGGTCTGAGAAAAATCTCCCAGAACTTTGACAGTGTTCCCCTGCCTCTGCTGGATTGAAGTTGTGTCTCTCTCACCCATACTCCTTGGTTGTCCAACGAACTGTGACCTCTGCCGCCAACGTTTTCAGATGGAAATTTTTTAAATAATTCCGCAACAAGGGCCTTCTCATACTGTCCCTTTTTATTAGGCCTGTCCTGCGCAGGAATAAGAGACAGAAAGTTCTCCTTGTAGCGGGGGTCTAGAAGTGTCAGCAAACAATAATGACTGCCACCCAAAAATTGGACAACGCAAGGGTGACGGGAAAGGCAGCGTAACATAAACTCAGCCATGTGTGCCAGACTGCAAGGATGCAAGACTTCCGTGTCCTCACCAAGAGGACGACTGACCATGCTCTCCTCCTCATCCTCCTCCTCCCTGTCCTCAGGCCATCCACGCTGAACAGACGGTATGACAGTTGTGCAGGCATCCACCTATTGTGACAGTAATTGCACTTTCCCACCGTCGCCTTCGTGTGACCGTGGCTGCTCCAATATTTGGGCATCTCTACACGTGTTCTCCTCTTCACTCGCTTGAAGCTTGCCGGGCGAGAGGCCCGAATCTAAAAATGGAAAAGTGAACAGCTCTTCTGAGTGTCCAAGTGTGGGATCAGTTGTCTCCAGGCACTCAGCATGATGGGAGGAAGGAGGATCAGGGTGAGGAATATGCGGTCCAGACTCACGGCTACTGAGACTTGACCGCATGGAAGACAGGATGGTGGTGGTGGTGGCAAAGTGACTGGAAGAATTATCTGCTATCCAACCAACAACCTTTTGACACTGGTCTGGGTTCAATAGTGGTGTTGTGCGGTCCTCTAGTAATTGGGACAGGAATATCGAGCGACAAGATATGGGTGTTTGTTGTGGCACAATTTCAGCTTTCACAT
Organism: Phyllobates terribilis; assembly: GCF_046119375.1. Classification (NCBI taxonomy): domain Eukaryota; kingdom Metazoa; phylum Chordata; class Amphibia; order Anura; family Dendrobatidae; genus Phyllobates; species Phyllobates terribilis. The sequence goes on from NW_027362771.1 coordinate 336,342,464, forward strand.
GGCCACATCATCAGCCTCTGCATGCACCATCACTATCAGGTTCACTTCCCCATCCCTTGCCACGCACCTTGCCCATTTTAAATGGAGGACAATATTTTCCACGTTCACAAGAAATGGCTGATTTTATATATGATACATCTGACAGAGAACCATGATTTTAAATAGTAGGCCTGTAATTTACTAATATTATTCTACACAGAGATGTAGTGTGACTAGCTTGACCAACACACTGCAACAGAATGGAAATGGAAGAAATAGCTGATTTTGGAACAGTCTTATAGATGATATGTCTGACAGAGAACCACGGTTTTAAATAGTAGGCCTGTAATTTACTAATATTATTCTACACAGAGACCTAGTGTGAATAGCTTGACCGACACAGTGCAATAAAATGAAAATGGAAGAAATAACTGATTTTGGAACAGTCTTATAGGTGATATGTCTGACAGAGAATCACAGTTTTAAATAGCAAGCCTGTAATTTACTAATACTATTCTTCACAGACACGTAGTGTGAATAGTTTGACCTACACACTGCAACAGAATGGAAAAGGAGGCCAATATTTTCCACGTTCAGTTCAAATTTCTGGATTTTTATCGCTGAAATATGGAACAGATCTGGCTTTATTCTGCAGTGCTAATGTAGCGCCCCGAGGGTTCGATTGCTACAGGGGTATTGCACCTCAACCAGAGGTGTGATATTCTACTCCCGGGTAAGGATGGAGTGTGGACCAGGGCTCAGTTAGCTGCATACACACACACACACACTCACCCCATTTCCGGGGGACAGCCCGACAGTGCTCACAGCTGCGGGCACAACTGACCATGTCCCTGGCTGGAGTGGGGAGGGGGGAGAGAACCCAGTGGTGTAGAAGCAGAAGGGGACGGTTTCTGGAGCACAGGAAGGAGCTCATTGGGTGCAGGTCACCTGAGCTCAGACACAGAGAAGCAGATAAAAGGTGGAAGCCATCTTAGTCAAGAGGGCAGTTCAGAGGAGAGAAGTAGTTCAGTCAGAGCTGACAGGGAGCCGTGGCTCAGCCTGAGCTCAGCTCCACGAGGCAGGCCTAGAGAGAAGGCCGGGGCCAGAGAGGAGAAGAGAAGAAGGAGAAGGAAGGAAGGAGAAGAGACAGAGGAGTGGAAGGGCTCCAGAAACAAGAAGGCAGAAGGGACCCTAAGAGTGCAGAACGGCCAGCAACCGTTGCATACCCCATTATACCGGGTGAAAGGGTCAGGCTGTGGAAAGGTACCGGATCCCTAAATTGGTGGAGGCGAATCTACTCTCAGCCAAGAACCGGAGGTTGTGACCATTTATTGGTACGACCCCCCGCTAAACCTGCTAGGAAGGCACCATATAGGATAGCGGGAAATGAAGGCCAACGCTTACCCGACACGGTCCGCGGTAGCCGGACAGAAGTCAGGACACTGGTGGGGCACGAGAGACCAGAGAAAGGACAGAAGGGGGTCCTGTGCCATACTCCTGAATTGCCTGGGGGTTGACCGAGCTCCTCACCTGGTGGACGCAGCATGGCTCAGACAGTCCTTGCTGACAGAAGTGACTTGGATAACAACTGTGAGTAAAAGACCCTGGACTGCATCATTGGCCTCTGTGTGATTTCTGCTGTGCCTGCACCATCACCCCCAGCATCCACTTACACTGCCCTGAGGCTACACTCTTCCCGTGGAGAGTTATCCTACCCCTGTGCTGCACACCAACACCAGCCTCAGCGGTCTGCCTCGCAGCGGCGGTTATCTCTGACCGCAATCCACGGGTGGCGTAGTCGGACATTCAAAACACTGATAAATAGACTGACACAATTTGGTCTGACCACCCTGAGCCACGGGACCGGGTTGCCACCACTACTACCCCCAGCATCATACAGAAGCCCGGTTCTGGGTACCCCATGTCCCAAGGAGCGAGTCAGCTTTGGCGTAGTCGGCAGGATTGTGACCAACCCGCCACAAACGGGTATTGCGTGCCTGAAAAGAGACTGTTTCACTGTATTAAAAATGGCGCCCGCCCCGGCAGAACAGACGCCATTATGTGTGCGCCAAAAGATAACAGGAAGCCACCTCCCATCGTGGGCCAGGTCCCAGAATGGCGCCAAAGAAGGAGCCCACCCCCAACAGCCATGAGTGCGGCTGTAGAGATGTCCATCAAGGTGGGGGGGCTGCCCCTGAGAGTGATTGTCAGCAAATTGCCCCAGGACAACCCCCGACAGGGGCGGAAAGAGAAGAAAACCGAGGGGCAGGGTGTGGTTTGGATCAGTCTCGCCAGATCACACCCGGAGATGGAGAGGAGCACGAACTCCAGCACCCTGGCATGCGGCCTGCTGCAGGCCGAGGCGTCTCCATGCAGCCTCAGGGAGCTGATGGCTCAGCTCCCCGCAGAAGACCCTGAATTCCTGCGGACAGCGCTGGAGGAGTTGGACCAGAGGATGGTCCGGGCGCAGAGGGAAGTCATCGCCGGATGGAGGGAGGAGATGGATCGGCGGGTCGCGACCCGGCAGCAAGAGACGCTGCCAGCACCCGGCAGTGCGCCTGCCCCCGAGGACAGAGAGAGGAGACCGGAGGCCGAGAACAGTGCTGCCGCGGAGGCAGGTAAGGCGGACACCCCTGCCCCGGGTCCTGACGCCGTAAGCTTACCCCTGGATCCCGCCGTAGAGCCAGAAGTCCCGGGAGCCGCTGTAGCTTCCACGCTCCCGCCGCATACACCTGGGCCTCAAGCCGCGAACACCGCCGCTGAACCACGCCCCAAGTCGTGCCCCCTGACCCCGGGTGCGGTCGGAAGCGGCCCGCTCGAGGCCCGGTCGCAAGGCCTGACCTCCCCAGGCGCCTCACAACCGCGTACGCCCCCGTTCCTGAAGCCACCACCCCTTGGGACTGGCCTGTACAGCCAGCTTGCCGGACCCGATGGAGAGCCGGTCCCTGTACCAGAGGGATGGGTTGAACCCAGTCAGTGGAAAAACCTGTCCGCAGAGGTCGAGGCCCCGCTTGCTCCGCTCTTGCCCCTACCACAGCCAGTCGCCGTCTCTCAGCTCCCGGAGGAAGACGTCCAGACAGGATGGGACCAGACCGGGGAGGATGTGATGGGGTTTGCACAGGAGACGCGGGCGGCCGCAGTACGCAGGCGAGAGATCTGTGAGCAGCTTGCGAGGGAGGAGCGGGCACGGCGCCGGAAGAGGGAGCAGCTGCAGGCCCGGAGCGTGGAGGAGAAGATACAGACTCGTAGAAACCCCCAAGCAGCATTCGGTCCTAAAGTAGCTGGGAACGTGGTGAAGTTCCACCAGGAGAAAGGGTGGGGGTTTATCCGGGACTCTGCCACAGCCACAGACCTCTATGTTGACAGGAGGGATGTGGAGGGTCACCTGCCAGCGGGTCACCCGAAGTGGGAGTTGTTCCCGGGAGATCGGGTAATATATACCCGACATCGAGGCCTAAAAGGGTGGTATGCCCTTAATGTCCAGAGGGTGGAGGAGGAATAGTACCAGGAGCATTGCTACCCAGATGACCCGGACAGGTCTGGAGAGTATGGTGAGGAGGAAGAAGGTGCGCAAGGAGGACACCGCTACTAAGGAGCGGCAGCGTACAATGTATATAGTTAACCGTCAGGGTAAAGAGACTGTTACCTAGAGTTACCCGGTAACGGGTCAGTTAAAACCGGCTGAGGACTGGGAGAAGCCAACTTAGTGAACTATCCGGCCGAGGACTGGGAGCGGTCAATTCTGTAAATAGTTGCACTTCCTAAAGTGCCCCCTACTGGTTTTATAAGAGACTACAGTCATGGCCAAAAGTTTTGAGAATGACACCAAAATTATATTTTCACATGATCTGCTGGCCTCTGGTTTTTATTAGTGTTTGTCTGATGTTTATATCACATACAGAAATATAATTGCAATCATATTATGGGTACCAATAGGTTATATTGACAGTTAGAATGAGTTAATGCAGCAAGTCAATATTTGCAGTGTTGCCCCTTCTTCTTCAAGACCTCTGTAATTCTCCCTGGCATGCTCTCAATCAACTTTTGGACCAAATCCTGACTGATAGCAGTCCATTCTTGCATAATCAATGCTTGCATTTTGCCAGAATTTCTTGGTTTTTGTTTGTCCACCCGTCTCTTGATGATTGACCACAAGTTCTCAATGGGATTAAGATCTGGGGAGTTTCCAGGCCATGGACCCAAAATCTCTATGTTTTGTTCCATGAGCCATTTAGTTATCACCTTTGCTTTATGGCAAGGTGCTCCATCATGCTGGAAAAGGCATTGTTGGGCGCCAAACTGCTCTTGGACGGTTGGGAGAAGTTGCTCTTGGAGGACATTCTGATACCATTCTTTATTCATGGCTGTGTTTTTAGGCAAGACTGTGAGTGAGCCGATTGCCTTGCCTGAGAAGCAACCCCACACATGAATGGTTTCAGGATGCTTTACAGTTGGCATGAGACAAGACTGGTGGTAGCGCTCACCTCTTCTTCTCCGAATAAGCTGTTTTCCAGATGTCCCAAACAATCGAAAAGGGGATTCATCAGAGAAAATGACTTTGCCCCAGTCCTCAGCAGTCCACTCCCTGTACCTTTTGCAGAATATCAGTCGGTCCCTGATGTTTTTTCTGGAGAGAAGTGGCTTCTTTGCTGCCCTCCTTGAAACCAGCCCTTGCTCAAAGAGTCTCCGCCTCACAGTGCGTGCAGAAGCACTCACACCAGCCTGCTGCCATTCCTGAGCAAGCTCGGCACTGCTGGTAGTCCGATCCCGCAGCTGAACAGTTTTAAGATACGGTCCTGGCGCTTGCTGGTCTTTCTTGGGTGCCCTGGAGCCTTTTTGACAACAATGGAAGCTCTCTCCTTGAAGTTCTTGATGATGCGATAGATTGTTGACTGAGGTGCAATCTTTGTAGCTGCAATACTCTTCCCTGTTAGGCCATTTTTGTGCAGTGCAATGATGGCTGCACGTGTTTCTTTAGAGATAACCATGGTTAACTGAAGAGAAACAATGATACCAAGAACCAGCCTCCTTTTAAAGTGTCCAGTGATGTCATTCTTACTTAATCATGACTGATTGATCGCCAGCCCTGTCCTCATCAACACCCACACCTGTGTTAATGGATCAATCACTAAAACAATGTTAGCTGCTCCTTTTAAGGCAGGACTGCAATGATGTTGAAATGTGTTTTGGGGGTTAAAGTTCATTTTCTGGGCAAATATTGACTTTGCAAGTACAGTAATTGCTGTTAAGCTGATCACTCTTTGACATTCAGGAGTATATGCAAATTGCCATTACAAAAAATGAAGCAGTAAACTTTGGAAAAATTACTATTTGTCTCATTCTCAATACTTTTGGCCATGACTGTACAACAACTGACCTCAGAACAAAAACCCGTTAGAGGTGGCCGAAGATTAGGTCCAGCAGCTGGATCAGCTACGCCCTGCAGCCACCCCAGGGCCTTTGTTGGGGGTTTACGAACGGGTCCCTCATGTTTGTGCTTACAAATTTGCATTTTATAGAAACATGGACACCTGGTCGCAAAGCGCACTGTGACCAGTTAACAAAAGTTTTACATGAAGAATGTTTATAAGAAAAATGTTTGTATATGTGACAAATGTGGTTATAAAAGTGAAAAGAGTTTTATAAATGTTTTATATATGTGAAGAAATTCTTATAATAATTGCTGAAAGAGAAAATGTGCCAGTAACATTAAAAGAGAAAAATTGCCTCCCATAAAGGGATGAGTAATAATGGTTTATAATTTTATATATGAATGCATTCTAAAAACTTGCATGTTTTTGAACTGTCTTTTGCTCTTTTCCAGCCCGAGGACGTGCTGTGGTTTACCAGGGGGGAATGTAGCGTCCCGAGGGTTCAGTTGCTACAGGGGTATTGCACCTCAACCAGAGGTGTGATATTCCACTCCCGGGTAAGGATGGAGTGTGGACCAGGGCTCAGTTAGCTGCATACACACACACACACACACTCACCCCATTTCCGGGGGACAGCTCGACAGTGCTCCCAGCTGCGGGCACAACTGACCATGTCCCTGGCTGGAGTGGGGAGGGGGGAGAGAACCCAGTGGTGTAGGAGCAGAAGGGGACGGTTTCTGGAGCACAGGAAGGAGCTCATTGGGTGCAGGTCACCTGAGCTCAGACACAGAGAAGCAGATAAAAGGTGGAAGCCATCTTAGTCAAGAGGGCAGTTCAGAGGAGAGAAGTAGTTCAGTCAGAGCTGACAGGGAGCCGTGGCTCAGCCTGAGCTCAGCTCCACGAGGCAGGCCTAGAGAGAAGGCCGGGGCCAGAGAGGAGAAGAGAAGAAGGAGAAGGAAGGAAGGAGAAGAGACAGAGGAGTGGAAGGGCTCCAGAAACAAGAAGGCAGAAGGGACCCTAAGAGTGCAGAACGGCCAGCAACCGTTGCATACCCCATTATACCGGGTGAAAGGGTCAGGCTGTGGAAAGGTACCGGATCCCTAAATTGGTGGAGGCGAATCTACCCTCAGCCAAGAACCGGAGGTTGTGACCATTTATTGGTGCGACCACCCGCTAAACCTGCTAGGAAGGCACCATATAGGATAGCGGGAAGTGAAGGCCAACGCTTACCCGACACGGTCCGCGGTAGCCGGACAGAAGTCAGGACACTGGTGGGGCACGAGAGACCAGAGAAAGGACAGAAGGGGGTCCTGTGCCATACTCCTGAATTGCCTGGGGGTTGACCGAGCTCCTCACCTGGTGGACGCAGCATGGCTCGGGCAGTCCTTGCTGACAGAAGTGACTTGGATAACAACTGTGAGTAAAAGACCCTGGACTGCATCATTGGCCTCTGTGTGATTTCTGCTGCGCCTGCACCATCACCCCCAGCATCCACTTACACTGCCCTGAGGCTGCACTCTTCCCGTGGGGAGTTATCCTACCCCTGTGCTGCACACCAACACCAGCCTCAGCGGTCTGCCTCGCAGCGGCGGTTATCTCTGACCGCAATCCACGGGTGGCGTAGTCGGACATTCAAAACACTGATAAATAGACTGACACAATTTGGTCTGACCACCCTGAGCCACGGGACCGGGTTGCCACCACTACTACCCCCAGCATCGTACAGAAGCCCGGTTCTGGGTACCCCACGGCCCAGGGGGCGAGTCACTAACAAGCAAATGGAGCAGAAAAATGGTGTTCTCTGGATTGCTTTTTAAGCAAATAACCAGGATTAATATAAAAAAAATTGCCTTGGCCCCTGATATCTGGGGCTATGTCTACAAATATCTGTAATTATTACAGCAGCAGCAGACAGGACATTCAATGGACCCTCTTGTGCTGTATCATACACTGCAGTCTGTCACATATACTGCCTGCCTGTCTAGCACTGATTATATGCAGCTGGATTAGTCTTCAGAAGGACTGTTAGTTCAGATGGATGTATATATATATACTAGATGGTGGCCCAATTCTAATGCATCGGGTATTCTAGAATAGGTATGCGGCCGACCGGGCGCAATCAGCAGAGCTGTGTTTAAATTTGGGGCCAAAATCGCTGATTGGTCGCGTTCGGCAACCGCGACCAATCAGCAAAGCGGTGTTTAAATTTGGCGGCAATATCGATGATTGGTCGCGGGCGGCGGCCGCGACCAATCAGCAAACCGTGTTAGTGAGGACTGGAGAGCGTGTTTAAATTTGGCACCAAAATCGCTGATTAGTCGCGACCAATCAGCAGAGCGGTGTTTAAATTTGGCGCCAATACTGCTGACTGGTCGCGGTCGGCGTCCGCGACCAATCAGCAGAGCGATGCAGAGCGGGGTTTAAATTTGGCGCCAAAATCGCTGATTGGTCGCCGGCCGCGCCCAAACAGCAGAGTGTTGTTTAAATTTGGCGCCAAAATCGCTGATTGGTCGAGGCCGGCGACCGCGACCAATCAGCAGTGCAGTGTTTAAATTTGGCACCAAAATCGCTGATTAGTCGCGACCGCGACCAATCAGCAAAGAGGTGTTTAAATTTGGCAACAATAGTGCTGATTGGTCGCGGCCGGCGACCGCGACCAATCAGCAGAGCGATGCAGAGCGGGGTTTAAATTTGGCGCCAAAATCGCTGATTGGTCGCCGGCCGCGACCAATCAGCAGAGCGGTGTTTAAATTTGGCACAAAAAGCGCAGATTGGTCGCGGACGGTGGTTGCGACCACTCAGCAGAGCGGGGTTTACATTTGGCCCAATGCTGCTGATTGGTCGCGGCCGGCGACCGTGACCAATCAGCAGAGCGTTGTTTAATTTTGGCACAAAAAACGCAGATTGGTCGCGGCCGGTGGTTGCGACCAATCAGCAGAGTGAGGTTTAAATTTGGCGCCAATACTGCTGACTGGTCACGACCGACAACCGTGACCAATCAGCAGAGCGGTGTTTAAATTTTGCGCCAATACTGCTGATTGATCTCGGCCAGCGACCGCGATCAATCAGCAGAGCGTTGCTTAAATTTGGCGCCAATCTCGTTGATTGGTCGCGGCTGGAGTCCTCAACCAATCAGCAGAGCGTTGTTTAAATTTGGCGCCAATCTCACTGATTGGACGCGTCCTGCGTCCGCGTCCAATCAGCACAGCAGTGTTTAAATGTGGCGGCAAGATCGGTGATTGGTCGCGGCCGCTATTTAAATGTGCCGCCCAAATCGGTGATTGGTTGCGGGCAGCGGCCACGACCAATCAGCAGAGCGGTGTTTAACTTTAGCGCCAAGATCACTGATTGGTCGGGTGTGGAGAGCGCGACCAATCAGCGAATCGTATTGGTGAGGAGCGGAATCGTATTAGTGAGGACCGGGGAGCGCCGCTGCCTGTGCGGCTACTTCCGCTGCGAGAACCCGGGACATAAGCGGGCGCTCGGAGCAGAAGTATCCCGACCCGCAGCGCCGCTCCCCGGTCCTCCCTTCACACCCTAGCCGCTGATGTCCCCACAGTATCCGCATGGTGTTACAAAGGTCCGGACATTTGGGCTAAAAATCGCTGATTGGTCCCTAGCGCTGCTCGCGACCAATCACCGATTTGGGCGCCAAATTTAAATATCGGCCGCGACCAATCACCGATCTTGGCTCCACATTTAAACACCGCTGTGCTGATTGGTCGCCGACGCTGGGCGCGACCAATCACCGATTTTGGCGGCACATTTAAATAGCGTCCGCGACCAATCAGTACAGCGGTGTTTAAATGTGGAGCCAAGATCGGTGATTGGTCGCGGCCAATATTTAAATTTGGCGCCCAAATCGGTGATTGGTCGCGGGCAGCGCCAGCGACCAATCAGCGATTTTTAACACAAATGTCCGGATCTTTGTAACACCATGCGGATACTGTGGGGACATCAGCGGCTAGGGTGTGAAGGGAGGACCGGGGAGCGGCGCTGCGGGTCGGGATACTTCTGCTCCGAGCGCCCGCTCATGTCCCGGGTTCTCGGAGCGGAAGTATCCGCACAGGCAGCGGTGCTGACATCCATGCGGCTAGGGCGTGAAGGGAGGACCGGGGAGCGGCGCTGACATCCAATTGGTCGCGGCCGCTATTTAAATGTGCCGCACAAATCGGTGATTGGTCGCCGACTTGGCCCGCGACCAATCACTGATCTTGCGGCCAAAGTTAAACAGTACTGTGCTGATTGGTCGCGGACGCTGCCCGCGACCAATCACCGATTTGGGCGCCAAATTTAAATATCGGCCGCGACCAATCACCGATCTTGGCTCCACATTTAAACATCGCTGTGCTGATTGGTCGCCGACGCTGGGCGCGACCAATCACCGATTTTGGCGCCACATTTAAATAGCGTCAGCGACCAATCCGCACAGCGGTGTTTAAATGTAGAGCCAAGATCGGTGATTGGTCGCGGCCGATATTTGAATGTGGCGCCCAAATCGGTGATTGGTCGCGGGAAGCCTCCGCGACCAATCAGCACCGTAGTGTTTAACTTTTGCGGCAAGATCCGTGATTGGTCGTGGGCCAAGACCGCGACCAATCACCGATTTGTGCGGCAGATTTAAATAGCGGCCGCGACCAATTGGATGTCAGCGCCGCTCCCCCGTCCTCTCTTCACACCCTAGCCGCATGGATGTCAGCGGCGCTGCCTGTGCGGATACTTCCGCTGCGAGAACCCGGGACATGAGCGGGCGCTCGCAGCAGAAGTATCCCGACCTGCAGCGCCGCTCCCCGGTCCTCCCTTCACACCCTAGCCGCTGATGTCCCCACAGTATCCGCATGGTGTTACAAAGGTCCGGACATTTGTGTTAAAAATCGCTGATTGGTCGATGGCGCGCCAAATTTTAATATCGGCCGCGACCAATCACCGATCTTGGCTCCACATTTAAACACCGCTGTGCTGATTGGTCGCGGCCGATATTTAAATTTGGCGCCCAAATAGGTGATTGGTCCCTGGCGCTACCCGTGACCAATCAGCGATTTTTAACACAAATTTCCGGACCTTTGTAACACCATGCGGATACAGTGGGGACATCAGCGGCTAGGGTGTGAAGGGAGGACCGGGGAGCGGCGCTGCGAGTCCGGATACTTCTGCTGCGAGCGCCCGCTCATGTCCCGGGTTCTTGCAGCGGAAGTATCCGCACAGGCAGCGGCGCTGACATCCAATTGGTCGCGGACGCTATTTAAAATTGCCGCACAAATCGGTGATTGGTCGCTGTCTTGGCCCGCGACCAATGACTGATCTTGGCGCCAAAGTTAAACACTATTGTGCTGATTGGTCGCCGACGCTGACCGCGACCAATCACCGATTTGGGCGCCAAATTTAAATATCGGCCGCGACCAATCACCGATTTGGGCGCCAAATTTAAATATCGGCCGCGACCAATCACCGATCTTGGCTCCACATTTAAACACCGCTGTGGTGATTGGTCGCGGCCGATATTTAAATTTGGCGACCAAATCGGTGATTGGTCACGGGCAGCGTCGACGACCAATCAGCACAGCGGTGTTTAAGTTTTGCGCTAAGATCAGTGATTGGTCGGGTCCGAAGACCGCGACCAATCATCGAATCGTCTTGGTGAGGACCGGGGAGCGGCGCTGCCTGTGCGGCTACTTACGCTGCGAGAACCCAGGACATCGCGGGCGCTCGCAGCAGAAGTATCCCGACCCGCAGCGCCGCTCCCCGGTCCTCCCTTCCGCATGGAGGTCAGCGGCGCCGGCGGTCCTTCCGCTGATACCGGCCGGGAGATGAGCGCCTCGCGGCGCTCATCTCCCGGCTGCATCGCCGCTCAGCTCCGTCCCGCAGATGAGGCGCTAACGGCAGCCATCTTTTTTTAGAAATCCCCCAGCGCTGATTGGCCTCTGCCGGACCAATGAGCGACGCGGGATTTCCTGGACAGACAGACAGACAAACAGACAGACAGACAGACGGGATAAGACGATTATAAATAAATATATATATATATATACATATATATATATATATATATATATATATATATATATATATATATATATATATATATATATATATATATATATATATATATATATATATACATATATATACACACAGAGCATGGTGAAAGTATTTGGCCCCCTTGAACTTTTCTACCTTTTGCCACATTTCTGGCTTCAAACATAAAGATATAAAATTCTAATTTTTTTGGGAAAAAACAAAAACAAGTGGGACACAATCGTGAAGTGGAACGAAATTTACGGGATATTTTAAACTTTTTTAACAAATTAAAATCTGAAAAGTGGGACGAGCAATATTATTCGGCCCCTTTACTTTCAGTGCAGCAAACTCACTCCAGAAGTTCAGTGAGGATCTCTGAATGATCCAATGTTGTCCTAAATGACTGGTAATGATAAATAGAATCCACCTGTGTATAATCAAGTCTCTGTATAAATGCACCTGCTCTGTGATAGTCTCAGGGTTCTGTTTCAAGTGCAGAGAGCATCATGAAGACCAAGGAACACACCAGGCAGGTCTGAGATACCGTTGTGGCGAAGTTTAAAGCCGGATTTGGATACAAAAAGATTTGCAAAGTTTTAAACATCTCAAGGAGCACTGTGCAAGCGATCATATTGAAATGGAAGGAGTATCAGACCACTGCAAATCTACCAAGACCCGGCCGTCTCTCTAAACTTTCATCTTGAACAAGGAGAAGACTGATCAGAGATGCAGCCAAAAGGCCCATGATCACTCTGGATGAACTGCAGAGATCTACAGCTGAGGTGGGAGAGTCTGTCCATAGGACAACAATCAGTCGCACACTGCACAAATCTGGCCTTTATGGAAGAGTGGCAAGAAGAAAGCCATTTCTCAAAGATATCCATAAAAAGTCTCGTTTGAAGTTTGCCACAAGCCGCCTGGGAGACACACCAAACATGTGGAATAAGGTGCTCTTGTCAGATGAAACCAAAATCGAACTTTTTGGCCACAATGAAAAACGATATCTTTGGCGTAAAAGCAACACAGCACATCACCCTCAAAACACCATCCCCACTGTCAAACATGGTGGTGGCAGCATCATGGTTTGGGCCTGCTTTTCTTCAGCAGGGACAGGGAAGATGGTTAAAATTGATGGAAAGATGGACGGAGCCAAATACAGGACCATTCTGGAAGAAAACCTGTTGGAGTCTGCAGAAGACCTGAGACTGGGACAGAGCTTTATCTTCCAACAAGACAATAATCCCAAACATAAAGCAAAATCTACAATGGAATAGTTCAAAAATAAACGTATCCAGGTGTTAGAATGGCCAAGTCAAAGTCCAGACCTGAATCCAATCGAGAATCTGTGGAAAGAGCTGAACACTGCTGTTCACAAACGCCCTCCATCCAACTTCAATGAGCTTGAGCTGTTTTGCAAGGAACAATGGGCAAGAATTTCAGCCTCTCGATGTGCAAAACTTATAGAGACATACCCCAAGCGACTTGCAGCTGTAATCGAAGCAAAAGGTGGCGCTAAAAAGTATTAACTCAAGGGGGCCGAATAATATTGCACGCCCCACTTTTCAGTTTTTAATTTGTTAAAAAAAAGTTTAAAAATATCCAATAAATTTCGTTCCACTTCACGATTGTGTCCCACTTGTTGTTGACTCTTCCCAAAATAATTAGAATTTTATATCTTTATGTTTGAAGCCAGAAATGTGGCAAAAGGTAGAAAAGTTCAAGGGGACCAAATACTTTCACAATGCACTGTATGTATGTGTATATATATATATATATATATATATATATATATATATATATATATATATATACAGTACAGACCAAAAGTTTGGACACACCTTCTCATTTAAAGATTTTTCCGTATTTTCATGACTTTGAAAATTGTACATTCACACTGAAGGCATCAAAACTATGAATTAAAACTTGTGGAATTATATACTTAACAAAAAAGTGTGAAACAACTGAAAATATGTCTTATATTCTAGGTTCTTCAAAGTAGCGCACTTTTGCTTTGATGACTGCTTTGCACACTCTTGGCTTTCTCTTGATGAGCTTCAAGTGGTAGTCACCGGAAATGGTTTTCACTTCACAGGTGTGCCTTGTCAGGTTTAATAAGTGGGATTTCTTGCCTTATAAATGGGGTTGGGACCATCAGTTGTGTTCTGCAGAAGTCTGGTGGATACACAGCTGATAGTCCTACTGAATAGACTGTTAGAATTTGTATTATGGCAAGAAAAAAGCAGCTAAGTAAAGAAAAACGAGTGGCCATCATTACTTTAAGAAATTAAGGTCAGTCAGTCCGAAAAATTGGGCAAACTTTGAAAGTGTCCCCAAGTGCAGTTGCAAAAACCATCAAGCGCTACAAAGAAACTGGCTCACATGAGGACCGCCCCAGGAAAGGAAGACCAAGACTCACCTCTGCTTCTGAGGATAAGTTTATCCGAGTCACCAGCCTCAGAAATCGCAGGTTAACAGCAGCTCAGATTAGAGAACAGGTCAATGCCACACAGAGCTCTAGCAGCAGACACATCTCTTCAACAACTGTTAAGAGGAGACTTTGTGCAGCAGGCCTTCATGGTAAAATATCTGCTAGGAAACCACTGCTAAGGACAGGCAACAAGCAGAAGAGACTTGTTTGGCCTAAAGAACACAAGGAATGGACATTAGACCAGTGGAAATCTGTGCTTTGGTCTGATGAGTTCAAATTTGAGATCTTTGGTTCCAACCACCGTGTCTTTGTGCGACGCAGAAAAGGTGAACGGATGGACTCTACATGCCTGGTTCCCACCGTGAAGCATGGAGGAGGAGGTGTGATGGTGTGGGGGTGCTTTGCTGGTGACACTGTTGGGGATTTATTCAAAATTGAAGGCATACTGAACCAGCATGGCTACCACAGCATCTTGCAGGGGCATGCTATTCCATGCGGTTTGTGTTTAGTTGGACCATCATTTATTTTTCAACTGGACAATGACCCCAAACACATCTCAAGGCTGTGTAAGGGCTATTTGACCAAGAAGGAGAGTGATGGGGTGCTACGCCAGATGACCTGGCCTCCACAGTCACTAGACCTGAACCCAATCGAGATGGTTTGGGGTGAGCTGGACTGCAGAGTGAAGGCAAAAGGGCCAACAAGTGCTAAGCATCTCTGGGAACTCCTTCAGGATTGTTGGAAGACCATTTCCGGTGACTACCTCTTGAAGCTCATCAAGAGAATGTGTGCAAAGCAGTCATCAAAGGAAAAGGTGGCTACTTTGAAGAACCTAGAATATAAGACATATTTTCAGTTGTTTCACACTTTTTTGTTAAGTATATAATTCCACATGTGTTAATTCATAGTTTTGATGCCTTCAATGTGAATGTACAATTTTCATAGTCATGAAAATTCAGAAAAATCTTTAAATGAGGTGTGTCCAAACTTTTGGTCTGTACTGTATATGTTGTGGAATACCTATACTAATAGGAGGTTCAATGGACCCTCTTGTGCTGTATCATGCACTGCTGTCTGCCACATACCCTGCCTGCCTGCCTAACTACTGCTACCACCACTGAATGTATGCAGCTGGATTAGTCCTCAGAAGGACTGTTAGTTCAGACGGATATATATATATATATGTTGTGCAATACTTATACTAACTATAAATAAGCAAATCTCTCCCTGACTCAGCAGAACCTCTCCCTACTCTGCCTGATTCTGGAGTAGACTGTGACTAGCATAGCGGTGCCAGGTCTTATATAGACCTAATGATGCCGTGCGGCCAGCCAATCACTGTAATGCCTTCAACCAACATGGCTACGGCATTACACTGCATGGCAGGCAATCCCTGCATGTTCATTGGCTCTCTAAAGAGCGCCAAACAGGCAGGGAGGGGACCCGAGTTCCAGCCAGAGCAACCCGGAAATACTCGCCGAGCTTGTCGAGCACAGTGATGCTCGGGCGAGTACCGAGCAGTGGCGAGCACGTTCGCTCATCACTAGAAATGAACATTCAATTCACGGGCAACAGCTCTGATGGACATTCCTGCACTCAGCATGCCAATTGCACACTCCATGAAAACTTGAGACATCTGTGGCATTGTGGTGTGTTATAAAACAGCACATTCTAGAGTGGCCTTTTATTGTGGCCAGCCTAAGGCTCACCTGCGCAGCATCTTGATATGCCACACCTATGACTTAGATGGAGTATTTCGGCAGAGGAGAATTGCTCACTAACACAGATTTAGGCAAATTTGAGAGAAATGAAAGAGAAAAAATATTTGAATTGCAGTTTTTTGGCTGCTGCAACTTCACAAAGAAAGCAATAAGAAGTAAAACATTGGATCTACCCAAAAATAGTATTGATAAAAATATATGCTCACCACATAAAAAGCAAGCCCTCACACAGCCCCATCGACCAAAAATGAAAACATTCCAATTTTTCTTTTTTTTACAATTTTCTGATTATTTTTTTCCTTATTGAAATGGAAACCAAAAAAGTTTACAAGTTTCTATCTCCATAATCATACTGACCTGTAAAATTATTGTGCTAGGTATTTTTACTGCACAATAAACTCCATAAAAAAAACTAAAAAACAATGACAGAATTGCTTTTTTCACAATTCTACCACGCTTTTTTTTCTCATTTTCCCCAATAGTGTATCTTAAAATACTGCAAATGGTGTCATTCAAAACTTCAACTCATCTAGCATTAAATAAGAAAATTTTAAAAAATTATAGTTCTTGGAAGAAGTGAAGGAAAAAACAAATGCGGAAAATTGCCCGGTCAGGAAAGAGTTAAAGGGGATGGTTAGCATACATGCCTTGCATAATCCATTTATTTAAGAAGGGTGCCTTGTCAATTAGATTGTCACAGGGTGCCCAACTGATGGGAAGTAAGCGTTTAATTCCTCTGCAGCACCACCACGTGGAAAATAAAGCATTACATAGTGCCCACTGAAAAATCAATAGGCTGGCTGTGTAATTCATAGAGTCCTTTAGTATGAGAGATGTTCTTCATAGCTGCTGTCCACTCACTGGGAGCTCTCCCTCTATTAATTGAGAGATAATGTTACCACATTGATCATTTGGCTTATTAAAATTGTAGTTAAAACATAATAACAAAACACACAGACATTGTAAGTAAAACAACAGACAGGAAAATATCCAAGGGAAAAAATAATAACAAATCAACTATACATGCACATAACGTACAAAGAATACAAAGGCTAAATATCAAGCACCTGACACATAGATAGATTTTTTTACATTCTAATTTATCTATCTTCAGTTGTAATTGGTGTCAATATATTCATACATTCCATTGAGAAAGCTGATTATTATCAAAGACAGGCACTATTTTAGGGAGCTTTTCAATTTGTAGGCTATGGCAGCAGCATGCATATTTATCAGCAGTATCTCCCCCGCACCCAAACAGCTCCCATTTCCCAGCCAAGATTCTAATTACACTTTTTCTTTGTCAAGATTCTGTGTACCATCTCTAATTAAAATGATTCCAAAGGGATCAAAGAAAGTGATTGGAAAAAAAAGTGACACTGTTTCCAAATGGGTCTGTTACTCTCTAGAAACTCAGCAAATGTCTATTGCTGCTCTTATAGCAAAGGTGTTACCTCACAAAAACACATGTATCACCTATCTATAGTATCCGAAATAAATGTGTGAAATGGGGGATGGTCTACTGTTTAGACATCCACAACCACTATTGCTGGGGTCACAGGAGCATTGATTCTCTCATCTGAGAGTATCAGCTCGATTATGTTAATGAGACAGCCGAGTTTGAGCCGAGTGTCACCTTAGTGTGATCTAATTCTCTCGGATGTGAAAATCGTAGCACAGGTGAGGAGAAGGTGGAGAACATAATTTCTTTCACTTTCTCAATTGTTTGAGTCCGTGGATGTCGGACTGCACTCGGATGACATCCGAGTGCAGTCCAATGTTTTACATGCACCCATAGACTTGAGTGGCTGGGTGTCATCCGATATGTGGAGCAACTCACAGCATGCTGAAATTTTTTTCTCATGGCAAAACAGCATGAGAAAAAAAAACACTGATTAGCACTGCCCCATAGCATAACAGTGGTCTGATCGCTATCCGTTAAAACATATAGCACTAGTCTGATTTATACACCCGTGTGAGCGAGCCCTAAATGGAAGTCTTGAATCTTTATTCAGTAGTAGTACTTTTAATGCAGCAATAGCCAAATACACGCACTACTGATGTATTCAACGTTTATGGAACTGATAGAAATAGGCTAACACAGCTGAACTCTGTGCCATAGAGCAGAGGTCCCCAACCGCCGGTCCGCGGACCAGGACCGGGCCGTTGGGGTTTTTCAGCCGGTCCGCGGGGAGAGGGGGCCCCTCCAGCCTCCAGCAGGGCCGCCATCAGGGCATGACTGCCCTGACTCCAGTATGGGGCCCGGCCGGTAGGAGCCCCCTCGGAGCCCCCCTCTTGTGCGTCTCTCTCCTCATGGGGCCCCCGGCCCCATGCTAAGCGCCGGGTGCGGGACATCTTAGCGCTGCGCTGCTGCGGCAGCACCTTCATGATTCCCCTGACTTCCGGTCATGTGACGGCGCCGTCACATGGCCGGAAGTCAGGAGAACCTGGTGTCAGCGATTTGGACGAGCGCCAGGATTCTGCAGGGATCGCATGGGGGTAAGTATAACAAGTTTTATTTTTTTTTAAATACAATTAACTAGGAGTGGGGGGAATGGGAGATGCACATGGGGGGAGGGGAGAGATGAGAGATGCACATGGGGGAGGGGAGAGATGAGAGATCCACATGGGGGGGAGGGGAGAGATGAGAGATGCACATGGGGGAGGGGAGAGATGAGAGATCCACATGGGGGGGAGGGGAGAGATGAGAGATGCACATGGGGGGAGGGGAGAGATGAGAGATGCACATGGGGGGAGGGGAGAGATGAGAGATGCACATGGGAGGGAGGGGAGAGATGAGAGATGCACGGGGGGGTGAGAGATGCACGGGGGGTGAGAGATGCACGGGGGGGATGAGAGATGCACGGGGGGTGGATGAGAGATGCACGGGGGGGTGAGAGATGCACGGGGGGATGAGAGATGCACGGGGGGTGGATGAGAGATGCACGGGGGGGTGAGAGATGCACGGGGGGGATGAGAGATGCACTGGGGGTGGATGAGAGATGGACGGGGGGGTGAGAGATGCACGGGGGGGATGAGAGATGCACGGAGGGGATGAGAGATGCACGGGGGGTGGATGAGAGATGCACGGGGGGTGGATGAGAGATGCACGGAGGGGGATGAGAGATGCACGGGGGTGAGCTGCACATGGGGGGGTGAGAGATGCACATGGGGGGGTTATGTTTACATAACTTTGTTGCCTTATGAAGGGCGGGGGGGGCCCCAAAAAATTTCTTGCACAGGGGCCCACTACAGTCTGTGTCCGCCCCTGGGATGAAGTAAATGCAGCTGAACAGCAGCTGTCAGGACAGCTGCCCTGTCCTGCTGCAGGGCGTGATGGGGCCTCAGTGATGCGGCTCCTGGCACAGCACATTATGTGGGGCTCCTGGCGGGGACCTGGTCTACACTATATGATAAGTATGCACTAAACTCCAAATCCCTCCATTACCCCGCCCCCATATGACCAAAGCCCCGCCCACCCCACCCCCTCCTTGCTGGGCCATGGAAAAATGATCTTGCTTCAAGCCGGTCCCTGGTGCAAAAAAGGTTGGGGACCACTGCCATAGAGGACCGTCAGGGCGCATTCTCAATCATGGCTCCATTCAAACTCATCCTTGCCGCAGCAATTGATGGAATTTTAAGTGGTCATGCCCCCACCAATCTAGTATTTATCTAATCAGTGGGTAGGTTACAAATGCTTTTGAGAGGAATTTTGGTAGTTGACATGATCTTGTTTAGAAGCATTCGTCTGAAATATGTAAATATAACACAGGGAGTAATTACACCACTTTCTCTATAGAGAACTGCTGTAAGTTGTGAGTTCATGTATTGAACACAAACAGCTCACTTCATTCATAGACAATGAAATGAAGTGGTAATGCACATGCATGATCAACGCCCCCTTCAAACTTCTCCATAATGAAGGCCCCATTCTAGTAATATGTGGAAGTCCCATTGAGGGGGTCTCAGGGATCATACATTTATCACCTATTCTGTGGATAGGTGATAAATGTTGATACTATTGAAATTGTTCCAGAAAATAAAGTATTTCTCCCATAAAATTATTGCAATTACACATGTTTTGTTATACACACGTTTATTTCCTTTGTGTTTATTGGAACAACACAAAAAAAACACAGAGAAAACAAGTTGAACATAATTTCAC
This sequence comes from Phyllobates terribilis, assembly GCF_046119375.1. Lineage (NCBI taxonomy): Eukaryota > Metazoa > Chordata > Amphibia > Anura > Dendrobatidae > Phyllobates > Phyllobates terribilis. Next base: position 336,362,147 of record NW_027362771.1, read on the forward strand.
ACGAAACCCCAAAAATGGGCCAGACAAAATTGTTTGCACCCTCAACTTAATATTTGGTTGCGCACCCTTTGGAATAAGTAATTGCAATCAAACGCTTCTGTAGCACCCTGAGGATTCGGCTGCTACAGGGGTATTGCACCTCAACCCAGAGGTGTGATATTCCACTCCCGGGTAAGGATGGAGTGTGGAACTGAGCTCAGTTAGCTGCATGCACTACACACATCCCATTTCCGGGGAACAGACCGATGGTACTCCCACTAGAGAAATGTGCAGGTACGACAGTGTCTGTTCCTGGCTGGAGTGGGAGGGGGGTGGAACATCCCAGTAGTGTAGGGGCAGATAGGGGGAGCAGTCTGGGTAGTGCTAGGAGCTCATTGGGTGCTGGTCACCTGAGCTCACACATAGAGGGAGTATATAAGGTGGGAACCATCTTAGATCAGGGTCAGTCTGTGAGACGTCAGTCAGTCTGTCAGTCTTTTGTCAGAGCAGAGCAGAGGAAGAGAGCAGAGGAGAAGAGCAGCTCCAAGGCCCAGAGAGAGAGAGGAGAAAGAAAGACCCAGAGGGGGAGAAAGAAGGAACTCCAAGAGCCCAAATTAGACCAGAGGGTGAAGAGTTGGCAACAGGGTACCGGATCCCAAGCTGGCAGAGGCTACAGCACACCTTAGCCAGGAACCGGAGGTCGTGGGCAGGATCGATCTGCCACGATCACCCACTAAATCCACCCGGAAGGCAGACCAGGAATAGGGTCAGGGAACCCAGAGACAAGGGTTTACCACCAAGAGGCCCGAGGGAGCCGGACATAGGTGGATCCCTGGTGGGGAAGGCCAGAGAAGAGGACAGGACAGAAAGGGAGCTCAGGACCACGCTCCAGAATCACCTGGGGGTTGGCCGAGTCCAGGACCTGGTGGACGCAGCACGGCTCGGGTGGTCACTTAAGGCCGGAGTGACCAGAACAACTGCAGTAAGTAAACAAACCCTGAACTGCACAGCCCGACTCTGAGTCTCATTTCCATCCCCGCTGCACCACCACAACCCCCATCCTCTGCAACTGACCCCCTGAGGCTATACCCCTCCCGTTGGGGGTTATACTACCTGAGCTGCACATACATCACCAGCCTCAGCGGACCCTGCTGCAGCGGCGGCCGTATTGACCGCAATTCAACGGGTGGCGTAGTCGACACAAAAGAACATCTAGTAACATCATAAGGACTGCCACACACTGAGCTTGACACCCTGGGCACGGACCGGGTCACAGCCATTCGGAGACTACAACCCCCATCTGATCCGGCTCCGGGTATCCCTAACAACACTGGCCCAGGGGGCGCGTCAACTTTGGCGTAGTCGGCAGGATCACATGCCCGCAACAACCGGGTACTGCGTGCCTGAAGAAAAGTTCACCGTTACCTCAAAAAGAAGTCTCCCGCCGGTTCCGGAGGGTCCCCGCCAACGGACCCCATCACAGGTCGTTTCCCGCCGGTTGTCCGCCATTTGCAGCTTTTTCCCGCCATCCATGGAGTTTCCCGCCACTGGGAGACGATTCCCGCCATTTCCGAAGATTTCCCGCCTTGGAAGAGCGGACGCCATTATGGGCGTGCCAGAGGGTGGCAAGAGGTCACCTCCCATCGTGGGCCAGGTCGAAGAATGGCGCCAAAAGCGGAAACCGCGCCCACCAACAGAGACTGTGATGCTGGAAGTGTCCATCAGCGTGAGAGAACTGCCCCTGGAACTGAAGTTGCCCCGGGACCACCCTCGATGTGGGCGGAGACAGAACAAGAGAACAAAGATGGGTGTCGCCTGGAGCAGTCTGGAGAGAGCGCACCCGGAGACAAGACGTCTGGAAGAGAGTCCAGAGAAAGCACACCCGGAGATGGAGGGAGAGCCAGGCAGCACCGACCCAGTGGTCAGGAGCCTGATGCGGGCCGCCACTCCAGGCAGCACCGACCCAGTGGTCAGGAGCCTGTTGCAGGTCGCCACTCCAGAAGGCCTGCTGGAGATCCTAATACAGCTCCCCCGAGACCGGGAGTGTGCACAGACTGCGCTGGAGGGCCTCGCACAGAGGTTGGCCCGGGTGCAACGAGAGACGTTGGCGGAGTGGAGCCGAGAGATGGCCCAGCAGACCGAGACTCGTCAGCGGAGCACGCCACCCGAGACGAGGAGACAGACCGCCTCTGAGGATGGCGCAGGAGGACTGAAGGCCGGAGACGGCGCCGAGAAGGGAGCCGAACGAATGGAGGCAGGTAAAGGGGACGTCACTACCCCGAGCCGGGAAACCGCGTGCCTGCCCCAGCTCCCCGTCGCAGAGCCCGAAGTACCCCCTGCCGTGCCCGTCGCTGCAACGTCACCGCCGCAGACTAGGCCTCAAACGGAAGCCGCGACCCCTGTGACGTCACACGCCTCGACCCCGAGCGTGGCCAAGCAGGAAGTACCATCGGCCTGGTCGCAAGGCCTAGTACCCCCGGGCGACGCAATACCAACAGCGCCCCCTACCTCCGCGGAGCCCCCGGCCTGGTCGCAGGGCCAAGTAACACAGGGCGCCGCCGTTCTTACGGTGCCCTTTACTTTCAAGGTGCCCCAGGCCTGGTCGCAAGGCCTGGTTAACCCGGGCGCCGCTACCACCACGGCGCCCATAACACCTAAAGTACCGCACCTGGGTGAGGACCTGTTCGGCCCAGCATACGTGCCCGGATGGGCAGCCCTTCGTATGGCCCCAGGAATACATCCAGCTGGAGCTGCAAAAAGCAAGGGCCATGTGCGAACCCCTGATCCCGGCTCCAAAGCCCATGAAGAGGATCTCGCCCCCGCTAGAAGAGACCCAGTTTGAGTGGGATCCCACCGGAGAAGACCTCATGGGGTTCACTCAGGAGACTCGGGCAGCCGCAGCGGAGCGTGCAGAGTGCTGCCGCCAACAGCTCGAGGTCTTTGAGAGGGAGCGGAGAGAGAGGCGGGTCCGGGAACAGCAAGCGCAGATAAGGAGCGCGGAGCAGAAGAGCCGGACCAGGAGAAACCCCCGTGCAGCGCATGGTCCCCGTACCATCGGGACTGTGATAAAGTTCAATCTGCAGCATGGGTGGGGTTTCATCAGGGATCACCACACCCCAGGCGACGTCTTCGTGACCAGGAGAGACGTTGAGTCCCACCTACCGGAGGGACACAGAGGTCGTGACCTGTATTTAGGGGACGAGGTCACCTTCACCCGGCACAAGTGTGCCAAAGGACCCTACGCCCTCCATGTGCATCGCCTGACGGAGGAGGAGCTGCGGTGTGAGGAGGAGCAAGAGGACCCGGACGGGTCTGAAACTGAAACCAACCAACAAGAAAGAGCAGGAGGACGCCGTCGTTGAAGTACGGTAGAGTGAGACTGTATAAAGTTGCCCGTCGGGGTACCAAGAACTGTTGCTGCTTAAAATAGTCCCCGTTGGGACCAGCCAAGAGTGAACTGTTAACCCCGTGTGTCCCTATTCCCATTACCTGGCCGAGGACTGAGAGCGGCCATATTCCCTTTGTATATAGTTGCGCTTCCTAAAGCGCCCCCTACCGGTTTTATAGGAAACCGTGTTTCTTCAAGAGACTGTCGCACTTTACCCGGTCACAAGTTGCACCGTGACCGGAGGAACCAGAAACAAGAATGTTTATATGAAAAGTTTATTGCTGCTGATGATGTTTTATATGTTTTATATGTTTATGTTTATGAAAAAAAATTGTATGTTTGTGGATGTTTTTATATCTTACAGCCCGAGGACGTGCTGTGATTTACCAGGGGGGAATGTAGCACCCTGAGGATTCGGCTGCTACAGGGGTATTGCACCTCAACCCAGAGGTGTGATATTCCACTCCCGGGTAAGGATGGAGTGTGGAACTGAGCTCAGTTAGCTGCATGCACTACACACATCCCATTTCCGGGGAACAGACCGATGGTACTCCCACTAGAGAAATGTGCAGGTACGACAGTGTCTGTTCCTGGCTGGAGTGGGAGGGGGGTGGAACATCCCAGTAGTGTAGGGGCAGATAGGGGGAGCAGTCTGGGTAGTGCTAGGAGCTCATTGGGTGCTGGTCACCTGAGCTCACACATAGAGGGAGTATATAAGGTGGGAACCATCTTAGATCAGGGTCAGTCTGTGAGACGTCAGTCAGTCTGTCAGTCTTTTGTCAGAGCAGAGCAGAGGAAGAGAGCAGAGGAGAAGAGCAGCTCCAAGGCCCAGAGAGAGAGAGGAGAAAGAAAGACCCAGAGGGGGAGAAAGAAGGAACTCCAAGAGCCCAAATTAGACCAGAGGGTGAAGAGTTGGCAACAGGGTACCGGATCCCAAGCTGGCAGAGGCTACAGCACACCTTAGCCAGGAACTGGAGGTCGTGGGCAGGATCGATCTGCCACGATCACCCACTAAATCCACCCGGAAGGCAGACCAGGAATAGGGTCAGGGAACCCAGAGACAAGGGTTTACCACCAAGAGGCCCGAGGGAGCCGGACATAGGTGGATCCCTGGTGGGGAAGGCCAGAGAAGAGGACAGGACAGAAAGGGAGCTCAGGACCACGCTCCAGAATCACCTGGGGGTTGGCCGAGTCCAGGACCTGGTGGACGCAGCACGGCTCGGGTGGTCACTTAAGGCTGGAGTGACCAGAACTGCAGTAAGTAAACAAACCCTGAACTGCACAGCCCGACTCTGAGTCTCATTTCCATCCCCGCTGCACCACCACAACCCCCATCCTCTGCAACTGACCCCCTGAGGCTATACCCCTCCCGTTGGGGGTTATACTACCTGAGCTGCACATACATCACCAGCCTCAGCGGACCCTGCTGCAGCGGCGGCCGTATTGACCGCAATTCAACGGGTGGCGTAGTCGACACAAAAGAACATCTAGTAACATCATAAGGACTGCCACACACTGAGCTTGACACCCTGGGCACGGACCGGGTCACAGCCACTCGGAGACTACAACCCCCATCTGATCCGGCTCCGGGTATCCCTAACAACACTGGCCCAGGGGGCGCGTCACTTCCTATAACCATCAACAAGCTTCTTACGCCTCTCAACTGGAATTTTGGACCACTCTTCTTTTGCAAACTGTTCCAGGTCTCTAATATTCGAAGGATGCCTTCTCCCAACAGCAATCTTAAGATCTTTCCACTGGTGTTCAATAGGATTTAGATCTGGACTCATTGCTGGCCACTTCAGAACTCATGATGCCTTGCACACAGATAAGGCACCCAGTGCCAGAGGCAGCAAAACAACCCCAAAACATCTTTGAACCTCCAACATATGTGACTGTAGGTACTGTGTTTGTAGGCCTCATTCGGTTTTTGGTAAATGGTAGAATAATGTGATTTACCAAAAGGTTCTATCTTGGTCTTATCTGTTTACAAGATGCTTTCCCAGAAGGATTTTAGCTTACTCACGTACATCTTGGCAAACTCCAATCTAGCTTTTTATATCTCTGAGTCAGCAGTGGGGTCCTTCTGGGTCTCCTGCCATAGCATTTCATTTCATTCAAATGTCGATGGATAGTTTGCGTTGACATTGATGCAGCCTGAGCATGCAGGACAGCTTGAATTTCTTTGGAATTTGATTTGGGCTGTCTATCCACCATCCGGACTATCCTGTGTTGCAACCTTCCATCAATTTTTCTCTGCCATCCACGTCCAGGGAGATTAGCTCCAGTGCAATGGGTTGTAAATTTCTTGATTATGTTGCGCACCATAGACAAAGTAATATCCAGATCTCTGGAGATGGACTTGTAACCCTGAGATTGTTGATATTGTTCTCAAGTATTTTGGTTCTCCATGCTTAGTGTGGCACACACAGACACACAATGCAAAGATTGGGTCAACGTCTCCATTTTTATCTGGTTTCAAGTGTGATTTTCAAATTGCCCACACCTGTTACTTGCCACAAGTAAGTTAGAACGAGCATCACATGCTTGAAACAAAGTTGTTAAAATACAATTTTGGAAAGGTGCCAACAATTTCATCCAGCCCATTTGTGGGGGTTTTATGTGAAATGATGTCCAATTTGCCTTTTTTCTCTGTTTTTTTTTTTTGCAATAATTTTCTGGGAGAAATACTTAATTTTCTGGAACAATTTCAGCCATGACTGTATAGGTTACTATTGTTCAAATGTATAGTATGTGAAAAAATTGACCTTTCCTAATTTTGGCAGATTCATGTCTGGATACCTTCATTTAATGGTGCTGCAAACCATTCAGATGTACACAAATCATATATCTCATTCTATATATTTTTATTAATACCCAAAATCTTATTTGGAGAGATTTAAACAAAAACAAAATGTTTTCTGAAATTAAAAGTCAGTTCTATATATTGGTATGGGGTTGTGTCTGCAGAATGTGTGTGGATTTTTGCAAGACACATTCGGGTGAATGAGACAGATGCAGAAATCCCTGTTACAAATCTGCCGTATATGAATGTACAAATTACTGAACTGATTAATACAGGATTTAGAAGATCATAAACTCAAGCTTAGTAACAGTACCACCAAAAATGTATTATATGTTCTTTATCATTCATGTTACGTAACTGTCTCGGCTTCTTGGCTGGGCTCTGCTCCCTTTCCCTATGTCTGCTGCGCTTTGCTGTGCTCCAAGTTGCTTGGCATGTCTCAGTGACACCATCTCACAGAAGAAAAGCTGATTAACCCATTGTTTGCCATAGTCATCTCAAACTGATACTTGTAGACTATTCATACTATGCAACATTCATATTTGCAAACTTCTGTGATTTTTACAAATCCTCAGACCTGCTTGTAAACCATTTATTTACCATAAACTTCTTGAATAGACGCTTTGATCCCCAATCCATTTAGGCTGGTATTTCATATGCTATTCTTAATGAGGAGCGTGGAGGAATAAGATGTGCCAAATTCATTATGAGGCGCACGCATGTTAATGATTCGGTGCACCTTACCAGTGGCATACGTCTCACCAGAAATATTACTTCAGTCAAAGAATGGAGTATCATTTCTGGCATAACAAACGCCATCACTATTGATGAATTTGATGGGTAGACATAGCTAAACCCAAACCCTGACACCTCCCCAGCTCCACCCATTTTTGGGGCGCTGCCAGAAACTGGTATGTAAATGCAAAAAGTAACAACATTTTTGCACAAGTCAGTATTGTGGAAAATTGTGCAACTTTTCAAAGTGTTTTAAACTGTGATAAACTTTTGATAAATCGGGGCCTTAGAATCTGCTCATACTGCTCATACTAAGCAGCATTCATCTTTGCAAACTGATGTGATTTCTTCAAACCCCAGACGTTCTGGATAACTAATCACTTGTTGTGTCATCACAAACTGTTATTTGAGTCTTTATTTAAATTTTTTGTTTGCCGTCCAACATAACTTGTTGTCCAAGTCCTCGTAGTTCCATGTGCCTTCCAACTAAAATTACTAAGGTGAGGGTACCATTGTTTTTGTCCAGGCTATTTTTAGTTTTATTTTTTTCTGTTGAACCACAATTTAACCCCTTGCAGACCTTGGAAGTACTCGATCATGTATAGAGGGTGTATAAAAGTGCTGTATATAATAAGAATATGTTTACAGCAATTTATATCAGACAATTTATATAAAGTGCTTCGTGCTCAAAAAAGTTCATGTAATATTTTGATGACCATCCAAAGATTGATAATGCTCCCAAGGCTAAAGAGTTCATAAAATGTAGAAAAAAGTGTGTGTGTGTGTGTGTGGTGGGGATTTTGATGGTAGTCAGGGTACTGTAATGCAATAAAGAAAAAGCCCGGGTGGTAGCCCAGGCACACACTGATCTACACTGCAGCTCATGTAAGTGTTTCTGCTTTATTTTGCTCCTATCCTTCTTGATTGAGGTCTTATCTTTTTTACAAAAAAAGACATAGAGCAATTGTCTGACCTCTGTTTGTTGGTAGTTATAACTTTGGATCTGGTCTGCTAAGCACTTGCTTTTTTTTTTATTGCATTACAGTACCCTGACTACCATCAAACCCCCCACCCCCTTTTTCTACATTATATGAACTCTTTAGCCTTGGGAGCATTATCAATTTTTAGGTGGTCATCAAAATATTACATGCACTTTTCTGAGCACGAAGCACTTTATATAAATTGTCTGATATAAATTGCGTGTAAACCTATTATATTGTAAACAGCACTTTTATATACCCTCTATACATGATGCACTTTATAAAAATCTACTAAATCTACTTGCGTTTAATGGTGATATATAGTAAACCCTGTGAAATATGGAAATTTGATCTGTGTGTGTCTGCTTGCTACATAGCCGAGATACCCACATGCTTGAGATTTTATCTTTGTTTTAAAATTATGATATCATGAACAAAGAGAATTTTTTAAATTAATTTCGTTGTTAATACCTCATGTACAGAGACTAAATTCTTTGAATGGTCTGTTTTCCAAAATAGGGTCACTTGCGGGGGTTTCTGCTGTTTTGGCACTTCACTCGCTCTGTAAATATGACTATTCCAGCCAAATTTGCACTCCGAAAATCAAATAGCGCTTTTTCCCTTCCAAGTTCTGCCATGTGCTCAAATAGCAGTTTTTGACCATATATGTGATATTGCCACGAAAATTGCATAATAATTTGTGGGGTCCATTCGGGTCCCGAGTTATTACCACATAATGTGACACGTTCGATTTTTTTAAAAAATGGGGTTTGATCATTAAGATCTAAATTGGTTCCTCACTAAGGTGTTAATGGGAATCTGTCAGCAGGTTTTTGCAGTAACCTGAGGACAGCATGATGTAGGGTTTAAAACACTAAATTCAGGAATATGTCACTTATCAAGCTGTGTTCTGTTGTTTACTTACAATGAAGGTTTTATCAAGTAGCTCAGGCTACTGCTAGACTGACCACGCCCCCTCCTGTGATAAGCAGCTCACTGTCCTTAGACAGTGTACACAGAGAGCCTGGTGTGGATGGGGCTAGCTTTCTAAGCTCTGCTTCATGCTACATCTAAGAACTCTGATTGATTAAGAATGCTGCACCTAGTAAATGAAGTGATACACCGATGGAATCAGGCTCTCTCTTCCTACATTATGCTGCTCTCAGATGAAGCAGTAAAAACCGTGGTGAAAGATTACCTTTAAATAAAAAAAAATAATAATAATAAAATGAGCTAACAGGTTCCCCACCTTTAAAGCAAATAATAAATGTTCTAATTTAAGAAGGTGTGTCTCCATAACAGATCCTCTTAAAATATTAAAATTGTTGTAGTGTATCATGTTTACTGTGACTGTGACAGGTATTTAATAATTTAATCAGCTTTTTGTGTCACTACTTTGTCCTCTGTGTGTGTGTGTTTTTTAATCATGTGAATGTTGTTCTACTTAAATATAATGCAATAGATTATAATAGTCAAGTGCACATTTACACTGGCATTTGAAAGTTTGAGAACCCTTCAGAATTTTCCATATTTCTGCATAAATTTGATATAAATCTGCATCAGATTTTCACACAGTTAGATAAAGATAACCCAATTAAACAAAGAAGTCAAAAATATTAGACTTTGTCATTTTTTATTGAAGAAAATTATCCAATATCACATGTCTGTGAGCAGCAAAAGTATGTGAACCTTTGCTTTCAGTATCATGTGTCACAATAACTACATCTAAACTAGGGATGTCAAACTTAAACACACAAAGGGCCAAAATGAAAACTTGGACAAAGTCGTGGGCCAACCAGTATACAGTATAATGGATCCCACATAGTCCTCCATATAGAATAATGGGCCCCACATAGTCCTCCATAGAGAATAATAGGCCCCACATAGTATAGTCCTCCATACAGTATAATGGGCCCCCCATAGTCCTCCATAGAGAATAATAGGCCCCACATAGTCCTCCATACAGTAGAATCGGCCTCACATAGTCCTCCATACAGAATAATGGCCCCACATAGGAGTGGCAGTTCTGGGGTCGAAGGCCAAATATAACCACCCTGCGGGCCTGATTTGGACCACAAGCCGGAGTTTGACACACATGATCTAAACACTTCCAGTAATTGTTGATTGATCCTTCACAATGGATTTGAGGAATTTTAACCCATTCCTAACTACAAAACAGCTTCAGCTCTTTCATGTTGATGGGTTTTCTCCCATGAATTGCTCACTTCAGGTGTTTCCAAAACATTACTTTAGAATTAACCCCTTTGTGCCATGCTATTTTCCAATTTTGTGTTTCAGTTTTTCCTCTCCTTTTTGCAAGACCTATAACTTTTTTATTGTTCCTTTCATATAGCCATATGACGGCTTGTTTTTTTGTGGGACAAGTTGTACTTTTAAATGACTACTACATATAGGCTTTCTGACTGAGCTCTCCACCCATAAGCCTCAGACGGTTTTAATTATTATAGCAGGATACATGTAGACTTCAGTCTAAGAGAGGATTCACACTAGGCAGGTTCCCACCAACGAGAGTCGCCTTGCCGTGGCTGCCGCGTACACATAAATTGGCCAGTTTATGTGCTGGTGATTCTCGTTTGTTTCTGTTTTCTAGAGCAGTGATGCAATTCAAATTTCATATATTTCATGTTTGCATGCTATAGCGCTGCAGAGTGCTACTTTATTTGTTGTACTTTTAAATGACACCATTGATTTTTTATGTGATGCACTGGAAACTGGGAAAACAATCCCAAGTACAGAAAAATTGCGCAAAAAAGTGCAATGCCGCAATTGTTTTTGGGAGTTTTCATTTACAGTGTTAATTATATAGTAAAAATTACCAGGCTATATGATTCTCCATGTAAGTATGTTCACAGGAATACCAAACATTCAGATTTTTTTATCCCCTTAGTGACCAAGCCAATTTTAATCTTAATGACCAGGCCAAATTTTTGAAATCTGACCAGTGTCATTTCAAGTTGTAATAACTCTGGAATGCTTCAATGTATCCAGATGAATCTGAGACTGTTTTTTCATGACACATTGTACTTTATGTTAATGGTAAATCAACCCCATTTTGACGCAGGGCATAATAATATGTACCTGCATCCTGGGTCTTAATGCTCAGGTACGTATTATTACACCTTGGCGATCAAGCCCGCACAGAGGCTGTGCGGGGACGATCGCCGCCAGGTGTCAGCTGATTTTGACAGCTGATACCCGGTACTATGTGCCAGGAACAGTCCCGCACCGCTCCTGGCACATTAAACCCCAAAATGCTGCGCTCAAAGTCGATAGCAGTATTTCCGGGGCAGGCAGAGGTAAGAGCGGCCCTCTTACCTTGGATCGGAGACCCCGTACTGTCGTTGCTATGGTGACCCGATGTCGTCATGCCGGGTCATCAGGCATCAAGAAGTTAGATAGATCATGCGCAGTGCACGATCTATCTAACTTGTGTCTGCAGGGCTGACAGCCTGCATAGTACAGGGATGCTGCTCCTGCATCCCTATTCTATGCAAGCGATCAGCTTGCAAAAAATGAAAGTCTCATACTGGGACAAAGTGAAAAAGTACAAAAAAATGTTAGAAAGTCAAAAAAAAAATTGTAAAAATATTTTTAAAAAATAATGAAAAAATAATCCCAAAAAATAATAAAATACTGTACCCATAAATAAATATTATTATGAATAAATAAATGTACACATCCATCCGGAACGACTTAACATATAAAACTGTCCCACTACTTAACCCCTTTAGTGAACACGGTAAAAAAAAAAAAAAAATGAAGCAAAAAATTATGCTTTATCATACCACCAAACAAAAAATTGAATAAGACGCGATCAAAAAGACGAATGTAAATAAAAATTGTACCGCTGAAAACATCATCTTGTCCCACAAAAAAAACAAGCTGCCATACAGCTCCATGAGCCTAAAAATAAAAAAGTTATAGCTCTCAGAATAAAGCGATGCGAAAAAATTTTTTTTTCTATAAAATAGTTTTTAATGTGTAAAAGCGCCAAAACATAAAAAAGATATAAATGTAGTATCGCTGTAAACGTACTGACCTGAAGAATAAAGCTGCCTTATCAATTTTACCACACGTGGAACAGCATAAAAAAAAACAATTACTGAATTGTTGGTTTTTGTTTATTCTGCCTCCCAAAAATCAGAATAGAAAGCGATCAAAAAATGTCATGTGTCCAAAAATTGTACCAATAAAAACGTCAACTTGTCCCGCAAAAAACAAGCCATCACATGACTCTGTCAGCCGAAATATGGAAAAATTATTGCAAAAACTAGTCTTTGCAAAAGAAGCGTTTTTTAGTGTGTGACAGCTGCCAAACATAAAAACACGATATGAATCTGGTATCGCTGTAATCGCACTGACCCGAAGATCAAAGGCATCTAAACACTTATAACGCACGAGGAACGGTGTAAAAAATAAACTCTAGGGTTAGGGTTGTGCTAGGGTTACGGTTAGGGTTAGAATTATGGTTAGGGTTGTGTTGGGGTTGGAATTTTTTCAAAAGTAAAGAAAAAAAAATGATGACGATATGGCTGCAAGTGTCACTACTTGAGTTTGCATCAGGTGCTCGGGTATGCACCGAGTATCGCGGGTGCTCGAGTGACATGCCCGAGTCTCCGCTCCATATGTTTTGTGGCTGTTATACAGCCAAAAAAACACATGGGGATTGCCTGCCATGCATGGCTAATACCCCCATGTTTTTTTGGGTGTCTAACAACCGTGAAACATGCGGGGCGGGGACTCAAACATGTCACTCGAGCACCTGCGATACTTGATGCATACTCGAGCACCGATGCAAACTCCCACATATGAGGTATCGGCGTGCTCAGGAGAAATTGCACAACAAATTTTGAGGTCCATTTTTCCTGTTACCCTTGCAAATATAAAAAAATTGGGTCTAAAGTAACATTTTTGTGAAAAAAAAGTTAAATGTTCATTATTTTCTTCCACATTCCAAAAGTTCCTGTGAAGCACCTGAAGGGTTAATAAACTTCATGAATGTGGTTTTGAGCACTTTGAGGGGTGCAGTTTTTAGAATGGTGTCACCTTTGGGTATTTTCTGTCATAAAAGCCCCTCAAAGTCACTTCAAATGTGATGTGGTCCCTAAAAAAATGGTTTTGTCAATTTTGTTGGAAAAATGAGAAATTGCTGGTCAACTGTTAACCCTTATAACTTCCTAATAAAAAAAAATTTGGGTTCCAAAATTGTGCTGATGTAAAGTAGACATGTGGGAAATATTATTTATTAACTATTTTGTGTGCCATATTTCTCTGGTTTAAGGGCATGAAAATTAAGATTTTCAAAATTGCGAAATTTTCTAAATTTTTGCCAAATTTCAGTTTTTTTCACAAATAAACGCAAGTCATATCGAATAAATTTTACCACTATCATGAAGTACAATATGTCACGAAAAAAACAATCTCAGAAGCATTCCAGCGTTAGTCCCTTATAAAGTGACAGTGGTCAGAATTATAAAAATTGGCCTGGTCATTAACATGGGTCATTAACCCCTTTACCCCCATCAGTAACGGGGATAAAGGGGTTAAGATCAATATATTTTGCATTTATCTGTGAAAATATCAGAATTTTGGCAAAAATGTTGAAAAATTTGCTATTTTCAAACTTTTAATCTTTATATCTTTAAACCGTTTAGTCAGGCTGAACAAAATAATTAATAAATAACATGTCCAATATATCAACTTTACATATGCATCATTTTTCAAACATAATTTTATTTTGTTTAGATGTTAAAATGGTTAAATGTTTAGTAGCAATTTCTAATTTTTTCAAGAAATTTACAAAACCTGTTGCTTTACGGACCTATTAAAATTTACATGAACTTTGAGGGGCCTATATATTGGAAACTCCCCAAAAGTGATACCACTTTAAAAGCTGCACCCCTCAAATACTTCAAAACTACTGTTAGGACATTTTTTAACCCTTCAGGTGTCATACAACAATTAATGCAAAATCAAAGGAAAAAAAAAATGTAATTGTTACTCTAAAATGTTTCTTTAGCCCAAATCTTTTCACTTTTACAAGGAATAGCACAAAAAATGGATCCCACAATTTGTTACCTAGTTTCTTCTGAGCATGCTGATACCACACGAAAGGGAAGGAACACCATATGAACTGTGGAACAGAAATTTGGCTGAACTAGATTGCTTGCGCCATGTTGCATTTTCAGGGCCCCTAAGGTACCCAAACAGCAGAAAACCCCCACAAGTGACTGCTACACCCCTCAAAGATTTTATCCAAGTGTACAGTGAGGATTTTGAACCCACAGGTACTACACAGAATTTGATAACATTAGGTTGTCATAATAAAAATTTTCATTTTTTTTGAAAATGTTGCTTCAGCCCCAAATTCTTCACTTTTGCAAGAGGTAACATGAAAAAGTAGACCACACAGTATACCCACTTTCTTGTGAACAAGGCGTTACCCCACATGTAGTCCAAAAGTTCTGTTTGGTCACAGGACAGGACTCAGAAGGAAAGAAGCGACATTTGGTATTTGGTATTTGGAACCTCGCACCTCTGTCTCCAAGACTTCTCTCGTGCTGCGCCAGTTCTCTGGAATGCTCTACCCCAGACTATCCGATTGATGCCTAGCCCTGATGTCTTCAAGCGCGCTTTAAAAACCCATCTCTTTATACAAGCCTACCACCTCAAATACCCAGTAAACTAACTTTCCCCTGTTCCCTCCTAAATACTATTCAAAATCCGCCCCCCACTGTTCATCCTTCTCTATACCCTCCATGCACATAACTGCACCCGGTAATTGAGTACTGCACTTAAACATACAGGCTGATGACCAGATCATACAGCTTTATATGACAATCCCGACTTATTATAATTGCCTGACCTGATATAACAAGCACTTTCCACCTATTGTGTCCCCCCATTTCCTTGTAGAATGTAAGCTTGCGAGCAGGGACCTCACTCCTGATGTTACTGTTAAAGTGTCTCACCTGTATTGAATTTATTGTTTGTACATGTCCCCGCTTAATTGTAAAGTGCTGCGGAATATGTTGGCGCTATATAAATAAAAATTATTATTATTATTATATGTTTGGCTGAAATAGATTGCAGACACCATGTCAAAATTGCAGATCCCCGAGGTACCAAAAAAGCAGAAACCCCCATAAATGACTCCATTTTGGAAATTAGACCAATCAAGGAATTCATCTAGGGGTGTGTTAAGCTTGTTGAACCTGTAGGAGCGTCACAGAACTTTTTAAAATGAGGATGTAAAAACGAAAATTACATTTTTTTTCTACTAAAATGTTGTTTTAGCCCCAAATTTGTAATAGACCCCATAATTTGTTATGCAATTTCTCCCATACACGAAGATACCCCACATGTGGTCAAAAACTGCTGTATTGGCACATGGCAGGGCTCAGAAATGCAAAAGCACTATTTGATTTTTGGAGCGTAAATTTGTCTGGAATAGATTGTGAATGCCAGGTCGCATTTGCAGAGCCCATGACATGCGAAAACAACAGAAACCCACCCCTAAATTTACCGAATTTTGGAAACTAGACCCCTCAAGGAATTCATCTAGGGGAACCCATAATTTGTTATGCAATTTTTACTGAAGGTGGCATTACCCCATATGCGTTTGTACACTACATGTTTTAACACACATCAAGGATCGGATGAGAAGGAGCACTACTTGGGTTTTAGAAAGCAGATTCCATTTGAATAGATTGTGGGCTCCAGTAAACGAGTCCCTGAAGTGCCAGCACAGCAAAAAACTCCACAAGAGACCCCATATTGAATACTTCACTGCTTATGGATTTAATCTGGGATTGTAGTGAGTATTTTGAACCCACAGGTGCCTCACATAATTTTATAACATTGGGACGTGGAAATATAACATTTTAGTGGTAAAAATATAATTTTTGTTTTATTTGTACTTGTTGCAAATTTGTCATTTGCACAAGGGTTAATAGGTGAATGTGGACCCCACAATTTATTGCGCAGTTTTTCTCGAACGCAGGGATGCCCTATATGTCATCAGAAACTACTGTTTGGCCACAGGTCAGGGCTGAGAAAGTGGGGGCACTATTTGGATTTTTCAGCCCTAGGATCGTTTGCAGGCGATATTTACAGAGCCCCTAAGGTGCAAGGACAGCAGAGGAACCCTAAAAGTGACATCATTGTAAAAATTGTACCTCTCAATGAATTCATCTATGGCTGCAGCAACTATTTTGTAACATTCACGCCAGGCCCCCATATATTGTAGTGCCCCTATACATTGTGCGCAGCTTGTGCTTTTGGCAACATACACCCCGTAAATTGTTAACTGGGCTCTCCCCACTACAATAATGCCAAGCATGCGGCTGCTTACTATAGTTTAGGCACAGTGGAGCATTTGGATTTGTGAGAGCAGATTTCACTGGATTTTATATGAGGAGGTGGGAGCCATGTCACTTTTCCATTGTCTTTGTTCTGCCAGTAATGTGGGAACCCCTATATTTCCAATGACATATGAGGAACCTGAGTGGAGGCTGGTTTTGTGCGGGATAAGTTAAGATTTTTATTGGTAAAATATTGAGGTACATAACATTTTTTGATCGCTTTCACTATAAGGTTGGATCACCTTTTTATGGTCTACGATGAGTTGTCCACTTCTTCATATGCCCCAATGTATCGCCCCGGGGCCCAGAAGTGTTTTTGTAAATACCTTGCGGTATCTTTTCTGCCTCTGAGTGGCGCTATCGCTGGCCGCTCAGAGGCATGACGTGACCCGTCACCGATGTCACGTCAAGTGAGGCATGACATCAGTGACGCGCTCCCCGCGATGGACGCTGGGCTGTGGGCAGAGTTACCCCGTGTGTCACACCCAGCATCCACTGCGCGTTTTCCCAGTGAATGAGCAGAGGGGGAGCGCGCGGTGGATGCCGGGTGTGACGCGCGGGGTAAGCCTGCCCACAACCCAGCAGCCACCGGTGAAACGCGGAAGAGGGACCCTCGGCTGCAGCCTGGACTTGTCGTGACGTCAGCGGATGTCAGAGCCGGCTGCAGCCGGGGGTCAGGTGATGCCTGTGAGCGACCAGTGATAGTGCCGCTCATAGGCAGAACAGGCACCACAAGATATTCAGAGAAACACTTATGGGCCCTGGGAGAATACATTGGGGGATCATATAAAGGAGTGGACAACCCCTTTAAGTTGGGGTTTCTGTGTAAATCCCACAAAAATGTGATTCAGATGAACCCCCTTGGAATTACACACTATAGTGAGGCAGATGGAGACACTTTGGACTCCCTTTGGTGTCTGTTCCGGTGGTATCCATTTTTTTAGTTATGTACAGAACTGTGGTTGACCACACTTGTGCACTAAAAAGATGCCTAAAATGATGGTACACCGCTGGAACAGAGACCAGGCAGAGTCATAGCGACTCCATGTGTCTCATACGTGAGTGGCTCCATCGGCGGGGTTTTGTCTGAATCGCATTTTTTGGGATTTACACGGAAACCCTGATATAAGCGCTCAGCAGAGAGCGCAGGATAAATGTGAGCCGAGCCTTGTTCTGATTTTTGGAAGGCACAATGAACAAATAGACAGCAGTACAAGAACAGTTCTTATTTTTACTTTTGCGCTGTTCACCGTGCTGTATAAGTGATAAGATGACTTTATTCTTCGGGTTGGAGCGACTACATCAATACCAGATTTATATGTTTTTTAGGTTTTGGTGCTATCACACAGTTAAAATGATTTTTTATAAAAAAATTGTTTGTTTTGTCGCCATATTCAGAGCTGTAACTTTTTTTTTTTGGGCAAACAAAGCTGTATGAAGGCTTATTTTTTGCGCGATCAGTTGGAGATTCTTTTGGTAATGTTTTAGGGTACATAACTTTTTTGATCGCTTTTTATTCAGATTTTTTAGATGCAGAATTAACAAAAACCAGCAATTCAATTATTTATTTATTTTTTACGCCGTTCACTATGCGGTATAAGTGATAAAACCAATTTATTGTTTGGGTCAGTAGAATTACAGCAATACCAGATTTATATATTTTTTTATGCTTTGCTATTTTTGCACATTAAAATCAATATTTTACAAAAATTGATTTGTTTTTGCATCGCCATATTATGAGAGCTGTAACTTTTTTATTTTTTTTGCCGAATGAGCCATATTAGGGTTTGTTTTTTGAGGGACGGTTTGGTGTTTTCATTTCCACCAGTTTTTTTTACATTTCCTTTTGATCACTTTTTATTACATTTTTTGTGTGTCAGTATGATGTAAAAACAACATTTTTGGAGAGTTTTTTATTCCTTTTTATTTACAGTGTTCGCCGTATGGAATAAATAATGTGTCGGACATGGCAATACCAATTATGTGTATGCTTTTTTTGTTTATTTTTGTTTTAACACAAACACTGGGTTTTTAGTGGCAAAACAACTTTTTTTTTTTACTTTTTTCAATCAATCACTGAATAGGACTGCCTACTGAACTCGTATGTACACAGTCGGGATTTCAATGATTAAACTACTGAATATTTTCCCACAAAGCTACATATCATTTTGCTCAGCTTCTCTATACCATGCTGTCCACAAATCAGACTGCATGTACAACGTGACTAGTTCACTTTAATAGGGGTTGTCTAATACTTTTAAGTTGCCGCTCTCCCTCCCCCCAGATAAATACTTCCTATATTGGTTTTATTACCTAATATACTTCTGAATGCACATTGTACTGAAGGTCACATGATGACTTTTCATGGTTAACATTGTTCTTACTGTAATGTCCTGTATGATTGGTCCTGCGCTGGAATTTTATGGTTTGCCCCAAAGATGTGACTCTTCTTACTGTGTGGGAGGGTTTTTCTGCTTGCATCCTTAGTTATAATACTGTACGCTGCAAATACAGTGGGGAAAATAAGTATTTGATACACTGCCGATTTTGCAAGTTTTCCCGCCTACAAAGAATGGAGAGGTCTGTAATTTTTATTGTTGGTACTCTTCAACTGTGAGAGACAGAATCTAAAAAAAACTCCAAAAAAAAGAAAATCAGATTGTATGATTTTTAAATAATTAAATTGCATTTTATGGCATTAAATAAGTATTTGATCACCTACCTGTGAGGGGCACAGGATGGTAGTCATGGCGAGGGGTTGCTGTTCTTCTCTCACACCCTGGCTCCCACAAATAAAAAATAAAGTCCTGTTTTTCATGTGACTTGTGTGCATTGGATAACACTCAGTTTTCCTTGAGGGTCCCATCTGCTCCGGGACTCCGACCTCAGCTGCAGGCAAACAATCAAGCATAGTCTCTTGTTTCGTTTTTAACAAAACCATTTTACTGTCAACGTTCAGTTCAGTTTTGGTCTGTTACAGCACATTGGGGTACCACAGACACAGTTTCAGCTTTCTTCAATACCCCTTTCACTCTTAACTCTTTGTTTCCCAGGTATGATCCACCCGGTACTGCAGCTTTCCAGAACCCGGTTCTGCTTCCTATAGGGACGTCCTCGTCCATTTCCCCTTCTTGGGAAGTAAGGCTGGCTCCTCTACGCCTTCTCCGGGCCATAGACCCCGGACGTTTAGGGAAGTTTCCTTGCAGCCTACCGCTTCTTTTTCTATAGTGATGCTTCTCTCTTTCTCTGCCTCTTGCTATATCATTGTCGACCTTCAGCCCACTGGCCCTGAACTTCTCCACTCCTCTCAGTTATCCCTCCTGCACATACTTTAACGTTACAACCAACAACTACAGTGGGTAGTACACTCTTTGTTTCATTGCAGCCGTTTGGTAAATTATAAAAAGTTCATTTTTTTCTCATTTAAGTACACTCTGCACTCCATCTTGACTGAAAAAAAAACAGAAATGTAGATTTTTTTGCAAATTTATTAAAAAAGAAAAACTGAAATATGAAATATGGTTATAAGTATTCAGACCCTTTTCTCAGACACTCATATTTAAGTCAAATGCTGTCCATTTCCTTGTTATCCTCCTTGAGATGGTTCTACTCTTTCATTGGAGTCCAGCTGTGTTTAATTAAACTGATAGGACTTGATTTGGAAAGGCACACACCTGTCTATATAAGACCTCACAGCTCACAGTGCATGTCAGACGAAAGAAGAATCATGTGCTCAAAGGAACTGCCCAAGGAGCTCAGAGACAGAATTGTGGCAAGGCACAGATCTGGCCAAGATTACAAAAGAATTTCTGCATTACTCAAGGTTCCTAAGAGCACAGTGGCCTCCATAATCCTTAAATGGAAGAAGTTTGGGACCATCACAAGTCTTTCTAGACCTGGCCGTCCAGCCAAACTGAGTAATCGTGGGAGAAGAGCCTTGGTGAGAGAGGTAAAGAAGAACCCCAAGATCACTGTGGCTGAGCTCCAGAGATGCAGTAGGGAGATGGGAGAAAGTTCCACAAAGTCAACTATCACTGCAGCCCTCCACCAGTCGGGCCTTTATGGCAGAGTGGCCCGACGGAAGCCTCTCCTCAGTGCAAGACATATGAAAATATGAAAGCCTGCATAGAGTTTTCTCAAAAACACATCAAGGACTCCCAGACTATGAGAAATAAGATTTTCTGGTCTGATGAGACGAAGATAGAACTTTTTGGTGATAATTCTAAGTGGTATGTGTGGAGAAAACTAGGCACTGCTCATCACCTGCCCAATACAATCCCAACAGTGAAACATGGTGGTGGCAGCATCATACTATGGGGGTGTTTTTCAGCTGCAGGGACATGGCGCCTGGTTGCAATTCAAGGACACATGAATGCGGCCAAGTACAGAGATATCCTGGAAGAAAACCTCTTCCAGAGTGCTCTGGACCTCAAACTTGGCAGTAGGTTCACCTTTCAACAAGACAATGACCTTAAGAACACAGCTAAAATAACAAAGGAGTGGCTTCAGAACAACTCTGTGACCATTCTTGATTGGCCCAGCCAGAGCCCTGACCTAAACCCAATTGAGCATCTCTGGAGAAACCTGAAAATGGCTGTCCACCAACGTTCACCATCCAATCTGACGGAACTGGAGAGGATCTGCAAGGAAGAATGGCAGAGGATTCCCAAATCCAGGTGTGAAAAACTTGTTGCATCATTCCCAAGAAGACTCATGGCTGTACTAGCTCGAAAGGGTGCTTCTGCTCAATACTGAGCAAAGGGTCTGAATGACCCTCATGACCATGTGATATTTCAGTTTTTCTTTTTTTAATAAATGTGCAAAAATTTCTACATTTTTTTTTCAGTCAAGATGGGGTGCAGAGTGTACTTTAATGAGAAAAAAAAAACTTTTTAGAATTTACCAACTGGCTGCAATGAAACAGAGATATACTGTGGGTACGGAAAGTATTCAGACCCCTTTACATTTTTCACTCTTTGACTGACTGACTAACTGAAAAAAAATAGTTACTCTACTCAGGCCTAAACCCCTCCTACATTTAACTGGACCAATCACAAACTCTCCTCTGGTCGCTAGGCAAACTTCCCCGTTACTACCCAACTGCAGTCACTAAACCTCCTATGTCCTAAACTATGCCTTAGATCTTATACATTAATAGGCCCACCACTGCCTATGTGCCCTAATGTTTCTGTCACTAACTAAACACTAAACTATACCCTATGCTTTCCCTATACACTATACATGAATAACATTAATCATTAATCACAATACATTACATTATCCGCATACATTAGTGCCTATGAAACTATATACAGATTAACATATTAATGCAGTCACAAAAATAAAATAAAACCATACACTTGGTACAAAGAGTGTTTAAAGAGGGAGAGGCATATGACAGCCTCTGTCACACCCTTATATACCAACTAGCAAGAATTCTGGCTCTCACAGACCTGTTAGTTTTCCTTAAGAAGCCCTCCTACTCTGCACTCATTACCTGTATTAATTGCACTTGTTTGAACTCGTCACCCATATAAAAGACACCTGTTCATACACTCAATCAATCTTGCTTCAACCTCTCCACCGTGGCCAAGACCAAAGAGCTGTCTAAGGACACCAGGGACAAAATTGTAGACCTGCACAAGGCTGGGATGGGCTACAGGACAATATGCAAGCTGCTCGGTAAGAAGGCAACGACTGTTGCCACAATTATTAGAAAGTGGAAGAAACACAAGATGACTGTCAATCTTTCTCGGTCCGGGGCTACTTGCAAGATCTCGCCTCATGGGGTAAGGATGATTCTGAGAAAGTTCAGGAATCAGCTGTCACGGGTGTGTCAGAGGTGACAAACAGTCGCCCTGCAGTTGGCTGCAGGAGATCTCTACGTTTGGCATTACAGACATCTTCTTAGAGGCTGTCTCTAGGACCCAGCAGCTACCTCCCTCTGGCTAATTAACACCCTGCCTGGGTGTATAAATACCTGCTGTGTTTCAGAGGAAGGTGCCAGTGATATTTATTACTCCCTGTGAAACCTTTTGCAAGAGCAGTACTTCGTCCTCTCTGGAGCTTGAGGACGTGTGCGCATTTGTCTCGAGTCCGTCTAATGCTAAGCAATTTCCCCCTGTTTGTCCAACCCCTGTTTTCTATAGTGTTTAGTGGAGATTGACCAGTGCTCATCTCCTCCCTTCCCTAGCCTTAGTCATATACCAGGGAAAGACAGGGCGAAGCACGCGTGCGGCGATTGGTGAAGAGCCAATACAGGGACTTTAGGGGAGACAGGGTGACGCTAGATCAACCTAGGAGGTCTCCACACCACCCCCCTTTCCCTAGAGTCTAGGCTCCCTTTCTCTTTTCCCTTTGTGTTGCACTAAGTCTTTCCCACACCTTGCGTGACATCAGCACAGAACTACGAGGAGGACCTGGTCAATGACCTGAAGAGAGCTGGGACCACAGTCTCAAACATTACCATTAGTAACACAATACGCCGTCATGGATTAAAATCCTGCAGGGCATGCAAAGTCCCCCTGCTCACGCCAGCACATGTCCAGGCCCGTTTGAAGTTCGCCAATGACTATCTGGATGATCCAGAGGAGGCATGGGAGAAGGTCATGTGATCAGATGAGACCAATAGAACTTTTTGGTATCAACTCCACTTGCCGTGTTTGGAGGAAGAAAAAGGATGAGTACAACCTTAAGAACACCGTCCCAACCATGAAACATGGTGGGGGAAACATCATACTTTGGGGGTGTTTTTCTGCAAAGGGGACATTATGACTGCACCGTTTTGAAGGGAGGATGGATGGGGTCATGTATTGCATGATTTTGACCAACAATCTCCTTCCCTCAGTAAGAGCATTGAAGATGGGTCGTGGCTGGATCTTCCAGCATGACAGTGACCTGAAACACACAGCCAGAGCAACTAAGTAGTAGCTCTGTAAGAAGCATTTCAAGGTCCTGGAGTGGCCTAGCCAGTCTCCAGACCTGAACTCAATAGAACATCTTTAGAAGGAGCTGAAACTTAATGTTGCCCAGCGACAGCCCCGAAACCTGAAAGATCTGGAGAAAATCTGTAGGGAGGAGAGGGACAAAATCCCTGCTGCAGTGTGTGCAAACTTGGTCAAGAACTACAGAAAGCATCTGACTTCTGTAATTGCAAGCAAAGGTTTTTGTACCAAATATTAAGTTCTTTTTCTCTATTGTATCAAATACTTATTTCATTTATTTATTTTCAATAAAATGCTAATTAATTATGTAACAATCATACACAGTGATTTTTGTATATTTTCTTTTAGATTCTGTCTCTCACATGTGAAGTGTACCTATGATACAAATTAAAGACCTCTCCATTCTTTGTAGGTGGGAAAACTTGCAAAATCGGCAGTGTATCTAATACTTATCCACACTGTATATTCTGTCTGCTTCACAGATGTTCATATTCAAGCCTGAGCACACACATTTTCCCAGCCACCGAGACAGTGTAATGGTGCTTGGCACCGTATTCTTAGGACCTCAGAGCGTGCCTGCAGTCTTATCCTGGGAGTGTATATGAAATGCAATTTTTAACATGATTTTTGAGAATGGGGACTTTTTTTTCTGGTTAAACCATTCCCCCCTGGGCGATTTTTTTGTTTTTCCCTCCCATTCATCTAAGAGCCATAACTTTTTATTTTTTCCATCAATATAGCTGTATGAGGGCTTGTTTTTTATAGGGCTAATTGCACTTTTGACTGACATCATTGATTTTGCCACATAGTGTACTGGAAAGCAGGAAAAAAAATCCAAGTGCCATGAAATTGCAAAAAAGGTGTAATTCCGCAATTGTTTTTTTTTTTTTACCATGTTTACTATATGGTAAAACTGACCTGGCAATATAATTCTCCAGGTCACTGCGAGTACATAGACACCAAACATGTGTAGGTTCTTTTTTAGTTAAGTGGTGAATTTTTTTTTTCGAACTTAGCATGAAAGAATGTTTTTGCATTTATCGCCATTTTCCAAGACCCGCAGTGTTTTCATTTTTCGGGATCTGGGGTTTTTGAGGGTTTATTTTTGTGGCCCGATCTGATGTTTTTATTGATACCATTTTGGGGTGCATAAGATGTTTTGATCGCCTGTTATTGCATTTTATAGCAATGTTGCAGCGACCAAAAAATACGTAATTCTGGCATTTTGATTTTTTTCTTGTTATGCTGTTTACAGATGAGAATAATTTACTTTAGATTTTGATAGATCAGACATTTCTGAATGCAGTGATACCAAATATGTGTATTTTTTTAATTGTTTTATTTTTAATGGGGCAAAAGGAGGGTGATTTGAACTTTTGTGTTTTTTTTTATTTTTTTAAAACTTTTTTTTTTTACTTTTTACTGTGTTTAATAGTTCCATTGGGAGACTTCAAGCTGCGATCTTCCGATCGTCTGTGCTATACATTGCAGTGCTTTAGCTAAATAAAGTTATTTGAAAAGGAACGTGGGACATTGCTTTAACCCTTGGATTACTGTCAGAACTGAGGTGAGTATATTGGTTAATTTAAGAATGTGTCTGTTGTATTTCAAATAAAGTGATTGCTCTGGGTCTGTGTGTTTATTTAACTCTTTACTTTAATTAGGTTAGGTAATGAAAGTGTCATCTAATTCCATACACCCAATCTTCATTAGCATTCCCAATCATGTCTTTTCTGGTGCAGCTGAGAGTTGCTATTTTTAGCCTAGGAAGGTGCCATTAGGCAAACATGTTCCCTGGCTATAGTTAACAGCTCACAGCTGTTTTGTTAGCTGCTACGTCCCCACGAACAGCAACAAGCAGCGCTTTGGACGCAGTGTATTTTTGCTGCATCCAATACGCGGGTTCTAATGCCGCACTTTTGTTGCGGGTACATGTGAATCCACCGCATATAATGACACTTCAATCAGTCAAAATCTGCAGCTGAGACTAGCTTCTCTGCTACAGAAATTGACATGCTGCAGTGAGTTTGGGTATGTGCCCACGATTAGGAGCCGCTGCAGGTTTGACGCTGCGTATTTATACAGCGTCAAACCCACAGAGTCCAGATGTTACAGCATAGTGGATGGGATCTCTATAAATCCCATGTCCACTATGCGTGCATCAGAGGCTGCGAATCACCCGCGGACACGGACATGCGGCGCGTCTTTCAGGACCGCATCATGTCAAATTCTCTTTCGGAGACGCTGGTCTCCATAACAGAAATTTGACCACTAGAATGTATTGAATACAGTAAACTTGCATGGTTCAGTGAACACATGTGGATTTACCTGCGTTCAATAGAATGCAACGTTTTGGACGCAGCAAAAATATGCGTCCAAAGTGCTGCTAAGTCTGAATCATGGGCACAGAGACTAAAATTTAAAAAGAAAATGGTGTGGGCTCCCACGTCACTTTCATAAGCAGCAGAGGAAAAGCCGATCGCTGGGATCTGAAATTAGTAGCCGGGGAAGGGGCCATTAGCCAAAAATGTTTCCTGGCTATTAATATCAGCATACATCTGTTTGCTTAGCCTTTACTGGCTAGATTACAGGGGGACCCCAGAAAAAATTGATGTAGGGTCCCCCTAAAATCTAACCAGAAAAGGCAAAACAGACAGCTGCGGGCTGATATTAATAGCCAGGGAAGGGGCCATGGATCCTCCGCAGCTAATAATATCACCCCTCAGCAGTCCCAGAACTGGAGCATTCATAAGATGCGCCACATCTGGCGCTTAGCCTCCGCTCTTCCCACTGACCAGTAGCGGTGGCGAGTGGGGTTGGGGTTCATGCCAGCCTTGTATTGGCGGCTGACATGAAGCCCAGATTAGTAATAGAGAGTCATCTATAAGACGCCCCCATTACTAACCGTGTAGTAAAGTTTTCGCTGCTTTTTCAATAAAAGACAAGGCCAGAATAAAGTATTTTATTGAAATAAAACGACACACTGTTTTAATATTTTTTTATTGCACGCCCAGTCCCCGAATACCTCGATCTTCTGAAAAAGACTAAAAATAAACAACCATATCCCTCACCTGTCCGCTGTCACGACGCAATCCAGATTATCCCTCGGCGATCCAGGTCACTTCTATAACCGTGATATCAGCAATCACTGATGTCACTGCTGTAGAAGACAGCAATGTACACTGACAGGAGTGTAAAATCACTCCTGTCAGTGTACATGGCTCTGCTGCAGGACTGAGGTCACTTGGGTCCATGAGCTGAAGATCAGCTGATCTGCCCCAGTGACCTCAGCATCAGTGGTATGTGGGAACATTCTTGAGAATGTTCCCACGCAGCACAAACGCCGTAAAGTGAGGTCCCGGAGCTCTCAGCTGATCTTCAGCTGAGAGCTCACGTGACCTTAGGTCCTGGCAGCGCAGTGATGTACACTGCTGGGAGCAAGCACGCACCCGTCAGTGTACCGCTGACCGTCGGGCTGAACACATCGCTGGGGACATCGCGAGGACCAGGCGGACACTGGGGGATGCCGGACAGGTGAGAATACGTGTTTTTTTTATTTTTTTTTTATTTATTTTTTACACAGCACGCAGCCCCGGCTCGGATGAGGACACTACTACTCCCATCAGCCTTGCCACTCTCGCTCTTATCAGCGGGAGCAGCGTTCTGATGATGGGAGTAGTATTCTTCCCCAGCCGACCCGAGTTCCACTCTATGTGCGTTTGTACACCGTTTCCCACCTATTGACTTTAATTGAACCGCAGCAAATCCGCAGGTATAAATATTATTATATTATTATATTATTATACCTGCGGATTTGCTGCGGTTCAATTAAAGTCAATGGGCGGTTAACGCTACAGAAACGCTACATAGAAAGGACATGCTGCGTTTTTAAACGCAATGACAATCCTGAGCGGAAATTTCAGCATTATGTGCTCAGCATATCAGGATTGCCATTGCAATAGCAGGCAGACCGATTACCAAGCATTTTTGATGCATTTCCGATAGGAAAAAACGCTGCGAAAACGCATCAAAAACGCTACGTGTGCACTTATCCTAATGGGTTCTTTGGTTGAAAGACACCGATCCATGGAGTCCACAGGAAAGGTGATAGCTTATTGATCGCTTAGGTCCAACCATTAGAAACCGTACCAATCGGAAGAATTAGAAAGTTTTATGCCTGACAGGACACTTTTATCCCCATTTTAAAATGCAGAGGCAGGTGGGATGTCAGCTCCAATCATTCTCTTTGAGGCTTCCAGAAAAAATCAAGAGCAGTGCTCGCAGCGACTGAGGGAATGAATGGATCAGTGGTCAAGTAGCACATGCCACTCCGGTCTAATGGGGATAAAAGCTCCACATTCTGCTGATCAGTGTGGGTCACAGCAGTCAGACCACCACCAATCAATAAGTTATCACATCCTGTGAAGAGGTGACTACTTGTTTTCACCGGAGAACCTCAGTAAGTGCATCTTGTTCCAAGTATTTAATCACTTATGGAAATAAAGAATCTTCTCCTAATTAATATCATTGAGAACAATTGACTGCCATAAACAACACAATCTATTTTACCAAGACCAATAATACCCCATATAAGGGAGAAATACCGCCACACAGTGACCAGACCACACATTACCACCACATAGTGACCGAATAATACCACATACTGTACAATGGAGAAATACCGCCATACCATGACCAGACCAGATATTACCAGCATATAGCAACCAAATAATTTCACATACAAGGGAGAAGTAGTACCACCACACCATGACTGGACTACATATTACTACCACATAGTGACAGAATAATACCACATACTGTACAAGAGAGAAATACCGCCACAGCATGACCAGAACACATATTACCAGCATATAGAGACCAAATAATTCCACATACAAGAGAGACATATCGCCACACCGTGACCAGAGCATATAGTGACCGAATAATACTACATACAGGGATAAATACAGCCAGCCCATGACCGAACCACATATTATGCCATAGTGACCGAATATTACAATACTGATCATTAATAAAAACTACAATACTAACAATGCTGTTATTACCACCGGTTACATTATGCACAGGAGCTCTGTATATAGTATACAATGTATAGTGTAAGTGTACAAGTAATAGAGTGACTCAACAATCACAATATACACAGGAGCTCTGTATATATAGTGTACAGGTAATACAGTGATCACCATTGACATTATGTATATTGTGTAAGTGTACACGTAACACACTGACTTACCAGTGACATCTCTATTTGAAGTCCTTCATCTTCGCTTTTCTTCTTCATCTGGCACAGACCGCCATCACTTCATCCAGCCAGGACTCTTCTCTGCAAAAAATAACACACAGTTATCAATAGATGATCACTTCTAGAACACATTCCTCACTTATTCGACTTATACACTACGCCAGATGGAGAAAAAAGGCGACATAGCCCAGCACAATAACAGGACCTCCCTTTTGTTCCCCCCATGGAAAACAGTATTCTAAAAAGTAAATTATATTACAGCAGTAATGTTCCTTAATTGTCCTCTACAGTAATTATGTCCATCCACTTGCCACCATAAACTAAGAATGTAGGTTCCTCATTTTGGCCTCCATACAGTGAATAAGTCCCTCAACCTGGCCCCTTTATTTAATAATGTCCCCATCTTGGGCCCTCGTGTCCCTGGTCCCATGTCCCTGACCCCCATGTCCCTGATCAGAATGTCCATGGCCCCCATGTCTCTGGTCCCCATTTGCTTGGTCACCATGTCCCCCGCCCCTGGCCCCCATGTCCTTGGTTCGTAGCCCCCATGTCCCTGGCCCCAATGTTCCCGGTCCGTGGCCCCCATGTCCCATGTCCCTGGCTCCGCATCATGCCACATCCCCAGAAGAAGAAAAAAATATATTCTTACCTGCCTGTGCTCCTGGAGTCCTCTCCCTTTAGATCCAGTGCGGTCGTGTTAAAATGGCCACCGACCTATCAGAGGCTGGCGGCTGACCTCAGTGTACCCTTCAAGGTCCCTTTCATGCGCCGCCTGCAAAGAGCGCACTGACCTCAACCAGCAGACTTTCTGCACTGGAATACATTTCAACTGAATGTATCATGCTGTATGGAGGCTATGAAAGGGGTATCGTAGTAGGTGAGAACACTAGAGGCTTCAGTGGGGACACTATTTCTGTGTACATGCTGTAAAACATGTCCCTCTCCCTGTATTTAAAAGTTGGGAGGTATGTCCCATCTGTGGCTGCACCTATGTGCTATGATCTTTATTTTGCTAGGGAGGGGATTAGAAAGTAGAATGCCACTAAAGTCTCTTGCTTTGGGGCCCCATGATTTCTCTGTATGTATTTGAAGAGGTTTATCATGTGGATTTTTGAGTAGAATCCCCTCTATAATCCATATCAAAATCTCAGTGTGAACATACCCTTAGGACTTTGTACACTGTGTTGTTGCTGTGTTTTTTTTTCCATAGGTAAAAACAGCTGCACTTTACAGTACCAACAAAGCAAATGAGATTTCTGAAATCTCATGCACTCGCTGCTTATTTTTTCCTTCTGGATTGGAAGCATTAAAGTGATTTTTGAAATCGGCAGCGTGTCAATTCTTTCAGTGTTTTTGCAGCGTTTTTCACCCATTCAAATAAATAGGGGAAAAAAAACACAAGTAAAAATGCATCAAAAACGCAACACTCTGGTTTCTAGTGCAGAAAAATCTGCAGCAAATACTCAGCATGTGCACATACTCTTATTGCTGGCTTGCATGCCAGCGAAACTATTAGGCCACGGCCCCACTATCAGTATTTGGTCAGTATTTTTTCTCAGGAGTGGGAGCCAAAACCAGGAGTTGGTGATAAATGCAGAATTAGTGACTTGTTTCTATTATACCTTTTCTCTGATTGTTCCTCACCTGGTTTTGGCTCCCACTCTCCTGGGAAAAAAATACTGACTGAATACTGACCAAATACTGATAGTGGGGCTGTGGCCTAATGTGAGTCTTGATAGTGATGGGCAGAAGCGCAGGTGCTGGGGTGAAGGGACCAGAAAAATACCAAATAGCCACGTAAAACAGTGGAACCAGAGATAAATGTATCTGGGGGCTCCAGTGGGATAAAGGAAAGTGTTGTGATACAAAGGTAATAAGAAGCCCTTTAACAAACACAAACGGAAAACACTGAATTTGAGACAAATAATAAACCAAAAACGATTGAGAGGAATATTTTTTACCATTTTCATTTGATTAGATTTATATTTTTTTTCTGGATAGAACAAAATGGAATTAGAAATGTATTAAAAAAATAGGCTTTTTCTATAGTATAACTAATAAATAGTGAAATATGAGTCATAATACTCTACTCACATTCTGCAGATTTTACCAGTGGAGCTATAAGGTAACATCTGTAACAGGACATGGCATATGCAATAATGCAGAGCACATGGCACTCCAAGCCTAAACATATACACGTGTATATAGCACATGCGCTGCACTCCCATCACTGGGCATCCTATGGGCAGAGAAGAAAGTGAGTGTTACTGCGCGCCGTCACGTGGTTTACCTCAGCTCTGCTGTCGCCGTCCTGCATTCCTCACACAGCTGCTATGCAGCACAGCACCAGTAGGGGGAGCTCGCTGTGCTCTCCCATCTATGTGAGGCCGCAGTGCTTTTCCCGCCTTTGCGGTGTGATGGCTGAGGCAGCGGGAGCCGGCAGCTCACTGTGCACGGGCGACCCTTCACTTTCTCACCTCAGTATGACAGAACAAGGAGAACGCTGGTCGGTCATAAAGTATGGACGTGTCGGAAATCCTAGTGATAAAGAAGGGAAGCAAACACGGGTGAGGAGAGGTGCTGGGACTGGTCATGTAGCGGGCAGCACACGGAGACACTAGTCACTAATGTGTGTATATATATATATATATATATATATATATATATATATATATATATACACAGTAGTGAGGTATATGCTTGTGTATTAATAAGCCAGCACACCCACTAAGGAGTACCCCTCCCATTATTGTACCAGCTACAAGCTGAGAAATATGATTAAGGGTATGTGCCCACGATGCGTAACAGCCTGCGGCCCCGACACTGTGGAATAGCCGGCGGCTTCCGCCCTCATTTTATGCAAATGAGCTGCACGATTTTTTTTTACTTGCGGAATTTCCTCATATATGTTAACCTATGGGGAAAGCCTGCATGGGAACCCGCAAGAGTAACTGACATGCTGCGGTCGTGAAAGACGTGCCACATAGCCATGTCCGCAGGTGATCTGCAGGAGCACAGAGACGCATAGTGGTCATGGGATCTCTACAAATCCCATCCACTATGCTGTAACATCTGGCCGCTGTGGGTTTGATGCTGCATAGATATGCAGCGTCAAACCCGCAGCGGTTCCGGATCGTGTGCACATACCATTATCCTTTCCCAGCTGTTTTATTTATTTTTTATATTTTTTTGTCTTTCAAAAGCCATTGGGGCTCATACATTAAAGTGTTTATGCCAGAAAACTGGTGAAAAGTTGCAACTTTTCTGTGCAATGTCAAGTTGTGAAATAGTTTTGGGACTTTTGGTGCTTTCACGCCAATTTAGGGCAGCTGTGCCATAATGGACAGAGCCAGGGTGGGACGGGATGTGGCAGTGTCCGCCCGTCAAATTAATCAAAAGTGGAGGCATTTCTTTTTCATTTTCCAGTCACAGACTGGAGTAACTTTTCTGGCAAGGTGCACAGAGTCACATATGAGTGAGAAGATGCACCAAATACATTACATTGCATGCACCACTTAACAAATTCTTACACGACCCTCATTAAAGCGAACCTGTCAGCAGCATTTTGCTAAGTAAACTACAGGCAGTGTTATGTTGGGGCTGCTGCTCAGATTAATATGATACCTGAGGTGAAGAAATCCGTCTTGTGGTTCTTGTGTAATCAGTGTTTGCAGTTTTGAGTTAATGATATGCCCGTGCTTCGGGACGGGACTGTAGGCAGGGTCTTATCCTGGTGCTCTAGGCCAGATCAACAAGATAAGACCCGCCAACTAGTGATGGGCAGTCCGGCTCTTTTTGGTGGTCTGGCTCCGCTCACCTAAAAGAGCCGGCTCTTTTGGATCCTGAATCGATCCCTATTAAATATGTGTTTCTCCGAAACACCCACAGACGAAACTCCGCATACTCGCAAGTAGCCAATTAAAAAGGAGAGTGTGCGGAGTTTGGTTTGGGTGGGCGGAGTTACGTCCACAAACCCCGGAATTTTACGCCCAGTGAGAGCCATTAAGAGAAGTTAGTAGCTCTCACTGAGGTGTCGTCTCCCATCAGTCACAGCAGGGAGCCGGCTCTTTGTGTCAGATCGTTCGCAACCGACACATCACTACTGCCCACAGGCCCACCCCTACCTGTCTCTGTGTGTGTCTCTATGATGAGGAACATACTTGTGCTTCTGAGTGGAATATGTCCAGGCGATTTCGCGCACAGAGACTATGCGTGCGTGGTCTCCGCTAGGTGTCAGCTGATTCTGATAACTGACACTCAGTGCCAGGAGCGGTGCCCACACCGCTTCCAGCACTTTAACCCCCTAAATGTAGCATATAGCGAGCAGAGGGACAGAAGCCCTTCTGCTCTTGGATCGGAGGCCCCGCAACGTCATCGTGGGGTCCCTATCGTTGCCAGGGTGACCCGATGTCATCATGATGACATCCTGGTCACCAGACACTAGCAAGTTAGTTAGATCATGCGCAGTGCATGATCTAACTAACTTGAGTCTGCAGCACTGACAGGTTATAAGGTATAGCAGTGATCTTGCACTGCTATACCTTATAACTGCGAACCGACCGCAGAAAGTGAAAGTCCCATAATGGGACAAAGTAAAAAAGTTGTAAAAATATTTAAAAAAAATTTCACAAAATATAAAAAAAAATATTGTATCTATAAATAAATATTATTATGAAAAAAAAAATGCACAATAAAAGTACACATATATGGTATCGCTGTTGTGGTATCGACCCAACCTATAAAACTGCCCAACTAGTTAACCTCTTTAGTGAACACAGTAAAAAAAAAAAAAAAAACGAGGAAAAAATTATGCTTTATCATCATACAGCCGAACAAAAAGTGGAATAAAACACGATCAAAAAGACGAATGTAAATAAAAATGGTACTACTGAAAATGTCATCTTATTCCGCAAAAAACAAGCTGCCATACTGCTCCATCAGTTAAAAAATAAAAAAGTTACAGCTCTCAGAATAAAGCAATGCAAAAATAATTTTTTTCTACAAAATAGTTTTTATTGTATAAAAGCGCCTAAACATAAAAAAAGATATAAATGTGGTATCGCTGTAATCGAACCGACCAGAAGAATAAAGGCTCCTTATCAATTTTACCACACGCAGAACTGCATAAAAAAAAGCCCAAAAAACTATTCCTGAATTACTGTTTTTTGTTTATTCTGCCTCCCAAAAATCGGAATAGAAAGCGATCAAGAAATGTCATGTGCCAGGAAATGGTAATAAGACCTCACATGACTCTGTCAGCTAAAATTTAGAAAAATTATATCTCTCAAAATATGGCGATGCAAAAACCAGTTTTTGCAAAAAGAGAAAAGCTTCTTTTAGTGTGTGACACCAGCCTAACATAAAAACCTGATATAAATCTGGTATCGCTGTAATCGCACCGACCCGAAGAATAAAGTCATCTAATCACTTATACCGCACCAGGAACAGCGTAAAAAATAAATAAAACCATTCTTTACCTGCTGTTGATTTGTTCATTCTGCCTCCCAAAGATCGCAGTAAGTCTCAGCTCACATTTATCCTGCACTGAGCGCTTACATCAGGGTTTCCATGTAATACTATGTCCACACATCATGTTTTTTTCAGCGTTTTTTGATGCATTTTTTTTATGCAAATTTTCAGCTGCGTTTTGCAGTACCAGGAAGTTCTATGAGATTCACCGCCCTATGGTGTAAAATTCTTTGAGGCACATGTGGTGTCAACATGCTCACTGCCCCCCTAGAAGAATTCATTGAGAGGTGTAGTTTGTAAAATGGGTCTCTTATGGGGGGGATTCTCCTGTTCTGACTCCTTAGGGTCTCTGCCATTGTGACATGGCACCGTCAAACCAGTCCAGTAAAATATGAACTCCAATGTGGCACTCCTTCTCTTCTGAACTTTCCCATGTGCCTCAAAAGTAGTTTTCAACTACATAGGGGGTATTCAGGAGAACACATTTTGGGGTCCATTTTCCCCTGCTATCCTTGTAAACATGAAAAAATTGGGGGCTAAAGCAACATAATTGTCGGAAAAATATATATTTTTTCATTTTCACAGATCAACGTTGTTAAATTCTGTGAAACACTTGTGGGTTCAAGGTGCTGACCAGACATCTAGATAAGTTCACTGAGGGGTCTAGTTTCCAAAATGGTGTCACTGGTTTCCATTGTTTAGACACATCAGGGGCTCTCCAAACGTGACGTGACACCCACAGACCATTCCATCAAAGTCTGCACTCCAAACAGCCACTCCTCCTTTTCTAACTCTGCCATGTGCCCAAACAATAGTTTACTTCCACATATGTAGTATCTGCGTACTCAGGAGAAATTGCACAACAAATTTTGTTTTCCATTTTCTCCTGTTACCCTTGTAAAAATAAAAAAAAATGGTGCTAAAAGAACATTTTTGGGCGAAAAATATGAAATTTTTATTTTCACGCTCAATGTTATAAACTTCTGTCAAGCACCTGGAAGTTCAAGTGGCTCACCACACATCTAGATAAGTTCCTAGGGGGGGTCTAGTTTCCAAAATGGTGTCACATGTGGGGGGGTCTCCACTATTTAGGCACAACAGGGGCTCTCCAAATGCAACATGGTGTCTGCTAATTATTCGAGCAAATTTTGAATTTTAAAAGTCATATGGCACGCCTTCCCTTCCGAGCCCTGCCGTGCGCCCAAACAGTGATTTTCGCCCACAAATGGGGTATTGGCATGCTCAGGAGAAATTGCACAACAAATTTTGGGGGCCAATTTTTCCTTGTACCCTTCCGAAAATAAAAAAAAGTTAAATTTTTGTGAAAAAAGGTTAAATGTTAATTTTTTTCATCCACATTCCAAAAATTCCTGTGAAGCACCTGAAGGGTTAATAAACTTCTTGATTGTGGTTTTGAACACCTTGAAGGGTGCAGTTTAGTGATGGGCGAGCACTAAAATGCTCGGGTGCTCGATGCTCGGGTCTAGCAAATTGGAATGCTCAGTTGCATTTTCCAGGCGGCTCCCCCCGGCTCTCTGCAGCGGGCCTAAAAATTGCCCAAATCGATGGAAACAGTGCTCAAATGACATGGGAACAGCATGGAGAAGACTCCTGGAAGCATTTCTGACTCCCAGGTCACTGCTGTGAACAACGTTGTCAGAGGTATTACGCCACTTTTACGGACTCACAATAAAACATACAAAAACGAAACCAAAATGGATTTCCCTGGGAAATATGTTAAGGAACATCCTTTCCAGGGTAATGAATAATAATAACAAAAATACTCCTCCACACCTTGGGCTATGTTCACACGTAGCGTTTTTCATGCGTTTTTGCAGTTTTGCATTGCTTTCAACCAAGACAAATGCATTCACCGGGAAAAGTCATTTTAACATTTTACAACCTTATCTGGCCATGTGGTGTGTGAGACATGATCAGACACATCCTGTTTCATTTATGAAGGAGGGACTCTGAAAGTGACAGCCTATTTTTATAGGGCCATCAGGCGGCCTTTACTATTCTTAAAGGGCCAGCAGTCGGCCCTCGCTATTCTTAGAGAGCCATCAGCCGGCTATGCTTTGCTGTTCCCATTACTAAAGAGTGGGTCTCCTATACTGTTATTGCGTATGCAGTGAGTGGCAGGTCTGCCCAAAATTTGGACGCACCCCAATATCCCTTTTAAAATTTGGACGCACCGCAATACCCCTTTGAAGAGACTTAGAGGAGGGCCACCTGAAAACAATGTTCCCATTATTAGGAAGTGGGTCTCCCATACTGTTTTTCTATGCAGTGAATGCAAGGGCTTCCAAAAATTTGGACCTACTCCAATGCTACTTGGAAGAGACGTAGAGGAGGGCCTCCTGAAAAACAAAATGTTCCCATTATTAGGAAGTGCAGTGAATGCAAGGATTGCCAAAAATTTGGAGGCACACCAATGCCCCTTGGAACAGAGGTGGGGTTCAGAGGGCCTCCTGAAAGCAATGTTCCCATTATTAGGAAGCTTGTGTTTGCCTATTCAGTAAATGCAAGGGTTGCCAAAAATTTGGAGGCACTCCAATGCCCCTTGGAAGAGATGTGGAGGTCAGAGGGTCTCCTGAAAACAATGTTCCCATTATTAGGAAGTGGGTCTCCCATAGTGTTGGCCTATGCAGTGACTGCAAGGGTTGCCAAAAATTTGGAGGCACTCCAATGCCCCTTGGAAGAGACGTGGAGGTCAGAGGGCCTCCTGAAAACAATGTTGCCGTTATTAGGAAGTGGGTCTCCCATTGTGTTTGCCTATGCAGTGAATGCAAGGGCTGCCAAAAATTGGGAGGCACTCCAATGCACCTTGGAAGAGACGTAGAGGGCCTCATGAATAAATGTTCCTATTATTAGGAAGTGGGCCTCCCATAGTGTTGGCCTAGGCAGTGAATGCAAGGGCTACCAATATTTGGGAGGCACTCCAATGCACCTTGGAAAAGACGTGGAGGAGGATCTCCTAAAAAAAATGTTCCCATTAGAGAGGAGCGGGTCTCCTATACTTGTAATGCCCATCACTAAGTGTATGGGCTGACAAACATTTACCCCTGGGGGGTATACATGAACATACTGTATAAAAATTTTTTTTACAGGCATCATAAACACCCTTAAAAAAATTATGTGGGTGTTGCATCATGGAGCACGTTCACCTTGGTGATATGGTGGTGGAGGATGAGGAGAAGGAGGAGGACGAGCAAATAGCCAAAATCAGGAAGCGTATACCCATGTGTGGGTGTGAAAAGGTGCATGGGAATACACCTCCCAAAAAAAGACACTGGATTTGAGTTTATGTTACACTGCTATCATTCGGTGGTGTTGAGAAGTCTGGCCAAATCCAGCCCTTGTTAATTTTGATAAGAGTCAGCCTGTCAGCATTTTCAGTTGACAGGCGGATGCGCTTATCAGTTATAATTCCACCAGCGGCACTAAAAACCCGCTCTGATAAAACGCTAGCTGCAGGGGCAGGACAGGACCTCCAAGTCGTAGAGAGCCAGTTCATTCCACGTGTCCAGCTTGGATACCCAATAATTATAAGGCACAGAGGAATCACGGAGGACGTTGGTACGGTCCGCAAGGTACCCCCTCAGCATCTTCCCAAACTTTGCACTCCTTGTAAGAGTACCCCGCACCTCAGGGCTTGTGCTATGGGAAGGGCTGAGAAAATTCTCCCAGAACTTTGACAGTGTTACCCTGCCTCTGCTGTATTGGAGTTGCGTCTCTCTCGCCTGTAGTCCTTGGTTGTCCAACGAACTGTGACCTCTGCCGCCAGCGTTTTCAGATGGGAACTTTTTTTTAATAGTTCCGCAACAAGGGCCTTCTGGTACAGCCCCATTTTTGTAGACCTGTCCGCCTCAGGAATAAAAGATTTAAAGTTCTCCTTGTAGCGTGGGTCTAGAAGTGTCACCAACCAGTAATGACTGTACCCAAAATTTTGAGAACTCGAGGTTCACGGGAAAGGCAGCGTAACATAAACTCAGCCATGCGTGCCAGACCAGTCTTTAAAAATCAACCAGACTCAGGAAGACCTAACAGTTATACTGACAACTTCAGTCGTGTTGATTTTACAGGGAACGGTTGCCCGCCTTCTGTCTGCAGCCACCACACTGCTTCTTCCTGCCTGTTGGGGTGCTCTGCCTCCCTCCCCCTGTGTGCTGCTGCCCTCATTCTGCATGTCCTCCTGCCAGATTGGTTCAGTTACTATATCATCCACCACCTCGTCTTCCACTTCCGCACCCTGGTCCTCCTCCTGACTTTCTGGCAATTGTGTCTCATCCTCGTCCACCTCTTGTGACACTTTCCCACCGTCGCCTTCGTATGACTGTGGCTGCTCAAATATTTGGGCATCTCTACATGCGATCTCCTCTTGCCCTGCTTCAAGTGGACCAGACTAGAGACCTGAATCTATAAATGGAAAAGTGAACAGGTCTTCGGAGTGTCCAAGTGTGGGATCAGTTGTCTCTGGGCACTCGGCATGGTGGGAGGAAGGAGGATCAGAGTGAGGAATATGCAGTCCAGACTCACGGCTACTGAGACTGGACCGTGTGGAAGACAGGATGGTGGTGGTGGCTAAGTGACTGGAACCATTATCTGCTATCCAACCAATAACCTTTTCACACTGCTCTGTGTTCAATAGTGGTGTTCTGCGGTCCCCTATTAATTGGTCGAGCGAGAAGATGTGGGTGTTTGTTGTGGCACAATTTCAGCTTGCCCACGGCCTCGGCCTTTACATGCACCATCAAAATCACGTCCAGTTCCCCGTCCCTTGCCACGTGCCTTGCCCATTTTAAATAGAGGACAATATCTTCCACGCTCACTACAAATGGCTTAATTTGGAGCGAACTTATATGTAATCCATGTGAAAACCACAGTTTTAAATACCTGGCCTGTAGGTAACTATTTTTAACAGCAAACTGGTGTCAATAACTTCGCTGACACACTGAAACAAAATTTTAATGGAGGCCAGAAATGGCAGAATTTTTAGCACAATTATATGTGATCCGTGTGACGGACAAACCACAGTTTAAAATAGCTGGCCTGTAGGTAACTATTTTTAGCAGCAAACTAGTGTCAATAACTTCGCTGACACACTGAAACAAAATTTTAATGGATGCAAGAAATGGCAGAATTTTCAGCGCAATTACCGTATATGTGATCTGTGTGATGGACAAACCACAGTTTAAAATAGCTGGATTTTTAGTGCTGTAATATGTATAAGGATCTGGCTGTATTCTGCAGTGCCAACAAGCAAATTGCGAAGAAAAACAGTGTAATCTGGATTGCTTTGTAAGCAAATAATCAGGATTAAGATAAAAAAAATATTCCTGGCCATTGATACCTGGGCCTATTTCTACAAATATCTGTAAAAGCACCAGCAGACAGAACTTGAATGGACTCTCTTGCTATGTGCACTGCAGTCTGCTATATACCCTGCCTGCCTGCCTAGCACTGATATCTCTGCAGCTGGATTAGTCCTCAGAAGGACTTTTAGTCAAGAGAATGCCTAGAGTGTGCAAAGCAGTCATCAAAGCAAAAGGTGGATACTTTGAAGAACCTAGAATATAAGATATATTTTCAGCTGTTTCACACTTTTTTGTTAAGTATATAATTCCACAAGTGTTAATTCATAGTTTTGATGCCTTCAATGTGAATGTACAATTTTCATAGACATGAAAATACCGAAAAATCTTTAAATGAGAAGGTGTGTCCAAACTTTTGGTCTGTACTCTATATTGTACCTATAAATAAGTATTTTTATGTAAAAAATAAACAAAAAAAGTACACATATTTGGTATCGCCGTGTTTGGAACGACCCAACCTGTAAAACTGTCACACTAGTTAACCCCTTCAGTGAACACTAAAAAAATAAATAAAAATAGGCGTGTTCTATCTGTAAAATCATGGATTGAGCATGTACAGTGGGGAAAATATTTGATACACTGCTGATTTTGGTTGTACTCATCCCTCTTCTTTCTCCAAACACGGCATGTGGAGTTGATACCGAAATTTTCTATTTGGGCCTCATCTGACCACATGACCTTCTCCCATGCCTCCTCTGGTTCATCCAGATTGTCATTGGCGAACTTCAAACGGGCCTGGACATGTGCTGCCATGAACATAGGGACCTTGCGTGCCCTGCAGGATTTTAATCCATGATGGCGTAGTGTGTTACTAACGGTAATGTTTGAGACTGTGGTCCCAGTTCTCTTCAGATCATTGATCAGGTACTCATGTGTAGTTCTGGGCTTATTCCTGACCTTTTTCAGAATCATCCTTACCCCACGAGGCGAGATCTTACATGGAGCCCCAGACCGAGGAAGATTGACAATCATTTTGTGTTTCTTCCATATTCTAATAATTATGCCAACAGATTTTGCCTTCTCACCAAGCTGCTTGCCTATTGTCCTGTAGCCCATCCCAACCTTGTGCAGGTTTACAATTTTGTCCCTGGTGTTCTTAGACAGCTCTTTGGTCTTGGCCATGGTGGAGAGGTTGGAGTGTGATTGACTGAATGTGTGGACAGGTGTCTTTCATACAGGTAACGAGTTCAAACAGGTGCAATTAACCCCTTTCTGACATTATGCGTAATAATACGTCCCTGTGCCCTGGGCCTTATGGACCAGGTACGTATTATTACGCCATGGCAATCGCGCCTGCACACAGCATTTAGCGAGTGAGTAGAGGGACAAAAGCCCCTCTGCTCTTGGATTGGTCCCGATCGTTGCCATGGTGACCTGATGTCGTCATGGCGATATCCGGGTTAGTTTGATCATGTGTAGTGCATGATCAAAGTAACTTGTGTCTGCAGCACTGACAGATTATAATGTATAGCAGTAATCCTGCACTGCTATACCTTATAACTGCGATCAGACTGCAGAAAGTGGTGAAATTCCAATAGTAGGACTAAGTAAAAAACTGAAAAAAAGTGGTAAATTTATTTTTTAAAAACGTATAATAAAATAAATGTATATATGTATATGTGTATATATATATATATATATATATATATATATATCTATATATAGATATATATATATATATATTGTATATATACAGAGTATAAATATATCTTTATCTATGTATATATACAGTACAGACCAAAAGTTTGGACATACCTTCTCATTTAAAGACTTTTCTGTATTTTCATGACTTTTAAAATTGTACATTCACACTGACGGCATCAAAACTATCAATTAACACATGTGGAATTATATACTTAACAAAAAAGTGCGAAACAACTTAAAATATGTCTTATATTCTAGGTTCTTCAAAGTAGCCACCTTTTGCTTTGATGACTGCTTTGCACACTCTTGGCATTCTCTTGATGAGCTTCAAGGGGTAGTCACCGGAAATGGTTTTCCAACAATCTTGAAGGAGTTCCCAGAGATGCTTAGCACTTGTTGGCTCTTTTGCCTTCACTCTGCGGTCCAGCTCACCTCAAACCATCTCGATTGGGTTCAGGTCTGGTGACTGTGGAGGCCAGGTTATCTGGCGTAGCACCCCATCACTCTCCTTCTTGGTCAAATAGCCCTTACACAGCCTGGAGGTGTGTTTGGGGTCATTGTCCTGTTGAAAAATAAATGATGGTCCAACTAAACGCAAACCGGATGGAATAGCATGCCGCTGCAAGATGCTGTGGTAGCCATGCTGGTTCAGTATGCCTTCAATTTTCAATAAATCCCCAACAGTGTCACCAGCAAACCACCCCCACACCATCACACCACCTCCTCCATGCTTCACGGTGGGAACAAGGCATGTAGAGTACATCCGTTCACCTTTTCTGCGTTGCATAAAGACATGGTGGTTGGAACCAAAGATCTCAAATTTGGACTCATCAGACCAAAGCACAGATTTCCACTGGTCTAATGTCCATTCCTTGTGATCTTTAACCCAAACAAGTCTCTTCTGCTTGTTGCCTGTCCTTATCAGTGGTTTCCTAGCAGCTATTTTACCATGAAGGCCTGCTGCACAAAGTCTCCTCTTAACAGTTGTAGAGATGTGTCTGATGCTAGAACTCTGTGTGGCATTGACCTGGTCTCTAATCTGAGCTGCTGTTAACCTGCGATTTCTGAGGCTGGTGACTCGGATAAACTTATCCTCAGAAGCAGAGGTGAGTCTTGGTCTTCCTTTCCTGGGGCGGTCCTCATGTGAGCCAGTTTCTTTGTAGCGCTTGATGGTTTTTGCAACTGCACTTGGGGACACATTCAAAGTTTGCCCAATTTTTCAGACTGACTGACTTTCATTTCTTAAAGTAATGATGGCCACTCGTTTTTCTTTACTTAGCTGCTTTTTTCTTGCCATAATACAAATTCTAACAGTCTTTTCAGTAGGACTATCAGCTGTGTATCCACCTGACTTCTGCACAACACAACTAATGGTCCCAACCCCATTTATAAGGCAAGAAATCCCACTTATTAAACCTGACAGGGCACACCTGTGAAGTGAAAACCATTTCCGGTGACTACCTCTTGAAGCTCATCAAGAGAATGCCAAGAGTGTGCAAAGCAGTCATCAAAGCAAAAGGTGGCTACTTTGAACAACTTAGAATATAAGACATATTTTCAGTTGTTTCACACTTTTTTGTTAAGTATATAATTCCACATGTGTTAATTCATAGTTTTGATGCCTTCAGTGTGAATGTACAATTTTCATAGTCCTGAAAATACAGAAAAATCTTTAAATGAGAGGGTGTGTCCAAACTTTTGGTCTGTACTGTATGTAGATATACAGTGCCTTGTGAAAGTATTTGGCCCCCTTGAACTTTTCTACCTTTTGCCACATTTCTGGCTTTAAACATAAAGATATAAAATTCTAATTTTTTGGGAAGAATCAACAAGTGGGACACAATCGTGAACTGGAACGAAATTTATTGAATATTTTAAACTTTTTAAAATAAATAAAAAATGAAAAGTGGGGCGTGCAATATTATTCGGCCCCCTTGAGTTAATACTTTGTAGCGCCACCTTTTGCTGCGATTACAGCTGCAAGTCGCTTGGGGTATGTCTCTATCTGTTTTGCACATCGAGAGGCTGAAATTCTTGCCCATTCTTCCTTGCAAAACAGCTTGAGCTCAGTGAGGTTGGATGGAGAGCTTTTGTGAACAGCAGTTTTCAGCTCTTTCCACAGATTCTCCATTGGATTCAGGTCTGGACTTTGACTAGGCCATTCTAACACCTGGATACGTTTATTTTTGAACCATTCCATTGTAGATTTTGCTCTGTTTGGGATCATTGTCTTGTTGAAAAATAAATCTCCATCCCAGTCTCAGGTCTTTTGCAGACTCCAACAGGTTTTCTTCCAGAATGGTCCTGTATTTGGCTCCGTCCATCTTCCCATCAATTTTAACCATCTTCCCTGTCCCTGCTGAAGAAAAGCAAGCCCAAACCATGATGCTGCCACTACCATGTTTGACAGTGGGGATGGTGTTTTGAGGGTGATGAGCTGTGTTGCTTTTACGCCAAATATATCGTTTTGCATTGTGGCCAAAAAGTTCGATTTTGGTT
The DNA here is from genome assembly GCF_046119375.1 of Phyllobates terribilis. NCBI lineage: Eukaryota > Metazoa > Chordata > Amphibia > Anura > Dendrobatidae > Phyllobates > Phyllobates terribilis. Next base: position 336,405,613 of record NW_027362771.1, read on the forward strand.
TCATCTGACCAGAGCACCTTATTCCACATGTTTGGTGTGTCTCCCAGGTGGCTTGTAGCAAACTTCAAACGAGACTTTTTATGGATATCTTTGAGAAATGGCTTTCTTCTTGCCACTCTTCCATAAAGGCTAGATTTGTGCAGTGTACGACTGACTCTCCCACCTCAGCTGTAGATCTCTGCAGTTCATCCAGAGTGATCATGGGCCTTTTGGCTGCATCTCTGATCAGTCTTCTCCTTGTTCGAGATGAAAGTTTAGAGGGACGGCCGGGTCTTGGTAGATTTGCAGTGGTCTGATACTCCTTCCATTTCAATATGATCGCTTGCGCAGTGCTCCTTGAGATGTTTAAAACTTTGGAAATATTTTTGTATCCAAATCCGGCTTTAAACTTCGACACAACTGTATCTCGGACCTGCCTGGTGTGTTCCTTGGTCTTCATGATGCTCTCTGCACTTGAAACAGAACCCTGAGACTATCACAGAGCAGGTGCATTTATACAGAGACTTGATTACACACAGGTGGATTCTATTTATCATTACCAGTCATTTAGGACAACATTGGATCATTCAGAGATCCTCACTGAACTTGTGGAGTGAGTTTGCTGCACTGAAAGTAAAGGGGCCGAATAATATTGCTTATCCCACTTTTCAGTTTTTAATTTGTTAAAGTTTAAAATATCCCATAAATTTCGTTCCACTTGTTTTTGTTTCTTCCCCAAAAAATTAGAATTTTATATCTTTATGTTTGAAGCCAGAAATATGGCAAAAGGTAGAAAAGTTCAAGGGGGCCAAATACTTTCACAATGTACTGTATATATATATCCATCTGAACTAACAGTCCTTTTGAAGACTAATCCAGCTGCATATAATCAGTGCTAGACAGGCAGGCAGTATATGTGACAGACTGCAGTGTATGATACAGCACAAAAGGGTCCATTGAATGTCCTGTCTGCTGCTGCTGTAATAATTACAGATATTTGTAGACATAGCCCCAGATATCAGGGGCCAGGGCAATTTTTTTTTTATATTAATCCTGGTTATTTGCTTAAAAAGCAATCCAGAGAACACCATTTTCTGCTCCATTTACTTATTAGCACTGCAGAATAAAGCCACATCTGTTCCATATTTCAGCGATAAAAATCCAGAAATTTGAACTGAACGTGGAAAATATTGGCCTCCTTTTCCATTCTGTTGCAGTGTGTCTTTAAAGCTATTCACACTACGTGTCTGTGAAGAATAGTATTAGTAAATTACAGGCTTGCTATTTAAAACTGTGGTTCTCTGTCAGACATATCACCTATAAGACTGTTCCAAAATCAGTTATTTCTTCCATTTTCATTTTATTGCACTGTGTCGGTCAAGCTTTTTACACTAGGTCTCTGTGTAGAATAGTTAGTTTGCTGCACTGAAAGTAAAGGGGCCGAATAATATTGCACGCTCCACTTTTCAGTTTTAAATTTTTTAAAAAAGTTTAAAATATCAATAAATTTCGTTCCACTTCACGATTGCGTCCCACTTGTTGATTCTTCCCCCAAAAATTTGAATTTTATATCTTTGTTTGAAGCCGGAAATGTGGCAAAAGGTAGAAAAGTTCAAGGGGGCCAAATACTTTCACAAGGCACTGTATATCTATAGATATATATACACTGCTCAAAAAAATAAAGGGAACAACTTAAACAACAGAATATACCTCCAAGTAAATCAAACTTCCGTGAAATCAAACTGTCCACTTAGGAAGCAACACTGATTGACAATCAATTTCACATGCTGTTGTGCAAATTGAATAGACAATAGATGGAAATTATTGCCAATTATCAAGACACACTCAATAAATCAATAAAGGAGTGGTTCTGCAGGTGGGGACCACAGACCACATCCCAGTACCAATGCTTTCTGGCTGATGTTTTGGTCACTTTTGAATGTTGGTTGTGCTTTCACACTCGTAGTAGCACGAGACAGACTCTACAACCCACAGAGGTTGCTCAGGTAGTGCAGCTCATCCAGGGTGGCACATCAATGCGAGCTGTGGCAAGAAGGTTTGCTGTGTCTGTCAGCGTAGTGTCCAGAGGCTGGAGCTGCTACCAGGAGACAGGCAACAACCCAGCAGCAGGACCGCTACCTCCGCCTTTGTGCAAGGAGGAACAGGAGGCGCACTGCAGAGCCCTGCAAAATGACCTCCAGCAGGCCACAAATGTGCATGTGTCTGCACAAACGGTTAGAAATCGACTCCATGAGGGTGGTATGAGGGCTCGACGTCCACCGATGCGGGTTGTGCACACAGCCCAACACCGTGCAGGACGCTTTGCATTTGCCACAGAACACCAGGATTGGCAAAGTCTCTTCACAGATGAAAGCAGGTTAACACTGAGCACATGTGACAGACGTGATAGAGTCTGGAGACGCCGTGGAGAGCGATCTGCTGCCTGCAACATCCTTCAGCGTGACCGGTTTGGCAGTGGGTCAGTAATGATGTGGGGTGGCATTTCTTTGGAGGGCTGCACAGCCTTCCATGTGCTCGCCAGAGGTAGCCTGACTGCCATTAGGTACCGAGATGAGATCCTCAGACCCCTTGTGAGACAATATGCTGGTGCGGTTGGCCCTGGGTTCCTCCTAATGCAGGACAATGCCAGAACTCGTGTGGCTGGAGTGTGTCAGCAGTTCCTGCAAGATGAAGGAATTGAAGCTATGGACTGGCCCGCCCGTTCCCCAGACCTGTATGCGACTGAGCACATCTGGGATATCATGTCTCGCTCCATCCACCAACGTCACGTTACACCTCAGACTGTCCAAGAGTTGGCTTTAGTCCATGTCTGGGAGGAGATCCCACAGGAGACCATCCGCAACCTCATCAGGAGCATGCCCAGGCGTTGTAGGGAGGTTATACAGGCATGTGGCGGCCACACACAATACTGAGCCTCATTTTGACTTGTTTTAAGGACTTTACATCAAAGTTGGATCAGCCTGTAGTGTGTTTTTCCATTTTAATTTTGGGCGATGACTCCAAATCCAGGCCTCCATTGATTAATAAATTTGATTTCCATTGATGATTTTTGTGTGATTTTGTTGTCAGCACATTCAACTTTGTACAGAACAAAGTATTTAATGAGAATATTTCATTCATTCAGATCTAGGATGTGTTATTTGAGTGTTCCCTTTATTTTTTTGAACAGTGTATATATATATCTATCTATAGATATATATACAGTGGTGGCCAAAAGTATTGGCACCCCTGCAATTCTGTCAGATAATACTCAGTTTCTTCCTGAAAATGATTGCAATCACAAATTCTTTGGTATTATTATCTTCATTTAATTTGCTTGCAAGGAAAAAACACAAAAGAGAATGAAGCAAAAATCAAATCATTGATCATTTCACACAAAACTCCAAAAATGGGCCAGACAAAAGTATTGGCACCCTCAGCCTAATACTTGGTTGCACAAACTTTAGCCAAAATAACTGCGAACAACTGCTTCCGGTAACCATCAATGAGTTTCTTACAATGCTCTGCTGGAAGTGTAGACCATTCTTCTTTGGCAAACTGCTCCAGGTCCCTGATATTTGAAGGGTGCCTTCTCCAAACTGCCATTTTGAGATCCCTCCACAGGTGTTTTATGGGATTCAGGTCTGGACTCATTGCTGGCCACCTTAGAAGTCTCCAGTGCTTTCTCTCAAACCATTTTATAGTGCTTTTGGAAGTGTGTTTTGGGTCATTGTCCTGCTGGAAGACCCATGACCTCTGAGGGAGACCCAGCTTTCTCACACTGGGCCCTACATTATGCTGCAAAAGTTGTTGGTAGTCTTCAGACTTCATAATGCCATGCACACGGTAAAGCAGTCCAGTGCCAGAGGCAGCAAAGCAACCCCAAAACATCAGGGAACCTCCGCCTGTTATGATCTGCTACAGAGACTAAGGAAAGAGAGGAGATCTGTCCCTACAATAGAACTAAACTAGATCCCTACGATGTAACGGGGAACCTGATCCTGCGATCAGACCCGCTAAAGTCCTCGGCTAGTCTGAACGCAGACCTATAGATGTGAGGGAGGGATCCCTACAAGATCTAGGGACTGGGAAAAGTTGGACACCTCCTAGCAGAAATAGTAGTAGTCAAAGACAAACACACAACAAAAAGGCATAGGGGTCAGAAGACCTAGCAAAACTAACAGAGAACGGCAAAAGAGCAACAAGCTAGCTCAACAGTAGTAAATACAAATGAAGTCCAGCAAAGCCAGGAGGGTGGAGCCGGATTAAATAGGCAAAATGGTCATGTGACCAGCAAACTTAAAAAAAACCTAACACGAGAGTTGTAACAGTACCCCCTCTTCTAAGAGGATCCTCCGGATCCCCTAGGCCCAGGCTTACCAGGAAACCTCCTGTGAAACGCTCGGACAAGTCTGGGAGCAGAAACATCATCCGCCCTCACCCATGAGTTATCCTCAGGTCCGAAACCCTTCCAAGCGACGAGATACTGCAAACTCCCTCTATACCGTCTAGAATTTAGGATGCGGGAAATTTCATATTCCCCGTCCTCCACCACCGGAGAAACAGTGGCAGAGGCGTCACCATCCGACACATCAGCTTTTTTCAACAGAGAAACAAGAAACACCGGATTAATCCTCCAGGACGTAGGAACCTCCAGCCTAAGAGCAGATTGGTTAACTATCTGAAGTACCTTAAAGGGCCCTACGAACTTGGGACCCAATTTTTTAGAAGGAATCATCAATCACAGATTCTTAGAGGACAACCAAACCATGTCACCAACAGCAAACAAAACCTCTTGCCGTTTCCTATCAAAGTACCTCTTAGATTTCTTGTTAGCCTCCTGAAGATTACCACGCACATCTGTCCAAACTCTCTCCAAATCACCAGAAAAACTCTCCTCCTCAGGCACAGCCGAAACCAATTTGGAAAATGACCCAAAAGACGGATGTCTCCCAGAACAACAAAAAAAAGGCGAACACCCAGCAGAAGAGGATGTATGGTTGTTAAGAGCAAATTCAGCAAGTGGCAGAAACTCAGACCACCCCTATTGATTGTCTGCCACAAAATAACGCAAGAACTGCTCAACATCCTGGTTCTTCCTTTCTGTCTGGCCATTAGACTCAGGATGATATCCGGATGAAAACGACAAATGAACTCCCAACCTGTCACAAAAGGCACGCCAAAAACGAGCCACGAACTGAGGTCCCCTATCAGAAACAATGTCAGTAGGAACACCATGTAGTCTGACAATTTCCTTGACAAAGGCCTTGGCGAGTGTCTTAGCGCAAGGCAATTTGATGAAGGGAACCAAGTGACACATCTTGCTAAAACGGTCCACGACCACCTAGATGACCGTGAAACCTTCAGAGGGAGGAAGGTCAGTAATAAAGTCCATAGCCAGATGTGTCCAAGGTGCTCTAGGAACCTCCAGAGGGCAAAGCAACCCCGCAGCAGGAGCATGCGAAGATTTGGATCTTGCACACACAGTACATTGGCGCACCCACTTAATGACTTCCTTCTACCATCCAGGCCACCAAAAACTGCGACCCACAAGTCTCTTGGTCTCAGAAATTCCTGGATGACCTGCCAACCGAGACTCATGACACTCAACAAACAAATCTCTCCTAAAGGTCCTAGGCACGAACAACCTCCCATGGGGAGTGTTAGATGGGGCATTCTCCTGTGCTTTAAGAATCTCATCCTCCAAAACGGAGTCCAAAGCAGCAATCACAACACCTTCTTGTAAAATGGTCTCCTCTTCCTCCTCAACACCGACCATGGGAGAAAAGCTGCGAGACAAAGCATCCGCTTTAACATTCTTGGTACCCGGGATGTAAGTAACGGAAAAATTAAACCGCGAGAAAAAAAGTGCCCACCTAGCCTGACGGGCATTCAAGCGCTTGGCAGCGTCAAGATAGATCAGATTTTTATGATCAGTGAAAACCTGAATGGGAAATTCAGCACCTTCCAAGAGATGACGCCAGTGTTCAAATGCGAGTTTAATCGCCAGCAATTCCTGATTACCAATATCGTAATTAAGTTCAGTCTCGGAAAATTTTTTTGAAAAAAAGGCACAGGGATGTACTCCATCCTTGTTTTCCTGAGACAACACCGCACCAACCCCCACCGAAGAAGCATCAACCTCAACCAAAAACTGCTTAGTCACATCAGGCTGCATAAGGATGGGAGCAGAGGTGAACCTCTCCTTTAGAAACACAAAAGCTTCAATGGCCTCAGAAGTCCACTGAACCGCATTAGCACCTTTCCTGGTGAGATCGGTCAGCGGTTTGACAATAATAGAAATTTTTTTTATGAATTTTCTGTAATAATTGGCGAAACCCAAAAACCTCTGTATCGATTTCAAACCAATAGGCCTAGGCCATTCCTGCACAGCTTGAACTTTAACCGGGTCCATCTCAAAACCTTCACTGGAGATAATGTAGCCCAAAAAACTAATTCTCTGTACAGCGAACTCACATTTCTCCAGCTTAGCAAAAAGCGAATTGTCCATTAATAACTGTAATATCTCACGTACGCTCCGCCAATGAGACTCCAGATCCGGCGAATAAATCAAAATGTCATCCAAATACACAACCACATTTTTGCCGATTAAAGGTCTAAGGATATCATTAATAAGATTCTGAAAAAATGCTGGAGCATTGGTGAGACCAAAAGGCATAACCAGATTCTCAAAATGACCCACAGGAGTCTTAAAAGCAGTCTTCCATTCATCACCCTCCTTCATGCGCAACAAATTGTATGCCCCCCGGAGATCAATTTTAGAGAACCACTTGGCCCCCACTAACTGGTTAAATAAATCAGGAATCAATGGCAGTGGGTAAGGATTGCGTGCAGTAATTTTATTAATCTCACGAAAGTCCAGACAAGGACGTAAACCGCCATCTTTTTTTTTTACAAAAAAAAATCCAACAGCCACAGGAGACTTGGAAGGCCTAATGTGACCGGCGGCCAAGCTTGTCTGTATGTATTCTTCCAAAGCCTTTCTTTCAGGAATAGTAAGATTAAATAAACGACTCTTAGGAAGAGTCGCGCCAGGGACAAATTCAATGGTACAATCATAGTCTCTATGGGAAGGCAAAACCTGCGACTCCTCCTCAAAAAAAACTCTCCAAAAATCCTGAATAGGTACAGGTAATTCCCCTCTATCCACAGCAGCAATGCGCCCGTTACAACACTTGTCATAACACTTAGGGCTCCAGGACTTAATTTCATTGGTAGACCAATCCAGTACAGGATTGTGCAATTTTAACCAGGGTAACCCCAATATTACTGGAGAAGGCAAATTATCCAATACCACCAAATCCAAATTCTCTTGATGAATACCATTAATAGTGAGGGGAAATTCACAGACCTTGTGAGTAACACTCTTCAAGGGAGAGCCATCGACAGAAACCACAGCAATAGGGGATGACAAAGTTTTAGGTTCTAATCTAAGTTTTTCCAAGAATCCCCCATCAATCACATTCAGAGTAGATCCACAATCCACAAATACCCGAAATTCAATTAATTCATCCTGAGCAGCAGTAGTGGCAGATAGGAATACTCCCTTAGAATTTAAACAGGCAATACGAGCATGACTGACCATTTTTTTTTCTTTCTTCTTACGAAGCACACAGCTCTTAATAAAATGACCAGAATTTCCGCAATAGAAACACAAGCCTTCAGAAAGTCGGCGGTCTTTTTCCTGAGAGCGGGGTGTCATCGCCCCAATTTCCATCGGCTCACCATTGTCAGCACTGAACCTCGCAGGACTCGAAGCTGACATAGCAGAGGATTTGCTCTCATTAACCCTTGCACGCAGTCTCCTGTCCACCCGTATAGCTAATTGCATTGCCTCCTGCAAGTTTCCAGGTGTGGGATAAGCAATCAGTAAATCCTTAACCCTTTCACCTAGTCCTGCAAGAAACAAGCTTTTCAAAGCTGAATCGTTCCACCTCACCTGGGCAGACCACCGACGGAAGTGAGAACAATATTTTTCCACATTACCTGATCCCTGCCTCAAACGTCTTAATTCAGACTCAGCAGATGAGACACGATCAGGATCATCGTACAATAAACCCAAAGCAGAAAAAAAACTATCCACTGATCTAAAGCACGGATCACTAGGTTGGAGAGAGAAGGCCCATCCCTGAGGATCTTTGCGCAAAAGTGACATTATGAACCCTATGCGCTGTGATTCATCACCAGAGGATCCGGGTCTCAAACGAAAATATAATAGACAAGCATTTTTAAAAGAAAAAAAATCTTGTTGTTCGCCAAAAAATAGATCAGGCAGACGTACCTTTGGTTCCACAAAATGCGCTCCAGAACAGCTACTCACGTGTTGTTGGAGCTTGGCCACCTCCAGAGAGAGTCCCTGCAAGCGTTGAGCCAAATCTTGCACCGAGACCATGATGGAAAACTGGAGGTCTTTCCTTAGAGAATTTTTTTTTTTTTTTTTTTTTAAGGCTGGACTTACTGTTATGATCTGCTACAGAGACTAAGGAAAGAGAGGAGATCTGTCCCTACAATAGAACTAAACTAGATCCCTACGATGTAACGGGGAACCTGATCCTGCGATCAGACCCGCTAAAGTCCTCGGCTAGTCTGAACGCAGACCTATAGATGTGAGGGAGGGATCCCTACAAGATCTAGGGACTGGGAAAAGTTGGACACCTCCTAGCAGAAATAGTAGCAGTCAAAGACAAACACACAACAAAAAGGCATAGGGGTCAGAAGACCTAGCAAAACTAACAGAGAACGGCAAAAGAGCAACAAGCTAGCTCAACAGTAGTAAATACAAATGAAGTCCAGCAAAGCCAGGAGGGCGGAGCCGGATTAAATAGGCAAAATGGTCATGTGACCAGCAAACTTAAAAAAAACCTAACAGGAGAGTTGTAACACCGCCATGTTTGACTGTAGGGACCGTGTTCTATTCTTTGCCTCTTTTTTTTTTCCTGTACACTCTATGTTGATGCTTTTTCCCAAAAAGCTCTACTTTTGTCTCATCTGACCAGAGAACATTCTTCCAAAACGTTTTAGGCTTTCTCAGGTAAGTTTTGGCAAACTCCAGCCTGGCTTTTTTATGTCTCGGGGTAAGAAGTGGGGTCTTCCTGGGTATCCTACCATACAGTCCCTTTTCATTCAGACGCCGACGGATAGTATGGGATGACACTGTTGAACCCTTGGACTTCAGGGCAGCTTGAACTTGTTTGGATGTTAGTCGAGGTTCTTTATCCACCATCCGCACAATCTTGCGTTGAAATCTCTCGTCAATTTTTCTTTTCCGTCCACATCTAGGGAGGTTAGCCACAGTGCCATGGGCTTTAAACTTCTTGATGACACTGCGCACGAAAGACACAGGAACATTCAGGTCTTTGGAGATGGACTTGTAGCCTTGAGATTGCTCATGCTTCCTCGCAATTTGGTTTCTCAAGTCCTCAAACAGTTCTTTGGTCTTCTTTCTTTTCTCCATGCTCAATGTGGTACACACAAGGACACAGGACAGAGGTTGAGTCAACTTTAATCCATGTTAACTGGCTGCATGTGTGATTTAGTTATTGCCAACACCTGTTAGGTGCCACAGGTAAGTTACAGGTGCTGTTAATTACAAGAATTAGAGAAGCATCACATGAGTTTTCAAACAGTGCCAATACTTTTGTCCACCCCTTTTTTAGGTTTGGTGTGGAATTCTATCCAATTTGGCTTTAGGACTATTCTTTTTGTGTTTTTTCATTGAAGACAAATTAAATGATGATAATAATACCAAAGAATTTGTGATTGCAATCATTTTCAGGAAGAAACTGAGTATTATCTGACAGAATTGCAGGGGTGCCAATACTTTTGGCCACCACTGTGTATGCATGTATATATATATATGTGTGTATATATATATATATATATATATATATATATATATATATATATATATATATATATATATATATAATATAACCCATAAATGAATATTATGAAAAAAAGAATACAGAATAAAAGTGCACATATTTGGTATCGCCTCGTCCGGAACGACCTATCCTATGTCCCACTAGTTAACCCCTTTAGGGAACACCGTAAAATAAAAAATAAAAAATCAGATTTTTTTCCACAAGTAAACGCAACTCAAGTCAAATAAAAGTTACCACTATCATGAAGTACAATATGTCACGAAAAAACAGTCTCAGAATCAGTGGGATCCATTCAAGCGTTCCAGAGTTATTACATCATAAAGTGACACTGGTCAGAATTATAAAAATTGGCCTGGTCATTATCGTGCAAACAACCTTCAAGGGTAAAGGGGTTAATACAGGTAATGAGTGCACAGCAGGAGGGTTTCTTAAAGCGCACCTGTCAGCAGGACTGTGCTCAGTAAACTACATACACTGTCAGGTGGGTGACATTACACTGATTAAAACGATATCTTGCTTACATATTCATCTGTATGCTCTCACTGTGCCTTCACTGACCTGCCTCCTATTTTACCTATCCCCGCACTACTAGATGCATTATGTAAAATAGTAGACAGGTCAGTGAAGGCACAGTGATCTCTCATAAGAGTATACAGATGAATATGTAAGCGGAGTACCAGATAGAGCCCACCCCACAGGCCGCCCTCAAGCACAAGCATATCATTATCTCCAAACTAAAAGTAAAGATTACACGAACCACAGGATGGATTTCATCAACCAAGGTATAATTTTAAACAGTGTAATGTCGCCCACCAGACAGTGTATGAAGTTTTTTGAGCACAATCCTGCTGACAGGTGCGCTTTAAAGAAAAACTAAGAGAGCCAGAATATTTTTTTTTGTTTTAGATTCTGTCTCTCACAGGTGAAGTGTATCTTTGATAAAAATTACAGACCTCTCCATTCTTTGTAGGTGGGAAAACTCGCAAAATCGGCAGTGTTCCAAATACCGTATTTTTCAGACTATACGACACACCAGACCTAAAGACGCACCCCACATTTTGGGATGGAAAATAGAAAAAAAATATTTTTTATAAGATGGGGGTCCGTCTTATTGTCTGAATAGGTACGGTATATTAGTATCTTACCTGGGGGGACGGTGGAGCGGCGGTCACAGGAGGCAGGGTCCCTCAGGAAGCCGGCGTAAGTGGAGGAATGGTGCGGACCGGAGTGCACCAGCAGCGCCGACATGCGGTGGGGGTGGAGCAGGATCGTAGGAAGCAGGGCCATCTATTTTCCCCCTTAGGAACCCGGCGGCGGCAGCAGAAGAGGGGAGATGCTGCGGGGCCAGTGTCTGGCTGTAGGCGGTGAGGCAGAGCGACGTATGGCGGCATCAGAGGGGACATGCTGCAGGGCCGGTGTCTGGCTGTAGGCGGTGAGGCAGGGCGGCATGGCGTTCGCTGCTTTCCAGTGGCCGCGGATATCTTCCTGAAGCCGTGATCTACAGGAAAATGGCGGCCCAAGCTGGCACATGCGCAGACTGGTATCTCGGCTACCATTTTCCTGTTGATCACGTCTTCAAGAAGATGGCCGCGGCCAACGGAAAGCAGCGCATGCTGCTCTGACTCACCGCCCACAGCCAGACACCAGCCCGCAGCATCTCACCTCTGCTGCCGCCGCCGGGTACCTGATGGAGGGAACGGAGGGCCCTGCTTCCTGCGATCCCACTCCACCACCACCACCACAACTCCCGGTACTCTCGGACCACAAGACGCACCCCCAATTTTCCTCCCAAATTTTTGGGGAAAAAAAGTGTCTTAGGCTATGTGCCCACGTAGCAGATTTGATGCAGAGCGTTTTTGCCTCTCTGTGACAGAAAAAAACGCATGCAGATTTACATGCTTTTTTTCTGCCAGAGAGAAGCTTTTTTTCAGCTTTTTTACATGCGTTTTCGCATACGTTTTTTCAAGCAGTTTTCCAAGCGATTTTGAGCATCACTTGGAAAAGTGCTTGACAAGTTGGTCACGCAATATAAATCCATGCAACCGGCATGGATTTATAATGTGTGAACAACTGATGCTTTAAATGCAGCATCTATAGTAAAAAAAAAAAAAGAGAATTAATACATTAAAAAAAACCCAAAAAGAACTTGTATACTCACCTCTCCGGTCTCCTCCAGTCTGCTCCCGGCTGCGATCCTCTCTCTTCGGCGTCTCGCAGTGTACTGTCAGGACCTGCGGTGACGTCATTTAGTCAGCTGATGGTCGCGCGACCATCACCTGACCGCCGACGTCAGCGGTCGCGTGACCATCAGGTGACTAAATGACGTCACCGCAGGTCCTGACTGTACTCCGCGGGACGCCAAGGAGAGAGGACATGGGCGGGAGCAGACCGGGGGCCGCCGGAGAGGTGAATATACAGGTTTTGTTTAGTTTTAACTTTTTTATTTCTTTTTTTTCACCGCGTGGTAGCCAGGATGAAGAGGAGTTGTAGTCTCCTCTTCATCCCGGGTACCACACGCACAGAAATTACGCTGCAAATTCGCAGCCATTGACTTTAATTGAAACGCAGCAAATCCACATATACCTGCGGGTTTGCTGCTTTTCAATGTTCCTCAATGGCCGCGAATTTGCAGCGTAATCGCGGTAGAAATGGTCATGCTGCGTTTTGCAACGCAATGCGAATTCGGCGCGCAAATTAGCGCATCATGTGCACAGCACATCCGAATTCACATTGCTTTGCATGGCAGACTGTTTTACAAGCATTTTCGCTGCATTTTCGCAGCCGTAAAAACGCCGCAAAAACGCTACGTGGGCACAAAGCCTTATGGTCAAAAAAAATACGGTATTTATTTTCTCCACTGTATGTAACTCTGGACGTCTTAATGAGTCCATAGTCTGCATAACTCATGATAAATGTGTTAGCAAGACTTTTTAATTCATTTGAAAAGGGATTATAGCGATACATGCGCTTGCCGCTGTATCAATCCCATTGAGTAGATATAATTTTCAGTTACAGAACTTGCAACAAATCTCCCAATCTGCAGAAAATGTGGCATTAATTTACTTTTACATTTTTTTTGTCAGCTTTTGATGCCTAAAGCAATTTTGGTTTAATGTGCAAGTAAATAAATGAAGTCTGATAAAGGGAACGAAACAAGAGATTGATGCCTTGTTGCAGCTGTGTATGTTTTATGCTGAAACGCTGTGGTGTTTCAGAGAAAACGTTCTTTGCAAAGCCAGCCAGGGACTATGCGTCTCGCTTGACTAAACCAAGAGGTAGGTCTTCTCTCCTGCACACTCCCCAAAACTTACTGGTGCCTTTTTATGTTTGTGCTTGGGAAAATACCTGTCAGTCTAGGAGAACGGCTCAGGCAGAACCCGCCAGAGACCTGCCTGAGAGTAGCCATCTGAGAACATAGTCTCAGGCTTTACTATACTACAAAACAGGAGAACACGGAGTATACGATATAGAAGAAGCATAAATACTTTTATTAAATCCACTAACAAGAATGTACATATATAAAAAGAGTTTTCTTTAAAAATAGGACATATTAAAGGGAATAAATACCCTGCACATTTTGCAAACATAAAGTGCTACAGAGCAGCAAATACTGCATTGTTCCTCAATGCAGATATAAGGGAGAACAGGTATGCTGTTGCAAACATCCACAGGCAAAAGGAGCTCAGACTACTAATAGAGAATGTCTACATAATAATATTGTCAAGTGGCCAAAAATAGTAGTAACACCTGGGCAACTCTTACCCGGATATGTGCAGGGATGTAGGAGAAAAATAGGGTGAGGAAATGTCCCCACAAGACCTCCGACGCGCGTTTCGCATGCTAGGCACGTTGCTTTCTCAAGGGGAGGGTTTCTACAGTTCAGCCACAATTGTGTATCCTCACAATCAAGGCGTGACAAAACCAGTTTACCAGTTAAAAAAACACTTGCCATTTTGACCTTTATTTTGGGACCCTTTCCTTGGCACACTTTCCTTATGGTTCCATCTATCAGCAGAAGTGGTTTTCTGGTTTACAAAACTGATCTGCAAGTTCCCAATTTGTAAATTCTGAGTTAATATTTGGAGGCTCCCATTTCAGGGCCTTCATCTATGGAGCGTCTCTGTGTAGTGTCTCTAACAACATACTTGCTGTTTCAGTACACCAAGAGCCCACTAATTTCAGTGAGAACTGTGTAATAGTTGATTGTCCTTGTGGTTGATATACAGTTGAATTTATATTTTTTAGTAGTTTCCCATAAAGATCCTTTGTTTGCCTACAGCTATTTTTAGTGTTACAATTCACAATAATTTATAGCAACTGAGAGTCTTTTGTTCACGCACCCCTGCATTTGCAGAGTGTGTCACATAATGCAGTTATATAGTGTAGTTAGGGAAGGATAGGGACTTTTTAATTGAAGTATGATCGAAAATAAATTAGATAATGGCATTAAATATAGCCACTTAGAATGAAAATTAATTTGTGTTTCGGACCACCCCTTTAAGTTGACCTAACTAGCAATTGGTTTTGTTCTTCATCCTGGTACTTGGTTTCTGGGAATTATCTCCCCCAACATACTTGAGTTTAGGAACATCTCCTAAACCCACTTTTACTGTATCTCTCTCCTTCAGGGCCATGCCATCGACATCAGGACCAACAATTTGAGATTGACTGCCTATCTTAATCATCAAAGGAGCAGTCACAGCCAAATAGCAATTCTGCTTTGGGCTGAGGACCATTTTCAAGACATATCTGGGAATTGCGTACCAGGGGTAGACAACTGGGATGTTTTTACTCAGCGTAGAAAGGCTTGATTTTAAGAGGTGGACTCTCTGTGTCCAGAGCTTGAAAGCTGCACCTTATCACAACAGATGCTTCTTTGGCTCTGTAGAAGTCATTTGCGTTTTTCTGTTTTTTTAATCCTAAGTCCTCTTTCAGTCTTTTAGTACGAGGGTTAATTTCTGTAAACAGGAAGAGCTGGTATGATTTTCCTACAAACCTTTCTCTCTTCCCCATCTTTCATCCAGACAAGGGTCCCGCTCCCTTTCACGTGCAGGGCATGTTAGACTCTCTTTGTCATTCCAGAATTTCTACAAAAGATTCTACATGCCTTAAAAGGCCACCATCAGTTTGATCATGGAAGCCTATTGCTCCAAGGACAGATATCCTGCCTTTCAGGTGTATACCCTTTCCATTCAAGCTGAAGGAGCATTCTGGATGGTCTGGCATTGATATTCAGTTTTTTAGTTGTGTATGGTCACCACATTTACTTCAGGTGATACCACTCTCTGGAATTGCTTTAATATATTTTATGGTGTTTTATGCCCCAATGGCATTTCTATATGGGTCTCTTTTTCCTACTGACTTAGCACAAACTGATGAGCTTGGTATAGCTATGGAAGAGGTACCAAGCTGATGAGCTTGGTATACCTATGGAAGAGGTATACCCTGCATGCGATCTTACAATTCTTTTTATACCTAGTGTTCATCGCAAAGTGGCAGGTCTTATGCCCATAGTGCTTTGTTTTCTTATAAAAATAATTTCATGGTGACTACAAAGATCCAATTAACCACATTGTAATAGAGGTTAACTACTTACTTTTTGACAAAAATAGAATCTTTATATTTTCTAGGTGTATGAGGCAAATGAAGAATATGGGCTTATTACCCTAATTATATTATCTACGGGTCATTTTTTCATCTCCCAAGGACATACTCTACTGGTAAGGGAAGCAAGTCTTCTGTTATTTGTGTCTCAGATATTTCTTACAACTGCTTAGTTTGTAATTTTTTCCTGGCACTTTGTAGTTTCTGCTTTTAATTATCAATAATAATTAAATATGCAGAATATAAAATATAGTTTTTTTATTTAAAAAGCACAATGGCACTTTTTATGAAGTATCCGAGATCTTTTCAATCACGTTCAGGCCAATTTTTGCATGGATACCGGTAATTATTATTTTGACACCATTAGGTATGCATTTGAAGCTGGTCTAATACATTTGTTCTGGTCAAACATGAGTATGACCATTTGGCATCATAAAGAATCGACTACTCATGATTCTGTGTTTCTCAGAAATTATATCGGGTTTCTTTATCCATTTCAAGCAAATAAAGTTTCAAGCCAAGAATGAAGCATGTCTGTCCTCACAAAATATATATAATTGAAGATTGATATGACAGAATTACTAAGCTTTTATATTGTGTTGCTTGGGTTAATAGTTGCTAAAGTGCAATACAGAATACTTTAATTAAACACCTCCATCTCCCCCGCCAATGATGCCTAATGTTTATTTGCTTGAGTAATCAGTAGCCATTCAGTCATGGCTGAGCTGGGCTGATAGGAGTCCTATAACATATGGTACATATGGTACTGTGAAAAAGTTTTAGGTAGGTGTCGAAAAATGCTGCTAAGTAAGCATGCTTCAGGAAATACAAATGTTAATAGTTTATTTTAATCAGTTAACAAAATGCAAAATGAATGAATGAACAAAAGAAAAATCTAGATCAAATCAATACTTGGTGTGATGATCCTTTGCCTTCAAAACAGCATCAAAGCAAAAATTCTTCTAGGTACACTTGCTAACAGTTTTTGAGAAAACTCGGCAACGTGGTTGTTCCAAACATCTTGAAGAACTAACCACATAAGTTTTGTGGATGTAGACTGATGCCAATCCTATGTCTATTTATGTAATCCGAGATAGCCTTGATGATGTTGCGATCAGGGCTCTGTGGGGGTCATATTATTTCCAGGACTCCTCGTTCTTCTTGATGCTGAGAATAGTTCTTAATGACATTGGCTGTATGTTTGGGGTCGTTGTCCTGCTGCAGAATAAGTTTGGAGCCAATCAGATATGTATATGCCTGTATTTCTCAGCATTGACAACACCAAGAAGAGGGCAGTGTTGAGGACCATATATGCAGTTGTTGGCCAAAGAAACTTAGTACAACAGATGAAAGACACATCATGCTTACTTCCCTTCTAAATCGGAAAATGTCAAGTAGTGTTATCAGCTCCTCATTGACAGCAACCAGTGGGACTATCTACAAAAACCATACCTTCAACATGGATACAAGGCAGAGTGACTCAACTATGCACGGAAACATAAGAACTGGGACGCAGAAAATGTAAACAGGTGTTGTGCACTAATGAGTCAAAATGTGAAATATTTAACTGTAAAAAGGTAGTTTGTCGCCGATCGGTTGGAAAGTGCAATAATGGGTGTCTGCAGACAACATCGAACCATAGTGGAGGCTCCTTGGCAATTCAGGGCTGCATTTCAACAAATGGGAATTGAGGATTTATGGTGTCCTCAAACCTGAGAAATACAGACAGATACTTATCCTTCATGGAGTACTATCAGGGAGGCGGCTGATTGGGTTGAGATTTATTCTGCAGCAGGACAACGAACCCAAACATACAACCAATGTCATTACCGGGAACCTGTCAGCAGGTTTTTAAACCCATAAGTAAGTGTTATGCGCTTCAAAGAGTGACCCAAAAAGACTTGCACCAAACCAGCAAAGGCGCAGCCACAGACGCACTTGGCACAAACTGCCCAGCTAGGCGAGCCCTTGAGGGCCGGGAATACTCTTCTCCCAGCTTCCAGTAAATGGAAGGGGGACTTTGGCAAAGCCCTTCCCAGGCCCACTGTTGCCGACAGCTGACGTCTGGTGACGCGGCTGGTGCCTAGTTAAGAACCAGGTGAGTACCTCTACAAGAACCCCCAGGAGTGGAGCCAGAAGAGAAAATGAGAAAACCCCTGAAATGGTAGCAACACTAATGCTAGCACCACTCACCATCACAGCACATAGGAATTGGAATAAACAGCAAAGCACTGAGCAGGGAGCAGGATTAAATAGCCCACCTAGTGATTAGATGTTGAATACCTCCCAATTATCCCCAGACAGCCGCTCCATGCTAGCTTGCACAGCAGAATGAGCATAATTCCACTACTGCTTAGTGCCAGACAAAGCAGCGTCCTTCGTTGCCTGGCAATCGGGGAAATTAGTGAGAGACACTGCGTCCCGTGTCCTCACATATCCTACAACACTAGAATGCGATGCTCCATAAGATTGGGACAGTCTCCTTGCATGCTTAGTAGCTCCGCCTCCAGAGTCAGGACAATCGCGGCGCCTATCTGCGTAGAGTAGCTCCGGACCTGCTTCATTCCTAGGTGGGAGCACAGAATCATGATTCCTAACACTACACCCCTGGATGAATTTCTCGAGGTTGTGAAGGAGGGGTTTGAGCTGTTTTGCCATTTTAGGGGCTTCGCAATGTGACTTGTCGTCCACGATCTATTTCAGCAGAAATTGCACTGCTAAAGACAAGTGGTGCTTCCTCTCTTCCCGCACAATATGAGTTATTTGTACGCTCATTTTCTCTTGTTATCCTTGTCCAAAGAGCTTTCTAAGGCTGTCAGGGACAAGATCATAGATTTGCACAAAGCTGGAATGGGCTACAAAACCATAAGTAAGATGCTGGGTGAGAAGGAGACAACTGTTGGTGCAATAGTAAGAAAATGGAAGAAATACAAAATGACTGTCAATCGACATCGATCTGGGGCACCATTGAAAATCTCACCTCGTGGGGTATCCTTGATCATGAGGAAGGTGAAAGATCAGCCTAAAACTACACAGGTGAACTTGTTAATGATCTCAAGATAGCTGGGACCACAGTCAACAAGAAAACCATTGGTAACACATTACGCATTAAAGGTTTAAAATTCTGCAGTGCCCACAAGGTCCCCTTGCTCAAGAAGGCACATGTGCAGGCCCGTCTGAAGTTTGGCAATTAACACCTGGATAATTCTGTGAGTTATTTGGAGAAGGTGGTGTGGTCAGATGAGGCAAAAATTGAGCTCTTTGGCATTAACTCAGCTCGTCGTGTTTGGAGGAAGAAGAAGGATGAGTACAACCCTAAGAACATCGTCCCAACCGTGAAGCATGGTGGGGGAAACATTATACTTTGGGGTTGTTTTTCTGCAAAGGGGACATAACGACTGCACCGTACTGAAGGGAAGCTGGATGGGGTCATGTATCGCAAGATTTTGGCCAACAACCTTCTTCCC
Source organism: Phyllobates terribilis (assembly GCF_046119375.1). Lineage (NCBI taxonomy): Eukaryota > Metazoa > Chordata > Amphibia > Anura > Dendrobatidae > Phyllobates > Phyllobates terribilis. The sequence goes on from NW_027362771.1 coordinate 336,424,568, forward strand.
TCAGTAAGAGCATTGAAGATGGGTCTTGGCTGGGTCTTCCAGCAAGACAATGACCCAAAACATTCAGCCAAGGCAACAAAGGAGTGGCTCATAAAGAAGCACAGTAAGGTCATGGAGTGGCCTAGCCAGTCTCCAGGCCTTAATCCCATAGAAAACGTATGGAGGGAGTTGAAGCTCCGAGTTTCCAAGCGACAGCCTCAAAATCTTAATGATTTAGAGATGATCTGCAAAGAGGAGTGGACCAAAATTCCTCCTGACATGTGCGCAAACCTCATCATCAACTACAAAAAACGTCTGACTGCTGTGCTCGCCAACAAGGGTTTTGCCACCAAGTATTAAGTGTTGTTTGCCAGAGGGATCAAATACTTATTTTTCACTGCAAAATAATTTATCTAATTTATACAATGTGATTTTCTTAATTTTTTTTTTTTGGATATTCTATCTCTCAATGTTAGAGTTAACCTACCCTTAACTCCTTTACGACCTTGTCAGTAATAGTACGTAGCTGCGCCCTGGGCCACACAAGCGGTGTCAGCTGATTGTCACAGCTGACACCCGGTGCTATGTGCAGGGAGCGGTCCCACACCGCTCCCTGCACATTAACCCCCGCAATGCTGCAATTGAAATCGATCGCAGCATTGCGGTGGCAAGGGGGGAGGTGATCGCTATACTCACCTCTCCTACCGGCGTCCCGCGATGTCTGTGACGGCTTCCGGATGTTGTCATGACGACCCGATGTCATGACAACATCCGGGTCACCAGGAGGCAGGATGTTGTCATGACATCCGGCTCACCAGGAGTGCATGACCAAAGTAATGTCTCCCCTGTGTGCAGCGCTGACAGGCTGCATGGCATAGGGAGCTGCTGCTCTTTTTGCCATGCAGCCGAATAGGCTGCAAAAAGTGAAAGTCCCAAAGTGGGACAATGTGTAAGAGTAAAAAAAAAAAGTAGAAAAGTGAAAAAAAAAAAAAAAAATTGTAAAAATCTAAAAAAAAAAAAAATGAAAAAAATGATCCCCAAAAAATAAAAATATATTAAACCCATAATATTTATTTATTATGAAAAAAAAAAATAAACCAATAAAAGTACATATATTTGGTATCGCCGCCTCCGGAACGACCTGACCTATAAAACTGTCCCACTAGTTAACCCCTTTAGTGAATACGGTAAAAAAATAAGTAAAAAGCGAAGCAGCAAAAAATGCTTTATCATCATACCGCCAAACAAAAAATGAAATAACGCGATCAAAAAGACGAATGTAAATAAAAATGGTACTGCTGAAAACGTCATCTTGTCCCGCAAAAAACAAGCCGCCGTACAGCTCCATCATCCGAAAAATAAAAAAGTTATATCTCTCAGTATAAAGCGATACAAAAAAAATCTTTTTTCTAGAAAATAGTTTTTGTGTAAAAGCGCCAAAGCATTAAAAAACTATATCAATGCGGTACCGCTGTAAACGTACTGACCCGAAGAATAAAGCTGCCTTATCAATTTTACCACACGTGGAATGGCATAAAAAAAAAACCATAAAAACAATTCCAGAATTTCTGTTTTTTGTTTATTCTGCCTCCCAAAAATCGGAATAGAAAGCGATCAAAAAATGTCACGTGCCCGAAAATGGTACCAATAAAAACGTCAACTTGTCCCCCAAAAAACAAGCCGTCACATGACTCTGTCGGCCAAAATATGGAAAAATTATAGCTCTCAAAATATGGCGATGCAAAAACTAGTCTTTGCAAAAAAAGTGTCTTTTAGTGTGTGACAGCTGTCAATCATAAAAACCCGATATGAATCTGGTATCACTGTAATCGCACCGAACCGAAGAATAAATTCGTCTAATTACTTATACCACATGGGTTAGGGTTGGGCTAGGGTTAGGGTTGGGGTTAGGGTTAGGGTTGGGGTTGAGCTAGGGTTGGGGTTGGGGTTGGGGCATATGCTTCACGGCCCAAAAAAACGTTGCTGGGATTGCCTGCCATGCACGAGCAATCCCCGCATGTTTTTTTTTGGGTGTCTAACAACCGTGAAACATGCGGAGCAGGGACTCGAGCACCAGTGATACATGGTGCATACCCGAGTACCCGATGCAAACTCAAGTAGCGAGCACTTGCTCTCAAGATTACTGACAACTTATGCAATATGATGTACACTATACCCCTTGATAAAATCCTTGAGGGGTCTAGTTTCCAAAATGGTGTCACTTGTGGGGGGTTTCCACTGTTTAGGCACATCAGGGGCACATCCGTTAATTATTCAAGCAAATTTTACATTCGAAAAGTCAAATGTCGCTCCTTCCCTTCTGAACCCTGCCGTACGCCCAAGCAGTGGTTTTCCTCCACATATGGGGTATCGGCTTACTCAGGAGAGATTGCAGAACAAGTTGCATGGTGCAATTTCTCCTGTTACCCCTATGAAGATGCAAAACTAGGGGCTGAAAAACATTTTTTGGGGAAAAATGTGAAAATTTTATTTTCACGGCTCCATGTTATAAACTTCTGTGAAGCACCTGGGGGTTCAAGGTGCTCACCACACATCTAGATAAGTTCCCTGAGGGTTCTAGTTTCCAAAATGGTATCACTTATGGGGGGTTTCCACTGTTTAGGCACATCAGGGGCTTTCTAAACGCAACATGGCGTCCGCTAATTATTCAAGCAAATTTTACATTCAAAAAGTCAAATGTCGCTCCTTCCCTTCTGAGCCCTGCCGTGCGCCCAAACAGTGTTTTTCCCCCATGTATGGGGTATCTGCGTGCTCAGGGGAAATTGCACAACAAATTTTGGCATCCATTTTTTCCTGTTACTCCTGCAAAAATAAAAAAATTGGGGTCTAAAGTAACATTTTTGTGAAAAAAGTTAAATGTTAATTTTTTTCTTACCCATTCCAAAAATTCCTGTGAAGCACGTGAAGGGTTAATAAACTTCTTGAATGTGTCTTTGAGCACCTTGAGGGTGCAGTTTTTAGAATGGTGTCACTTTTGGGTATTTTCTGTCATAAAAGCTCCTCAAAGTCACTTCAAATGTGATGTGGTCCCTAAAAGAATGGTTTTGTAAATTTTGTTGGAAAAATGAGAAATCGCTGATCAAATTTTAACCCTTATAGTGCACCAATAAAAAAAAATTTTGGTTCCAAAATTGTGCTGATGTAAAGTAGACATGTGGGAAATGTTATTTATTATCTATTTTGTGTAACAAATCTCTCTGATTTAAGGGCATAAAAATTCAAGTTTTGAAAATTGTGAAATTTTAAAATTTTTTGCCAAATTTCCGTTTTTTTTCATTAATAAACGCAAGTGATATCGTAGAAATTTTACCACTATCATGAAGTACAATATGTCACGAATGTCTCAGAATCAGTGGGATCCGTTGAAGCGTTTCAGAGTAATTACCTCATAAAGTGACAGTGGTCAGAATTGTAAAAATTGGCCTGTCATTAACGTGCAAACCACCCTGGGGGGTAAAGGGGTTAAAATTATAGACTGTTCATGTCTTTGTCAGTGGGCAAACTTACAAAAACAGCAAGGGATCAAATACTTATTTTCCCCACAGTATTTGTATGCGGTATCAATATTTTTACTTTAATGAATCCTTATATTTCTTCCTGTATATGCAAATATGCTCTTGTTTTTTTCATTCTAAGTTTAAGAATTACTGACAAATAGTATTACATTATTTATCTGTCATTTAAATGGTTAAATCTACTAGCTAGTCAATTTGATTAACCCGTATTCTAAGAATATGTTAATGACTTGTAAGGTCATGTTATAGCGCCAATGAACCTATTTAAGTTTGTACTCATTTTGTGGAAATATCTTATTTGAAAACGTCTTTGTTCAAGACAAAACGCGTTATGTAGGATGCCTTGAATATTTAATGCAATAATTGTAAGATTTAATCCAACATACGTGAGTGCCGGTCTTTTATTTACAAGTGGGGTGCCATCCCTTGAAATGTGCACCTCTACTTTCCTGAGTGCCGACTGGAATCTTATGTGGATTATAATTAGCAATCAAGTAATTTGTTTGGTGTTATCATACAGTTTTCACTGGGGTGTGTACATTGTCCTATATGAAGCTAACCGATCATAAGTAAGCAGCAACACTCGAAAGAAGAACACGATCCCACCACAGCTTAGAGCAGATTTCTCAGTTTATGAGCTATATAATGACAGACAGTCTGATCTCCTGGTCTTACCTCCTGCATGAGTCAGTGCGAGGGAGCCGCATTGCAGCTGAGCTTAGCAGTGTCACATTACAAACTCTAAGTTCTATCATCCCACATTTCGTTGTGGGTGGCTAGAGTAGAGGGGAGATGGAGCTCCTCCCTATCTCAACCATCCAGATGCTGTGGTTGCTATTGACCATGGCGTCTAGAGTGCCAAATAGCGCAGATTGGTTCTGACACCTTACAGCTGTTGCTGTAGGAGCTTCACTATCAGTTTAGCTGACCTTTTCGGTGGTGATCATTCTCCTTTATCCGCATGTCGTATTGCTGGATCTCCTTCCCAATCATCATGTACATCAAATGTCGGAAAAGGGTGAAGGGATTACGTTGTGATGAGTCCTACTTTAGTGACCCACAACCTGTGTGTTAGATATTCTAAAATATATAAAATCTAGAAGTGCCCTCCTCTATTTCGGTTTTGCAATAGTTGTGAAAAGTAGTTGTTTTTTAATATTGTCTAAAATGTTACCTTTGCTGGACTTGCAGGTTTCTTCTCCCCAATTTATATCAGACTAGTTGAAGTGCCCCATAATAATTACTTTGCCTTGATTTGCTGACTTATCTATTTGCTTTATGAGAATATTTTCTTCTTCTTCCTTTATACTTGGAGACATATAATAAACCCGTATCAATATTATTTTATTCTTTCTCCCTCCCCTCATTTCCACCCGTAGAGATATTTCACATTCATTTTCCTCACAGGTATGATCATGTTGGATGGGCTTTAGGAAAGATTCTATGTATTAGTGAGCCCCTCTCGCTTTCTAATTTGTACGACCATTCTTAAACAGACTGTAGCCCTGGAAATAAACAGCTCAGTCAAAGCTGTCATCTAGTTATGTCTCAGTTATCACTAAACCCTCCATTCCACCCTTAGTTTAATCATAGTTAACTGGTACCAGCAGAAGGACCCCGACCGCCGGACCCATCTGCGGGATGGAGATGCAGCCGGGAGATGAGCGGCGCGAGGCGCTCATGTCCCGGCCGGTAGCTGCGGAAGGACCGCCGGCGTCGCTGCACAGCACAGCGGTGATTAAATGTGGAGCCAAGATCGGTGATTGGTCGCGGCCGATATTTAAATTTGGCGCCCAAATCGGTGATTGGTCGCGGGCAGCGCCAGCGACCAATCAGCGATTTTTAACACAAATGTCCGGAACTTTGTAACACCATGCTGATACTGTGGGGACATCAGCGGCTAGGGTGTGAAGGGAAGAACGGGGAGCGGCGCTGCGGGTCGGGATACTTCTGCTGCGAGCGCCCGCTCATGTCCCGGGTTCTCGCAGCGGAAGTAGCCGCACAGGCAGCGGCGCTCCCCGGTCCTCACTAATACGATTCCTCTCCCCGCTCCTCACCAATACGATTCGCTGATTGGTCGCGCTCTCCGCACGCGACCAATCAGTGATCTTGGCACTAAAGTTAAACACCGCTCTGCTGATTGGTCGCGGCCGCTGCCCGCGACCAATCACCAATTTGGGCGCCACATTTAAATAGCGGCCGCGACCAATCACCGATCTTGTCGCCACATTTAAACACTGCCGTGCTAATTGGTCGCGGGCGCCAGCCGCGACCAATCAGCAAGCTTGGCGCCAAATTTAAACAACGCTCTGCTGATTGGACGCGTCTGGCGTCCGCGACCAATCAGCGAGATTGGCGCCAAATTGAAACAACGCTTTGCTGATTGATCGCGGTCGCTGGCCGAGATCAATCAGAAGTATTGGCGCAAAATTTAAACAACGCTCTGCTGATTGGTCGCGGCCGTCAGCCGCGTCCAATCAGCGATTTTGGCGCCAAATTTAAACCTCGCTCTGCATCGCTCTGCTGATTGGTCGCGGTCGCCGGCCGCGACCAATCAGCAGTATTGTCGCCAAATTTAAACACCTCTTTGCTGATTGGTCGCTCTGCTAATTGCGCCCCGTCTGCCGCATACCTATTCTAGAATACCCGATGCGTTAGAATCGGGCCACCATCTAGTTTCACAATAATTGTGCAGTGCAAACAAGTCGCCTATCACCCGAGGAACAATTATGGGCTTTTGTTTTGCAATTTCCCTGTGCTTGAATTGTTTTTTTACTGTTTTCCAGTACATTGTGTGGTAAAATAAAAGGTGTGGTTCAAATTTACAACCCATCCCACAAAAACAAGCCCTCATTTATCTCAACAGATAAATTAACAACAGTGTCAACAGATAAATGAAAACGTTATGGCTCTTGGAGCAATGGGAAGAAAAAAATGAAAGCTAGAAAATGAGACATTCCTGGGTCTTCAAGGGGTTAATTGACCACCAATCTGTAAATATTCACCAATCGGTAGTCATTTTAATGCTGCAAAATAGTTAAATGTAAACATACCTTTAGCACTGTCTGAGAATTTAACGGAGTTGTCCACTTTCAGGAAAGTGGGCCCTAAACTGTGTAAAATTGTGTAAAATAACTAACTTAGCAGGTACCTCTTCTCCCTGGGTTTAGTTGCAGCTCCCCTCTGCTGCAACGGTTTTGTTGTTTTGGCTGCAGAGGTGACATCAATTCAACATGATGTCACCGCTAGAGCCCAAACATCTGGTTTTGAGCAGCGACTTTGAAGCAAGAGTGGGTGAGTTCCTGCTGAGTTTGTTATTTTAGGTGTTTTACACATTCCCTTTACCAGTTTTGAGAAATATAGCCCACTGTTGAACAATACTTTTTCATAATGACAGATTGCCCTGTCTGTTCCCATAATAATTGACTCCCCTACAAACAGTATCTGTCTGAACTGTCCTGCGCTCCGATAATATAGGACATTCAAATACAGTACTTCGTGAAATCTGGGTTGTAATAAGTATTATTCCAGCATCGGGCAATGACAGCTGGAGCAGACTGCTCGATTTGTTTTAGTGCAGAATGAACAGCAGTTTACACTTAAAGGCTGTCTGACAGCTGATTCATGCTGAATGAACCACAGTCAGGTTCATGTAGTCAGGTGTCATTTCAGGTAGGTATGGAGTTGGACTCTGATTCATGCTGCCTGTAGTTTGGGCAGCATGAATCAGCTGTCGGATTCTGTTGAATTCAGAATTAAGTATTCAAGAATTTCAATTTACATTTTGTTTTGCTTCAGTAGAATGCCTGATTTTATCATTTAACAAAAATCTCATTGAAAAAAATATTTCCTCTGTGGTTATTTGCTCTTAATGGATACATATAGGCTCTTATAGGTAGTGCTTTACATTGTGTCTACTGATTGCATCCCCTCCCTTTTTAATCTGCAGCAGCATCCTCTCAGGCAAAACATGAGATTGATGTTTAAGGATGAACAATACAGTTCTAGAATGCGCATTGGCACAGTTTTATCTGGTACACTTATATCCCATTATGCCCCTCATTTTAATTCCTTTGTATGAATTAGTGGCAGTGCATTTGGAGATTTAGGCATTATTTTCTGGTTGGGAGATGGAGTTTAAAACAGGTCCAGTATTAAAAAAAAAAATCACATTACAGAGTCCATTTGAAAATGCTTCAGTCAAGCAACAGACCATCTGCTTAGTAAGAAAGGCAGATTAATTTTTTTACATGGCCTTTTGTTCTAAAAACAGGGCATCTATAACTATCTATATCTATAACTTCAGATTTTTTATTCTTTTTTTTGGCATTGAAGGTAACCTGTCAGCTGATTCATACTGCCCAAACCAGTGCAGCAATAGTCAGAGCCTAGCTGCACAATTGCAGCCAGTTATATTTTTCTCTGAAATGCTGGAGATCCCGCTAGGGACCATAGCAAGAGAGACCTGTCAAACACCTTCAGCAGTGCTGGGAAAAGCTGTCCGTGGATGCCGCTGGACCATTCTCATCTACAGTTATGGTGCCCAGTCTGATTTTTGAATTATACCTTCTATGAAATGCCAGAGCGTTTCAGAGAAAAACCTACTGTGCCTGGCTGCAATCATGCAGCTAAATTGTGATTCCTGTTGCCCATTGTTTGGGCGGCATGAATCAGCTGACAAGTTCCTTTTAACGTTATGTACAAAAATGTTTACAGAAAATTCTAGAAGAAACATCTCACATACACTGTGTGCCGAATTATTAGGCAAATGAGTATTTTGATCACATGATACTTTTTATACATGTTGTCCTACTCCAAGCTGCATAGGCTTGAGAGCCAACTACCAATTAAGTAAATCTGGGGATGTGCATCTCTGTAATGAGGAGGGGTGTTGACTAATGACATCAACACCCTATATAAGGTGTACTTAATTATTAGGCAACTTTCTTTCCTTTGGCAAAATGGGTCAGAAGAGAGATTTGACGGGCTCTGAAAAGTCCAAAATTGTGAGATGTCTTGTAGAGGGATGCAGCAGTCTTGAAAATTCCAAACTTTTGAAGCGTTATCACCGAACAATCAAGTGTTTCATGGCAAATAGCCAACAGGGTCGCAAGAAGTGTGTTGGCCAAAAAAGGCGCAAAATAACTGCCCATGAATTGAGGAAAATCAAGCGTGAAGCTGCCAAGATGCCATTCGCCACCAGTTTTGCCATATTTCAGAGCTGCAACGTTACTGGAGTATCAAAAACCACAAGGTGTGCAATACTCAGGGACATGGTCAAGGTAAGGAAGGCTGAAAAACGACCACCTTTGAACAAGAAACATAAGAAAAAACGTCAAGAATGGGCCAAGAAATATCTTAAGACTGATTTTTCAAAGGTTTTATGGACTGATGAAATGAGAGTGACTCTTGATGGGCCAGATGGATGGGCCAGAGGCTGGATCAGTAAAGGGCAGAGAGCTCCACTCCGACTTAGACGCCAGTAAGGTGGAGGTGGGGTACTGGTATGGGCTGGTATCATCAAAGATGAACTTGTGGGACCTTTTTGGGTTGAGAATGGAGTGAAGCTCAACTCCCAGACCTACTGCCAGTTTCTGGAAGACAACTTCTTCAAGCAGTGGTACAGGAAGAAGTTGGTATCGTTCAAGAAAAACATGATTTTCATGCAGGACAATGCTCCATCACATGCATCCAACTACTCCACAGCGTGGCTGGCCAGTAAAGGTCTAAAAGAAGAAAAAATAATGGCATGGCCCCCTTGTTCACCTGATCTGAACCCCATAGAGAACCTGTGGTCCATCATAAAATGTGAGATCTAGAGGGAGGGAAAACAGTACACCTCTCGGAACAGTGTCTGGGAGGCTGTGGTGGCAGCTGCACGCAATGTTGATCGAAAACAGATCAAGCAACTGACAGAATCTATGGATGGAAGGCTGTTGAGTGTCATCATAAAGAAAGGTGGCTATATTGATCACTAATTTTTTTGGTTTTTGCTTTTGCATGTCAGAAATGTTTATTTCTAAATTTTGTGCACTGATATTGGTTTACCTGGTGAAAATAAACAAGTGAGATGGGATTATATTTGGTTTTTATTAAGTTGCCTAATAATTCGGCACAGCAATAGTTACCTGCACAAACAGATATCCTCCTAAGATAGCCAAATCTAAAAAAAAAAACACTCCAGCTTCCAAAAATATTAAGCTTGAATATTTATGAGTCTTTTGGTTTGATTGAGAACATAGTTGTTGATCAATAATAAAAATAATCCTCTAAAATACAACTTGCCTAATAATTCTGCACAGTGTGATGTAGGATATCCTCAAAGAACATTAAAAGATGACAGATGAAACATGGAAATCTCCTGTTCATCTGGTAAAAGTCAGGATTGTTCTGGACCTACAAATGGTACACTGTTAAATCCAATTATTCAGGTACATGTGGCTCAATAGGGAGAAGAAGCACAATTTAGATAAACCAAAGAGCAGTGCACTATTATTGAGCTATTATAGATTAAATTTGTTAAGTTCACAGCAGTCCTTTTTTAGGCCAAAAGTTGGGAAGGCATGTTAACAGGTAACTGTGCTTTCAAGTAATCAGAATAAGGCGTCCTATGTGTGCACAAAATGAATAACACAATTTCTGTCCATTATGTGACTTATATCCTGCATTTTCACCAGTTTTCTCCTCTCGATGCTCTATCTTTAACTTGAGAAAATCTGCACAGCACATACAGCACAGTACACATAGGGGATACCTGCTCTATATTTACTTTTTAGCTAACATAATCAAGCTAGAGCAACATGGAGGACATTATACAGCAGAGCTCAGCTGTGTTGATCTAATTGAACCTCTGAGGTGAGGTAAAACACTTGGTATAGAGCTCTGCATAATGTTTTCTGTCTTCCTCTCCCTCTTCCTTTCCCTGTTGCTCACTTCTCCTCCCCTCTCCCCCTTCCATAGAGGATAATGGGCTCTGTCACATGACACCTGCAGTCCATCTGCTCTGATCAAGACAGTTCAGTTGCCTTTTTACAGTGGCGTGCGTTTAAGAGGCATGGGAGAGGGGAAGAAGTGTCTAATAAGTGGAGAAGGAAACTGATTTTTTGGATATGATACATTATAAAGTTTCTTATAATAACCTATAATATTGCTGAAAGTGCAGTTCCATTTTAAGGCTAAATAAGTCATCACATTCTCACAAGAAAGTTTAAGTCTAATTGGGGACAACCAACACATAATTGTGTTATGTACAAGCGTTCATCCAGTGGAGGGAAAAACTCGAGACCATGCACCAGTAAAATCTCTACGTTTCAGGTTATACAGCTTGGTTTTAAAGAGACTGGACACTTTCTCTTGTTAGTGCAGCTTTTGCTCCCAAACTGACCAGCACTTCTGTCTTTAATTGCTGCTCGTGGAGGAGCATGTGACCAGACCAGTTCATCAGTCTCCTCCAGTAGAAAAGCAGGTTTCCTATATGAGGTAATTCACAATTGGAGGAGGTTGATGGACAGGTCTGGTCACATGTTCCTCCATCAGTAGTAATTTTATGAACAGAAGTAATGGTCAGTTTATAGGGAAAAAAGCACCAATAAGAGAATGTGGCTAACCCCTTTAATATGTACTGTAAGTCATTCATAAATTTGTGCGACATGAAGTAGATTGTTTAATTCAGCCTATTGCAGAATTAAACTGCAGTAGCAGATTAAAAAAAGGTCATTTTCATAAGTGAAGTAGATGTATCGGACCTGGAAGGCATGTTGGACACAAAGTCCGACTTGGCCAAAAAGAAATAAGCTAAGTTTGTAGCTGTTTTATCCAACAAGACGGGAAAAATTGTGAGTTATATTTTATAGTGTTAAATGTGTGATAAAGATGGCATGTTCACTTTATTCTGTGGATCAATACAATTATGACACTACTAATACACATCAATGAGTCTTGGACCTTGACCCTGTCTTTGATTCGCTAGTAGTCCTTTTTTTGGATTACTTTTGATGTGTACTGTACACTGAAAACTGGTAACGGGGTTTTCCCACGAACAAAGTTAATTTTAATCAATATTTTAATCAAGAGATCTTTGAATAATAATAAGTTCCAAAGTATTTGTAGGCCAAGGAGAGGGTCAAAAATGCATAAGGCTGTGTGCCCACGATGCGTTTTTTAAGCGTTTCTGCAGCGGCAAAAACGCTGGAGAAACGCTTAAAAAATGCATGGTAGAAGGCCTGCCATGCTCCCCAATGATAATCCGCATGTGCTGTGCACATCCTGCGGAAATTTCCGCTGCGGATTATCATTGCGGAAAAAAAACGCAGCACTACCAATTATTTAGCGGAAGTCCTGCTTGCATTGAAATGCATGGATTACTCATCACTGCATATGTAGATGCGCATTCCATGCGTTCCAATGTGCGGATGGTACCCGGGTCTAGAGGACAGGAGACTCTCCTCCGGACCCGGGTACCATAGAACCTGTGAAAAAAAGAATAAAATAAAGATTATATTTACCTTCTGATGGCCCCCGCTGCGCTTGTCCTCCCTTGCCGGCAGATCGTGGTGGACTGAAGGACCTGCGCTGACGTCATAGTCATATGACGGCAGGTCCTTCAGTGCAGTGTACCGCGAGCTGCCAACAAGGGAGAACGGAGCGAAGCAAGACTGCGTGGGCCATCGGAAGGTAAGTATAGATTTATTTTTTTATTTTTAACCATTCTTTAAGGTCACACTATATAAATCCATGCCGTTTGCATGGATTTTTATAGTGTGACCAAGTTGACAAGCACTTTCCAAGTGATGCTAAAATCGCTTGGAAAGCGCTTGAAAACCCGCATGCAGAAATGCATGTGAAGAACGCTTCACATCCGCTTGTCCCTGGCAGGAAAAACGCATGTACAATCCGCATGCGTTTTTTCTGCCAGGGAGATGCAGAAACGCTCAGGAAAAATCCGGAGCATTTCTGCATCGTGGGCACATAGCCTTAGTGTTGTACATGTTTCTATTATACTTTTTCTCTGCTTGTTCCTTTGCTGGTTTTGGCTTATAAATGCTGAATTCAGTGTTTTAACCCTTACACCATGCTGTCCTCAGATTACATAGCAAATACCTGCTGGCATATTCTCTTTAAGGAGTTAAGAACCACAAAGAAATAGACACACAACAAAACATATGAGGACCAATCAGTTCTAACACTGACATGTAACATGAATAATATTATCTTGTCACTATGGCATTAGTCAAAGAGTGGGATATATTAGGTAAATGAACAATCAGCGCCTGAAGCTTATATGCTGGAAACAAAATAAATGGGCTACTGTAATGATCTAAGAGGCTTTAAAAAGGGTGAGACTATGGCAGCTAGAAGACTGGCTCCAAAATTTCCCAAAAATGCACTTCTTAAAGGGGTTTTCCCACGTATAAAGTACAATTTAATTAGTAGCTCTTGGAAAAAAAAAAAAAAAGTGATGATAATAAATAATTGTAAATACTGATGTGAAATACTGACCAATATACTGTCGTTTGAACGTGGCCTTATTATGCTCTCAAATGAGGTAGGAAAAACCTTTTGACAGATTCCCTTTTACTAATGAAAACATGTTTTTTCTTTGCAAAAGCATGTAGAAATGTAGTGCTGTATCAATCCATTTTGCCCAATAAAGTTAGTATGAATCTATGGGACAAGTCCTTCAATGCCAAAAATCAAGCTCAAGTTCAATGTAAAATAGTTGGCATTCCGCTTCTGTCTGTGTCATTATCATCCACTGTTTTCTCATGAAAACTATTGGTAATCCCTCTGTCACACCCCTCTGGTGATGGATACCTGCTTGTTAATAAGAGAAATAGTATTACTCTTTCATTAAAAACAGTGAATTCAAACATCCATACTCATCCTAAAAGTTGGTCTCAGACCACCAGAGACCATAGGGACAGAAGCATTTTTATTCATAGAAGAATAGAAGCAACAAAAGGAATTTATTCTCTCCCATTCAGTATCTCCTTACACAATCGTTTTGAGGGCAGGAAATGTTAGCCCAGCTCAAAATCCACAAAAGTTTCCCCATCAAAAGATTGGTGACCACCATGTAATACAATCAGTCAGTCAGTGGGGTGAAGTAAGGGGAAATGTCCTGAATATATGGGAGTTAAAAGAAAACTAAGTGGGAAGGCGGAAAAATAAAAGTGGGATAAATCCAAAGAAATTGAGGGGAAGTTAGGAGATCTTAATAGTTCGGGAGATGTGGGATTACACACTGGGATTTTTAATCTTAGTTTTAAGCACCCTTCTTAACATCAGATTAGTGTTGTAAATTTGCTCACACAGCATGTTTCACCCCCTTTCCAACATGTGCCGTACATGTACGGCACATGGCGTGTCTCTCCCTTTGGCGTGAGCTCCGGCAATGAACCCGCACCTTTCCGGGAACATGATAGCGGATCTGAACAGCTGTCATGTGCCCCTAACATCCGGGGTGGAATTGCGATCCACCCACGGCTGTTAACATGTTAAATTACACTGTCAATTTCTGACAGTGGCATTTAACATCGCTGCACCAGAAGGTAGCCTCACCCATCAGCGCCCATGTCACATGACTGTGGGTCGCCGATGGGTTGGCATGATAACACGGGATCTGCAGGAGACTCCTGCTGTTCTCATTGCCAGGAGGCTATGAGCGCCGCCCAGCGGTCGGCGCTCATAGCCAGTGAGCATTTATGCTACACACAGATGATCAGACAAGTCCCATGGAGACTATTGAAGCATGTGTAAAGTAAAAAAAAATGTTTTTAAAAATATGTCAACGTTTAAATCACACCCCTTTCGCCCCCATTTAAAATAAAACAATAATAACAAAATCACATATGCACATATTTGGTATCGCCGTGTTTAGAATCGCCCGATCTAAAAAAATTAAAAAATGAATTAATCTGATTGGTAAACGGCGTAACGAGAAAAAAAAATCAAAACGCCAAAATTACGTTTTTTTGGTCGCCACAGCATTGCAATAAAATTCAACAATGGGCTATCAAAACATTGTATGTACTCCAAAATGGTATCATTAAAAACATCAGCTCGGCGCACAAAAAAAAGCCCTCACCCACCCCCAGATCCCGAAAAATGGAGATGCTACAGGTCTCGAAAAATGGCGACTTTTTTTTTTTTTTCACCACTTAAATAAAAATGAACCTATATATGTTTGGTATGTACGAACATGTAATGACCTGGAGAATCATAATGGCAGGTCACTTTTAGCATTTAGTGAACATGGTAAAAAAAAAAAAAAAACAACCGTGGAATTGCACTTTATTTTCAATTTCACCGCACTTCGAGTTTTTTTTCCTCGTTTTCCAGTACACGATATGGTAAAACCAATGGTGTCGTTCAAAAGTACAACTTGTCCTGCAAAAAATAAGCCCTCACACGGGCATATTGACAGAAAATTAAAAAAGTAATGGCTTTGGGAAGAAGGGGAGCAAAAAATGAAAACGCAAAAACGGAAAATGGCCTGTGGGTAAAGGGGTTAATAGGCTTCAATTATATGTGATTGTGGGCACATTTATTTGCAATGCCAATCTGAAGAAGTGTTTCGCTATGCAGTCATTGCAGCGGGATAATAATCAGAATTAATTTATTCATGCCATTCTTAAAGGGAGTCTGTCGGTAGGAATTTATCTCAAAATATTTATATGCACATGTAGCTCTTGCAAAGGCAAGTTCATCCTTACCTTTAGCTAATTAGTCTGTTCCTTCATTACCGAGAAATCGCTGTTTGAATCAACATGCAAATTAGACTGAAGTGCTTTTGGCATGTGGAAGCTCTTCCCAAGCCTCTGCTCTCCCCAGCTCTATTTCTCGTCCAGCGCCGCCTTCTGCTTGACTTTTGCTGTGTGACTTCAAGATTCATTTTAAGGATAACTCTGTTTTTATACCAGAAATTAGTAATGGTGATTATATAGATATCTTTAAAAGTATTTAATATTAATTAATTCAAGACTATAAAATCTAAAAAAGGCATAAAGAGTCTCATGAAAAAAGAGATAGCAAGGCAATGAAAAATTTAAAAGAAAAGGAGAGGGGTAGTAATATCATATTGAAAAGGATATTATGAAGTGATGTATGGTCTTCTTAATGATCTGACATATGCGGAATGAAATACTAACCCCACTGGGGAATATTAGAGAACTTACTACCCTTCTAGAGTAGGCTAATGTGTTGGAGAAAGAATTTAGATATCCTAAAATAAAAATTCTACTATACCTGCCATCTGGGTCGCAATTTTGATGCGTTTTTGTACAGCAATGAATGCTTTTTGGAGCTAAATAAAGATATTTGAAAAAAGAAACGTAGGACATCGCTTTAACCCTTGGATTACCGTCAAACCTGGGGTGAGTATATTGGTTAATTTAAATTATTAAAGAATGTGTTTGTTGTATTTCAAATAAAGTGTTTTACTCTGTGTGTGTGTTTATTTAACTCTTTACTTTACTTAGGTTTAGTAATAAAAGGGTCTGATTGACACCTTTTCATCACTAAACAATTGCTAGGTGTCAGTTAATCCCATAAACCTTAATTCCATTATCATTCCCATTCATGTCATTTCTGGGGCAGCTGCGAGCTGCTATTTTTAGCTTAGGAAGGTGCCATTAGGCAAACATGTTCCCTGGCTATTAATAACAGCTCACAGCTTTTTGTTTAGCTGCTACGTCCCCACGATCAGCAACCAGCAGCGCTTTGGACACAGCGTATTTTAGCTGCGTCCAAAACTTTGTGTTCTAATGCCGCACTTTTGTTGTCAATACATGCGGATCCACCACATGTAATGACATTTCAATCGGTCAAAATGTGCAGCGGAGACTAGCGTGTCTGTTACAGAAATTGACATGCTGTGGGTGAGTTTGGGTACGGGCCCACAATCAGGAACCGCTGCAGGTTTGAAGCTGCGTGCTTATGCAGAGTCAAACCCACAGCGTCCAGATGTTACAGCATAGTGGATGGGATTTCTAGAAATCCCATGTCCAGTATGCGTGCATCTGAGGCTGCGGATCACCCTCAGACACTGACATGCGGTGCATCTTTAAGGACCGCAGCATGTCAAATTCTCTTGCGGAGTCACTAGTCCAGAACCTTGCAGCTCCCCCAGATCCGCTGGGCTGAGTAGTATCCCACCACTGCCACCAAAATGTGAAGACCCGGGGTCTTCCGTGGGCATAATACCACTCAGACAATACAGGGTAAGGGTAAAACAGTGTGGCAATACTTTATTGAACCACAAAACAGGCAATAAACAGATAGAACAGTCCCAGCAACATTACACAGTCTCACCCTTCCGCTGTCCCGCCTGGGATAGAACAACTGCGACTTTGGGACTTCCAGGGCCAACTACCTCAACCAGTGGCCCCCCGCTTTTTGCGGGCCCCCACAGAGAGGAGGTAGCGGGAAGCTTAGGAAGCTGACATTCCATCGAGGTACAAGGCCAGGAGACCCAAGGTCCCCACCCTGGCCTCTCCGAGAGTTTCCATGGGACTAGATGACCAGCTGGTCCCAGTCTGTCTTCTCCGAATGTCTCCATGGGTTCCAGGTGACTTCATCGTCCCACCCTGGTTTCCCCAAATGTGTCCATGGGTTTTCTGATGGTTAATGGAGCAGATCCGTATCTTTCCAGTCAGGGCCGTATACACTTAGGCTGGAATCATGTAGAATCCAAATCTGTGTCTCTTTGGATAAAGCCATGCTGCCAAGTTGATGGTCTGACGAGGGTCTGATCTTTGATTCTCCTTGTAAAGTCTCTTTCAATTCTGCCTGCTACAGAGGCATATGTTCCTTAAATAGTTCACATTTGTTCTTTCAAGTACACATCCACAAGGCAAGGGTTAGGGAGGGTATTATTCCACAGGGCTCAGGTCTCATTGTTTGAGCATTTAATCAATTTACATAGTTGGTATAGTAGGGGGCTCTTGTAAATAAACATCTAGCTGGCTTTAGTACAATATGCAATTAGCATAGTAACAAACATCATTGTTTCAGAACCAAGAGAAGACAACATTCAGAGTTATACAAATACTGGTCAGTCCTTTTTGACCCAACAAAGAAACACACACAAGTTCTAAAGTTAACACAAACATAATAGTGCATTTCTCTTGGCTTAACAAATCTAGACGTCTGGCTGATTAAGATAAGAAGCTGTTTCGTCACAGGTATATTAGTGTTTTCATATATAAAATTCTAATTCTTAAAATTACTCCTTCTTGGCTAAAATACTCCTAAAGAATACTAAGAGGAGTGTTTTTACCATTATGTAAAATATGTAGCACGACATCTGCCTGTAGTATATTATTTGCCAAGAGTACAGAAAAGCCTTATATGCCCCCTTTCCTTCCTCTGTTGACCCTTAGTGTCTGGGTTAGGTTGTCTCACCAGCAGGCTATTTCACCTGCAAAAATATATGGGGGGAGATTAAATCATATCCAAGAGCATTTTATTGAAATTTTGCAGAAATTCTAGTATATGAAGGCATTGCTACTGTTATGCATCTACGATGTCACTTTCCTGTGCACCTGCATACATCATGAATGAGGGATCAGAGAAATAGAAGAGAGACTATTGCAGAATTAAAGAAAAATAAAAGAAAAGCAATATTAAATAACATTAAATATATTTCATACAAAACAATAACAATAGCTTTTTTTTAGGTTGTATACAGTTTTGTTTGCAAAAGAAAAAAATTTTTTGTTTGATCATGCTTATTTTGTACAGCGAATGGTAACCGCAAAGAGGGCCAAATTCACCCCCAGTTTTGCTAATTCATATATAGGAAACGTTGAAAATGAGTATAAAGCAATCTTTTTGAGCGATATGACACCATATCATCACTATTTGATGATTCTATTCTACTATTTAATGAGAAAGTGACCAACCCCTGATGTATTTCACAAAATGTATGATGGCAAAGATGTGAATGTTAAGGAGTGTAAGCTTGAATTGCTGGCGCCCATGTAAATGCGAAGTGAATATTCACCCCTTCCATCGCCCATAATCCCATCTACCCCTCCCGGCCGGCGTCACTGATTCAGTCAGACTGCTAGAGGTACTCGCCAGAGGATTGCATCGCAATCCTCGGACTGGCAGTCTGCTTTCCTGACAAGAGTGTGACACCACGTATTTATATGCAGCAGACAGCCAGTCAGAGGATTGCAATCCTCCGGCTAGCAACTCAGCAGTCTGAAATAATCGGTGACACCAGTGCACAGGATTGGGGGGGATTGTGGGTGGAGGAAGGGGTGAATATTCATTTGCCATTTATGTATGCTTGACTTGCTGGTTCGTGGCCATAAATTTGTCTGGGGCTTAAAGGAACACAACGGGGCCATGTAGAAAAATAAAATTTACATATCCTGAAAGGGCTGCCCAAGCCCTATTTCAGGATACTATTAGGATACTACACAAAAATGACCTGACAGATTCCCTTTAAGAGGATTATAAATAAAGTCATATATTGTGTGTAATGACCAGTAATTGGGACATTTTTGTCCGAAAAATTGTATGTGATTTTAAGAAGAGGGCCTAATTTGATACATATTTTTACTAAAAATCATATATGAGATCAATCCAAATAAGGGCTCATCACAGCCGTTTTTTTAATTGGGAAATGAAAGACATGTAGAGAGGTTGGAGTTAGGAGGAACAGGTTGAATAGGAAGGTCTTGTGTCTCAATAACTAGGAAGAAAACACTATTCACAATTATATGTAGAGCAGTAATAGCAATATGCAGGGTGGGCCATTTATATGGATACACCTAAATTCAATGGGAATGGTTGGTGATATCAACTTCCTGTTTGTGGCACATTAGTAAATGGGAGGGGGAAGACTTTTCCAGATGGGTGGTGACCATGGTGGCCATTTTGAAGTCGGCCATTTTGGATCCAACTTTATTTTTTTCAATGGGAAGAGGGTCAACACATCAAACTTATTGAGAATTTCATAAGAAAAACAATGGTGTGCTTGGTTTTAACGTAACTTCATTCTTTCATGAATTTTTTTACAAGTTTATGACCACTTATAAAGTGTGTTCAAAGTGCTGCCCATTGTGTTGGATTGTCAATGCAACCCTTTTCTCCCACTCTTGACACACTGATAGCAATACCGCAGAAGAAATGCTAGCACAGGCTTCCAGTATCTGTTGTTTCAGATGCTGCACATCTCGTATCTTCACAGCATAGACAATTGCCTTCAGATGACCCCAAAGATAAAAGTCTAATGGGGTCATATCGGGAGACCCTGGTGGCCATTCAACTGGCCCACGACGATCAATCCACTTTCCAGGAAACTGTTCATGTAGGAATGCTCGGACCTGACACCCATAATGTGGTGGTGCACCATCTTGTTGGAAAAACTCAGGGAACTTGCCATCTTCAGTGCATAAAGAGGGCAACACATCATTATGTACCAATTTCAGATATCAAGTGGCATTGAGGTTTCCATTGATGAAGAATGGCAGCACTATCTTTGTACCCCATATACCACACCATACCATCAAGATAGGAGATGTGCAGCATCTGAAACAATGGATACTGGAAGCCTGTGCTAGCATTTCTTCTGCGGTGTTGCTATCAGTGTGTCAAGAGTGGGAGAAGAGGGTTGCATTGACAATCCAACACAATGGGCCGCACTTTGAACACATTTTATATGTGGTCATAAGCTTGTAAAAAACTCATGAAAGAATAAAGTTAGGTTAAAATCAAGCACACCATTATTTTTCTTATGAAATTCTCAATGAGTTTGATGTGTCACATGACCCTCTTCCCATTGACAAAAGTAAAGTTAGATCCAAAATGTCCGACTTCAAAATGGCCACCATGGTCACCACCCATCTGGAAAAGTCCCCCCCCCATATACTAATGTGCCACAAACAGGAAGTTGATATCACCAACCATTCCCATTTAATTTAGGTGTATCCATATAAATGGCCCACCCTGTAGTTCAGTGCATTGTTTGTCTGTGCCGCCTGTACTATTAGACCCACTTGGTCATTAATAGATGACTAAATTAAAAGAACATTGTCGGAATGTGAGCATAGAGTTAGATACATACAGTTTGTCTGCCCCTTTTACAGCTGTACATAATAGTCCAGTAGGAATGTGTTTTGGAGCTTAAAGATTGTCGGAACAAACTGGAAAGGTGGGGACATTACTCATAATTTAAACAAAAATTAAGGTTTTTGGATTTATCACCTTGAAACACTGGCCCCAAATGAATTAAACTTTGACATGAAGTGGTTTCTTAAAGTACACTAATTATGGTGTTGGTAATGATTCTTTAATGGGACTGATTTAAGCGATTTGCTTCCTATAGATTTCCCTTGACTTCTAGTTTTATCAGTGGCAGCAATTACTAATTAGAGTTCATAGTACAGATTATGCTGTATACGGATGTTTTGCATCCATAAATGTATGATTTTGAAACCATTCCCTGACAAGGATGTATGTTATACATCCTTGCAAGGTGGCAACACAATAGCCAAGGATGTGTGAGATATGTCCTGGCTATTAGTGGCCATATGTCAGCCAGGATTGCAGGGACAGGAGCGGTTCAGGGCTCATTTTAGAATCATAGAATGGTAGAGTTGGAAGGGACCTCCTGGGTCACCTGGTCCAACGCCCTGCTCAAAGCAGGATGCACTAAATCATCTCAGACAGATATCTGTCCAGCCTCTGTTTGAAGACGTCCATTGAAGGGGAACTCACCACCTCTCGTGGCAGCCTGTTCCACTCATTGATCACCCTGTCAAAAATTTTTTTCCAATATCTAATCTGTGTCTCCTCCCATTCAGTTTCATCCCATTGCTTCTAGTCTTTCCTTGTGCAAGTGAGAATAAAGATGATCCTTCTACAATGTGACATCCCTTGAGATATTTGTAGACAGCTATTAAGTCTCCTCTCAGTCTTCTTTTTTGCAAGCTGAACATTCCCAAATCCTGTAACCGTTCCTCATAGGACATGGTTTCCAGATCGGTCACCATTCTGGTCGCTCTTCTCTGAACTTGCTCCAGTTTGTCAATGTCTTTTTTAAAATGTGGTGCCCAAAACTGAACACAGTATTCCAGATGAGGTCTGACCAAAGAGGAGTAAAGTGCGATAATGACTTCACGTGATCTGGACTGTATGCTTCTGTTAATACATCCCAGAATTGTATTTGCCTTTTTTGCTCCTGCATCACACTGTTGACTCATGTTCAGTCTATGATCTATTAGTATACCTAAGTCTTTTTCACATGTACTGTTGCTTAGCTCTATTCCTCCCATTCTGTATATGCTTTTTTCATTTTTATTGCCAAGATGTAGTACTTTGCATTTTTCCCTGTTAAAAACCATTCTGTTAGTTGCTGCCCACTGCTCCAGTTTATTTAGGTCTTTTTGAATCCTCTCTCTCTCTTCTCTAGTGTTAGCTATCCCTCCTAGCTTTGTGTCATCAGCAAATTTAATCAGTTTACCCTCAATTCCTTCATCTAAATCATTGATAAAGACGTTGAACAATACAGGTCCCAGGACAGAGCCCTGTGGTACCCCACTTGAGACATTCATCCAACTGGATGTGAAGCCATTTACGACCACTCTTTGAGTCCGATCACTACGCCAGTTATGAATCTACCTAACAGTTGCCTTGTCCATTTCATATTTGGTCATTTTTTCAATAAGGATGATGTGAGATACTTTGTCAAATGCTTTGCTGAAGTCAAGATATACTATATCTACAGCATTTCCCTGATCCACCCAGTCAGTGATTCTGTCATAGAAGGAAATTAAGTTAGTCTGACATGACTTATTAGTTACAAACCCATGCTGACTCTGGTTAATCACTTCATTCTTATCCAGGTACTTACATACATTTTGTTTAATAATTTGTTCAAAGATCTTTCCTGGTACAGAAGTCAGACTCACCGGCCTATAGTTCCCTGGGTCCACCTTCTTCCCCTTTTTGAAGATTCTGGGACTTCTCCTGTTCTCCAAGAATTTTCAAAGATTATGGAGAGTGGTTCTAAAATTTGTTCTACGATCTCCTTCAGTACTCTGGGGTGTAATTCATCTGGACCTGGAGACTTGAACTCATTTATGTTAGGTAAATATTCCCTCACAATCTTTCTATTTACAGATAACCTGGATTCTTCTATTCCTTTAATAGGACAGTGAAGATCAGTTGATGTTACATTTTGTTTCTGAGAGAAAACTGATGCAAAATAGGAAAAAAGTTAAAAAGTTCTGCCTTCTCAACATCCTTTCTTACCATTTCACCATTTTCATCCTGTAAAAATCCTATAGCATCTTTGACTTTTCTTTTACTTTTGACATACCCCCAAAATCCTTTTTTATTGCTTTTGACATCTCTTGCCAGCCTTAATTCATTGTCAGCCATAGCTAACCTAATACGTGCCCTGCAGGTTCTGCAGACTGAATTATAATCTTCTTTAGATATGCCTCCCTCTTTCCATTTGATAAACATTTATTTTTTTATTTCTTTTTAGCATGTGTTTAAGTTCTGTGTTCATCCATCCTGGTTTCCTTAAATGCTTCCCATTTTTACTACTTTTTGGGATTGTTAACGATTGTGCTTTGAGAATCTCATTTTTAAAAATTTCCCATCCTTCCTGGACATTTTTGTCCTTAAGGACATCCAGCCATTGAATCCCTCCTATTCTCTTTCTGAGTCGCTTAAAATCTGCCTTTCTGAAATCTAACCTTGAAGTTTGAGTCTTCACATGTCTTTCTCCTCTAGTTATCCAAAATTATATAATTTTGAAGCTGAGGTCATCTCTGAGACAAGACTGTAGTTCTAACCTTGCCGAATATTTTAGAGCTTAAGGCTGCGTGCACGCGATGCGTTTTTCATGCGTTTCCGCTGCGGAATTTCCGCAGCGGAAACGCATCAAAAACGCATGGTAATCCGCACCCCATGGTCCCCAATGGCATTCTGCAATGTCAATGCACATGCTGCGGATTTTTCCGCAGCGTTTCTGCAGTGCTCATAAATCCGCAGCTTGTTCATTAATTTTGCGGAAGCGCAGCGGAAGCGCCGCCATTGACTTGCATTGAGACGCATAGAATCCGTGTCTGTACATTTGTACAAGCGGATAATATGCGTTTCAGTGTGCGGATGGTACCCAGTTCTGGAGGAGAGAAGACTCTCATCCAGACCTGGGTACCATTGTACCTGTAAAAAAAAGAATAAAAGAAAAAATAAAGTTTATATTCACCTGTCCGGCGGCCCCTGCAGCGCTTCTCCTTCCAGGACCTGAGATGACGTCGCGGTCATGTGACCGCAGGCTGTCTCGCAAGATGCCGGCAAGCCAGGAAGGAACCAGGAAGGAGCGCGACAGCTCACGCGGCGGGGCATCGGAGGTAAGTATAGCTTTATTTTTTTATTTTTACGGTCACACTGTATAAATGCATGCCGTTTGCATGGATTTATACAGTGTGACCTAGTTGTCAAGCACTTTCCAAGTGATGCTATCGCCTGGAAAGTGCTTGTCAGCCCGCATTCGGAAACACATGCGTTAACGCATGTGGATACGCATGTGAATCCGCATGTATTCTGCAGGAAAAACGCATGCACAATCTGCATGCGTTTTTTCTGCCAGGGAGATGCAGAAATGCTGCAGAAATGTTCTGCTTCATTTCTGCATCGTGGGCACATAGCCTAAAGGGAAAGCTGCATGCGTCTAACTCCCGACTCATTTTAACTTGTGATATCTCGGGCTGGCTTGCAACTACAGCGGCGATTCTGGTCTCATTTTAAGGGCTCACTCACACAAGCGTATAACACGGCTGAGTGCTATCCGATGTTTTATCGCATAGCACTCAGATCAGTGTTATACTATGGGGCAACTCAGATCTGCGATTAGTTTCTCATGCCTATTCGGCATGAGAAAACAATCGCTGTGAGTGCATCTGAGAATCGGATTGCACTCACCCATACAAGTCTTTGGGTGCATGTGAAACATCAGAAACATCAGACTGCCCTTGGATGTCATCCGAGGGCAGTCCGATTACCGCGGATGCTGGCAATGGAGGAGATGGAGAAATTACTTTGAAAGAGAATCTGAGAACAATGCATTGACACTCACCTCAAACTCTGACAGTTTGAGCCAAGTATCATTTGTATAATTGGCCCCGAACTAACACTCGTGCAACCCCGGCCTGAAGCTGAGAATCTGTGTAGCTGCAATCAGGCTGAGAAACAGCGTTTTAACCCCTTTACGCCCAAAGTTGTTTGCATGTTAAAGACCAGGCCAATTTTTACAATTCTGACCAGTGTCACTTTATGAGGTAATAACTCTAGAACACTTCAACGGATCCCACTGATTCTGTTTGTTTTTTCGTGACATATTGTACTTCATGATAGTGGTAAAATTTATTTGATCTGACCGGTGTTTATTTGTGAAAAAATCGGAAAATTTTGAAAATGTTGCAATTTTCAAACTTTGAATTTTCATGCCCTTAAATCAGAGAAATATGTCACACAAAATAGACATTTCCTACATATCTACTTTACATCAGCACATTTTTAGAACCAACATTTTTTTTTGTTAGGAAGTTGAAAGAGTTAAAAGTTGACCAGCGATTTTTAATTTCTCTAACAAAATTTACAAAACAATTTTTTTAGGGACCACATCACATTTGAAATGACTTTCAGGGGCCTTTATGGCAGAAAATACCCAAAAGTGACACCATTCTAAAAACTGCACCCCTCAAGGTGCTCAAAACCACATTCAAGAAGTTTATTAACCCTTCAGGTACTTCACAGGAATTTTTGGAATGTGGAAGAAAACAATGAACATTTAACTTTTTTTTCACAAAAATGTTACTTTACACCCAATTGTTTTTATTTTCGCAACAGTAACAGGACAAAATGGACCGCAAAATTTGTTGTACAATTTCTCTGGAGTAAGCTGATACCCCATATGTGGGGGAAAACCACCGTTTGGGCGCACGGCAGGGCTCGGAAGGGGAGGAGTGCCATATGACTTTTTTAATGTAAAATTTGCTTGAATAATTAGCGGACGCCATCTCGCATTTGGGGAGCCCCTGATGTGCCTAAACAGTGGAAACCCCCGACAAGTGACACCATTTGGGAAACTAGACCTCCCCATGGAACTTATCTAGATGTATGGTGAGCACCTTGAACCCCCAGGTGCTTCACAGAAGTTTATAACATTGAGCCGTAAAAATAAAATTGTTATATTTTTCCCGCAACAATGTTTTTCAGCCCCCAATTTTGCATTTTAATAAGAGTAACAGGAGAAATTTCACCATACCATTTGTTGTGCAATTTCTCCTGAGTAAGCCGATACCCCATATGTGGGGGAAAACCATTGTTTGTGCACATGGCAGGACTCAGAAGGGAAGGAGTGCCATTTGACTTTTTGAATATAAAATTAGCTTGAATAATTAGCGGACGCCATGTCGCGTTTGGGGAGCCCCTGATGTGCCTAAACAGTGGAAACTCCCCACAAATGACCCCATTTTGGAAACTAGACCCCTTAAGGAACTTAAAAAAGAACCAAGCAATGTGAACTGAGGTCTAAGATGGTACACATGCAAGAAATGGGAGCATGTTCACACTAGCAAAAAGAAGCAAAACCTACAAAAGACAAAAAATATATCTCATACCCTACCATCATTATATATAAATGTAAAGCAAAGTTGCATATTAAATATAGGGTACTTAGTGAACTATTTTTGATCAAAAAAAGTATATAAGCTGTCCCACCAGCGACAAGGTGACCCTAAATTGGGACGGTACCTACACTGTCTATATTAAAAACCTTACTGTATATCAAAGTTGAAGTAATGCACATAAAAGGGTAGACAAATAGGACCGGGTCCCAACTTCAGACCACCTAGGCCTGTGGTAAGCTACATATATACTAATCAGCTCAACAAAGGGGATGCCACACCCTTAATTTGCACAGAATGCAAAGAAGACAAAAAACCAAGCTATGTGAACTGAGGTCTAAGATGGTACACATGCAAGAAATGGGAGCATGTTCACACTAGCAAAAAGAAGCAAAACCTACAAAAGACAAAAAATATATCTCATACCCTACCATCATTATATATAAATGTAAAGCAAAGTTGCATACTAAATATAGGGTACTTAGTGAACTATTTTTGATCAAAAAAAGTATACAAGCCATCCCACCAGCGACAAGGTGACCCTAAATTGGGACGGTACCTACACTGTCTATATTAAAAACCTTACTGTATATCAAAGTTGAAGTAATGCACATAAAAGGGTAGACAAATAGGACCGGGTCCCAACTTCAGACCACCTAGGCCCGTGGTAAGCTACATATATACTAATCAGCTCAACAAAGGGGATGCCACACCCTTAATTTGCACAGAATGCAAAGAAGACAAAAAACCAAGCAATGTGAAATGAGGTCTAAGATGGTACACATGCAAGAAATGGGAGCATGTTCACACTAGCAAAAAGAAGCAAAACCTACAAAAGACAAAAAATATATCTCATACCCTACCATCATTATATATAAATGTAAAGCAAAGTTGCATATTAAATATAGGGTACTTAGTGAACTATTTTTGATCAAAAAAAGTATACAAGCCGTCCCAACAGCGGCAAGGTGACCCTAAATTGGGACGGTACCTACACTGTCTATATTAAAAACCTTACTGTATATCAAAGTTGAAGTAATGCACATAAAAGGGTAGACAAATAGGACCGGGTCCCAACTTCAGACCACCTAGGTCCGTGGTAAGCTACATATATACTAATCAGCTCAACAAAGGGGATGCCACACCCTTAATTTGCACAGAATGCAAAGAAGACAAAAAACCAAGCAATGTGAACTGAGGTCTAAGATGGTACACATGCAAGAAATGGGAGCATGTTCACACTAGCAAAAAGAAGCAAAACCTACAAAAGACAAAAAATATATCTCATACCCTACCATCATTATATATAAATGTAAAGCAAAGTTGCATATTAAATATAGGGTACTTAGTGAACTATTTTTGATCAAAAAAAGTATACAAGCCGTCCCACCAGCGACAAGGTGACCCTAAATTGGGACGGTACCTACACTGTCTATATTAAAAACCATACTGTATATCAAAGTTGAAGTAATGCACATAAAAGGGTAGACAAATAGGACCGGGTCCCAACTTCAGACCACCTTGTCCCTTAAGGAACTTATCTGAATGTGTGGTGAGAACTTTGAAGCCCCAAGTGTTTCACAAAAGTTTATAACATAGAGATTTGAAAATAAAAGAATCATTTTTTTTCCACAAAAATAATCTTTTTTTATTTTCACAAGTGTAACAGGAGAAATTGGACCCCAAAAGTTGTGCAATTTCTCCTGAGGACGCAGATACCCATATGTGGTCAAAAACTACTTTTGAGGCAAAGTGCAAAGCTCAGAAGGGAAGAAGCGCCATATTGGAGTTCATATTTTGCTGGGCTGGTTTGACAGTGCCATGTCACATTGTCAGAGCCTCTAAGGTACCAGAACAGCAGAATCCCCCATAAGGGACACCATTTTACAGACTACACCTCTCAGTGATTTCATCTATGGGTGCAGTGAGCATGTTGACACCACATGTGCCTCACAGAATTTTACACCATTGGGCGGTGAAGAAAGAATAATTACATTTTTACCACCAAAGGTTTGTTTTAGCCCCAGATTTTACATTTTCACACTGGGAAATGGGTAAAAATGGCAGCAAAATCTGTCCCACAATTTCTGCTGAATGTAGAAATACCCCATATGTGTCTGTACAGTGCTGTTTAGCCACACGGTGAGACTCGGGTGGGACAGAGCACGATCTGCCTCCTGGAGCACAGATTTTCCTAAAATAGTATGCAGACTCCATATACGCAGCTCCTACGTAATTCAGATGAACCCCCGAGGGATCCATTCACTATAATGAGGCAGCAGAGTTAGGCCTCTTTCACATGTCAGTGTGTCCGGTACTTGTGGTGACAGTTTCCACACGTACTGGAGACACATAGAAACGCAGACCCATTCAAATGAATGCATCTGTGTACATGTCAGTGTGTTTAAATGGACGGTGTGTGTCCATGGTCAAAACACCTTGACACGTCCATTTTTTTGCGCTGCACGATACCGTTCATGTGCCGCATCAGGAGCACACATACCGGCGCCTGGGAATCAGTGTACAGTTAGCAATATTCCCATGCGTCGGGTGCTAAACGCTGCCCTCATCATTGTCCCCTGCTTGCACTGCGATCAGCGTGAGCAAGGGGCAATGATTAGAGTAGTATTCTGCTCCTGCTGTGACCTGGTGTAAAAATAAGAATAAAATAAAAAAATCCTTATACTCACCTGTCCGAAGATGTCCCCCGCTTTAATCTCCTGATCACTCATGTAGAGGAGCCAGGGAGAATGACTCACTCCAGCGAGCGAGCCCCAGAGCTGCACTGATCTCAGTGAGTGACAGGACACCGCTCGCTGAGTGCAGCTACGGGGCCCGCTCGCTGGAGCGAGTCCTTTTTCCCGGATCCTCGGCGTGAGCAGTCAGGTTACAACGGGGGACATCTTCGGACAGGTGAGTATAAGTTTTTTTTTAAATTTTATTCTTATTTTTACACCAGGACACAGTGGGAGAAGAATACTACTCTCAACATTGCCCCTTTCTTGCGCTGGAAATATAAGGACATGTGAAATCGGCCTTACTCTGGCCTCTATTTAGCGGTGTCCTTTTTTCAGAGGTTCACAAAACTGTGGCGATGACACTTTTATGCACGCCTACTAAAAAGACAGAGACCGTGGGATTACAGGCCAGACGGCGTCCACGGTGCCTCCATCTCCATCTGAATCACGTATTTCAGAGATTTACATTGAAACCCCAGTGTAAGCGCTCAGTGCAGAGTGCAGGATAAATGTGAGCCGAGCCATACGGCGATCTTTGGGGGGCAGAATGAACAAATGAGCAGCAGGTGAAGAATTGGTTTTATTTATTTTTTACGCCGTTCCTCATGCGGTGTACAGTACAAACCAAAAGTTTGGACGTACCTTCTCATTTAAAGATTTTTCTGTATTTTCATGACTTTGAAAATTGTACATTCACACTGAAGGCATCAAAACTATGAATTAACACATGTGGAATTATATACTTAACAAAAAAAGTGTGAAACAACTGAAAATATGTCTTATATTCTTGGTTCTTGAAAGTAGCCACCTTTTGGTTTGATGACTGCTTTGCACACTCTTGGCATTCTCTTGATGAGCTTCAAGAGGTAGTCACCGGAAATGGTTTTCAATTCACAGGTGTGCCCTGTCAGGTTTAATAAGTGGGATTTCTTGCCTTATAAATGGGGTTGGGACCATCAGTTGTGTTGTGCAGAAGTCAGGTGAATACACAGCTGATAGTCCTACTGAACAGACTGTTAGAATTTGTATTATGGCAAGAAAAAGCAGCTAAGTAAAGAAAAACGAGTGGCCATCATTACTTTAAGAAATGAAAGTCAGTCAGTCCGAAAAATTGGGCAAACTTTGAAAGTGTCCCCAAGTGCAGTTGCAAAAACCATCAAGCGCTACCAAGAAACTGGCTCACATGAGGACCGCCCCAGGAAAGGAAGACCAAGAGTCACCTCTGCTTCAGAGGATAAGTTTATCCGAGTCACCAGCCTCAGAAATCGCAGGTTAACAGCAGCTCAGATTAGAGACCAGGTCAATGCCACACAGAGTTCTAGCAGCAGACACATCTCTACAACAACTGTTAAGAGGAGACTTTGTGCAGCAGGCCTTCATGGTAAAATAGCTGCTAGGAAACCACTGATAAGGACAGGCAACAAGCAGAAGAGACTTGTTTGGGCTAAAGAACACAAGGAATGGACATTAGACCAGTGGAAATCTGTGCTTTGGTCTGATGAGTCCAAATTTGAGATCTTTGGTTCCAACCACCGTGTCTTTGTGCGACGCAGAAAAGGTGAACGGATGGACTCTACATGCCTGGTTCCCACCGTGAAGCATGGAGGAGGAGGTGTGATGGTGTGGGGGTGCTTTGCTGGTGACACTGTTGGGGATTTATTCAAAATTGAAGGCATACTGAACCAGCATGGCTACCACAGCATCTTGCAGCGGCATGCTATTCCATCCGGTTTGCATTTAGTTGGACCATCATTTATTTTTCAGCAGGACAATGGCCCCAAACACACCTCCAGGCTGTGTAAGGGCTATTTGACCAAGGAGGAGAGTGATGGGGTGCTACGCCAGATGACCTGGCCTCTACAGTCACCAGACCTGAACCCAATCGAGATGGTTTGGGGTGAGCTGGACCGCAGAGTGAAGGCAAAAGGGCCAACAAGTGCTAAGCATCTCTGGGAACTCCTTCAAGATTGTTGGAAGACCATTTCCGGTGACTACCTCTTGAAGCTCATCAAGAGAATGCCAAGAGTGTGCAAAGCAGTCATCAAAGGAAAAGTTGGCTACTTTGAAGAACCTAGAATATAAGACATATTTTCAGTTGTTTCACACTTTTTTGTTAAGTATATAATTCCACATGTGTTAATTCATAGTTTTGATGCCTTCAGTGTGAATGTACAATTTTCATAGTCATGAAAATACAGAAAAATCTTTAAATGAGAAGGTGTGTCCAAACTTTTGGTCTGTACTGTAAGTGATTAAACGTCTTTATTCTTCGGGTCGGTGCGATTACAACGATACCAGATTTATATCGGGTTTTTATGATTGGCAGCTGTCACATACTAAAAAACGCTTTTTTTCTTTTTTTTGCAAGTTTTTTAGTTTTTGCATCGCCATATTTTGAGAGCTATAAGTTTTCCATATTCCAGCCGACAGAGTCACGTAAGGGCTTGTTTTTTGCGGGACAAGTTGACGTTTTTATTGGTACCATTTTCAGGCATGTGACATTCTTTAATCACTTTCTATTACGATTTTTGGAAAGCAGAATGAACAAAAACGAACGATTCAGGAATTGTTTTTTGTTTTCTTTTTATGCCGTTCCGCTTGTGGTAAAATTGATAAGACAGCTTTATTCTTCGGGTCAGTACATTTACAGCGATACTACATTTATATTGTTTTGTTATGTTTTGGCGCTTTTACACAATGAAAACTATTATAGAAAAAATATTTTTTTTTGCATAGCTTTATTCTGAGAGCTATAACTTTTTTATTTTTCAGTTTATGGAGTTGTATGGCAGTATGTTCTTTGCTGGACAAGATGACATTTTCAGCGGTACCATTTTTATTTACGTTTCTCTTTTTGATTGTGTTTTATTCTACTTTTTGTTCGGCGGTATGATGATAAATCACCATTTTTTGCTTCGTTTTTTTTTTTTATGTTGTTCACTGGGGTTAACTAGTGGGACATTTATGAATTAAAATGCCTTTGTTATTATTATAACTTAAAGGTAAGGCTGCATTCTATTAATTGGAAGTGGATCTTTGATAAGCAGGTGGTGTACTGTAGATTTACATTATATTTATAATATTTTAGTAGTATGTCTTATTAGTCTGAAGAGCTGTATGGAACATATGCTATTGTTATATATTTATTTTATTCAATTTTAGATGGGTGCTGGCACATATAACTGAATGATTTGTTTTTATAATACATTTAGTAAAAGGTTCACGTTGTAAGTTTACATTATTATTCCGTTTATTAGAATCTATGGGGAACATTGTTATGTGATACACTGCGGGTATTTAAATTAGAGAATGTTTGTACGCTAATCACACCCCGGAAGAAGCCTGTATTGTGGACGAACCCAGGGTTGGGCTTACTGATCAGTGTACCATGAGGTGGTCGACTATGGATGTTTGAATTCATTGTTTTTAATGAAAGCATGTTTTATTTTGTGCCTATAAGTATATCTAATAAACTACTATACTTTTACTCCAATAGTCAGTGGCTCCAGGGCTGTGGAGTCGGTAAGCCAAACCTCCGACTCCAACATCGACTCCTCAATTTCCATGACACCGACTCCAACTCCTCAAATCCGACTCCCTCATACATGGCTCATGTTTAAGTGATAAATTTACTGTAGCACAAATTAATCTCATCTAAAAGTCTAGACCCTTAGATCAGTAATAGGACAGACATTTACAGGACATTTCATAACTTTCCCAAATTCTTATGAAAAAAATATTCCCCACAAACTGCATTGAACTACTGTACCAAATTTATTATATATTTTAGGAGTTGGAGTCCGTTCATTTTATACCGACTCAAATTCCGACTCCACCAAAATCGACACCGACTCCACGAATCTTACTCCGACTCCACAGCCCTGAGTGGCTCTGCACTCTCTTTTTACCAAACGGGTATCTATCACCTGAGGAGTGAGCAACAATCGTTTTCAAGATCACTTGTATTAGTGCATTCTTGAGAAAATAGTGGATGATATTGCATGAGACAGAAAGCAGAATACTAACTATTTTACATTGAGCTTATTTTTCCTGAACTGTGGAATGGGGGTGAGTGATCTGCATTCCCCGTTATTGTGGAGTTAAACTATATCCTCATGATTCAGCACAGCAAACTTTTACAGTTTATCTGGCTTATTTTAATTGTAAGGCTGAGCTCACACGATGCGTATTTAATGCGTTTCCGCGGCGTTTTTGCAGTTGCGTAAACGCTGCGGAAACGCATTAAAAACGCATGGTAGAAGGGCAGCAACGTTCCCCAATTGAAATCCGCATGTGCTGTGCCCATGATGCGGATTTTTCCGCAGCGTAAACGCTGCGCTCAATAATCCGCAGCATGTCAATTAATTTTGCGTAAACGCGGCGTTTTCGCCGCCATTAACTTGCATTACAACGCGCCAATTCCGCAAGACTGCATCTGTACTTGCGTTATTGGCGCGTTCTAATGTGCGGATGGTACCCGAGTGTGGAGAAGAGGAGAGTCTCATCCACACCCAGGTACCATTAAAAAACCTGTAAAACAAGAATAAAATAAAAAATATATATATACTTACCATCTGTCGGCCCGCGCAGCGCTCCTGCTTGGTTCCCGGCACTTGCAGTGAGTTGAAGGACCTGCGCTGACGTCAGAGTCATGTGACGGGTCACGTGACGCTGACGTCGGCAGGTCTTTCAATTCACTGTTGCCGGGAGAACGGAGTGACAGAGCGGGCCATCGGAGGTAAGTATATACACTCTCTCGGGTCACACTATATAAATCCATGCTGTTTGCATGGATTTATATAGTGTCACCTAGTTGTCAGCACTTTCCAGGTGATGCTAAAATCGCCTGGAAAGCGCTTGTCAATCCACATGCGGAAACGCATGTGGAAACGCATGTGAATCCGCATGTATTCCGCAGGAAAAACGCATGCACAATCTGCATGCGTTTTTTCTGCCAGGGAGATGCAGAAATTTTCTGCTTCATTTCTGCATCGTGTGCACATACCCTTACTGTTAGCCTTTTCTAGACTGGAGCATTTTGTGCCTTTAGGATGAAGCTTTTTTTTATTTTCCCCCTTTGTTGCATCCCAGGAGCCACAATATTTTTTTTATCAATGTCTATGCATGAGGGATGAGGTGTATTTGCCAGTGGCAGCATTTTAATGTAGAAGTAAGTTATTAC
The DNA here is from genome assembly GCF_046119375.1 of Phyllobates terribilis. NCBI lineage: Eukaryota > Metazoa > Chordata > Amphibia > Anura > Dendrobatidae > Phyllobates > Phyllobates terribilis. Next base: position 336,458,658 of record NW_027362771.1, read on the forward strand.
CTAACCTGTATTAAATTTATTCTTTATGGCATTATGTCAAAAAATAGAAAAAACACAGCAATTCTGCTGTATAGGTTTTACTAAAAAATAAATTATCTTTAGGAAAAATATATATTTTTCATGATATTCATAGAGCCTTTTTATTTTTTTATGTATATCTGGACTATAAGACGCACCCCCTACTTTCCTCTAAAATTGTGGAGAAAAAAAGTGCGTCTTATAGTCCAAAAATTACGGTAATTTTTCAATTGAGTTGTACAAATTAAGGTCACGTTCACATGTTCAGTATTTGGTAAGTATTTTACATCACTATTTGTAAGCCAAAACCAGGAGTGGGTGAAAAATGCAGAAGTGTTGCACGTGTTTCTATTAGGCTATCTGCACACTGTGCGTTTTGATGCGTTTTCGCTGCATTTTTTCCGAGCTGAAATGCGCCAAAAACGCTAGGTAATCCGTGTGCCAGCTAATGCAATGACATTTCTGAAGTGCTTTGCACATGATCAGGAATGTTCCTGTCAGGATTGTCATTGAGTTTAAATCTGCATTATGTCAACTGTTTGTGCGTTTCTGCAGCGTTTTTCACCCATAGACTTGAATTGAGTCAGTCAAATCTGCAGCAAAAACGCAGATATAATAATATATGCAGATTTTCTGCGGATGTTTGCTGCGCATTTGACTGACTCAATTCAAGTCAATGAGTCAAAAACGCGGCAAAAACTCACAAAGAATTTCCCGCGGGAGACTACGCCTCCCATCATCCAACGGCTGCTCCCGCTGACAATAGCGGTAACAGGCGCTGCTGAGGGGAGAATTAGTCGCCTAAGCCGGCGTCTGTGTGCTGTGTTAAAATTTTTTTTTTAAATAAATCTATATTAAAATAAAAAACACTTTATTCTCACCTTTCCCCTGTCACCCCAATGTCCCACGATCCGATCACCCGGCAGCCGGCAACACAGTGATGGGAGCGCTATCGCTCCTAGCAGTGTACATCGCTGAGCTGCTGGGATTCAGTTCACTGGAGTTCATCAGCTGAAGATCAGGTGATGAGCTCCAGTGCCCTCACTGAGTGCTCTTTCACACGTCCGTGCCTCCAGTATGTGTGGAAACTGTCACCACACATACTGTCTCCAGACCCATTCAAATCTATGGGTCTGCGCACGGTCCGCAAAAGTGTCTCATGCTGAACACACATGGATGACATCCGTGTGTCATCAGTGTGACACGGACCGGCGCCTGGGAATCAGCGCTACAGTTAGTGCTGCTCCCAAGCGCCGGGTGCTGAACACTACCCTCATCATGGTTCCTGCTGGCGCTGTGATCAGCACCAGCAGGGACAGTGATGAGGGTAGTAGTAATCTGCTCCCGCAGTGTCTCTATGTAAAAATAAGAATAAAATAATAAAATCCATATACTCACCTAAGTTACCCCCGCTGTAATCCATGCGACCGCTGATGCAGAGGAGCCGAGGAGAATGGGCCGCTCCAGCGAGCGGGCCCCAGAGCTGAGCTCTGGAGCCGTGTCCTGTCACTCACTGAGCGCAGCTCTGGAGTGGCTCATGCTCCTCGGCGTCAGCGGTCAGAAGATTACTGCGGGGGACACCTAGGACAGGTGAGACAAGGATTTTATTATTTTTGCACAAGAACACTGCGGGAGAAGACTACTGCTACCCTCATCATTGTCCCTGCTGGTGCTGATCGCAGCGTCGGCAGGGATCCATGATGAGGGCAGTGTTCAGCACCGGCGCTTGGGAACAGCGCTAACTGTAGCGCTGATTCTCAGGCGCCCGTCCGTGTGATCCTGATGTGGCACACTGTTGCCACACGTGTGACACGGATATCTCCGATACCGTTTTTTCCGGTACTGCAACTATACGGACTTGTGAAACCGGCCGTACCGCATCGGTGCTGCGTGAGAATTTTCTATTAATATCAGCCCACAGCTATCTGGTTAGCCTTTGCTGGTTAGATTTTATACGGGGACCCTACGTCAATTTTTTTGGGGGGGTCCCCACGTAATCTAGCCAGTAAAGGCTAAGCAAACAGCTGTGGACTGTTAATAGCCGGGGAACATTTTTGGCTAATGGCTCCTTCCCCGGCTACTAATATCAGCTCCCAGAGGTCGGCTTTCACTCTACTGGTTATGAAAATGACGTGGGAGCCCATGCTATTTTTTTTATTTTAACCTATATGCCCACAATCCGGATGTAGCAGCGCTTTGGACACAGCATATTTTTGCTGTGTCCAAAACGCTGCATTCTTTTGAACACAGGTAAATCCGCATGTGTTCACTGAACCATGCTGATTTACTATATTCAATACACTCTAGTGGTCTAGACTAGCAACTCTGCAAGTGAATTTGACATGCTATGGTCCTGAAAGGCGCACCTCATGTCAGTGTATCCGTGAGTGATCCGCAGTCTCAGATGCAATCATAGTGGACATGGGATTTCTAGAATTCCCATCCACTATGCTGTAACATCTGGCCGCTGCAGGTTTGACTTTGCATAAGCACGCATCTTCAAACTCACAGCATTTCCTGATCATGGGCACATACCCAAACTCACCCGCAGCATGTCAATTTCTGTAGCGGTGGTTAGAATTTATAGGGGGACCCTACGTCAATTTTTTTCTTTGGTCCCCCTGTAATCTAGCCAGTAAATGCTAACCAAACAGCTGTGAGCTATTATTAATAGCCAGGGAACTTTTATGGCTATTGGCCCATTCCCAGAATATTAACATCAGCCCCCAGCTGTCAGCTTTCCCTCAGCTGGTTATTAAAAATAGGGGGCCTCACATATTTTTTTCCATTTATTTATATTCGTAAGAAATAAATGAAAAAAAACGTTTTTTAATAATCAGCTAAGGGAAAGCAGATAGCTGAGTGCTACAGACCCTAGCTGTCTGCTTTCCCTTGGTTGGTTAGCAAAAATGGGTCCATCCATCCCTCAACAATCTATCCATGGACGAACATCCAGTTGCAGCTTTTGCTGGCGTCTGCAGGCCCCTGATCTGCCCTGCCCAGTCGCAGCATCGACCACTGTCACCACCTTCGTTACACCACTGTGTATATATATATATATATATATATATATACAGTGCCTACAAGTAGTATTCAACCCCCTGCAGATTTAGCTGGTTTGATAAGATGCAAATAAGTTAGAGCCTTCAAACTGCAAACGAGAGTAGGTTTTATGAACAGAAGCATAAATCTTACAAACCAAAAAGTTATGTTGCTCAGTTGAATTTTATTACATTTTAAACATAAAAGTGTGGGTCAATTATTATACAACCCCTATGTTTAATATTTTGTGGAATAACCCTTGTTTGCAATTACAGCTAATAATCGTCTTTTATAAGACCTGATCAGGCCGGCACAGGTCTGTGGAGTTATCTTGGCCCACTCCTCCATGCAGATCTTCTCCAAGTTATCTAGGTTCTTTGGGTGTCTCATGTGGACTTTATTCTTGAGCTCCTTCCACAAGTTTTCAATTGGGTTAAGGTCAGGAGACTGACTAGGCCACTCCAACACCTTGACTTTTTCCCTCTTGAACCAGGCCTTGGTTTTCTTGGCTGTGTGCTTTGGGTCATTGTCTTGTTGGAAGATGAAATTACGACCCATCTTAAGATCCTTGATGGAGGAGCGGAGGTTCTTGGCCAAAATCTCCAGGTAGGCCATGCTATCCATCTTCCTATGGATGCGGACCAGATGGCCAGGCCCCTTGGCTGAGAAACAGCCCCACAGCATGATGCTGCCACCACCATGCTTGACTGTAGGGATGGTATTCTTGGGGTCGTATGCAGTGCCATCCAGTCTCCAAACGTCACGTGTGTGGTTGGCACCAAAGATCTCGATCTTGGTCTCATCAGACCATAGAACCTTGAACCAGTCTGTCTCAGAGTCCTCCAAGTGATCATGAGCAAACTGTAGATGAGCCTTGACATGACGCTTTGATAGTAAAGGTACCTTACGGGCTCGTCTGGAACGGAGACCATTGCGGTGGAGTACGTTACTTATGGTATTGACTGAAACCAATGTCTTCCCGGAGCTCCTTCCTTGTTGTCCTTGGGTTAGCCTTGACTCTTCGGACAAGCCTGGCCTCGGCACGGGAGGACACTTTCAAAGGCTGTCCAGGCCGTGGAAGGCTAACAGTAGTTCCATAAGCCTTCCACTTACGGATGATGCTCCCAACAGTGGAGACAGGTAGGCCCAACTCCTTGGAAATTGTTTTGTACCCCTTGCCAGCCTTGTGACCCTCCACGATCTTGTCTCTGATGGCCTTGGAATGCTCCTTTGTCTTTCCCATGTTGACCATGTCTGAGTGCTGTTCACAAGTTTGGGGAGGGTCTTAAATAGTCAGAAAAGGCTGGCAAAAGAGATCTTTAATCCACACATGTGAAGCTCATTATTCTTGGTGCCTGAACTACTTCTTAATACTTTAGGGGGACCAAACAGAATTCTTGTGGTTTGAGGGGTTGAATAATAAATGACACTCTGAATTAACTTTTAACGTTTTAAGATAAAAATAAAAAAAAAATAAAAATTTGCTGCAGTGCATTTCCCACTTCCAGGCTGATCTACAGTACAAATGTCACAATGCCAAGTTAATTCCGCATGTGTCAACCAGCTAAATCTGCAGGGGGTTGAATACTACTTGTAGGCACTGTATATATATAGATAGATAGATAGATAGATAGATAGATAGATAGATAGATAGATAGATAGATATATATATAGATATATATATATATATATATAGATAGAGATATATATATATATATAGATAGAGATATATATATATATTTTAACAGTACAGACCAAAAGTTTGGACACACCTTCTCATTTAAAGATTTTTCTGTATTTTCATGACTATGAAAATTGTACATTCACAATGAAGGCATCAAAACTATGAATTAACACATGTGGAATTGTATACTTAACAAAAAAAGTGTGAAACAACTGAAAATATGTCTTATATTCTAGGTTCTTCAAAGTAGCCACCTTTTGCTTTGATGACTGCTTTGCACACTCTTGGCATTCTCTTGATGAGCTTCAAGAGGCAGTCACCGGAAATGATCTTCCAACAATCTTGAAGGAGTTCCCAGAGATGCTTAGCACTTGTTGGCCCTTTTGCCTTCACTCTGCAGTCCAGCTCATCCCTAACCATCTCGATTGGGTTCAGGTCTGGTGACTGTAAATGATGGTCCAACTAAATGCAAACCGGATGGAATAGCATGCCGCTGCAAGATGCTGTGGTAGCCATGCTGGTTCAGTATGCCTTCAATTTTGAATAAATCCCCAACAGTGTCACCAGCAAAGCACCCCCACACCATCACACCTCCTCCTCCATGCTTCACGGTGGGAACCAGGCATGTAGAGTCCATCCGTTCACCTTTTCTGTGTCGCACAAAGACACGGTGGTTGGAACCAAAGATCTCAAATTTGGACTCATCAGACCAAAGCACAGATTTCCACTGGTCTAATGTCCATTCCTTGTGTTCTTTAGCCCAAACAAGTCTCTTCTGCTTGTTGCCTGTCCTTAGCCGTGGTTTCCTAGCAGCTATTTTACCATGAAGGCCTGCTGCACAAAGTCTCCTCTTAACAGTTGTTGTAGAGATGTGTCTGCTGCTAGAACTGTTAGAACCCTCCTGTTTGTATTTCCATCTTGTGTTTTGCGGTCACGTGACCATCTGCCTTTATATTCCAGCTCCGCCCTTTAGGCTGTGCTGGACTTCAGTGTTTGACTGTTTCTCTAGCCAGGTGCTTCTGTGCCTTTCTCTGTCAGTTTTGTTTTGTCCTTCTGGGACCTCTAGTACCTTTTTGTCTTTTTGTGTTCTGCAACAACTTCTGTTTAGGAGGTGTCCCATTTTTGTCCCAGTCCTTAGTTCTTTTAGGGACCCCTCCCCTTATGCTATAGGTCTTCGTTCAGACTAGCTGAGGACTAAGGCGGGTCTGTTTGCTAGGAACAGGCAGCCCGCTACATCATAGGGATTCAGCTTAGTTTTACTGTAGGGACAGATTTCCATTATCTTTCCTTAGTACATGTTGCAGATCATAACAGTAAGTCCAGCCCAAAAAGACTAAAAGGAAAGAAATTCGGGGATCAGTGTGGTTTCCGTACAGGATTTGGCTCAACGCCTGCAGGGATTGTCTCTGGAGGTAGCCAAGTTCCAGCAACACATGAGTAGCTGTTCTGAAGCGCATTTTGTGGAACCCAAGGTAGGACTGCCTGATGTTTTTTTATGGTAAACAGCAAGATTTTATTTCCTTTAAAAATGCTTGTTTGTTATAATTTCGTTTGAGACCAAGGTCCTCTGGGAATGAATCACAGCGCATTGGTTTTATTATGTCACTTTTGCGCAAAGAACCACAGGGGTGGGACTTTTCTCTCCCACCTAATGATCCATGTTTAAGGTCTGTAGAAGATTTTTTTTCTGCTATGGGGCTATTATATGACGATCCTGATCGAATCTCATCTGCTGAGGCAGAACTCAGGTGTTTGAATCAGGGGTCAGGTGATGTTGAAAATTATTGCACACACTTCAGAAGATGGGCCTCAGAAGTTAAATGGAATGATCCAGCTCTGAAATGTCTATTTCTTGCTGGTCTGAGTGAAAGGGTTAAGGATTTGCTAATTGCATTCCCCGCACCTGAGACTCTGCAGGATGCCATGCAATTAGCTGTTCGTGTGAATAGGAGACTGATATTTAGACAGAATGAGGTAAAGGTTCCTGTAATGCCAGGTCCTAGGCCCCAGAAAATCTGCTCTGGCGGTGGAGAATCCATGGAGGTTTGGGTGAAGTCGATCCCCTCTCAGGAAAGAGACCGGAGTTTCGCCGAGGGATTCTGTCTTTATTGTGGTAAAGCTGACCATTTGATTAAGTATTGTGAGCTTCGTTTAAGTAAAGAAGAAAAAAAGGTCAGTTATGCCCGTATAGCTTGTTTACGCTCTGCAGGAGTATTTCTTTCAGGGAGTACTACTTTGCAGGAAAATTTGATTGAATTTCAGGTATTTGTGGATTGTGGTTCAACACTTAATGTGATTGATAAAGGGATTTGGAAAACCTTAAATTGAAATCCAAACCTTTGTCATCACCTATTTCTGTGATTACAATTGATAACACTCCCTTGAAATGTATTACTCACAAGGTTGCTGCATTTCCCCTCACTATCAATGGAGTTCACCAAGAAATTTTGGACTTGGTTGTATTAGATAATTTACCCTCTCCGGTCGTTCTAGGATTGCCTTGGTTAAAACTGCACAATCCTTTGCTGGACTGATCTACTAATGTGATTAAGTCTCGGAGTCTGAAGTGCTATGATAAATGTTGTAATGGTCGCATTGCGGCTGTGGAAAAAGGGGAATTACCTGTACCTATTCAAGATTTTTGGAGGGTTTTTTCAGAGGAGGAGTCGCAAGTTTTACCTCCTCATAGAGATTATGATTGCGCCATTGAGTTTGTTCCGGGAGCTACTCTTCCCAAGAGGCGCTTGTTTAATCTAACTATCCCTGAAAGAAAGGCCTTGGAGGAGTACAAACAGACTATTCTGGCTGCTGGTCACATTAGACCTTCTAAGTCGCCGGTGGCCGTTGGATTTTTCTTTGTTAAAAAAAAGGACGGGGGTTTACGTCCATGTCTGGATTTTTGTGAAACTAATAAGATTACCATACGCAATTCCTACCCATTGCCGTTAATTCCTGACTTGTTTAACCAGTTGGTGGGGGCCAAGTAGTTCTCTAAAATTGATCTCCGGGGGGCTTACAAATTGTTACGAGTGAAGGAGGTTGATGAATGGAAAACTGCTTTTAATACTCCGGTAGGTCATTTTGAGAATCTGGTGATGCCTTTTGGTCTTACCAATGCACCTGCATTTTTTCAGAGCCTTATTAATGACATCCTGAAACCTTTGATTGGTAAGAACGTGGTTGTGTATTTGGATGACATTTTGATTTATTCACCATATCTAGAGTCCCATTGGCAGAATGTACGTGAAGTTTTGCAGTTATTGAGTGATAATTCACTCTTTGCTAAGCTGGAGAAATATGAGTTTGCTGTGCAGAAAATTAGTTTTTTGGGCTACATTGTCTCCAGCGAGGGCTTTGAGATGGACCCGGTGAAGGTTCAGGCTGTGCAGGAATGGCCTAGGCCTATTGGTTTGAAATCTATACAGAGATTTTTGGGTTTTGCCAATTATTACAGGAAATTCATTAAGAATTTTTCTGTAATTGTTAAGCCTCTGACCGATTTCACCAGGAAAGGTGCGAATACGGTCCAGTGGACTACTGAGGCCATTGAAGCGTTTGAGTATCTCAAAGAGAGGTTCAGTTCTGCCCCTATCCTTATGCAGCCTGATGAGACCAAGCCTTTTTTGGTCGAGGTCGATGCTTCATCAGTGGGGGTCACAGCAGTTTTGTCTCAGGAGAACAAGGATGGAGTACATCCTTGTGCCTACTTTTCGAAAAAATGTTGGGAAACCAAACTGAATTATGATGTTGGAAATCGGGAGTTGCTGGCTATTAAACTCGCGTTTGAACATTGGCGTCATTTTTTGGAAGGTTCTAGATTTCCTGTTCAGGTTTTCACAGATCATAAGAATTTGATCTATCTGAATGCTGCCAAGCGCTTGAATGCCCGTCAAGCTAGGTGGCACTTTTTTTTTCTCTGTTTCATTTTTCTGTTACCTATATCCCTGGTACTAAGAATGTTAAAGCCGATGCTTTATCTCGCAGCTTCTCTCCTACGGTCGGTGCCGAGGAGGAGGAGAGCATTTTACAGAAAGTAGTTGTGGTGGCGGCATTGGACTCCGTTTTGGAGAATGGGATTCTGAAAGCTCAAGATGATGCTCCATCTAACACTCCCCATGGGAGGTTGTTCGTGCCTAGAGCCTTTAGGAGAGATTTGTTTGTGGAGTGTCATGAGTCTCGGTTGGCAGGTCATCCAGGAATTTCGGAGAATAAGAGACTTATCAGTCGCAGTTTTTGGTGGCCTGGATGGCAGAAGGAAGTCATCAAGTGGGTGCGTCAATGTACTGTGTGTGCTAGGTCAAAGGCTTCACATACGCCTGCTGCGGGGTTGCTTTGCCCTCTGGAGGTTCCTAGTGCGCCTTGGACGCATCTCACAATGGATTTTATTACTGATCTTTCTGTGTCCGAGGTTTTTACTGTCATCTAGGTGGTCATGGACCGTTTTAGTTTGATGTGTCATTTGGTTCCATTCATTAAGTTGCCCTGTGCCAAGACACTCGCTAAGGCGTTTGTTAAGGAGATTGTCAAGCTCCATGGAGTTCCCACGGATATTCTTTCTGATAGAGGACCTCAGTTTGTGGCTCGCTTTTGGCGCGCTTTTTGTGACAGGTTGGGAGTTCATTTGTCATTTTCGTCTGTGTATCATCCTAAGTTTTATGGACAGACTGAAAGAAAGAACCAGGATGTTGAACAGTTTTTGCGTTGTTTTGTGGCGGACAATCAAGAGGTGTGGTCTGAGTTTCTGCCTCTCGCAGAATTTGCTCTTAGCAATCATACATCCTCCTCTGCTGGGTGTTCTCCTTTTTTTGTTGTACTGGGAGACATCCATCTTTTTTTTCGTTCTCCAAATTGGGGTCGGCAGTGCCGGAGGAGGAGAATTTTTCCGGTGATTTGGAGAGAGTTTGGACTAATGTATGTTGCAACCTTCAAGAGGCTAACAAGAAGTCCAAGAAGTATTTTGACAGGAAACGTAAATAGGTTTTGTTTACTGTGGGTGACATGGTTTGGTTGTCCTCGAAGAACCTGCCGTTGAGGATTCCCTCTAAAAACCTGGGTCCTAAGTTTGTGGGTTCATTTAAAGTGCTTCAGGTTGTTAACCCTTCTGCTGTTAGGTTGGATCTCCCTACTTCCTGGAAGATTAATCCTGTGTTTCATGTTTCCTTGTTGAAAAAGGTTGATGTATCAGATAGGGATGCCACTGTCTCAGTTCCTCCTGTGGTGGAAGACAGCAAATATGAAATTTCTCGTATCTTGAATTCTTGATGGCATAGAGGGAGATTACAGTATCGTGTCTCCTGGAAGGGTTTTGGTCCCGAAGACAACTCCTGGGTAAGGACGGATGATGTCTCTGCTCCTAGGCTTGTTAAAGCTTTCCACAAGAGGTTTCTGGATAGGCCTGGGCCTCATAAAAGAGGGGGTACTGTTAGAACCCTCATGTTTGTTTTTTCCATCTTTTGTTTTGCGGCCACGTGGCCATCTGCCTTTATATTCCAGTTCCGCCCTTTTGACTGTGCTGGACTCCAGTGTTTTACTGTTTCTCTAGCCAGGTGCTTCTGTGTCTTTCTCTGTCAGTTCGTTTTGTCCTTCTGCGACCTCTAGTACCTTTTTGTCTGTTTATCTTTTTGTGTTCTGCAACAACTTCTCTGTTAAGGAGGTGTCCCATTTTTGTCCCAGTCCTTAGTTCTTTTAGGGACCCCTCCCCTCATGCTATAGGTCTTCGTTCAGACTAGCTGAGGACTAAGGCGGGTCTGTTCGCTAGGAACAGGCAGCCCGCTACATCTTAGGGATTCCGCTTAGTTTTACTGCAGGGACAGTTTTCCCTTATCTTTCCTTAGTACATGTTGCAGATCATAACAAGAACTCTGTGTGGCATTGACCTGGTCTCTAATCTGAGCTGCTGTTAACCTGCGATTTCTGAGGCTGGTGACTCGGATAAACTTATCCTCAGAAGCAGAGGTTACTCTTGGTCTTCCTTTCCTGGGGCGGTCCTCATGTGAGCCAGTTTCTTTGTAGCGCTTGATGGTTTTTGCAACTGCACTTGGGGACACTTTCAAAGTTTGTCCAATTTTTCGGACTGACTGACCTTCATTTCTTAAAGTAATGATGGCCACTCATTTTTCTTTACTTAGCTGCTTTTTTCTTGCCATAATACAAATTTTAACAGTCTATTCAGTAGGACTATCAGCTGTGTATCCACCTGACTTCTGCACAACACAACTGATGGTCCCAACCCCATTTATAAGGCAAGAAATCCCACTTACTAAACCTGACAGGGCACACCTGTGAAGTGAAAACCATTTCCGGTGACTACCTCTTGAAGCTCATCAAGAGAATGCCAAGAGTGTGCAAAGCAGTCATCAAAGCAAAAGGTGGCTAATTTGAAGAACCTAGAATATAAGACATATTTTCAGTTGTTTCACACTTTTTTGTTAAGTATATAATTCCACATGTGTTAGTTCATAGTTTTGATGCCCTCAGTGTGAATGTTCCATTTTTAAAGTCATGAAAATACAGAAAAATCTTTAAATGAGAAGGTGTGTCCAAACTTTTGGTCTGTACTGTATGTACGGTACAGTAAACGCAGGGTAAACATATAGGTTGAGAATAGCATACTAGTCAAGAAAATATATAATAATGCGCCCTTATTACATAGTAAAGTTAGGCAGATATATACAAAAGTACAACATGATGTATAGGAGATACATGCAGAGTCTGTATCACACACCTCACACCAGGATTGTATTCACGAGGTAATTTTTGCCAGTGGCTTTAATGAGGGCTTGAATCAGGTTGTAAAAACAGAAAATAGGGGCTGCATAACACTAGGTTGTACTGCACTCTATTTGTCCTCACATGCAGATTGCTGATAATGGTGACTGTCAGGTATTCCACAGCGACAACACCGGGGGGATCACGCAATATCTCACCTTTGCTGTCACTATGTCACGGATTTCGTCAGGGATCCGCGAGCACACGGTCCCCACTACTCACTACGGAGGTATTGGCAAGCGACCAGTGAGCGTATGGCGTCACACCTCTGGATTCCAACACATGGAATATGTGTTTACGCCCTCCGTGCAGTCACTGTCAGCTTCACAATAGCCCGGTTATTAATATTATTCGCTGCCACCACCGGCCAAGTTTGAAATATAATACAGGCCTGGCCGGACTCCTGCATTCTGGTAGTGTATGGCTTCGGGGGAGGGAATGATTACAGGACAAAAGAAACAGAGCTATTAAATTTTATATTTAATCCAAAAGGGAGGCAGTGTTATGAAAAATATACAATATTTAACAAAAGGGGACAATTACAATACATAGGCAATTACACAAAATAATAAGGATTAAAGAAGAAACTTACTCTATACAGTTCGCAGGGACGAATCAGCATAGGTGGAAGGGAGACGCTCCTGATTTGACGGTTATCGAACAGGATTTGTTGCTATACTAAATATATTCTCCCGGCAAGAATATTGGTCAATCTTCCATCGGCTCTCTTATGTCGAAGGGGAAGATCTTCCCACACACCCCTGTGATGACATGTGGGCTTGGGCTCCACCCTTCATGTTTGTATTAAAAATCTGTGTTTTGGGATAACATCGCTGGTTGATCCCAGAAGCCCAAAATTGGTACCATATTGTCTATTATGACTTTACCTTTCTTTAGTGACCACACATGATGTAGTTGTGATCTGCTATTCTGGTACTTTTGCATTACCGCTCCCCGAAGGGGCTCACGGCTATGGAGAAATAAGCATATTGTTCCTTGGCTGGCCCTGCCACTAAAGATATAGATCTCGTTATTAACGGACGTATGGAACTTTAGCTATTTCATATTTTGTTTTGGCTCTGAAGATCCTGCAGTTTGTGGCTGGGGATTGTTGAAGCCTAAAGAGCTATTTCCTCTTTCCTTCCATCTATCCCTATGCTGGAAGGTGTCAATCTATCCCAGGTCTGTGCTAAGAGGAAATGCATTCATATGTGGAATAGGCTATTGAGCTTCTTGTACTGTTATTTGCATACAGACAGCTGCGTGGAGTGTCAGCTCCCCTCTTGGGACAAATGGTGGATAAGGGAGGTGTGACGAGGGGCTTGGGAGAAATGATTAATATTTTCTTAATATCTCCCTGACGTCAACACAACCCATGATTCAGCCGTTACACAGGCTGTCTCATGTGCTGTGCTACCCAATCACAGCCATGCCAATACTTGTCATGGTTGTGATTGAGCAGGAAGTGCCTACAGTCATAAAGATTGTTTATTCGCTGCGATGCAGCCTTTCAACAAGCTTTATTATGTACCACAGATTCACTTTCAGTTTAAAGAACATGTTCTGGGTCCGTACCGCACACAGCACAGGGTGTCTGGTACAGACCCTTAACATTAGAGTTATGGCTAATGTTCACTGGCTATTAATAACAACTGACAGCTGTTTGATTAGCGTTTACTGGCTAGATTACAGGGGGACCCCAGAAAAAAATTGACGTAGGGTCCCCCTATAAATTCTAAGCAGCAAAGACTAAACAGACAGCTGCGGGCTGATATTACTAGCCATGGAAAGGGTCATTAGGCCCAAATGTGCCCTGGCTTTTAATAACAGCTCACAGCTGTTTGATTAGCGTTTACTGGCCATTTTGATTTTTGTTTACATTTCAGTGTTAAATGTATGGGATAAATATTTTGATATTTTATTAGTTCTGACTATATCATTAATGCTGGCGTCCCTGTCTGTTACCTCCCCCTCCTCCCGGAAGTGACGCCGACATACTCACTGCCCCAGCAGCTTGGTATTGTTTCTGTTCCCTGCACAGCGTCCTGGTCACTTGGACCTGCGCTCTGCGTGCAGGTCTCCCGGCGTCACACTTAATGCGTGCGCTCGCAGCTTCTTAAAGGGGTAGTGCGCACACTCTGAATCAGCCTCCTGCCATCTGAATCTGCCCCCTGTCCCTTGCCATGTTCTCCGCCAGGTCTGACATCCGGCTGTTGGTCGTGTGCTGATGTCGTCAACGGGTAGGAAGGTAAGATGTTGCCTGCGCACAGTCCGTACAATGGTTCAAGTGACCTGACTCTTGGATCCTCACCCACTCGAGGACGTATCATACTGGACCCAAAATTGAAGATGGACCAGGAAAAGGGTATAATCAATCCTTTCCCCAGAACAGGTCTTCTCTCTTACTCCTGTGCTCCTGAGGCCTGAAGGTAAGAACATTTTCCTCAAGGTCTGGAGAGAATTCGGTATCAAAGAGAAATCGGGGTCTATTGGCCTGTTTCTGGGATCCTCACCCATTCAAGAATGTATCATTCTGGACACCGAATTGAAGATGGTCCCGGAAAAGGTATTTTCAATTCTTTTTATTAAACATGTCCTCTCTTCCTTTCCTGTGCTCCTGAGGCCCAAAGGTCTAGTGATCTACAGAGGATTTAGCCTTGCAGAGAATTTGTAGGAATCCAAGGAGAATATTTGTACCCCACTTCTTCTGCGGATATTTATTGCGGGCTCGAAGAAGAGCACTCTGAATCTATCCTCAGCCAATAGCTGGGAGGCATCTAATATTTAAGGCACGCTTCCCTGAATGGAGGTGTCTATACAATGCCCTCTTTAGTGTTAGTTTGTGTTTGTCCTTGCTAGTTAGTTGTCAAATCCCTGAACCTATTTCTGTACCTATCCCTGAACCTGTTCCTCGACCAATTATGTTAGAACCTGAATCTGTTGCTATACCCGCCTACTGTGATCCTGTTCCTGTTATTCGTATTGCCTGAGCCTGAAGCCGCTCCGGTGGTACCCGAGCCTGAAGCTGCTCCGGCAGTACCTGAGCCTGAAGCCGCCCTGGCGGTACCTGAGCCTGAAGCCGCTCCGGTGGTACCTGAACCCGAAGCCGCACCGGCGATTCCCGAAGCCGCTCCGGCAATACCTGAGCCCGAAGTCGCTTCGACGGTACCTCAGCCTGAAGCCTCTCTGGCAGAACCTGGACTAGTACCAGTGTCTGTCCTGTCTAAATCTGCACGAATATCTGTTTTGTCAAGTGTTCCAGGATTCGCACTGTCTGAACCTGCACCACTGTCCGTCCTGTCAAGTGTTCCGGGATCTGCCCTGTGTGAACCTGCACCAGTGTCCATCCTGTCAATTGCTCCACGGTCCGCAGCCTCTGAATCCGCATCAGTATCCAGTATCCATGCCTTGGATTCAGTCATGTCTGCGATCCTGACCCTTGGGGTCAAACGTCTCAGTATCAGGGACTGCCCTTGGAGTGGTACCTAGTGGTCACCTGCAGCTCAGGCCTAACTCCACCATCAGGAGCTCTAACGGAAACCAGGTGTCTGATTAGCCATGCCCCTCCAAGGGTAAGCCCGGACCGTGGCACAGTTGTCCATGATTTACTCATTCGGCAATACTAAATATGGTATTTATTACTTTTTTTTAGTATATACACTGTGTTCCAAATTATTATGCAAATAATATTTTCTCAGATTTTCCCAAATTACCTATATGAATTGCAGTCATTGTAATTTTCCAGTCAAATAACTATTAGAGTACAATTGAAAGGTTTTTGTACAAACTGCCTATGATAACAGTATATTTTTTAAAAAATAAAAAACTCAAACTGCACTCAAAATACATGTTCCAAATTTTTATGCACAGCAGAGTTTTCAACCTTTTCATTTTAATAAAGAACAAAAAAATGGTCATTTTTGAAATGATAAGCATTAGCAGGTTATTACAAACTGGAATCAAACAGTTTTCAACTCAAAACTTTATTCTAGGTGATGTTACATTTGCACATAGGACCCCTTGTTCGAAAGGAGCTTCTGAACTCTCTCGTCCATTGAATTTGTCAGGTTTTGGATGGTTTCTGCTTCAATTGTTTTGCATGAGGACAGAATACCCTCCCAGAGCTGTTGCTTAGATGTGAACTGCCTCCCGCCATCATAGACACTCCTTTTGATGATGCTCCAGAGGTTCTCAATGGGGTTGAGGTCAGGGAAGCATGGGTGCCACACCATAAGTTTGTCCCTTTTTATGCCCATAGCAGCCAGAGATGCAGATGTGTTATGTGCAGCATGAGACGGGGCATTATCATGCATGAAATCATCTCGATGGTCCAGATGGATGGAGTGGAGGATGGCTGGTTGATGGACACCCCATGCAAACACGGCTACGGCGCTAACAAGGAGGAGGTGGAGTAATGTTTTGGGCTGGAATCATGGGGAGAGAGATTGTCGGCCCTTTTAGGATCCCTGAAGGGGTAAAGATGAACTCCATAATGTATGTTGAGTTTCTCAAACTGCACTTCCTTCCATGGTTCAAGAAGAAGAACCGTGCATTCCGCAGCAAGATCATTTTCATGCATGATAATGCCCCGTCTCATGCAGTCCAAAAATTGTTAAAAAATGAAAAAAAAAAAAAAAATTGTCAAAATATAAAAAAAAAAATAATAATAATCCACCAAAAATAAAAATATAATGAACCCATCAATAAATATTATTCTGAGAAAAAAAACAATAAAAGTACACATATTTGGTATTGCCACGTTCGGAACGACATGACCTATAAAACTGTCCCACTAGAAAAAAAGCAAAGCAAAAAACAATGTTTTATCATCATACCGCCAAACAAAAAATGGAATAACACGCTATCAAAAAGACAAATATAAATAAAAATGGAACCGCTGAAAACGTCATCTTGTCCTTCAAAAAACAAGCCGCCATACTGCTCCATCAGCCGAAAAATAAAGTTATAGTTCTCAGAATAAAACAAAAAAATATTTTTTCTATAAAATAGCTTTTATTGTGTTAAAGCGCCAAACCATAGAAAAACTATATAAATGTGGTACCGCTGTAAACGTACTGACCTGAAGAATAAAGCTACCTTATCAATTTTACCACACGCAGAACAGCATAAAAAAACCCCCATAAAAACAATTCCGGAATTGCTGTTTTTTGTTTATTGTGCCTCCCAAAAATCGGAATAGAAAGCGATCAAAAAATGTCACGTGCATGAAAAATGGTACCAATAAAAACGTCAACTCATCCCGCAAAAAACAGCCATCACATGACTGTCGGCCAAAATATGGAAAAATTATAGCTCTCAAAATATGGCGATGCAAAAAGTAGATTTTACAAAAAAATGCGTCTTTTAGTGTGTGACAGCTGTAAATCAAAAAAATCCAATATGATTCTGGTATCGCTGTAATCGTACCGACCAGAAGAATAAAGTCGTCTAATCACTTATACCGCACGAGGAACGGCGTAAAAAAATAAACTCTAGGGTTAGGGTTGTGTTAGGCTTAGGGTTGGGGTTAGGGTTAGGGTTGGGCTAGGGTTGGGGTTAGGGTTGGGCTAGTGTTAGGGTTGGGCTAGGGTTAGGGTTGGGGTTAGGGCTGGGCTAGGGTTGGGGTTAGGGCTGGGCTAGGGTTAGGGTTGGGGTTAGAGTTGGGATTTTTTTCAAAAGTAAAAAAAAAAAAAAAAGATGACGATATGGCGACTAGTGTTGAGCGCAAGTGCTCGCTACTTGAGTTTGCATCGGGTGCTTGGGTAAGCACTGAGTATCGCGAGTGCTCTAGTGACATGCTCAAGTCTCCGCCCCATATGCTTGGTGGCCAAAAAACCCTCTCGGGGATTGCCTACCATGCACGAGCGATCCCCGCATGTTTTTTTTTGGGTGTCTAATAACCGTGAAACATGCGAGCGGGTACTCGAGCATGTCACTCGAGCATGCACGATACATGGTGCATACCAGAGTACCCGATGCAAACTCAAGTAGCGAGCAGTTGCGCTCAAGACTAATGACAACTTATTCAATATGATGACCTAATGTTATCAAATTCTGTGTCGTACCTCTGGGTTCAAAATGTTCACTATACGCCTTGATAAAATCCTTGAGGGATGTAGTTTCCAAAATGGGGTCACTTGTGGGGGGTTTCCACTATTTAGGCACATGAGGGGCTCTCCAAACGTGACATGGCGTCCGCTCTCAATTCCAGCCAATTTTGCGTTCACACAGTGCTCCTACCTTCTGAACTCTGCCGTGCGCCCAAACACTGTGTTTTCTCAACATATGGGGTATACTCAGGAGAAATTGCACAAAAGTTTTTGGGGTGCATGTTCTCTTCTTACCCTTGTGAAAATAAAAAAAATTGGGGCTAAAACATAATTTTTGTGGAAAAAGTTTGATTTTTTTATTTTCACTTAGGGTTCAGGGTGCTCACCACACATCTAGAAAAGTTCCCTGAGGGGTTTAGTTTCCAAAATGGTGTCACTTGTGGGGGTTTTCAACTGTTTATGCACATCAGGGGCACATCTGCTAATTATTCAAGCAAATTTTACATTCAAACTGTCAAATGGCGCTCCTTCCCTTCCGAACCCTTCCCAAACAGTGTTTTTTCCCCACATATGGGGTATCTGCTTACTCGGGAGAAATTGCACAACAAACTGCATGGTGCAATTTCTGCTGTTACCTTTATGAAAATGCAAAATTCTGGGCTGAAAAAACATTTTTGTGGGAAAATGTGAAAATTTTATTTTTACGGCTCAATGTTCTAAACTTCTGTGAAGCACCTGGGGTTTCAAGGTGCTCACCACACATCTAGATAAGTTCCCTGAGGTGGCTAGTTTCCAAAATGGTGTCACTTCTGGGGGGTTTCCACTGTTTAGGCACATCAGGGGCTCTTCAAACGCAGCATGGCGTCTGCTAATTATTCAAGCAAATTTTACATTCAAAAAGTCAAATGGCACTCTTTCCCTTCCGAACCCTGCCTTGCGCCCAAACAGTGGTTTTCCCCCACATATGGGGTATCTGCTTACTCAGGAGAAATTGCACAATAGACTGCATGGTGCAATTTCTCCTGTTACCCTAATGAAAATGAAAAATTGGGGGCTGAAAAACATTTTTGTGGGAAAAATGTGAAAATTTTATTTTTACGGCTCAATGTTCTAAACTTCTGTGAAGCACCTGGGGGTTCAAGGTGCTCACCACACATCTAGATAAGTTCCCTGAGGGATATAGTTTCCAAAATGGTGTCACTTGTGGGGGGTTTCCACTGTTTAGGCACATCAGTGGCTCTCCAAACGCAACATGGCATCTGCTAATTATTCAATCAAATTTTACATTCAAAAAATCAAATGGCGCACCTTTTCTTCCGAGCCCTGCTGTGCGCCCAAACGGTGGTTTTCCCCCACATATGGGGTATCGGCGTACTCAGGAGGAATTGCACAACAAACTGCATGGTGCAATTTCTCCTGTTACTCTCATGAAAATGCAAAATTGGGGGCTCAAAAACATTTTTGTTCCAAAAATGTGAAAATTTTATTTTTACGGCTCAATGTTCTAAACTTCTGTGAAGCACCTGGGGGTTCAAGGTGCTTACCACACATCTAGATAAGTTTCCTGAGGGGTCTAGTTTCCAAAATGGGGTCACTTGTGGAGGGCCTCCACTGTTTAGGCACATCAGGGGCTCTCCAAACGCAACATGGCGTCCGCTAATTATTCAAGCAAATTTTGCAATCAAAAAGTCAAATAGCGCTCCTTCCCTTCCGTACCCTGCCGTACGCCCAAAAAGTGTTTTTTCCCCTTTTATGGGGTATCTTCGTGCTCAGGGGAAATTGCTCAACAAATTTTGGGGTCCATTTTTTCCTGTTACCCCTGCGAAAATAAAAAAAAGTTGGGTCTAACGTAACATTTTTGTGAAAAAAGTTAAATGTTAATTTTTTTCTTCCACATTCCAAAAATTCCTATGAAGCACCTGAAGGGTTAATAAAGTACTTGAATGTGGTTCTGAGTACCTTGAAGGGTGCAGTTTTTAGAATGGTGTCACTTTTTGGTATTTTATGTCATAAAGACCCCTCAAAGTGACTTCAAATGTGATGTGGTCCATAAAAAAATGTTTTTTGTAAATTTTGTTGGAAAAATGAGAAATCGCTGGTCAGTTTTTAACCCTTATAGCTTCCTAATAAAAAAAAAAATGTTGGTTCCAAAATTGTGCTGATGTAAAGTAGACATGTGAGAAATGTTATTTATTAACTATTTTGTGTGACATATCTCTCTGATTTAAGTGCATAAAAATTCAAATTTTGAAAATTGCTAAATTTTCACCAAATTTCTGTTTAAAAAAAAAACAATTAAAGAAAAAAACGCAAGTGATATTGAAGAAATTTTACCACAGTCATGAAGTACAATATGTCACAAAAAAACAGTCTCAGAATCAGGGGGATCCATTGAAGCGTTCCAGAGTAATTACCTCATAAATTGACAGTGGTCAGAATTGTAAAAATTAGCCTGGTCATTAACGTGTAAACCACCCTCGGGGGTAAAGGAGTTAAATACTGCTGTTAGGACAGGCACCGCAGCATCTAAGAAATTAAACTGTTTTGAGCTAGCTATAGGTGCATCTCACTTATTTAGAATATCATCAAAAAGTTAATTTATTTCAGTTCTTCAATACAAAAAGTTAAACTCATATTATACAGCCATTACAAACAGAGTGATCTATTTCAAGTGTTTATTTCTGTTAATGTTTATGATTATGGCTTACAGCCAATGAAAACACAGAAGTCATTATCTTAGTAAATTAGAATACTTTATAACAACAGCTTGAAAAATGTTTTTAAAATCCGAAATGTTGGCCTACTCAAATGTATGTTCAGTAAATGCACTCAATAGTTGGTCAGGGCTCTTTTTGCATCAATTACTACATGAATGTGGCGTGGCATTCAGGCGATCAGTCTGTGGCACTGCTGAGGTGTTATGGAAGCCCATGTTGCTTTGATAGCAGCCTTCAGCTCGTCTGCATTGTTGGGTCTGGTGTCTCTCATCTTCCTCTTGACAATACCCCATCTTTTATGAGGTTAAGGTCAGGCGAGTTTGCTGCCAATCAAGCACAGTGATACTGTTGTTTTTAAACCAGGTATTGGTACTTTTGGCAGTGTGGACAGGTGCCAAGTCCTGCTGGATAATTAAGTTTCCATCTCCAAAAAGCTTGTCGGCAGAGGGAAGCATGAAGTGCTCTAAAATTTCCTGGTGTACGGCTGCGCTGACTTTGGTCTTGATAAAACACAATGGACCTACACCAGCAGATGACATAGCTTCCCAAACCATCACTGACTGTGGAAACTTCACACTAGACCTCAAGCAGCTTGGATTGTGTGCCTCTCCACTCTTCCTCCAGACTCTGGGGCCTTGATTTACAATTGAAAATTGGAACTCTGGGACCTTGTGGAGTGTGTCAATGACTGCCTTCTGGACATCTGTCAAGTCAGCAGTCTTCCCCATGATTGTAGAGCCTACTGAAACAGACAAAGGGACCTTTTAAACTTTTAGGAAGCCTTTGCAGGTGTTTTTTCTAAATTATTTTAATTTACTGAGATAATGACTTTTGTGTTTTCATTGGCTGTAAACCATAATCATCAACATTAACAGAAATAAACACTTGAAATAGATCACTCTGTTTGTAATGACTCTATATAATGAGTTTCACTTTTTGTATTGAAGAACTGAAATAACTTTTTGATGATATTCTAATTTTGTGAGATGCACCTGTATATACAGTCTGCTCCATATAGTAAGAGCGCACATCTGCCACAAATGTTCAGCACATGTTGCTGAATAATTGAAATTATCTATAAAGATGAAGAAAATAATATATTGTGAATTGATAAGAGTGTTTCATAATCTTTTAATATTTCCTCTGCTGTTTAGTAATTGTTGCAATGATTTCAATTTTTAGCTGTCCCTCCAGCATATGAGAATATGGCTGCCTGTTTCTTGAGTGATGAAGTTTGACCTCTGAGTCTGTTTCTATTACCAGATAAGACACCTTGGGAATACTCTGCTTATGTATTCAATCTGCACATACCAGATCACATGGTGCACATCTCTGGCTCTTTTACATTCCCTCAGCATAATGTGAGATTCACTGATAATTCAAAGAGATATTTGTGTTGTTGCTAAAAAAAGATTTCAGTTTTTGAATAGTACAATTACTGTGTTTTTCAGAGTTTACCAATCAAAAGGACTTCATTTGGTCAAACATTTTTTGGTTTATATCATAAGGTCACTGACATAAAATATGTCCTACATCTGTCGTAAGGCACAGGTACTTTATTCTAGAGCATGGGACCTTTTTTTGGGACTTTTGTACTACACTGACAATATGAGATTTCAATGACTTCACTAGTAAAGACCCCAAACACTTATTCTGTCACCAGATTTCACAATAATAACTACATACAGTAATAGATTTCTTAGATCTGGTGAACCTGAAAACATATTTAAAAATTCCTGCATAAGCCTATATTCACATGCAGCGTTTTTGCTGTGTATTTTTTTGCAGCCAAAACCTGCAGTAAAAACGCTAAATTCAAAATGCCAGCGTTGCTGTATGTTTGACGCGTTTTTTTGTGCAGATTGCATGTGTGCTTTTTCTACTGTAGTGTTTTAATAAAGTTAGTTTTATTCACCGAAATTGCTGCAAAAACATTTGCTGCAGTTTTTGCAGCGTCTTTTTTTTTACTTATTGTGTTTTAGGGATGAAATAACGCTGCAAAAAGGCTGAAAGAATTGACATGATTTAAAAACGCTGCAGTTCTCAATTTCAGTCAGGAAAAAAAAAAAAAAACGAGTGTGCATGAGATTTCTGAAATCTTATAACTTCCTCTGGTACTGTAAAAAGCAGCTTTTAATTTGCATAAAGAAATGCAGCAAGAAAACGCTGAAAAATGCTGTATGTGAACATAGCATAAGGCTATATTCATAAATCCCTTTTTGTTTTTACATTAAAAAGGATAATTTTTTTCTCTCATTTGTTATCTGTTTTATCACCATTTTGCACCAGTTTTTAAAAAATGAAGGGGTAAGCGGTCTGAACTTTTTATTCTCTATACACAATTAGTAATCATTTAAAAAATGAATGAAAATTGATGTCTTCCATTTATGATGGATTGCAGTAGATATGAATGGCCATGTTGTATCTGCAAAAATAGATGAGAATAGGACATGATTGGAGTTTGACTGAATAAAAACATGGGCCTGTTAAATAACAAACAAAAAAAATATGTAAGTAGTTCCATTAACCCCTTAGTGATCGGACAATTTTTTTAAAATCTGACCAGTGTCCCCCTTTATGTGGTAATAACTCTGAAACGCTTCAACATATCCCAGTGATTTTGAGATTATTTCTTTGTGACACATTATACTTTATGATAATGGTAAATTTAGGTTGATATGTTTTGCATTTATTTATAAAAATATCAGAAATTTGACAAAAATGTAAAAAAATTGCAATTTTAAAACTTTGAATGATTATCCCTTTAATCCCAGTAGCCATATCACACAAAAACGTTAATAAATAAAATTTCCCTCATGTCTGCTTTACATCAGCACCATTTGTAAAATGTTGTTTTATTTTGTTTTATTTTTAGAAGGTTTAAAAATGTAGCAGTAATTATTCATTTTTTCAAAGAAATTTACAAAACTTATTTTTATAGTGACCAGTTGAGTTTTCAAGTGACTTTGGGGGGCCTATATATTGGAACCCCCAAAAGTGATACCATTTTAAAAACCACGCCCCTCAAGGTGTTCAAAATTGCTTTCAGGTAGTTCATTAACCCTTCAGGTGCTTTTCAGGAATTAATACAAAGTGGCATGAAAGGAATGAAAATGTATTTTTACAACCTAAATTTTAATAACTTCTGAACAGGCCACTCTAAGGGTAAGTGTGCATGTTCAGGATTTGATTGTAGAAATTTCTGAAAGGTTTCTGCATCTCTTGGCTGCAAAAACACGCGTTTTGGTGCCATTTTGGTGCGTTTTTGATGTGTTTTTGTACAGCAATGAATGCTTTTTGGAGCTAAATAAAAATATTTGAAAAAAGAAACGCGAGACATCGCTTTAACCCTTTGATTACTGTCGGACCTGGGGTGACTATATTGGTTAATTTAAATGATTAAAGAATGTTTCTGTTGTATTTCAAATAAAGTATTTTACTCTTAGTGTGTGTATTTATTTAACTCTTTTCTTACAGGTTTGTTTAGTAATGAGGGTTGACACCTCTTCATCACTAATCAAAGGGCTTGGTGTCAGCGACACCTAATCCCATAAACCCTAATTCCCATTCATGTAATTTCTGGGGCAGCTGAAGGCTGCTATTTTTAGCCTAGGAAGAAGCCTTTAGGCCAACATTTTCCCTTGCTTTTAATAACATCTCACAGCTGTTTGGTTAGCTGCTTCATCCCCACGATCAGCAACTATCAGCGCTTTAGATGCAGCGTATTTTCGATGCGTCCAAAACGCTGTGTTCTAATGCAGCATTTGTGTTCTCAGTACATGTGAATCCACCGCATGTAATGACATTTCAATCGGTCAAAATCCGCAGGGGAGACTAGCTTCTCCACTACAGAAAATTACATGCTGCAGGTGAGTTTGGGTATGTGCCCATGATCAGGAAATGCTGTGGGTTTGATACTGCGTGTTTATGAGGCGTCAAACATGCAGTGGCCGGATGTTACAGCATAGGGGATGGTATTTCTAGAAATCCCATGTCCACTATGCGTGCATCTGAGGCTGTGGATCACCTGTGGACACTGACATGCGGCTTGTCTTTCAGGACCGCAGCATGTCAAATCCACTTGTGGAATCGCTAATCTCTGCAACAGAAATTTGACCACTAAAATGTATTGAATGCGGTAAATCCGCATGGTTTAGTGAACACATGCAGATTTACCTGCATGTATATGCTGTGTCCAAAGTGCTGCTACGTCTGGATCTTGGGCACATAGCCTAAAATTTAATAAAATGCCATAGGCTCACGCGCCATTTTCATATCCATCAGAGGGAAAGCCAACCACTGGGAGCTGATATTAGTAGCCGGGGAAGGGGACATTAGCCAAAAATGTTCCCTGGCTATTAATAACAGCTGGCAGCTGTTTGCTTAGCCTTTACTGGCTAGATTATATGGGGAGACCCCCCAAAAAATTGATATAGGATACCCGTATAAAATCTAACCAGCGAAGGCTAGGTTGACAGCTGCGGAGTGATATTAATTGCCAGGGAAGGGGCCATGGATCCTGGCCCCCACCGAGGCTAATAATATCAACACTCAGTGGCCCCAGAACTGGCGCATCTTTAAGATGTGCCGAATCTGGCGCTTAGCCTCCGCTCTTCCCACTTGCCCTAGTGCGGTGCCAAGTGGGGTAATGGGGTTGCGGTTCATGTCAGCCTTGTATTGGCAGCTGACATGAAGCCCAAGTTAGTAATGGAGGGCGTCTATAAGACACCCCCATTACTAACCCCATAGTAAAGGTTCTGAAATAAAGTCTTTTATTTTAAATAAAATTCCACACGGTTTTAATCATTTATTTCACAATAAAAAACAGTTATGCTCACCTAACACCCATTCCATTTGAAGCCATTGTCACCTCTAAGAAACTAAAAATAAAAAACAGCTATATCCCTCGCCTGTCCTCCGTGATGACATAATCCAGTATCTCACGACGATCTGGGTCACTTCTACAGCAGTCACACTAGCAATCACTGTTGTGTAGAGGACAGCACTCTATACACTGACAGGAGTGTAATCACTCCTGTCAGTGTATAGCTCTGAGCTGCTGGGATTGAATTCACTGGAGATCATCAGCTGAAGATCAGCTGAGAGCTCCAGTGACCTCACTTACTGCATCAGTGATGCGTGAGAAAATTCTCACACAGCGGTGCCGTAAGTAAGGTCACCGGAGCTCTCAGCTGATTGAACTCCAGTGACCTCCATCCCGGCAGCTCAGCGCTATACACTGCCGAGAGCGATCATGCTCCTGTCAGTGTATCTCCAGCTGCTTGGTGATCGGATCACTATGGAACATCGGGATTACGGCGGTAGGTGAGTATGAAGTGTTTTTCATTTTAATAGCAATTTATTTTAACTTTTTTTTTTACACTAGTCACAGACGCTAGCTGAGAAGACTACTGCTCCCCTCAGCTGCGCCTGCTCCCGCTGTTATCAGTGGGAGCGGCCATAGGATGATGGTAGGAGTAGGTTCCTGCGGGCTATTGTTTGTGTGTTTTTGCCGCGTTTTTGACTCATTGACTTGTATTGAGTCAGTCAAGTACGCAGCAAACATCTGCAGCAATTCCGCAAATATTATTGTCCCTACGTTTTTGCTGCGGATTTGGCTGACTCAATTGAAGTCAATGGGTGAAAAACGCTGAAGAAACGTACAAAGAGTTGGCATGCTGCAGATTTAAATGTAATGACAGTCCTGACAGGAAAATTCCTGATCATGTGCACAGCACGTCAGGACTGCCAGTGCATTAGCTGGCACATGGATTACCTAGCGTTTTTTGGCCCATTTTCGCCCGGAAAAAACGCAGCGAAAACACACCGCGTGCACATAGGCCTTTATTTGGCCATGAATTGCCATGGCAAACATCAGGACCACACGATCAAGATCTCAGGGTGCCAATGAGGTTAAAGAGTAAGCCCCCACACTCTGTTAACCATCTAGATGCCGTAGTCACTTGACATCAGCATTTAAGGGTTTAAATTTCCATAGTTGGTGCCAACAGTGATCATGACTGATGCAGCAAGTTGTCAGCTATAGTGTAAATCTGACAGCAACAGGATTGTCACCCGCCAGGGGATGCTAGTCTCTTATATCGCAGGTCAGTAAAAAGATGTATTAGTGGTCACTAAGGGGTTAAACTGTATGGGTTAGTGTATTCTCTGCCTTAAAAGCGGACAGCACACTGACTGGATGAGAGAAAAACTGATGTATCCTAATTCTAATATTAAAATGAGCAAAGTGAGATTTCATCAGCCACATCAGATATAAGAGTTGTATCTAATAATGTATGCAGTTTTTATTGTGAAATCGACTAACATTTCTGTTTTAACTCCTTTGTGTCACAGCCACTTTTGGACTTTATGTCAGACATTTTTTTTATCTACTTTACATCTGCATCATTTTTTTTATATATATATATATATATATATATATATATATATATTTATATATATATATATATATATTTTTTAGGAAGTTAGAAGGGTTAAAAGTTGATTAGCAATTTCTCATTTTTCCAACAAAATTTACAAAACCATTTTATAGGGACCACATCACATTTGAAGTGACTTTGAGGGGGCTATATGACAGAAAATACCCAAAAGTGACACCATTCAAAAAAGTGCACCCGCAAAGTCCTCAAAATCACATTCATTCAAGTTTATTGACCCTTCATGTGCTTCGCAGGAACCAAAGTAATGTGTAAGGAAAAAAATGAACATTTTACTTTAGCCCCATTTTTTTTTACAAGGGTAACAGGAGAAAATAAACCCCAAAATTTGTTGTACAATTTCTCCTGAGTACGCCGACACCCCATATGGGGTGGCGCTACACTATAATTCCTCAGTGCTGTTAAAATGTGGCGCTGAGGACCATTAAAGGGCGCCATTAAAACGACCGACTATTAAGGGGTTGAATAAGACATTTTTTTTGTTCACCATATTCTGAACATACAGAATATATAATTTTATATAATAAAATATATATAATTTTATACATATAATCTGAACATACAGAATATATAAATGTTATAAATAATAGTAAAATATATATATCAATTTTCAATAGATTAAGTTGTGTAAGGGCTTGTTTTTTTCAGGACAAGTTGTAGTTTTAATTAGTACCATTTTTAACTACATGGGACTTATTCACTTTTTAATTCATTTTTAGTAGGAAGCTTGAAGAAATAACATAATATTTGTTTTTTCATTTTTTTATGGAGTTCGCCGTGCACCATAATTGAAATGTTAGCTTTATTTTACATGTTGATACGATTACGGTGATATCCAATTTTATATACATACAGTGGCATGTAAAAGTTTGGGCACCCCTAGTCAAAATTATTGTTCTTGTGAACAGTTCAACAAGTTGAAGATTAAATGATCTCTAAAAAGCCTAAAGTTAAAGATGACACATTTCCTTCGTATTTTAGGCAAAAAATCTATATATATTGTAATTTTTTACATGTTAAAAATGAAAAAAAGGAAAATTAACCATTTTAGAGATTTCGAGGAAGCAAAAAACTATACAGACAGGACAGCATGGGATCTCAGCTGATTCTTTCTTTGAGGTAAAATATTGTTTAAAAATAGGCAGGGAAATTGTTTTACCTCACAAAAAGAATCATTTGTGATCCCATGCTGTGCTATCTGTATACTCTTTTGCTGTGGTATGATCAGACCATGTTCCTGTACGGTCAGACACGGCCATTACACAGTACACAGCAGGGGAACATTTATAAGATTATCTCAGCACAGGAACATTATTTTTAAACACATCTAATTGTGGAACTTATTATTATTCCAAGATCTGTTGATTAAAATGTACTTTTGTTCCTGGGAAAACCCCTTTAAATCTCTTCTTGCACCATTGCATAATATTATGTGCTGAAGTAATTTATGATCTTTGATGTACTATTAAGTTACTGTGATTGCATAGGGCGATTGATGTGGAAGCCCAGCAGTGAGTGAAATATTGCCCCAGGTTAATTACCAAGGATAACAGAACTCTAAAATTCTAAAATCAGATGTTCAGCCTATTAAGTGCTTTGATCAATAGTGTCCATAGGATCTAGGGCTTACCCAGAGAGAGGAGTTTCCTTATGTAGCCCCAAAGGCTTTGCATTACACATTATGGGCCATTGATTGGTTACCAAAGCAGATGGGGTCTAAGGTTATGTGTGCATGATCAGGAATTGCTTGCAGAAATTTATGCAGCGTTTCTGCACCTCTTGGCATCAACAACGCTGCTGAAATTCTGCACGCTTTTGATGTGTTTTTTTGCATTTACCTGCGTTTTATGTGCGTTTTTACCTGCAGATTTGCCATGCGGTTTTTCCCAATGCATTGCATAGGAAAAACAAGGCAAATCCGCACAAAGAATGGACATGCTTCTTCTTTTTCCGCACATGAAATCCTGTCATTTCTGATTATGTGCACAGATCTTCCAGAATCCCATAGAAAATGCTGGGATAAGGTTTACAATGTGCTTTTGGGGCCAAATCCGTTCGGATTTGCCGCAGCAAAAACACATAAAAAAAGCACCGTGTGCACATACCCTTAGGCTATGTTGTGTTTTTGCAGCGTTTTTTTATGCAAATTTTCAGCTCTATTTTACAGTACCAGCAAAGTCTGAGATTTCATTTTTGATGCCGAAACCTGAGGAAGTTGTATCAGGTTTTGTTTTTTTTTGTTTTTTTATGCACTAAACTTTAACAGCATGCACAAGAGACAAATGTACCCTGACAAAAACGCTGCAAAAATGCCACAAAAAACGCTGCAAAAATGCAGTAAAACCTGTTTTTTTGATGTTGCTTCTTTACTGCCATGAGAGAAGGTTTTGCCTGCGAAACAAAATGCAGGAAAAACACAACGTGTGAACATAGCCTAAGAAAGGTTTCCAGATCTGCCACAACTACATGACTTTTTGACCAAAGGCACATTCTGAATAATTTCATGTTAGTTTATGACTGAAATGCAATAATGCTTTGTCATATTGAGTATAGTAAAACGTTATATAGCCAATAAAACATTGTATATAAATTCCCCTTTTTACAAGTGAGCTTGTAAGCTCTGCACTGAGTTTCCAGGATCGCTGAAGCGCAGTTAGCTCTTGATCAGGCTCAGTGTCAATGCGCTGCCAACACTACAGAGCCAACAATGTGTCATATAACAGCAAAAAAAAAAAAGAGTCCAAAGTTCAAGCCAGCTTCACCACAATGGTACTGGACAGAACTATCAATCAAATAGAATTGTCTGCCCCTTCAGCAAGCAAGGATTTGGCTTGCTGGAATTCCAGGGGCTCCTGAACAGACAACTTTGGACCGACCATTTAGAGGAGTTAACTCCTCTTTTTTCAGGAGCACACAGGTGCCCTGCCTCCTGGCTTATTTGCAGGAAAGGGGGTGCCTTCGGCATCATTGTACCATTAGACCAAACTGTACTCTCTTGTGCTCCTGTATGAAGCAGGTTTGCATCTGCAGCATTGAAGAAGTACAGTGGCATTGATGCTGTCCAGGATTAGGAGCTAATTACTCTCCAGCGTTTTTGCTAGCTTCTGAGCAATGATTATAAATGATTATAAGCTCTCTAGAAAGGCTTGTAACCACTGAGCTCCTTTCCTATGAGACTGGCCACCACTGCTAAAGTGCAGTGATAGCCGGTAACCTAGCCAACAAGCAATTAATACAAATAAAAATCTCTACTTTCCTGAGAATGGTGAGATTTTTTGATAAGTAACTTGCAACATAGTTTTAAAATGCAGCATATGGAGCAATCAGCAAGCTGCCCAGTGTCCAAGTCTTGGTATGAAGTGGTCTCCTGACAGGCATGTTCCTTGAAGGAAATGAAGTATTATATGGCAACCATTCAGATTAATGGCTGTCCTTGTAGTATTTAAATTGCTTGCCCTCCTAAAGGAAATTAACTGACACCTACTGAAGATGTCTGTCAGTACTCTACAAATAATGGCCCATTAGAAACCCACCGGTAGACACAATGTTCTTCCTTGCTTTCACTACAATGCAGGGTACTTGTTGGCAGGATTATGTGCATTTGTCACAGCCATGGGAGTACATAGAAAAAATGGGGCCCCATTGTAGAGGTTCTAATTGGTGCCCCCCCCCCCCCAATCCTTAAAAACAAACAAACAATAAATTAGTATTTGGCAGGGTCACAGAAGTGCATTTCTCACAACTTTGCAACCTTTGCATAGTAATTTTCCGCCTACTGAAGTCCTAGATTCCCCTTTCATTGCACCCATAAAGCATGATGCCAACAAAAGTTCCCCACAAACACTACTGATACCCCCACAGTGAATTCCTCCACAGTACCTTCACACGCACAATATAATGACCCTACTGTAGCCCACCTTTACTCCCCCGGCAAAGCATTTTTCACCCCAGCACAGTATGATCCCCCAACTGTGACCCCACACAGTTCTCCAAGCAGTAGAATGGGCTTACATACAGTATAATGGCCCCACACCTCTCCACACTGTATAGTGGCCCGCACTATCCCTTCAAATAGTATAATCGCCCCCACACATCTCTCAACACAATATGATGGACCCCACGCAAACCTTCATACAGTAAAACTGCTTGCCATTCAGTATAATCACCCACACATAACCCTCCATAAAGTATACTGGGCACCCATAGTCCTCCATATAGTATAATGTACCCCATACTCCTCCATACAGTATAATACACTCCCCATAGTCCTCCATACAGTATACTGCACTCCCCATAGTCCTCCATACAGTATACTGCACTCCCCATAGTCCTTCTTACTGTATAGTGTGCTCCCCATAATCCTCCATACAATATACTGCGCTCCCCATAGTCTTCCATACAGTATACTGCGCTCCCCATAGTCCTCCATACAGTATACTGCACTCCCCATAGGCCTCCATACAGTATACTGCGCTCCCCATAGTCCTCCATACAGTATACTGCACTCCCCATAGTCCTCCATACAGTATACTGCTTCCTCCATCATTGCTTTCAACTATATCGGCATCTAGGATGCGTGCGATGACGGGTGGTGGGAACCCAGTGACGGCACTGACACCGGGCCCCCCTGACTCACGAGCTCCATAGTGGCCACATGGCCTGCCGCCATTGACGGTACGCCACTGGTCACAGCTCTGAGGGAGGCGTACTATTTTAGAGAGTAACAGGCAGTGCTCCATAAGAAAAAGTATAAGAGAGAAGTACAGTTAGATATTTAGTATTAATGGAATTAAACCTCATAGATGTTCAGCATAAAAACAAGAAGTCAACAAAATGCTGATCTATCTTGCAACTTTTGGAGTCAGTGTGAAAAAAATCTGACATGGGCCAGATCTAATTTTAGTTTTCACGTATATGACAACTTAAAATTCCATCTTTTTTTAAATAAAGGAAGGTTTAATTAAGACAAGAACCTTCTTTAGGCCTTATTCAGACGTCATTGATTTTTCACTTACACAAAAAAGTGTAATCTGTGTTTTTTATCCAATTTACATCTGTGTTTGGAAAGTATGCCAGTTTATACCATTAGTGATTTTCAAGTATGAAAAAAAAGAAAAGTAAATAGCAAAGCTTCTCCTATCCGTTGCAATGTTAATCGCGGACAGCACACGGATCATATCCGTGTGCTGTCTGTGATTTTCACAGACCAATAAACTTGTATTAGTAGTTTTGATACATAACAATGGACACGTCGCCGTGATTTTTTTGCAGAAACACGGTCAAAAAAACCCCATGGACTTATAAACACTTCCATAGATAATAACGAGTGGTATCCTACAGTGGGGAAATAAGTATTTTATACACTGCCGAATTTGCAAGTTTTCCCACCTACAAAGAATGGCGAGTTCTTTAATTTTTATTGTAGGTACACTTCAACTGGAAGGCCACGGCCCCACTATCAGTATTTGGTCGGTATTCGGTCAGTATTTTTTTTTATCAAGAGTGGGAGACAAAACCAGGTGAGGAACAGAGGAAAAGTATAATAGAAACAAGTCACCAATTCTGCATTTATCACCGACTCCTGGTTTTGTCTCCCATTCCTGAGAAAAAACACTGACCAAATACTGATAGTGAGGCTGTGGCCTAAGAGACAGAATCTTAAAAAAAATCATGAAAATCACATTGTATGATTTTTACAAAATTAACATAATTTTAAATACATATCACCCACATGTATTAACCCCTTTACCCTCAAAGGCTGTTTGCACCTTAATGACCAGGCCAATTTTTACAATTGTGACCAGTGTCACTTTATGAGGTAATAACTCTAGAACACTTCAACGGATCCCACTGATTCTGAGATTGTTTTTTCGTGTCATATTGTACTTCATGATAGTGATAAAATGTATCTGATATGACTGGCGCTTATTTATTTGTGAAAAAATCTGAACTTTGGCAAAAATTTTGAAAATGTCACAATTTTTAAACTTTGAATTTTCATGCCCTTAACCCCTTAACAACAACTGACGTACTAATACGCGTCTGTGCCCTGGGACTTAAGAGCCAGACCAGTATTAGTACGTCATGGCGATCGCGCGTGCACACAGGCTGTGCGGGCGCGATCGCCGCCGGGTGTCAGCTGATTGTCACAGCTGACACCCGATACTATGTGCAGGGAGCAGTCCTGTACCGCTCCCAGCACATTAACCCCCGCGATGCTGCGATTGAAGTCGATCACAGCATTGCGGGGGCAAGGGGAGGTGATCGCAGATACTCACCTCCTCTTCCGGCTTCCAGCGCTGTCTGCAAAGGCTTCCCGGGTGTTGCCATGACGACCCGATGTCGTCATGACAACATCCGGGTCACCAGACAGCAGGAAGATTGTTTGGACATGCGCAGTGCATCTCCAAACAATCTTGTCCCTGTCCGGCGCTGACAGCCTGCATGACACAGGGATGGTGCTGCATTCCTGTGCCATGCAGGCGATCAGAGAAAAAAAAGTGAAAGTCCCAGAGTGGGACAAAGTAATAAACTATATAAGCTTCCAGAAAGTGAAAAAAAAAATAAAAAAAAAAATTGCAAAAATATAAAAAAAAAATAAAAAAAATAATCCACCAAAAATAAAAATAAAATGTACCCATCAATAAATATTATTATAAAAAAAACAAAAACAACAATAAAAGTACACATATTTGGTATCGCCGCGTCCGGAACAACCTGACCTATAAAACTGTCCCACTAGTTAACCCCTTCAGTGAACACGGTAAAAAAAAAAAAAAAAAAACGAAGCAAAAAACAATGCTTTATCACCATACCGCCAAACAAAATATGGAATATCACGCGATCAAAAAGACAAATATAAATAAAAATGGTACCGCTGAAAACGTCATCTCGTCCCGCAAAAAACAAGCCGCCATACAGCTCCATCATCCGAAAAATAAAAAAGTTATAGCTCTCAGAATAAAGCGATGCTAAGAAATATTTTTTTCTATAAAATTGCTTTTATTATGTAAAAGTGCCAAAACATAGAAAAATGATACAAATGTGGTACCGCTGTAAACGTACTGACCCGAAGAATAAAGCTACCTCATCAATTTTACCACACGCGGAACAGAATAAAAAAAAAAAAAAAACAATTCCTGAATTGTTGGTTTTTGTTTATTCTGCCTCCCAAAAATCGGAATAGAAAGCGATCAAAAAATGTCACGTGCCTGAAAATGGCACCAATAACAACGTGAAGTCATCCCGCAAAAAACGAGCCGTCACATGACTGTCTGCCAAAATCTGGAAAAATTATAGCTCTCAAAATATGGCGATGCAAAAACTAGATTTTACAAAAAATGCGTCTTTTAGTGTGTGACAGCTGTCAGTCATAAAAACCCCATATGATTCTGGTATTGCTGTAATCACACTGACCCGAAGAATAAAGTCGTCTAATCACTTATATCGCACAAGGAACGGCGTCAAAAATAAACTCTTGGGTTAGGATTGGGCTAGGGTTAGGGCTGGGTTTGGGGCTAGGGTTGTGCTAGGGTTAGGGTTGTGCTAGGGTTAGGGTTGTGCTAGGGCTAGGGTTGTGCTACGGTTAGGGTTGTGCTACGGTTAGGGTTGTGCTACGGTTAGGGTTGTGCTAGGGTTAGGGTTGTACTAGGGTTAGGGTTGTGCTACGGTTAGGGTTGTGCTAGGGTTAGGGCTGGGGTTGGGGTTGGGGTTAGGGTTGTGATGGGGTTGTGATTTTTTTCAAAAGTAAGAAAAAAAGATGACGATATGGCGACTAGTGTTGAGCGCAAGTGCTCGCTACTTGAGTTTGCATCGGTATGCATTGAGTATCGTGGGTATTTGAGTGACATGCTCGAGTCTCTGCCCCATATGCTTCGCGGCCAAAAAAACGTTACAGGGATTGCCTGCCATGCACGAGCGATCCCCGTATGTTTTTTTTTGGGTGTCTAATAACCGTGAAACATGCGGAGCAGGGACTCGAGCATGTCACTCGAGCACACGCTGTACATGGTGCATACCTGAGTACCCGATGCAAACTCAAGTAGCGAGCACTTGCGCTCAAGACTAATGACAACTTATTCAATATGATGACCTAATGTAAACAAATTCTGTGTCGTACCTCTGGGTTCAAAATGTTCACTATACACCTTAATAAAATCCTTGGGGGTATAGTTTCCAAAATGGGTGTTTTTTTTTTCACTTTTTCATTTTTACTAATCAATTTGTGAAGCACCTGGGGGTTCCAAGTGCTCACTATGCATCTAGATAGGTGCCTTGGGGGGTCTAGTTTCCAAAATGGGGTCACTTGTGGGGGAGCTCCAATGTTTGGGCACACAGGGGCTCTCCAAACACAACATGGCGTCCGCTAATTATTCAAGCAAATTTTACAATCAAAAAGTCAAATGGCGCTCCTTCCCTTCCGAGCCCTGCCATGCGCTCAAACAGTGTTTTTTCCCCAAATATTAGGTATCTGCATGCCCAGGGGAAATTTCACAACAAATTTTGGGGTCCATTTTTTCTTGTTACCCCTGTGAAAATAAAAAAATTGGGTCTAAAGTAACATTTTTGTGAAGAAAGTTAAATGTTCATTTTTTTCTTCCACATTCAAAAAATTCCTGTGAAGCACCTGAAGGGTTAATAAAGTTCTTGAATGTGGTTTTGAGCACCTTGAGGGGTGCAGTTTTTAGAATGGTGTCACTTTTGGGTATTTTCTGTCATAAAGACCTCTCAAAGTGACTTCAAATGTGATGTGGTCCCTAAAAAAATGGTTTTGTAAATTTTGTTGGAAAAATGAGAAATCGCTTGTCAACTTTTAACCCTTATAGCTCCCCAACAAAAAAAAATTTTGGTTCCAAAATTGTGCTGATGTAAAGTAGACATGTGGGAAATGTTATTTATATTTATTTACTCTTTTGTGTGACATATCTCTCTGATTTCAGGGCATAAAAATTCAAATTTTGAAAATTGCAAAATTTTCAAAATTTTCGCCAAATTTCTGTTTTTTTCACAAATAAAAGCAAGTGATATCGAAGAAATTTTACCACAATCATGAAGTACAATATGTCACGAAAAAACATTCTCAGAATTAGGGGGATCCGTTGAAGCGTTCCAGAGTAATTACCTCATAAAGTGACAGTGGTCAGAATTGTAAAAATTGGCCTGGTCATTAACATGCAAACCACCCTCGGGGCTTAAGGGGTTAAATCAGAGAGATACAGTACAGACCAAAAGTTTGGACACACCTTCTCATTTAAAGATTTTTCTGTATTTTCATGACTATGAAAATTGTACATTCACACTGAAGGCATCAAAGCTATGAATTAACACGTGTGGAATTATATACTTAACAAAAAAGTGTGAAACAACTGAAAATATGTCTTATATTCTAGGTTCTTTAAAGTAGCCACCTTTTGCTTTGATCACTGCTTTGCACACTCTGGGCATTCTCTTGATGAGCTTCAAGAGGTAGTCACCGGAAATGGTTTTCACTTCACAGGTGTGCCCTGTCAGGTTTAATAAGTGGGATTTCTTGCCTTATAAATGGGGTTGGGACCATCAGTTGTGTTGTGCAGAAGTCTGGTGGATACACAGCTGATAGTCTACTGAATAGACTGTTAGAATTTGTATTATGGCAAGAAAAAAGCAGCTAAGTAAAGAAAAACGAGTGGCCATCATTACTTTAAGAAATGAAGGTCAGTCAGTCCAAAAAATTGGGCAAACTTTGAAAGTGTCGCCAAGTGCAATTGCAAAAACCATCAAGCGCTACAAAGAAACTGGCTCACATGAGGACCGCCCCAGGAAAGGAAGACTAAGAGTCACCTCTGCCTCTGAGGATAAGTTTATCCGAGTCACCCGCCTCAGAAATTGCAGGTTAACAGCAGCTCAGATTAGAGATCAGGTCAATGCCACACAGAGTTCTAGCAGCAGACACATCTCTACAACAACTGTTAAGAGGAGACTTTGTGCAGCAGGCCTTCATGGTAAAATAGCTGCTAGGAAACCACTGCTAAGGACAGGCAACAAGCAAAAGAGACTTGTTTGGGCTAAAGAACACAAGGAATGGACATTAGACCAGTAGAAATCTGTGCTTTGGTCTGATGAGTCCAAATTTGAGATCTTTGGTTCCAACCACCGTGTCTTTGTGTGATGCAGAAATGGTAAACGGATGGACTCTACGTGCCTGGTTCCCACCGTGAAGCATGGAGGAGGAGGTGTGATGGTGTGGGGGTGCTTTGCTGGTTACACTGTTGGGGATTTATTCAAAATTGAAGGCATACTGAACCAGCATGGCTACCACAGCATCTTGCAGCGGCATGCTATTCCGTACGCTTTACGTTTAGTTGGATCATCATTTATTTTTCAACAGGACAATGACCCCAAACACACCTCCAGGATGTGTAAGGGCTATTTGACAAAGAAGGAGAGTGATGGGGTGCTACGCCAGATGACCTGGCCTCCACAGTCACCAGACCTGAACCCAATTGAGATGGTTTGGGGTGAGCTGGACTGCAGAGTGAAGGCAAAAGGGCCAACAAGTGCTAAGCATCTCTGGGAACTCCTTCAAGATTGTTGGAAGACCATTTCCGGTGACTACCTCTTGAAGCTAATCAAGAGAATGCCAAGAGTGTGCAAAGCAGTCATCAAAGCAAAAGGTGGCTACTTTGAAGAACCTAGAATATAATACATATTTTCAGTTGTTTCACACTTTTTTGTTAAGTATATAATTCCACATGTGTTAATTCATAGTTTTGATGCCTTCAGTGTGAATGTACAATTTTCATAGTCATGAAAATACAGAAAAAACTTTAAATGAGAAGGTGTGTCCAAACTTTTGGTCTGTACTATATATCACACAAAATAGTTAATAAATAACATTTCTCACATGTCTAGTTTACATCAGCATTTTTTTCTAATAGGAAGTTGCAAGGGTTAAAAGTTGACCAGCGATTTCTAGTTTTTCCAACAAAATTTTCCAAACCATTTTTTTAGGGACCACATCGCATTGAAGTGACTTTGAGGGGCCTTTATGACAGAAAATACTCGTAAGTGACACCATTCTAAAAACTGCACTCCTCAAGGTACTCAAAACCACATTCAAGAAGTTTATTAACCCTTCAGGTGCTTCACAGGAATTTTTGGAATGTGGAAGAAAACAATGAACATTTAACTTTTTTTCTCAAAACTTTTACTTTAGATCCTAATATTTTTTATTTTCGCAAGGGTAACATAAAAAAATGGACCTCAAAATGTGTTGTGCAATTTCTCCTGAGCATGCTGATACCCCATATGTGGGGGAAAACCACTGTTTTGGTGCACAGCATGGCTCGGAAGGAAAGAAACGGCATTTGACTTTTTGAATGTAAAATTTGCTTGAATAATTAGCGGATGCCATCTCGTGTTTGGAGAGCCCCTGATGTGCCTAAACAGTGGAACCCCCCACAATTGACACCATTTTGGAAACTAGACCCATTAAGGAACTTATCTAGATGTGTGGTGAGCACTTTGAAACCCCAAGTGTTTCACAAAAGTTTATAACGTAGAACCGTGAAAAGAAAAATAATCACTTTTTTTCCACAAAATGATCTTTTAGCCCCAATTATTTTTATTTTCACAAGGGTAACAGGAGAAATTGGACCCCAAAACTTGTTGTGCAATTGCTCTTGAGCACGCAGATACCCCATATGTGATCGACAACTACTTTTTTTGAGGCACAGTGCAAAGCTCAGAAGAGAAGAAGCGCCATATCATATATATATATTCATATTCTGCTGGGCTGGTTTGATGGTGCCATGTCACATTGGCAGAACCCCTAAGGTGCCAGAACAGCAGAACCCCCCATAAGAGACACACCATTTTACAAACTACACCTCTCATTGAATTCATATATGGGTGCAGTGAGCATGTTGACACCACATGTACCTCACGGAATTTTACACCATTGGGCGATGAAGAAACAATAATTACATTTTTACCACCAAAGTTTTGTTTTAGCCCCAGATTATACATTTTTACACTGGGAAATGGGTAAAAATGGTAGCAAAATTTGTCCCACAATTTCTGCTGAATGTAAAAATACCCCATATGTTGCTATACAGTACTGCTTAGCCTCTTGGCGAGAATATGGAGGGACGGAGCGCTATTTGCCTCCTGGAGCGCAGATTTTCCTAGAATAGTATGCAGACTCCATATACACAGCTCCTAAGTGCTAGAAGAACAGAATCCCCCCAGGTCATTCCATGTCAAATGATCCAAATCTGAATATTTTTTTACCTGATGTCTTTGTTTTTTTTTTTTTCTTTGACTTTTTTTCAAGTGCTACTTAAGTGATTTACAAAAAAAAGTTTTGCATTTTTGTCTTCATTAGTTCATTTTTTAGAGATTTTAAAATTTTGAAAAAGTCTGAATTTTGGACTTGTATGATGTTACTTTTTTTTTTTTACTTGTCTCGAGTTAGGCTAAATGCCCATGAAACAGAAATGCGCCGGATTTTTTCTGCATCTCCCTGGCAGGAAAAACACATGCAGATTTTACATGCGTTTTTCCTGCTAGAGAGAAGCGTTTGTCAAGTGTTTTTGCATGCATTTCCGCATGAGGGTTATCAAACACTTTTCCAAGCGATTTTAGCATCACTTAGAAAAGTGCTTGACAACTTGGTCACACTACACTGTGTGCAGAATTATTAGGCAAGTTGTATTTTATAGGATTATTTTTATTATTGATCAACAACTATGTTCTCAATCAACCCAAAAGACTCATAAATATTCAAGCTTAATATTTTTGGAAGTTGGAGTGGTTTTTTTTTTAGATTTGGCTATCTTAGGAGGATATCTGTTTGTGCAGGTAACTATTACTGTGCCGAATTATTAGGCAACTTAATAAAAACCAAATATAATCCCATCTCACTTGTTTATTTTCACCAGGTAAACCAATATCAGTGCACAAAATTTAGAAATAAACATTTCTGACATGCAAAAGCAAAAACCAAAAAAATTAGTGATCAATATAGCCACCTTTCTTTATGATGACACTCAACAGCCTTCCATCCATAGATTCTGTCAGTTGCTTGATCTGTTTTCGATCAACATTGCGTGCAGCTGCCACCACAGCCTCCCAGACACTGTTCCGAGAGGTGTACTGTTTTCCCTCCCTCTAGATCTCACATTTTATGATGAACCACAGGTTCTCTATGGGGTTCAGATCAGGTGAACAAGGGGGCCATGCCATTATTTTTTTTTCTTTTAGACCTTTTCTGGCCAGCCACGCTGTGGAGTAGTTTGATGCATGTGATGGAGCATTGTCCTGCATGAAAATCATGTTTTTCTTGAACGATACCAACTTCTTCCTGTACCACTGCTTGAAGAAGTTGTCTTCCAGAAACTGGCAGTAGGTCTGGGAGTTGAGCTTCACTCCATCCTCAACCCAAAAAGGTCCCACAAGTTCATCTTTGATGATACCAGCCCATACCAGTACCCCACCTCCACCTTACTGGCGTCTGAGTCGGAGTGGAGCTCTCTGCCCTTTACTGATCCAGCCTCTGGCCCATCCATCTGGCCCATCAAGAGTCACTCTCATTTCATGAGTCCATAAAACCTTTGAAAAATCAGTCTTAAGATATTTCTTGGCCCATTCTTGACGTTTTATCTTATGTTTCTTGTTCAAAGGTGGTCGTTTTTCAGCCTTCCTTACCGTGGCCGTGTCCCTGAGTATTGCACACCTTGTGGTTTTTGATACTCCAGTAACGTTGCAGCTCTGAAATATGGCAAAACTGGTGGCGAATGGCATCTTGGCAGCTTCACGCTTGATTTTCCTCAATTCATGGGCAGTTATTTTGCGCCTTTTTTGGCCAACACGCTTCTTGCGACCCTGTTGGCTATTTGCCATGAAACACTTGATTGTTCGGTGATCACGCTTCAAAAGTTTGGAATTTTCAAGACTGCTGCATCCCTCTGCAAGACATCTCACAATTTTGGACTTTTCAGAGCCCGTCAAATCTCTCTTCTGACCCATTTTGCCAAAGGAAAGAAAGTTGCCTAATAATTAAGCACACCTTATATAGGGTGTTGATGTCATTAGTCAACACCCCTCCTCATTACAGAGATGCACATCCCCAGATTTACTTAATTGGTAGTTGGCTCTCAAGCCTATGCAGCTTGGAGTAGGACAACATGTATAAAAAGTATCATGTGATCAAAATACTCATTTGCCTAATAATTCGGCACACAGTGTATATAAATCTATACAACTGCCATGGATTTATAATGTGAGACCAAGTAAATAGTTAAAAAAGAATAAAAATGGTAAAAAATAATAATAGAAAACATTATACTTACCTTCCGATGGCCCCCGGTCTCCTCAGCGATGCGTCCTGGCTTCCTTGCGGTTCGCAATGGTGTAAAAGGACCTTCCATGACGTAATTTAGTCATGTGACAGGTCACGTGACCGCTGACATCGGCGGTCTCCCCATATGTATCCATGGGTTCTCTGATGGTTAATGGAGCAGATCTGTAGCCTTCCAGTCAGGGCCGTATACCCTTAGGCAGGAAATCTGTAGAAACCAAATCTGTGTCTCTCTGGATTAAGCCATGCTACCAAGCTAATGTCCTGAAGAGTCTGACTGATTTTTGATTTTCTCTCTCTATTCTGACTGTTACAGAGGCATATGTCCCTTAAATAGTTACAATCGTCCTTTCAAGTACACATGCACAGGTCAAGGATTAAGGATGATATTATTTCACATGGCTCAGGTCTCATTGTTTGTCCATTTAATCAATTTACATAGTTGGTATAGCAGGGGGCTCAACAATTATCTGACTTTAGTACAATATGTAATTAGCATATTAGCAAACATTATTGTTTCCAACGCAAGAGAAGTAAACATTAAGGTTTATACACATAATAGTATGTCCTTCTTGACCAGCCAAAGAAAAACACATACATTCACAAGTCAACACAAACACAATAGTGTATTTCTCTTGGCTTTAAAAATCTAGACGTCTGGCTGATTAAGATAAGAAACTGTTTCATCACTGATGTTTCCCCCACCATACTTCACGATTGGGCTGATACTTTTACTCATCCTTCTTCCTCCAAACACGGCGATTGGAGTTGATACCAGAAAGTTCATTTTTGGTCTCATCTGACCACATGACCGTCATCCCTTCTCTAGATCATCCAGGTGGCCATTGGGGAACTTCAAACTTGCTTAGACATGTGGTGGCATGAGCAGGGGGACTCTGCGTTCCCTGCAGGATTTTAATCCATGACGGCGTAGTGCGCTACTAATGGTAATGTTTGAAACTGTGGTCCCAGCTCTCTTCGGTTCATTGACCAGGTGTCACGGGTGTGTCAGAGGTGACAGACAGTCGCCCTGCAGTTGGTTGCAGGAAATCTCTACGTTTGGCATTACAGACATCTTAGAGGCTGTCTCCAGGACCCAGTGGCTACCTCTTTCTGGTTAATTAACTCCATGGTCTGGGTGTATAAATACCTGGTGTGTTCTAGAGGAAGGTGCCGGCTATATTCTTTAATCCTTGGTATGGATTCAGTTGCGGAGCTCGCAGAACAGTTCCGCCGTCTGTCTCTGGAGGTGAATGACCTCCGCTGTGAGGTTCAGCAGCAGCATCAGCGGTTACAGGTCGCCAATGTGGGGGTCTCTGCAGGTAGGCCTGTCTAGTCTGAACCCTGTTGCCCTCCTGGACAAGTTTTCAGGAGGTAGGGACAAGTTTTTTGTATTTAAGGAGGCATGCAAATTGTATTTTAAACTTCGTCCTTACTCCTCCAGAAATGAGGAGCAACGGGTTGGTATTGTGATCTCTCTATTGCAGGGAGATCCACAGTCGTGGGCGTTTTCCATACCCCAGAACTCAGTTTGTCTCCAGTCTGGAAGGGTTTTTCGGGGCTCTGGCTCTCATCTATGATGACCCTGACCAAGTTGCCTTGGCTGAATCTAAACTACGTCGCCTTCCGCAGGGGAATCGGTCAGTGGAGTCGTAAAGTTTGGAATTCCGTAGATGTGCAACGGATTCCAAATGGAATGACTCAGCCCGTAGAAGTCAATTTAGTGAGGGGATTACTGAAAGGTTGAAAGATGCCTTGGCAGTATATGAAACTCCTCAGTCCTTGGAAGCTGCCATGTCGTTGGCCATACGTCTTGATAGACGCCTACGGGATAGACGGGTGAGACCACCTTCTCCGGGGCCTTCTTGTCGGGGTTGTGAACCTCTGCCGGGGAAGCGGTCTGGAGGTGAAGCGGTTCTGGGGGAGTCGGAGGAACCCATGCAGTTAGGGGATGTCTCTACATCATACATCTCCCCGGAGATTCGCAGGAAAAAAGGCGTATGTTTTTTTGTGGGAAAAAGGGACATTTTGTTGGGACCTGTCCTTCAATTCTTAAGCAAAAGGAGATTAACTCTGTTTAGTTGGGAGTTGGATAAACAAGGGGTTAATTTGTTACCAACCTGCAGTTCCCGCTTTGTCCTGTCAGCAGAGGTGGTGCTAGAGAGCAAAACCAAGAAAATTTCTGTGTTTGT
Source organism: Phyllobates terribilis (assembly GCF_046119375.1). Classification (NCBI taxonomy): domain Eukaryota; kingdom Metazoa; phylum Chordata; class Amphibia; order Anura; family Dendrobatidae; genus Phyllobates; species Phyllobates terribilis. Next base: position 336,501,925 of record NW_027362771.1, read on the forward strand.
TGACAGTGGAGTCGGAGTCAGCATGGTTGATGCTGTGTTTGTGAAAACTCATGGTCTTGCTTGCTGTGCTTTAGTTGAACCTATTTTCATCTTTGCTATCGACTCAGCGCCACTTGCACAGAAAGCATTTACTCAGATTGTACATAATGTATAACTGAGGGTGGGGTCAGTTCATTGTGAAATAATCCCTTGCTATGTTCTGGGCAATCTTCCCACACCTATTGTTTTGGGTATTCCTTGGCTTTTTAAACATAATCCGTTGGTGGATTGGCAAAACGGGGAGATTATTGAATGGGGAGATTACTGCCATGAGAACTGTCTAAATATTTCCCTTGCTACTGTCTCTGCCGAAATATTATCTGCTTTTCTATCTGGTTTTGAGGTTGTTTTTTCTGAGAGGGGGTGTCAGGATTTGCCTCCTCATCGTGCTTATGATTGTCCTATTAACCTGACCCCCAGAGCTAAACTACCGAAGTCCAGACTGTATAACCTTTCTAGCCCTGAGAGACAAGCCATGAAGGAATTCATTGCGGAAAGTCTGGAGAAGGGACATATCAGACCCTCATCTTCACCCGTGGCGGCAAGTATCTTGGTGAAGAAAAAAGATGGGAATTAAATCAAATAACCATCCGTGATCCATACCCTCTTCCTTTGATTCTTGATTTGTTCAGCCAGGTTGTAGGAGCTAAGGTATTCTCCAAGTTGGATTTAAGGGGAGCCTACAATCTGGTTTGAATCAGACATGGGGACGAATGGAAAACAGCATTCAATACCCAGGAAGGACATTTCGAGAGTCTGGTTATGCCTTTTGGTTTGACCAATGCACCTACGGTATTCCAGCATTTCATAAATTATATTTTCCATCATTTGGTGGGGAGGTTTGTAGTGGTCTATCTGGACGATATTTTGATTTACTCACCTGATTTTAATACACATTGGGGGTATGTTAATCAGGTGCTCCAGATATTAAGGGATAACAAACTTTATGCCAAACTGGAAAAATGTGTTTTCGCTTTTCAGGAGGTGCAGTTTTTGGGGTACTTGTTGTCATCTTCAGGTGTGTCCAAACTTTTGGTCTGTACTGTGTGTGTGTGTATATATATATATATATATATATATATATATATATATATATATATATATATATATATATATATATATATATATATATATATATAGCAAAAAGAAGCGGTCAAAACATTATACCTATCACAAAATTGTATCAATAAAAACATCAGCTCAGGGCACAAACAATAAGGCCCGACACAGCTGGATCAAGCCGAACTTTAAACCGTCATGGTTCTCAAAAAATGGTTCTCATAATTTCAACATTTTTTTCACAACTTAAAAAAAACAACAAAAAAAAACAGCAGTAGATAATTAATAGTGTTAAAACATAACGTTTACTAGATCATTAGAAAATACAGCACTGAACTCCAGTTGGGGTATTGTGCCCGTCGTATATGGAGCAGCTGAATTTTCCATGAGGTGAGATAGATGACTGCCGGAAAAAAACAAGATCAGGGATGATCCAGATGCCAAGGCATATGCATGGATCAATCCAGGAGGTCAGTTACAGAACTAATAGATAGAAGTTTCTTACAGTCAAATAAACAAAAGGTACCGTGTTAGCCAGCTGAAAAAAAGATTGCTTTCCGTGGGAAAAACAAAATAATAATCTTGAAGTTATGATACCTTTTAACCCCTTAATAACATCTGACGTACTAATACGCGTCTGTGCCCTGGGACTTAAGAGCCAGACCCGTATTAGTACGTCATCGCGATCGCGCGCGCACACAGGCTGTGCGGGCGCGATCGCCGCCGGGTGTCAGCTGATTGTCACAGCTGACACCCGGTACTATGTGCAGGGAGCGGTCCTGCACCGCTCCCAGCACATTAACCCCCGCGATGCTGCGATCGAAGTCGATCGCGGCATTGCGGGGGCAAGGGGAGGTGATCGGCGATACTCACCTCCTCTTCCGGCTTCCAGCGCAGTCTGCAAAGGCTTCCCGGGTGTTGCCATGATGACCCGATGTCGTCATGACAACATCCGGGTCACCAGAGAGCAGGAAGATTGCTTGGACATGCGCAGTGCATCTTCACACTGTGCACTTCTGACAGCCTTCATGGCATAGGGATGGTGCTCCATTCCTGTGCCATGCAGGCGATCAGAAAAAAAAAAGTGAAAGTCCCAGAGTGGGACAAAGTAATAAAGTGTATAAACTGTGTGAAAGTGGAAAAAAAAAAAAAATGTGCAAAAATATTATAAAAAAATTAAAAAAAATAATACACCAAAAATAATAATATAATGTACCCATCAATAAATATTATAAAAAAAATAAAAAAAAAACAATAAAAGTACACATATTTGGTATCGCCGCGTCCGGAACAACCTGACCTATAAAACTGTCCCACTAGTTAACCCCTTCAGTGAACACGGTAAAAAAAAAAAAAAAAAAACGAAGCAAAAAACAATGCTTTATCACCATACCGCCAAACAAAATATGGAATAACACGCGATCAAAAAGACAAATATAAATAAAAATGATACCGCTGAAAACGTCATCTCGTCCCGCAAAAAACAAGCTGCCATACAGCTCCATCAGCCGAAAAATAAAAAAGTTATAGCTCTCAGAATAAAGCGATACTAAAAAATATTTTTTTCTATAAAATAGCTTTTAATGTGTATAAGCGCCAAAACATAGAAAAATGATACAAATGTGGTACCGCTGTAAACGTACTGACCCGAAGAATAAAGCTACCTCATCAATTTTACCACACGCGGAACAGAATAAAAAAAAAAAAAAAAACAATTCCTGAATTGTTGGTTTTTGTTTATTCTGCCTCCCAAAAATCGGAATAGAAAGCGATCAAAAAATGTCACGTGCCTGAAAATGGCACCAATAACAACGTCAAGTCATCCCGCAAAAAACGAGCCGTCACATGACTGTCTGCCAAAATCTGGAAAAATTATAGCTCTCAAAATATGGCGATGCAAAAACTAGATTTTACAAAAAATGCGTCTTTTAGTGTGTGACAGCTGTCAGTCATAAAAACCCCATATGATTCTGGCATTGCTATAATCACACCGACCCGAAGAATAAAGTCGTCTAATCACTTATACCGCACAAGGAACGGCGTCAAAAATAAACTCTTGGGTTAGGATTGGGCTAGGGTTAGGGCTGGGTTTGGGGCTAGGGTTGTGCTGGGGCTAGGGTTGTGCTGGGGCTAGGGTTGTGCTGGGGCTAGGGTTGTGCTGGGGCTAGGGTTGTGCTGGGGCTAGGGTTGTGCTAGGGTTAGGGCTGGGGTTGGGATTTTTTTCAAAAGTAAGAAAAAAAGATGACGATATGGCGACTAGTGTTGAGAGCAAGTGCTCGCTACTTGAGTTTGCATCGGGTGCTCTGGTATGCATTGAGTATCGTGGGTATTTGAGTGACATGCTCGAGTCTCTGCCCCATATGCTTTGCGGCCAAAAAACTTTAAGGGGATTGCCTGCCATGCACGAGCGATCCCCGCATGTTTTTTTTTGGGTGTCTAATAACCGTGAAACATGCGGAGCAGGGACTCGAGCATGTCACTCGAGCACACGCTGTACATGGTGCATACCTGAGTACCCGATGCAAACTCAAGTAGCGAGCACTTGCGCTCAAGAATAATGACAACTTATTCAATATGATGACCTAATGTAAACAAATTCTGTGCCGTACCTCTGGGTTCAAAATGTTCACTATACACCTTAATAAAATCCTTGAGGGGTATAGTTTCCAAAATGGGGACACTTGTGGGGGAGCTCCACTGTTTAGGCACATCACGGGCTCTCCAAACGCGACATGGTGTCCGCTAACAAATTGAACAAATTGTTTTTTTTTTCACTTTTTCATTATTACGAATCAATTTGTGAAGCACCTGGGGGTTCCAAGTGCTCACTATGCATCTAGAAAGGTGCCTTGGGGGGTCTAGTTTCCAAAATGGGGTCACTTGTGGGGGAGCTCCAAAGTTTGGGCACAGAGGGGCTCTCCAAACGCAATGTGGTGTCCGCTAACAATTTGAGCCGATTTTCCATTCAATTTGTTAGCGGATACCATGTTGCATTTAGAGAGTCCCTGTGTGCCCAAACATTGGAGCTCCCCCACAAGTGACCCCATTTTGGAAACTAGACCCCCCAAGGCACCTATCTAGATGCATAGTGAGCAGTTGGAACCCCCAGGTGCTTCACAAATTGATTCGTAACAATGAAAAAGTGTTTTTTTTTTCACTTTTTCATTTTTACGAATCAATTTGTGAAGCACCTGGGGGTTGCAACTGCTCACTATGCATCTAGATAGGTGCCTTTGGGGGTCTAGTTTCCAAAATGGGGTCACTTGTGGGGGAGCTCCAATGTTTGGGCACACAGGGGCTCTCTAAACGCAACATGGTGTCCGCTAATTATTCAAGCAAATTTTACAATCAAAAAGTCAAATGGCGCTCCTTCCCTTCCGAGCCCTACAGTGCGCCCAAACAGTGTCTTTTCCCCAAATATTGGGTATCTGCGTGCCCAGGGGAAATTGCACAACAAATTTTGCGGTCCATTTTTCCTTGTTACCCCTGTGAAAATAAAAAAAAATGGGTCTACAGTAACATTTTTGTGAAAAAAGTTAAATGTTCATTTTTTTCTTCCACATTCAAAAAATTCCTATGAAGCACCTGAAGGGTTAATAAAGTTCTTGAATGTGGTTTTGAGCACCTTGAGGGGTGCAGTTTTTAGAATGGTGTCACTTTTGGGTATTTTCTGTCATAAAGACCTCTCAAAGTGACTTCAGATGTGATGTGGTCCCTAAAAAAATGGTTTTGTAAATTTTGTTGGAAAAATGAGAAATCGCTGGTCAACTTTTAACCCTTATAGCTCCCTAACAAAAAAAAATTTTGGTTCCAAAATTGTGCTGATGTAAAGTAGACATGTGGGAAATGTTATTTATTAACTCTTTTGTGTGACATATCGCTCTGATTTCAGGGCTTAAAAATTCAAATTTTGAAAATTGCAAAATTTTCAAAATTTTCGCCAAATTTCCGTTTTTTTCACAAATAAACGCAAGTGATATCGAAGAAATTTTTCCACAATCATGAAGTACAATATGTCACGAAAAAACAATCTCAGAATCAGGGGGATCCGTTGAAGCGTTCCAGAGTAATTACCTCATAAAGTGACAGTGGTCAGAATTGTAAAAATTGGCCCGGTCATTAACGTGCAAACCACCCGCGGGGCTTAAGGGGTTAATGGTTATCAAAAATAAAATAAATTTTGAAACTTCTTAGGTCTCTTCATCAGGCATGGTATTACAAAGTATCTGAAGAAACACAAATATATACACAAAAAGAGCAGAGGCATAGAAAAATAAATGCTATTTATTATGCCAGTGATGGCTAACCTTTTAAAGACCGAGTGGCCAAACTGCAACCCAAAACTCACTTATTTATTGCAAAATGCCAACACGGCAATTTAACTTGAAAACTGAGGTTTTAGTTTAGAAAAAACAACTCATTCAGAGAGCGGACAGGGCTGCAGAGAGCAGGCAGGGGCAACAGAGTAGGCAGGCATATCAAAGAGCAGGCGGGGGCAACAGAGAGCAGACAGGGGCAACATAGAGCAGGCAGGGGCAAGAGAGAGCAGGCAGGGGTCAGAGTGAGCAGACGGGTGTGCCAGAGAGCAGACGGGCGCGCCAGAGAACAGGCGGTGGTGACAGAGAACAGGCAAGGGCAAGAGCGAGCAGGCAGGGGCAACAGAACAGGTAGGGGAGACAGAGAGCAGACGGGCGCGCCAGAGGGCAGACGGGCGCCCCAGAATTCTGGCGGGGGCGCCAGAGAGCAGGCGGGGGCGATACAGAACAGGCGGGGGCGATACAGAACAGGCGGGGGTGACAGACAACAGGCAGGGGCGACAGAGCAGACGTGCAACAGAGAACAGACGGGGCGATAGAACAGTCGGGGCCACAGAGAACAGGCGGGGATGACAGACAACTGGCAGAGGCGACAGAGCAGACAGGCAACAGAGAACAGGCAGGGAGTCAGATAAAATAAATGTCATTCAAATGTACAATTCATCCTGCGAAAAACAAGCCCTCACATGGCTAAATCAAAGAAGAAATAAAAACATTATGGCTCTTAGAAGAAGGGGAGGAAAAAACAATAGCCCAGTAATGTAAAATTCCTCAGACTGGCGTACAAGAGCAAGCATATCACCCCCATAGCCGTGCCCTGTAGCTGTAGGAAGAGGCAGTCTGTCAAACACGAAAAAAATATGTGTAAGTGCAAAATATAAGGGGGAGAAAATAAAGTCCGTCCTGAACCTAATTGTCATGTTGAAAAAGTATTTCACAGCATGCATCCCGTGGTCATGGCATATACAGTGGTGGCCAAAAGTATTGGCACCCCTGCAATTCTGTCAGATAATACTCAGTTTCTTCCTGAAAATGATTGCAATCACAAATTCTTTGGTATTATTATCTTCATTTAATTTGTCTTCAATGAAAAAACACAAAAAGAATTGTCCTAAAGCCAAATTGGATATAATTCCACACCAAACATACAAAAGTATTGGCACTGTTTGAAAAATCATGTGATGCTTCTCTAATTCGTGTAATTAACAGCACCTGTAACTTACCTGTGGCACCTAACAGGTGTTGGCAATAACTAAATCACACTTGCAGCCAGTTAACATGGATTAAAGTTGACTCAACCTCTGTCCTGTGTACCACATTGAGCATGGAGAAAAGAAAGACCAAAGAACTGTCTCAGGACTTGAGAAACCAAATTGTGAGGAAGCATGAGCAATCTCAAGGCTACAAGTCCATCTCCAAAGACCTGAATGTTCCTGTGTCTTCCGTGGGCAGTGTCATCAAGAAGTTTAAAGCCCATGGCAATGTGGCTAACCTCCCTAGATGTGGACGGAAAAGAAAAATTGACGAGAGATTTCAACACAAGACACTGCGGATGGTGGATAAAGAACCTCGACTAACATCCAAACAAGTTCAAGCTGCCCTGCAGTCCGAGGGTACAACAGTGTCAACCCGTACTATCCGTCGGCGTCTGAATAAAAAGGGACTGTATGGTAGGATAGCCAGGAAGACCCCACTTCTTACCCCGAGACATAAAAAAGCTAAGCTGGAGTTTGCCAAAACTTATCTGAGAAAGCCTAAAACGTTTTGGAAGAATGTTCTCTGGTCAGATGAGACAAAAGTAGAGCTTTTTGGGAAAAAGCATCAACATAGAGTGTACAGGAAAAAAAAGAGGCATTCAAAGAAAAGAACATGGTCCCTACAGTCAAACATGGCGGAGGTTCCCTGATGTTTTGGAGTTGCTTTGCTGCCTCTGGCACTGGACTGCTTGACCGTGTGCATGGCATTATGAAGTCTGAAGACTACCAACAAATTTTGCAGCATAATGTAGGGCCCAGTGTGAGAAAGCTGGGTCTCCCTCAGAGGTCATGGGTCTTCCAGTAGGAACACACTTCCAAAAGCACTATAAAATGGTTTGAGAGAAAGCACTGGAGACTTCTAAGGTGGCCAGCAATGAGTCCAGACCTGAATCCCATAGAACACCTGTGGAGAGATCTCAAAATGGCAGTTTGGAGAAGGCACCCTTCAAATATCAGGGACCTGGAGCAGTTTGCCAAAGAAGAATGGTCTACAATTCCAGCAGAGCATTGTAAGAAACTCATTGATGGTTACCGGAAGCGGTTGTTCGCAGTTATTTTGGCTAAAGGTTGTGCAACCAAGTATTAGGCTGAGGGTGCCAATACTTTTGTCTGGCCCATTTTTGGAGTTTTTTGTGAAATGATCAATGATTTGATTTTTGCTTCATTCTCTTTTGTGTTTTTTCCTTGCAAGCAAATTAAATGAAGATAATAAGACCAAAGAATTTGTGATTGCAATCATTTTCAGGAAGAAACTGAGTATTATCTGACAGAATTGCAGGGGTGCCAATACTTTTGGCCACCACTGTAAGAATGTAAAGGGACTTCATGTCACAGTTAACCAACCACATGTCGCTCTCCAAAAGCACTCCATCCAAGTGTCTCAAAACATTATTGGGGTTTCTAACAAAGGATGGAAGAGTTTCAATGCATTGTTGGAGATAAAAGTCGGTAAACCTAAATATACCGTAGGTTCTCAAAAATCCCCGATCACTGACACGACGGTTCTATCAGGGTGATTCAGGGGTTCCTTGTGAACCTTGGCTAATAATAAAATAGGGACAAGAGGATGTTCAAGAACCAAAGACTCTTATTTTTAAATAGATAATTCCACTCTCTTTGGCAAGTTCCAGTTTAAAGGACTGTAGTAGATTACTAGGCTGCCGTCTATAAGAATGGAGATCTCCCAATTGTCTAAAGGCTTTCGCCTCATACATTTGCAACAGCTACAAAAACCTATTAACCCTTTGTCTCTTGAAAGGCCTATATTTTTCATGTGCTCTTATTCTGTTGAATGCTAATTATTAGGCACCGTGGGACCTATAAGTATGTTGTTGATGAGACCACAATGGCTGTGGAGACCTAGCATTTGGGTGATATTTCTTTATTTTTATGGTTTCCCAATATAACAACTTGTTTAAAAAACATGCTAATAATCCTGATTTGTCAAATTTGTTAAAAAGATAAAATGGCTGTACATGTGATTTTCTTTTATGAAGCATTTCAAAGTTAGGAGACATTTGTATAGAGATATTTAGACACAACCATTGACCAAATCACATACCTGCTATTTATAGTAATAATAGTTACTAGTCACATGGTTGCTACAGTAACCCTTCAGGCAGGAATCCATGTTATTCACTACCCCATGCTGCCTACACACTTATACAACAAACTATGCCATGTCACTGTAAAGATGCATTCGACTGATTTTTGTTCTGTAAGGAAGATAAAAAAAATAGCAGCAGGCATCTTCTTTGTCTCCCCCTAGTTGTAAAAGATCAAGCTTTGCCATGGCAATGTTGCTTTAGAAATAATGGTTTACGTGACCAGCATTTATATCAAGGCAGATGGCAGACTGCTCTTTTAAACTGCTTTGTATTTTCAATAAAATTAAATTTGTACTTTTCAGATTTTCTTTGGTTGCAGTCTCGTAGTAGAAATGAAAATATTTTTCTGTAAATTATGTAGGTGTATCTTGGCCCATGCCTATATTTTATTCATCATTTGGTGTAATTTTGCCTGCTTAATGCGTGCCTAATAGTCATGCATAGAAAGAATTGGAATATTATAAAACTAATATTAAAACCCATAAAGGGAACCTGTCACCAGTTTTTTCATGTCAAAACTAAGATTAGCACCTTAATCAGTGCCTGTGCTGCATTCCGTAAAGGGGTATATAACCTCCTTGACTCCCCCTGTATACCGCCCAAAAACTTTTTGAAACTCTCCAGTGCTGTATGTAAATCCTGTGGGTCCAGTCCGATAGGCATCCTTGCTGAGGCGTCTATCCCTCCTCCCATATACAGCCATCCTCCTGCTCTGATTGACGTGGATTACACCTCCTGCGTCATCCACATAGCCGGGCGAAATCTTGTGCCTGCGCACAGACATCGCTGGCTCGCTCCTGCGCATTTTGCTCGGCCCTCCTGTGGGCAGTACCTAAAATGTAAATGCACATGCGCCCTACTGTGGGCAGAGCCTAAAGCCTAAGTTCTCATGCGCCCTACTCTGGGCAGAGCCTCAAACATAAGAGCGCATGCACCCTTATGTTTTGGGCTCTGCCCGCAGTAGGGCAGCAAAGTGCACAGATGCAAGCCGGCAATGTCTCTGCACAAGTGCGAGATTTTGCTGGCTATGTGGATGATGCAGGAGGCGTCATCCACGTCATTCAGAGCAGAAGGATGGCAATCAGAAGCCGGAAGAAGGGATAGACTCTTCAGCAAAGACGCCTATCGGACCGAACCTGCAGGATTCACATAAAAATCGTAAGAATTTCATAAGGTTTTTGGGGGTTATACAGGGGGAGTCAGGAAGTTATATACCCCTTTATAGAGCACAGACGCTGATTAAGATTCTAGTCTTAGTTCAGACATCAAAAAAGTGGTGACAGGTTCCCTTGAAGACATTTTCCATGGCTACGGGTCTATGTCAGTTTGTTTTAATTCATGTTCTAAATATCTAGTAAGTGATTTTAGCTCATTTATCAAACCTTTGCCAGTTAACAATGGATGGGTATGTTTACATCTTGCGTATTTGCTGCAGAGTTTGTTGCAGAAACACCCCCATTTTAAATACCCCCATTTAGTTGAATGTACTTAATTTTCAGTTGCATACATTTCTGCATCAAAATTTACAGCATTGGGAATTCACACTCAAACAGCAGTAAAATAAAAAAATGGGCTTTATAGGGTTAGTACTGCAATGCACAAAAGGCCAATAGTAGTATACTGCATTTTTTTTAGCGACCACAACATTTTAAGTGACTTTGAGGGGTCTATATGACAGAAAATACCCCATATTGCCACTATTCTAAAATCTGCACCCCTCAAGGTGCTCAAAACCACATTCAAGAAGTTTATTAACCCTTCAGATGGTTTACAGGAGCTGAAGCAATGTGGAAGGAAAAAATGAACATTTAACTTTTTTCACAAAAATGTAACTTTATCCCCAAATTTTTTATATTCACAAGGATAACAGGAGAAATTGGACCCCAAAATGTGTTGTGCAATTTCTCCTGAGCACGTTGATACTCCATATGTGGGGGAAAACTACTGTTTAAGCGAACAGCAGGGCTCGGAAGGGAACGAGCGCCAATTGACTTTTGGAACGCGAAATTGGCTGAAGCAGAAAGCAGACGTCATGTCATGTTTGCAAAAGGGATAATAGAGAAAATGGACCACAAAATATGTTACACAATTTCTCCTGAGTGCGCCAATACCTCATATGGGGTCGAAAACTACTTTAACGGTACAGTGGAAACCTCTGAAGGGAAAGAGCACTATATTGTAGTGCAGATTTTGCTAGAATGATTTGAGGGTGCCATGCTACATTGGCAGAGCCTCTGAGGTGCCAGAACAGCAAAATCCCCCATAAGAGACCTAATTTTACAAACTACATCTCTCAATGAATTAATCTAGGGGTGCAGTGATCACATTGACACCATGGGTGTGTCACAGAACCTTACACCATTAGACAGTGAAGAAAAAATAATTACATTTTTACAACAAAAATTTAGTTTTAGTCCCAGATTTTACATTGTCACACGGTGAAATGGGTAAAAATTACATCAAAATGTGTTATGCAATTTCTCATGAACATGGCAATACTCCATATGTACTGCTTAGCCATATGGCGAGACTCGGGAGCGAAAGAGCGCTATTTAACTCTTGGAGAATAAATTATCGTAGAATATTTTTCAGGGTCCATATACAGGGCCCCTGAGTGCCAGAAGAGCAGAATCCCCCATCAAGTGACCCCATTTTGGAAATTACACCCCTTTGGGAATTTTATCTACAGATGTAATGAAAATTTTGACTCCATGGGTGTTTGCTAGAAGCAAGCAGCCGTGAATGTTGCTGAGTGAAAATTGCAAATCTACCATTGTAGTGCCCGTATACTGTGCCGAGCTTGTGCTTCTGGAGACATGCACCCGTAAATTTGGTGGGCTCTCAGCACTACATAAATGCCAAACATGGACACTAACTGCGGTTTAGGCATACTGTGGGGCTCAGAAAGGAGGTGGGCATTTCAATTTGAGAGCTCAGAATTCACTGGATTTCTTTTGGGGGGCGAGGAGCCATAGCGCTTTTTGAGAGCCTTTGAACTACCAGTAGCGTGGAAGCCCCCTATATTTCCATTATCAGATGACGGACCTGAGTGGGGACATTGGGGTTTCCATCTATATTTCCAAGTGACATCATTCCGATGAAACCCCCAAGGGATCCATTCACTATAATGAGGCACCAAAGTTTTTTTTTAATCAAATAAATTTTTATTGAACATATTCTGATCAAACAATATTACTCAGGGTATTAAATTACAATGAAAAGCATAACATAACCAAACAAACCCTCAATCCCCCCTCCCCTCTGTTATATCTTAAAAACAAAGTGATTCTCATCTACCCTTTATGGTAGAAACCCAGAAGTGCATTGTGCAAGTATTAGTTTATACAGTATGCTACAGGTTTGGAATCATTCCTCTCACATTCCCTTATATTGTATCCATGGCGCCCATATTTTCCCATATATATTCTGTTTCCCTCTTTTTTTCATATATACCTCTTTCCAACTGTATAATCTACGCTACCCGTTAAGAATATTCTTCACCCGAGAGGGGGATCAACCCCAGTCCAATTTCTTGCAAATAATTTCCTGCTACTAGACAGCATTAAAGTGAGAATCTAAAACGTAACTTTTAATAATTATGTTTAAGAACAAGTATACCACCCGTAAAAAGAGATAGGTCTCATTGCTGAAATAATTCCCATAAACACAGTCAAGCTGTCTAGTATCTAATCCTCAGTGAGAACATATCTCAACATTGGTGGGTGTCACTCTCACTACTTTGCTCATTAATATCAAATTGTTAAAAAGGGATGGCAGGTTTCTTAACGGTTGGTTTTAACACTGACCAATGGTTGGTAGAGGCTAAGGAAGTATTCTCTGATCAAATATTCACCCAGAAAAAATATCTCCCTTCATATAATGGGGCCTTTAAAGAGTTGCAACAAACATATAGAGACCAGATAACCTCCTGGTGGGAGGTGCAGAGCCTAGAAAGCTATCTGAAGGCCGGAAAAGTCCCCAGGGGTTTGAGAATTAACTTAACAGCGGGCAATAGACACAAGAATCCCGCCTTTTTGAGTAAATGGGAAGAGGAAGCGAAGTCTAGTTCGCTACGCTTTATGCAGATTCTCATAGAAGAAGAAAAACAAACCCTAATTACTCTTAATGAGAGGCTAAAAGAACAGATAGAAACCACAAAGAAATTCTCTTCAGAAATAGACTTTACGACTAAGGAAACTAAATTACAAAATAACATAGAACGCTTTCAATATCATATGAAAGAAAGAAAGCACCGCCAATATATGAGAGATCTGCAAGATTTTAGGGATAACAGAGCCGATCTTGTATCGGGGGATAAAGGATCAAACCAGGATCCTGAAATAGAACTATCCTCAACAGACACAGATTTATCAGACTTTGAAGGCAGGAATAAAAACCCGAGGGGAAAGAATCGAGGAAGAGGTAGGGGACGAGGTTCTCGAGGTACAGGAGACAGACAAGACGCTAACCAAAGTACGCATTTTTTAGATCAATCATACCCCCTCAGGAACCGATTGTACCCAATGAGGAAATAAGGGGATTTTTTGAAACTAGAAAAGAAAGACCTGTCACCCAATAGAAAATCATACACATCCCCCGACTGACATGCAAATTATTAATCTTTCCAGAAAAGATCTCAGCAAAACAGAAATAGCGGTTCTAAGAAAAGGTCTTTCCTTTGTTCCAACCACAGATTTTGATGTGTTCGGAGCAGTGAAGGACCTTAACCTGTTCTTACGCAAAATAAGGTGGAAAAAATTATTTTCAAAACAAGACAGTCGTACCTGTTCGGATTTAGGGATAGCAGAGGACATGTTGGCAGATGTGAGATTATTAAACAGTATTGGAGAGGTAAATACCAACACCAAAGGTATAGGTCCTTTTACGGACTTAAAGGAAAAAAGCTCCAAAATGCTGCCCCCAACAGGAGACTTGTCAGTCATTGTTGACATTTTCGAAAATCTAGTAACAAAGGATCTGGTCAAACTATCAGAAGGGAAAATCCAATGCAAATTTAACTGCAGTAAGGAAGAGATACGATTAATTAACCAACTGGAACATGACCCAGAAATCATAATTAAACCCTCGGACAAGGGGGGGAACATAGTGATCCTAGACGTTGACAAATACCAACTTTTATGCGAAAACATTCTCTCTGATGGTAGCAGCTATGAAATTCTTATATCTAATCCCACCACAAAATATGTCAGGGAACTAAAAGATATCCTAACTGACGGACTGGCAACCGGTGTGATAAACAAGGCAGAATACGATTTTCTCCTCCCTAAAAATCCAGTAACAGCAACATTTTACTGTCTACCAAAGATACATAAAGGACTCTCCCCTCTTAAGGGGAGGCCCATTGTGTCTGGGATAGGCAGTATCAGTCAAAACGCTGGGATTTATCTTCACCGGGTTCTCAAACCATTTGTAACTGCATTACAATCCTATGTGCAAGACACCCCCGATCTATTACGCCGTTTGGAGGGTCTGACAATAGACCCTGGGGCATTACTAGGAAGCGTGGATGTTGAGGCTCTGTACTCCTCCATCCCGCATGAAAAAGGCTTAGAAGCAGTGCAATACTTTTTTGGGATGAGGGGCTGTCAATACCGGGCACACAATGTCTTCATTCTAAAATTACTACGATTTTGCTTAACAAGAAATTTCTTTTGCTTTAACTGAAAAATTTACCATCAAATAAAGGGGACTGCCATGGGGAGCCCATGTGCCCCCACTTATGCCAATCTCTATTTAGGCTGGTGGGAGGAAACAAGGATCTTTAGGGGAGAAACAGAGGAAATTAACAAATTGGACATCTGGACAAGATATATAGATGATGTCTTTATAGTATGGAGAGGATCTGAAAATGAGTTCAAAAACTTTGTGGGGAAGCTAAACCACAATGACTGTGGTCTGTTCTTCACATGGAGTGCCCATCCGGTGGCCCTGGCTTTCCTTGATGTAACGATCATGAGGGGCCCTAAAGGTGAACTCAGGACGGCGATTTATAGGAAACCCACAGCCACCAACGCATTACTCCAATGGGAGAGTAGCCACCCTTTTACATGTCAAAAAAGGTATACCCAAGAGTCAGTATCTCAGAGTGCGCCGAAACTGCTCAACGGAAACGCTCTTTGAAGAGCAAGCAAAGGAACTCAGGGACAGACTCAAGGAAAGGGGATATCCACATAAAGTACTAAAAAAGGCATATAAAGAGGCTAAAGGGAAGCAATGATCAGAGCTGCTGAACCGTAGAGAGAAAATGACAGAACCAGCAGTGAGCAGATTTATCACAACATATGACAATGGAGCCTCTAAAGTACGAGAGATCTTGAACAAACACTGGTCGATCCTCCTAATGGACCAAGACATCGGTCCTCAACTTACTAGTAGTCCCCAAATAACCTATAAAAAGGGCATTTCATTTAATGACAGATTAGTACATAGCCATTTTAAAAAGGAAATCAATAGTACATGGCTAGTAAATGATAGCAAGGGATGTTATAGATGTGGCCATTGTGTGGCCTGCCCTTACATTTTGGCAGGCAAAGAATTCAGCAGCAACGTAACCGGGAAAAACTACAAAATAAAAGGATTTATCAATTGTAGTACAAAGGGAGTAGTTTACAAAGCCTCCTGTGAATGCGGGATGGAATACATTGAAAAAACCATCAGAGAATTTAAAAGACGAATAGGTGATCATGTAGGTGACATTAACCATAAAAAAGATTCACCCCTAGCCAGACATGTCAATAACCAACACGGGAGGAATTTGGGCATTCTAAAGTTTATGGGAATTGAAAAAGTGCCTAGTTCCATTAGAGGAGGAGATTGGGATAGGGCCATACTACAGAAAGAAGCCAAGTGGATTTTCCACATGAGAACAATATCACCGACAGGCCTGAACGAGCAAATCAATTATGGGTGTTTTATTTGAAAGGGAATAATTTTACATCTTTTCCTTATAAGTCGTCTAATCAACATATATCATGCATATCTAAAAAGATTCCGCTCATAACCCTAAATATACCTTCTCCCTATTGCCACCCACATTATGGATAATATGATAGATATGATAGTGAATGGGGTACCTCACAAGAAGCCCCTTTTCTTCCCCACTTCCATCCTCTCTCCTCCTTGACAGCCCCCTCCATTCTTAAAATTCCTTTCCTCCCACACTTGCGTCGTATTTTGCGTCCCACTGTCTCTAGGGTATAAGGTTTATATAAATTATGGGGCTATCATAATGGGCTAAAACCTTTATTATCCCCCACATACATATATCAATAACTCCTGGAGCCAGGTAAGGAAGGAACACTCTCCTTGTTTTTGTGGTTCATATAGAATAGTCATGGACTGGCGGATAGGAAATGTGATTCAATTTCAAAATCACCAGGCATGACACGACGATAGTACTGCAAAATATGTGATGTTATGGCCAAATACTAGTTGTTATACGATGCACGTATGTAAATCGGGGGCCTGGATGCAATACGACAGGATTGCCAAGCACCAGATGTGACATAACATGTCTAGCACCTGACACGGCGGTGGAACGCAGAACATGCTTTCCACAGGCCGGAAATGACGCGACCGCGAAACCGGAGGTGACGTGACGCTCCAATCACTTGACTCGGCGGTGGAGCGCAGAATGTGCATTCCACAGTCCGGAAATGACGCGGGTAACAGACTGATACCGGATATGACGCGAGGCACTTATCAGGAGATACGGCGGTGGAGCGCAGAATCTGCGTTCCACAAACTGGAAATGACGCGGGTCATAGACCACGATACCGGAAGTAGCGTTATAGAGTGCATTCTAGGTAACAAGGAAGGTGGGTGTGCATGTAGGTCACACAATGGAGGAAACAACGGGTGGCACATGGTGTGGGCGTTCATGAAGAGGCGTCATCACCCCAGGTGAGGTCACACATTTTTTCAATCACAGCCGCAATTTTCAGGGTATTTATATGGGCCCTATTCAAACTCTCCACTCTCTGCAGATCAGAACAGAGAGTGGAGGGACCTTCACAAATTATGCACCCAGCACTTTAGTATCTATTTTTCTTGCAACAAGATAGTCCCCTGAGGATTTCGCTTGGATGAAATGCGTAGGGACGCCATAAGGGAAAGTGCAGGGCTAGCTGTGGACTGCCCTTGTCAGGGTGGGAGTTCTTTGGTGATAGTTGTAAGTTTGAGCCTTAAGGGACTATTAGGGCCAGCCTGTATAACCACTTGATCCAGAAGGAACTCCCCGGACGACTACTCCAGTCCCTGAGAAACAAAGAATGGGTGAGAGAATTCCATTTTGTTGACACAATTATGTTCTGAATATATAGGATCTGCACTCAGACCTTTCATCTATATTATTTGTGTTTTTTCTTGAGGAAATCTCTGTCCCTTCTTTCAACTATTTGGACTCCAGGAGATGGAGACAAGTGGCTGATTCATGACTTGAGCGGAAGAACACAGATTCCTCTCCTCCCCCCATTATTATTTGATGCATATCTAGATCTGCGAGGAGGGTCGGTGTCCTGTGGGAGAGTGATTGATGGCCCCCGCCCCTCATACGCCCTCCTTTTCTTTGCAGACCCCATCCAAAAGCTTGATCTTCACATTTGAAGATAGAATAGAAGCTTCCTTGTGTATTTTTACACTTATTTGATAGAGAGACGGTCCCTTGACTGTGTTTATGGGAATTATCATTTCAGCAATGAGACCTATCTCTTTTTACGGGTGGTATACTTGTTCTTAAACATAATTATTAAAAGTTACGTTTTAGATTCTCACTTTAATGCTGTCTAGTATCTAATCCTCAGTGAGAACATATCTCAACATTGGTGGGTGTCACTCTCACTACTTTGCTCATTAACAATTAATTTCCTGGCGCAGTAAAATGGCTATTTTAATATTTTTTATCAGCTAAGATTTCTTCCACAGAGCCCAGCAAGCATGTAACAGGGTCACCAGAGACACCACATCCATACGCCCCTTCAATCATAGCGAGAACCCCAGACCAGAATATTGATAACCTAGGGCACTCCCACATCATGTGGAATATACCCGCCTCCCCTTTTCCACATCTTGGGCACTCTGAGTTTGCCCTCAGCCTCATTTTGTGCATTATTAGCGCTGACCTATAAACTCTATGAATTACATAAATGTGTGACAATCTTGCAGGTTCGCTCATGGACAGCTTAGGTATATACTCCAGGATATTTTCCCATATATCTTCTCTTATGTACAGTGGTGGCCAAAAGTATTGGCACCCCTGCAATTCTGTCAGATAATACTCAGTTTCTTCCTGAAAATGATTGCAATCACAAATTCTTTGGTCTTATTATCTTCATTTAATTTGCTTGCAAGGAAAAAAACACAAAAGAGAATGAAGCCAAAATCAAATCATTGATCATTTCACACAAAACTCCAAAAATGGGCCAGACAAAAGTATTGGCACCCTCAGCCTAATACTTGGTTGTACAACCTTTAGCCAAAATAACTGCGAACAACCGCTTCCGGTAACCATCAATGAGTTTCTTACAATGCTCTGCTGGAATTGTAGACCATTCTTCTTTGGCAAACTGCTCCAGGTCTCTGATATTTGAAGGGTGCCTTCTCCAAACTGCCATTTTGAGATCTCTCCACAGGTGTTCTATGGGATTCAGGTCTGGGCTCATTGCTGGCCACCTTAGAAGTCTCCAGTGCTTTCTCTCAAACCATTTTATAGTGCTTTTGGAAGTGTGTTTTGGGTCATTGTCCTGCTGGAAGACCCATGACCTCTGAGGGAGACCCAGCTTTCTCACACTGGGCCCTACATTATGCTGCAAAATTTGTTGGTAGTCTTCAGACTTCATAATGCCATGCACACGGTCAAGCAGTCCAGTGCCAGAGGCAGCAAAGCAACTCCAAAACATCAGGGAACCTCCGCCATGTTTGACTGTAGGGACAGTGTTTTTTTCTTTGAATGCTTCTTTTTTTTCCTGTACACTCTATGTTGATGCTTTTTCCCAAAAAGCTCTACTTTTGTCTCATCTGACCAGAGAACATTCTTCCAAAACGTTTTAGGCTTTCTCAGGTAAGTTTTGGCAAACTCCAGCCTGGCTTTTTTATGTCTCGGGGTAAGAAGTGGGGTCTTCCTGGGTATCCTACCATACAGTCCCTTTTCATTCAGACGCCGACGGATAGTACGGGTTGACACTGTTGTACCCTCGGACTGTAGGGCAGCTTGAACTTGTTTGGATGTTAGTTGAGGTTCTTTATCCACCATCCGCACAATCTTGCGTTGAAATCTCTCGTCAATTTTTCTTTTCCGTCCACATCTAGGGAGGTTAGCCACAGTGCCATGGGCTTTAAACTTCTT
Source organism: Phyllobates terribilis (assembly GCF_046119375.1). Taxonomy (NCBI): domain Eukaryota; kingdom Metazoa; phylum Chordata; class Amphibia; order Anura; family Dendrobatidae; genus Phyllobates; species Phyllobates terribilis. Next base: position 336,521,066 of record NW_027362771.1, read on the forward strand.
GATGACACTGCGCACGGAAGACACAGGAACATTCAGGTCTTTGGAGATGGACTTGTAGCCTTGAGATTGCTCTTGCTTCCTCACAATTTGGTTTCTCAAGTCCTCAGACAGTTCTTTGGTCTTCTTTCTTTTCTCCATGCTCAATGTGGTACACACAAGGACACAGGACAGAGGTTGAGTCAACTTTAATCCATGTTAACTGGCTGCAAGTGTGATTTAGTTATTGCCAACACCTGTTAGGTGCCACATGTAAGTTACAGGTGCTGTTAATTACACGAATTAGAGAAGCATCACATGATTTTTCAAACAGTGCCAATACTTTTGTCCACCCCCTTTTTTAGGTTTGTTGTGGAATTATATCCAATTTGGCTTTAGGACAATTCTTTTTGTGTTTTTTCATTGAAGACAAATTAAATGAAGATAATAATACCAAAGAATTTGTGATTGCAATCATTTTCAGGAAGAAACTGAGTATTATCTGACAGAATTGCATGGGTGCCAATACTTTTGGCCACCACTGTAACCCACTTCCTCTTCCCATTTACTTTTAGCTCTCAGTGGAAATTCCAGGAGAAATGTATGTAGCAAATCTCTATACGTACCCAAGATTACTCCCCTGGTGGCCCCCTCCTGACAAATATACTCCAATACCAGATCTGCTTCCACTACCAGTCGTTGTTTGGCTCTTTGGAATCTAATTGCATGTTTAACCTGCCCATAGTGATACCATTCTGTTTTTGGCAGTAAGAACTCACTCTGCAACTGCGAGAAAGGTTTAAGTTCTTCCCCCTCCATTATTTGATACATATAATTTATTCCTCTACCTGGCCACTCTCTTATAGTGCCAATTTTTTGTATCTCTGGGAGATTGCTATTATTCCATATGGGTGTAAACTTGGGTAGTCCCTTTACCCCCCTCACCTTCTTTAGTGTGTTCCAGGTTTTATGTATGAGATCTATTGTAGGCATTTTTTCTCCCAACTTTTTCATGTCACCTCCCTCCAGGCCCTCCAGTAACGGTCTTTTCTCCATGGAGTGCTCCAACATTCTTTTAATAGATCCACCAGACCCGGAGCATGACCACCCTCTAAAGTGCTGACTCTGAGCCGCCAAAAAATACATTTCCGGGTTCGGCAGCGCCAATCCGCCCTCATCTTTGGGTCTTTGAAGAATTTCTAGTCTTATTCTTGCCTGCTTCTTCCCCCATACCAGAGCTCTGATCATCACATTCAAAGACCTAAATCTCTTTTTGGATATCCACATAGGCGCATTATATAGGACATACAACAGCTTGGGCGTCAAGATCATTTTAAAAAGGTTTTTCCTCCCTACCAACGTTATATGCAGCTTAGTCCAGATATCTATTTTGGCTTTCAATTTTTTGAGTAATGGTGCTAAATTGATATTGAGGTAATCTGATACCGGTAAAGATACCTGTATCCCCAAGTATTTAAATACTTCTTTACATTGCAAATTATTTGCTTCCTTTTCTCTACCTGTCCACTCCACCTCCCGATCCACTTTAAACAAAACTGATTTAGACCAGTTAATCTTCAGCCCCGATATCGCCCCAAACCTCTCGATTATCTGCATGGTACAACTCAATGACTCAGATGGATCACCTAGAAACAATAAGAGATCATCCGCATACAGAGCAATTTTTTCCTCCAATCTTCCATACTTGAACCCTTTGACCTCCCTCGTTTCCCTGATGACTGCAGCAAGAGGCTCGATTGCTATGGCAAAGAGGAGCGGCGACAGTGGGCATCCCTGTCTGGTCCCCCTGCCCAGATGGAACGAGGGGGATATCGCTCCATTAACTCTAATTTTGGCCGTAGGTTGGGAATACAACAATTGCACCCACTCGATAAACCGTGGTCCAAAACCAAATTTTTGCATGACTCCCCACAAATATTCCCACTGTACGCTATCAAACGCCTTTTGGGCATCCAGTGAGGCGATTACTCTGCGACCTGGGTTATCAGCCTGCAATTGAAGATTGAGATATAATCTTCTTACATTTACCGCCGTAGATCTATTGGGCATGAATCCCGACTGATCCGGATGTATCAAAGAAGAAATGACCTCAGTCAACCTATTAGCCAAAACTTTAGCCAGGATTTTAACATCAGCTGTTAATAATGAGATTGGTCTATATGATTCAGGTACTTTGGGGTCCTTCCCCTCCTTGAGGATCACCACTATCACCGCCTCCCTCATAGAAGCCGGCAGTAACCTTCTCTCATTTGGCCTCCTCAAATACTTTCAATAGTTTAGGAATCAAAAGTTCTGCAAATTGTTTGTTTACTTCTGACGGTAGGCCATCCATACCCGGGACCTTCTCATTGGTCATGCCATGTAGAGCAATCTCCATCTCCTCCACAGTAATGGGGGAGTCCATCCTCTCTCTGCTCTCATTGTTTAGCTTTGGGAGCGACACTAAACCCACGAAATTATCAATCTCCTCATTTGTTACTGTCCCTTCCAAGGAGTAAAGTTTTTTTTTTTATAAAAGTCCCTAAAGATTTTCAGTATCCCCTCCAACTCTGTAACAGTCCTCCCTTTATCATTTACCATTTCATAGATAAACGAGTTACTTCTTTGTGCCGAGGCTATAACGGATAATAGATGTCCCACCTTCTCCCCTCAGCATAGAAACTGGCTTTCTGGAACGCCTGTATTTTTGCCATTTTATCTAGTAAAATCTTATTTATCTTATCCTGCGCACTCCTAAGGCCACGCTGTGCTTCAGGTGTATTATTGTTTATAGTTTCTTCCTCCGCCCTTCCCAATGCTTCCAGACTTTCTGCTTCTTCTTTTTTAGTTTGTGATTTACGTCTACAGATATCTCTAAATAATAGCCCTCTAAGAAAGGCCTTCATTGCATCCCACTCAACTAATTTATCTGTACTACCGTCATTATGAACAAAATATTCTTCCTCTATCTTCTGGACATTAAGATGTAGCCAGACAGGATGCATTTTCCACCCTTCCCTAACTACTCCCCTCTGGGACCCATACCTAATGTTTACCATAACTGAACTATGATCTGAGATCACCCTAGGGAGATATTGTACCTCTCCTATCATAGCATCTGCCAAACCATCCGCTAACGCCAAATCTATACGTGATAACGTGCCATATGATGTAGAGTCGCATGAGTAGCACCGTTTTCCTGTATTCCTGACCCTCCATGTATCAATCAAACCAATTTCTTTAATAAAGTTACCAAAGACTGTATTGGTGCTGTCTTGTACACCCGGTTGCCTCTTTACTCCGGTCCCAAAAAGTGTCCACTACATTATTAAAGTCTCCTACCATCAGTAGCGGCATCACTCTACCGCTTTCAGCATACTCCCGCATTATTCTAATTTTAATGCTAGAATAAGGGGGGGGGGGGATGTAAAGTGCCACTATACACATCGGCAGTCCAAAAAACATCCCTTTAACTGCCACCCCTTGCCCCTCTGGATCAATATAGACGTCAATTTCCTCAAAGGTTGTGGATCTATTAATTAAAATTGATACTCCTCTAGCATAATTAGAGAAGGTAGAGTGATATGCCCTTTGTATCCACCTTCTGTTTATAATATGAGTTGTTTCTTTTTGTAAATGGGTTTCTAAAAGGCATATCACCGAGGCCCCCCGGTCCTGCACACATTTAAATATTGTCGCCCTTCTGGTTTTCTCCGACAAGCCCCTAACGTTCCAACTCATAACTCTAAAACTACCCATTATATGTAATTAGCAACATTTCCTTTATTTTACCATTTCTCTCCCCTGCTGTCGGTACCCTCCCCCCTTCCACCTCCCCTCCCCTCCTCCCCTCCTTGTATGCTCTCTGGGAGCTGTGGGTTCTCCACTCCTGGTCCAGACTTCCAGCTGAAGTCCTCCACTCCTAACCTCTTTTTTAATACCGCAACATATACCAAATATGCCTCTCCTTTCACGTTATCCCCCCTCCCCCTCCCGCCATGCCTTTGAATACTTTCCACATTTTGCCTCAGTAAGAATGAAGAAAGTTAGAACTATGTACATTTCACAATGGTACAATATAACTTTGGTTTCAAATATTATTCGCCACCGCCCTGCCCTCCAACAAGGGCACATATCTGAAGTCCGTATGCTTCGCAGCGACTCCTCTCTTCTTTGTCCAATATTTTCCTTCTGAAAAAGAGAGAACCATGCCACAATAGACCAACAATAGGAATCAGATTAATCCCGAACCTAAAAAGAATAAGGTAGGAAAAAGGAGGTGAGGGGCGAAAAATAAAAGCCCCCCCTCCTACTCACTTGTCCAAGACTATATAAATGCTTGCATAATGTGCTCTACGGGTGTCCCCTCCTCGAGCAAGCAATCCCAATTGCTAAATAGTCACTGCAAAGCAATAAAAAGTCAGTTTAACAAGTGTCCTCAGCCGACCGCTTTATTAAGGAGTATTTTAAATTCCGTGGTAGTCTCTCAATCTTTGGCTTGTAGAGATTTCGCATTAATGTCAATCCATTCTGTAGCCTCCTCTGGCTTCACAAAAAAAGAAAACTTTATCCATAGCTACCACTCGTAGTTTGGCAGGGAACAACATTGAGTATGTTGCACCTAGTTCTCCCAGACGTCTTTTTACTCCTCCGAATTGCATTCGCTACTTCTGGACAGCTACCGAATAATCAGGGTATATGCCAATCCGTTGGCCATTCATTGTAATCTCATCACACTCCCTTGCTTTGCGGATAATGATGTCCCTATCCCTATAGTGGAGTAGCCTTGCAATTATAACTCGCGGTCCTTTGCCCGGGGGTTGAGGCTGCGTCGGTACCCTGTGTGCCCGCTCCACAGCGTAAAATTTAGTGAGAGAGTCTGCTCCAATCTGCTCTCTCAGCCACTTCTCAACAAATTCAGTGGGATCTCTTCCTTCAGTCTTTTCCGGAAATTCGACTATCCTAATATTGTTTCTTCTGGAGCGGTTCTCCAGATTGTCGTTTTTTGCCATAACTTCAGAAATTTGTTGTTTAACCCCTTTACCCCCGAGGGTGGTTTGCACGTTAATGACCAGGCCAATTTTTACAATTCTGACCACTGTCACTTTATGAGGTAATTACTCTGGAATGCTTCAACGGATCCCCCTGATTCTGAGATTGTTTTTTCGTGACATATTGTACTTCATGATTGTGGTAAAATTTATTCGATATCACTTGCGTTTATTTGTGAAAAAAACAGAAATTTGGCGAAAATTTTTAAAATTTAGCAATTTTCAAAATTTGAATTTTTATGCCCTTAAATCAGAGAGATATGTTACACAAAATGGTTAATAAATAACATTTCCCACATGTCTACTTTACATCAGCACAATTTTGGAACCAAAATTTTTTTTATTGAGTTGCTATAAGGGTTAAAAGTTGACCAGCGATTTCTAATTTTTCCCAAAAAAATTTACAAAACGTTTTTTTTAGGGACCACATCATATTTAAAGTCACTTTGAGAGGTCTTTATGACAGAAAATACCCAAAATTACACCATTCTAAAAACTGCACCCCTCAAGGTGCTCAAAACCACATTCAAGAACTTTATTAACCCTTCAGGTGCTTCACAGGAATTTTTGGAATGTGGAAGAAAAAAATGAACATTTAACTTTTTTCACAAAAATGTTACTTTAGACCCAATTTTTTTTATTTTCGCAGGGGTAACAGGAAAAAATGGACCCCAAAATTTGTTGTGCAATTTCTCCTGAGTAAGCAGATACCCCATATGTGGGGGAAAACCACTGTTTGGGCGCACGGCAGGGTTCGGAAGGGAAGGAGCGCCATTTGACTTTTTGAATGTAAAATTTGCTTGAATAATTAGCGGACGCCATGTTGCATTTGGGGAGCCCCTGATGTGCCTAAACAGTGGAAACCCTCCACAAGTGACACCATTTTGGAAACTAGACCCCTCAGGGAACTTATCTAGTTGTGTGGTAAGTACCTTGAACCCCCAGGTGCTTCACAGAAGTTTATAACATTGAGCCGTAAAAATAAAATGTTCACATTTTTGGAACAAAAATGTTTTTCAGCCCCCACTTTTGCATTTTCATAAGGGTAACAGGAGAAATTGCACCATGCAGTTTGTTGTTCAATTTCTCCTAAGTAAGCAGATACCCCATATGTGGGGGAAAACCACTGTTTGGGCACGCGGCAGGGTTCGGGAAGGGAAGGAGTGCCATTTGACTTTTTGAATGTAAAATTTGCTTGAATAATTAGCGGACGCCATGTTGCATTTGGGGAGCCCCTGATGTGCCTAAACAGTGGAAACCCCCCACAAGTGACACCATTTTGGAAACTAGACCCCTCAGGGAACTTATCTAGATGTGTGGTAAGCACCTTGAACCCCCAGGTGCTTCACAGAAGTTTATAACATTGAGCCGTAAAAATAAAATTTTCACATTTTTCCCACAAAAATGTTTTTCAGCCCCCACTTTTGCATTTTCATAAGGGTAACAGGAGAAATTGCACCATGCAGTTTGTTGTTCAATTTCCCCTGAGTAAGCAGATACCCCATATGTGGGGGAAAACCACTGTTTGGGCGCGCGGCAGGGTTCGGAAGGGAAGGAGTGCCATTTGACTTTTTGAATGTAAAATTTGCTGGAATAATTAGCGGATGTGCCCCTGATGTGCCTAAACAGTGGAAACCCCCCACAAGTGACACCATTTTGGAAACTAGACCCCTCAGGGAACTTATCTAGATGTGTGGTGAGCACCCTGAACCCCCAAAGTCCTTTACAGAAGTTTATAACATGGTGCCGTGAAAATAAAAAAATCTAACTTTTTCCACAACAATAATGGATAATTTTTTTATTTTCACAAGGGTAAGAGGAGAAAATGGACCCCAAAAACTTTTGTGCAATTTCTCCTGAGTACGCCAATACCCCATATGTGGGGAAAATACAGTGTTTGGGCGCACGGCAGAGTTCAGAAGGGAAGGAGCACTGTGTGACTTTTTGAACGCAAAATGGGCTGAAATCGAGAGCGGACGCCATGTCGCGTTTGAAGAGCCCCTGATGTGCCTAAATAGTTGAAACCCCCCCCACAAGTGACCCCATTTTGGAAACTACACCCCTCAAGGATTTTATCAAGGGGTATAGTGAACATTTTGAACCCAGAGGTACGACACAGAATTTGATAACATTAGATCATATTGAATAAGTTGTCATTAGTCTTGAGCGCAAGTGCTCGCTACTTGAGTTTGCATCGGGTACTCAGGTATGCACCATGTATGACGGGTGCTCAAGTGAAATGCTCGATTCCCCGCCCGCATGTGTCATGGTTATTAGACACCCCAAAAAAAACATGCGGGGATCGCTCGAGCATGGCAGGCAATCCCCACGAGGTTTTTTAGGCCACGAAGCATATGGGGCGGAGACTCGAGCACCCACGATACTCAATGCATACCCGAGCACCCGATGCAAACTCAAGTAGCGAGCACTTGCGTTCAACACTAGTTGCCATATCATCATTTTTTTTTTTTTATATAAAAAAAAAAACAACCCTAACCCTACCCTAGCCCAACCCTAACATTAGCACAACCCTAACCCCAACCCCAGCCCTAGCGTTTATTTTTTACATCGTTCCTCGTGCGGTATAAGTGATGAGATTACTTTATTCTTCGGGTCGATGCGACTACAGAGATACCAGAATCATATCGGGTTTTTATGACTGACAGCTGTCACACACTAAAAGACACATATTTTGTAAAATCTAGTTTTTGCATCGCCATATTTTTGAGAGCTATAATTTTTCCATATTTTGGCCGACAGAGTCATATGATGGCTTGTTTTTTGCGGGACAAGTTGACGTTTTTATAGGTGCCATTTTTAGGCACGTGACATTTTTTGATCGCTTTCTAAGGCTGAGTTCACACGATGCGTTTTTCATGCGTTTCCGCGGCGTTTTTGCAGTTGCGTAAACGCCGCGGAAACGCATGAAAAACGCATGGTAGAAGGGCAGCAATGTTCCCCAATTGAAATCCGCATGTGCTGTGCCCATGATGCGGATTTTTCCGCAGCGTAAACGCTGCGGTCAAACATCTGCAGCATGTCAATTAATTTTGCGGAAACGCTGCTCTTTTGCCGCCATTGACTTGCATTAGACCGCATGGAATCGGCATCACTGTATATGTTGATGCGCTTTTCATGCGGTGTAATGTGCGGATGGTACCCGGGTGTGGATGAGAGGATTCTCATCCAGACCCAGGTACCATTAAAAAAAAAAGAATAAAATAAAAAATATATATATTCTTACCTTCTGACGGCCCGCGCAGCGCTCCTGCTTGATTCCCCGCACTTCGCGGTTGAATGAAGAAGGACCTTCGCTGACGTCAGAGTCATGTGACGGGTCACGTGACGCTGACGTCGGAAGGTCCTAAAGTCTTCACTGCTGGCAGCCGGGACCGAGCGAAGCAGGACACCGGGGGCCATCAGAGGGTAAAGTATATATTTATTTTTTATTTTTTGACATTCACACACTGTATAAATCCATGCTGTTTGCATGGATTTATATAGTGTGAAGTTGACAAGCACTTTCCAAGTGATGCTAAAATCGCTTGGGAAGCGTTTGTCAACCCGCATGCGGAAATGAAAGTGAAGACCGCTTCATTTACGCATGTCACTGGCAGGAAACCGCATGTACAATCCGCATGCGTTTTTTCTTGCCAGAGAGATGCAGAAACGCTCAGGAAAAAATCCTGAGCATTTCTGCATCGTGTGCACATACCCTTTTCCTGCTTTTGGGAGGCAAAATAAACAAAAAACAACAATTCAGGAATTGTTTTTTTTTTTAATTTTTTTATTCTACTCCGCGTGTGGTAAAATTGATAAGGTAGCTTTATTCTTCGGGTCAGTACGTTTAGAGCGGTACCACATTTATATCGTTTATCTATGTTTTGGCGCTTTTACACAATAAAAGCTATTTTATAGATAAAATTATTTTTTTGCATCGCTTTATTCTGAGAGCTATAACGTTTTGATTTTTCGGATGATGGAGCTGTATGGCAGCTTGTTTTTTGCGGGACAAGATGCCGTTTTCAGCGGTACCATTTTTATTTATATTCGTCTTTTTGATCGCGTGTTATTCCACTTTTTGTTTGTCGGAATGATGATAAAGCATTGTTTTTTTGCTTCGTTTTTTATTTGATTTTATTTACCGTGTTCACTGAAGGGGTTAACTAGTGGGACAGTTTTATAGGTCGGGTCGTTCCGGACGCGGCGATACCAAATATGTGTACTTTTATTGTTTGTTTGTTTTTTTTATAATATTTATTGATGGGTACATTATATTTTTATTTTTGGTGGATTATTTTATTTTTTTATTTTTTTAAATATTTTTACAATTTTTTTTTTTTTTCACTTTCTGAGAGTTTTTACACTTTTTTACTTTGTCCCACTCTGGGACTTTCACTTTTTTTATTCTGATCGCCTGCATAGCATAGGGATGGAGCACCATCCCTGTGCTATGCAGGCAGTCAGTGCTGCACAGCGAGACGATTGTTTGCTCATGCACTGCGCATGAGCAAACAATCTTCCTGCTGTCTGGTGACCCGGATGTTGTCATGACGACATCGGGTCGTCATGGCAACACCCGGAAAGCCGCGGCAGACAGCGCTGGAGGCCGGAAGAGGAAGTGAGTATTGCGGTCACCTCCCCTTAGGTGGGGTTAATGTGCCGGGTGTGGTGCGGGACCGCTCCCTGCACATAGTACCGGGTGTCAGCTGTGACAATCAGCTGACACCCGGCGGCAATCGCGCCCGCACAGCCTTTGTGCGCGCGCGTTCGCCATGACGTACTAATACAGCGTAGAGCACAAGATAAATGTGAGCCGAGCCTTACTGCGATCTTTGGGAGAGAGAATAGTCAACAGCAGGTGAAGAATTGGTTTTATTTATTTTTTTATGCCATTCCCCGTGTGGTATAAATGATTAGATGACTTTTTTCTTTGGATCGGTGCGATTACAGCGATACCAGATTTATATATTTTTTATATTTGGCAGCTTTTTTTTAGGAAAACAATTTTGCATTGTCATATTTTGAGAGCTATAATTTTTCTATATTTCTGCTGACAGTCATGTGAGGGCTTGTTTTTTGCAGAACAAGTTAAAGTTTTTATTGAAACACCAAAAACAACCGAGTAGCGCTGAAGCCACCAAAGGATAAAGTATAAAAACATATTTATTGAAAATACATTAAAAACAGCATACAGTTATATGAAAAAGTTTGGGCACCCCTATTAATCTTAAGCTTAATGTTTTCTTAACCACTTCGCGCCAGAGCCTGTTTTTGCCTTCGTGACCGGGCCAATTTTTTCAATTCTGACCACTGTTACTTTATGAGGTAATTACTCTGGAACGCTTCAACGGATCCCCCTGATTCTGAGATTGTTTTTTGTGACATATTGTACTTCATGATAGTGGTAAAATTTCTTCGATATCACTTGCGTTTATTTGTGAAAAAATCTGAAATTTGGCGAAAATTTAGAAAATTTTGCAATTTTCAAACTTTGAATTTTCATGCCCTTTAATCAGAGAGATATGTCACACAAAATAGTTAATAAATAACATTTTCCACATGTCTACTTCACATCAGGACAATTTTGGAACCAAATTTTTTTTTTCTTAGGAAGCTATAAGGGTTAAAAGTTGACCAGCGATTTCTCATTTTTACAACAAAATTTACAAAAACATTATTTTAGGGACCACATCTTATTTGAAGTGACTTTGAGGAGCCTTTATGACAGAAAATACCCAAAAGTGATACCATTCTAAAAACTGCACCCCTCAAGGTGCTCAAAACCACATTCAAGAAGTTTACTAACCCTTCAGGTGCTTCACAGGAATTTTTGGAATGTGGAAGAAAACGATGAACATTTAACTTTTTTTCACAAAACTGCTACTTTAACCTCAAATTTTTAATTTTCACAAGGGCAGCCAGAAAAAATGGACCCCAAAATGTGTTGTGCAATTTCTCCTGAGCACGCTGATACCCCAAATGTGGTGCAAAGCCACTGTTTGGGCGCACGGCATGGCTTGGAAGGTAAGGAGCGCTATTTGACTTTTGGAATGGAAATTTGACTGGAATCGATAGCGGATGCCATGTTGCATTTGGAGAGCCCCTGAGGTGCCTAAACAGAGCAAACCCCCAACAAGTGACCCCATTTTGGAAACTAGACCCCTTAAGGAACTTATCTAGATGTGTGGTGAGCACCTTGAACCCCCAGGAGCTTCACAGAATTTTATAATGTTGAAGTGTGAAAATAAAAAAACAAATTTTTAACACAAAACTGCTACTTTAGCCTCAAATTTTTAATTTCGACAAGGGCAGCCAGAAAAAATGGACCCCAAAATGTGTTGTGCAATTTCTCCTGAGCACGCTGATACCCCATATGTGGTGCAAAACCACTGTTTGGGCGCACGGCATGGCTCGGAAGGTAAGGAGCGCCATTTGACTTTTGGAATGGAAATTTGACTGGAATCGATAGCAGACGCCATGTTGCATTTGGAGAGCCCCTGAGGTGCCTAAACAGAGGAAACCCCCAACAAGTCACCCCATTTTGGAAACTAGACCCCTCAAGGAACTTATCTAGATGTGTGGTGAGCACCTTGAACCCCCAGGGACTTCACAGAATTTTATAATGTTGAAGTGTGAAAATAAAAAAACATATTTTTAACACAAAACTGCTACTTTAGCCTCAAATTTTTAATTTTCACAAAGGCAGCCAGAAAAAATGGACCCCAAAATGTCTTGTGCAATTTCTCCTGAGCACGCTGATACCCCATATGTGGTGCAAAACCACTGTTTGGGCGCACAGCATGGCTCGGAAGGTAAGGAGCGCCATTTGACTTTTGGAATGGAAATTTGACTGGAATGGATAGCGGACGCCATGTTGCATTTGGAGAGCCCCTGAGGTGCCTAAACAGAGGAAACCCACAACAAGTGACCGAATTTTACAATCTACTCCTCTGTATAAATTAATCTAGTGGTGGGAAAATAAGTAGATAGGTAAATGGTCACTAAACCCATAGATGAATTCCCACAGAGGTGTCATTTCCATAATGGGGTCACTTCAGGGGGGATTATGCTGTTCTGGCACTTTTCAGAGTACCAGAGCTAAAGAATCCCCCCTGAAGTGACCCCATTTTGGAAATGACACCCCTCTGGGAATTCATCTATGGGTTTAGTGACCATTTTAACTCAATGGATGATTTCCAGAAACAAGCACGCAATGGAAGGTTTAGATTCTGGAGAACCCCCCCCTGGAAATTAAGTGAGCTCTACTCGAATATGTCATTCACTAAATGAACCAAATGTTTGAATGACAAATTGGGATACATTTTTACAGTTTAAAAACGTGGTTCTGTGTGGAAGATTTTAAAGCAGTCAGTGACGCATAAGGCTGGCAATGATGGGCATTGTGGGCAATAGTAGCGGGTATCACGCCTCATTCCTCTCTTAGTACATACACGACATCTTTTCTGGGGGTTCCTTCTTGTTTCCTTTGCTGGAATAAGTGCAATAAAATGTCGCTCAGTGAGTCTTTTCACATCCTCAGATTCTAATGGATGAGCTGGGCTAACACTTTGAAAGACAAGATTTTCAATTACCTTTTCTTGATAATCAAGAAAAGGATCTGAATTTCCTGCTTTTTTGTACAACACAAAAGAATTGTATGTGGCCACCTGAAACAAATAAATAACCAACTTTTTATACCAGGTATAGGACTTTCTTGATACCTGGTATGGCTGTAGAACCTGGTCTGCAAGGTCCACACCCCCCATGTGTTTGTTGTAGTCAATGACTGACACAGGTTTTTGCTTTGGAGTGGTGGATCCTAGTTCTACAGTGGCCCTTGTGGCATCTGTGTGGATCGAGCTGAGGACAAAAATATCCCTCTTATCCCTATATTTCAGGGCAAGCAGCTCTCCATTGCGTACAGCCCCTGACTGCCCCTATTGAAACTTTTGGTTGACCAATGGTTGTGGAAACCCCTGACGGTTTTTACGGATGGTCCCACAAGCCCCGATGTTGTGTTCAACCAGACTTTTAAATAGGGGTATGCTGGTGTAATAATTGTCCACATATAGATTGTAGCCTTTTTGAAAAAATGGACTTATCAGCTCCCAAACAATTTTTCCAGATGTCCCCAGATAAGTAGGGCATCCTGGTGGGTTTAGTTGGCTATCTTTCCCCTCATATATGCGAAAAGCGGATGTGTATCCGGTTGAACTTTCGCACATTTTATAGAGCTTTATTCCAAACCTTGCCCTTTTAGATGGGATAAATTGCTTGAGGTGCAGTCTTCCTTTGAATTTTACAAGGGACTCATCTATAGAAATATTTTGTGTTGGGGTGTAGAGGCTTAAGAATTTTTCTGACAAATTTTCAATGATGGGTCTAATTTTATATAACCTGTCATGTTCTGGGGCATTTCTGGGCAGGCATTGACTATTGTCGTTAAAATGCCAAAACCGCATGAGCATTTCATAACGGGTCCTAGGCAGAACGACTGAAAACATAGGGGTGGCTTGAACAGGGTGGTTGGACCAGTAGGATCGAATGCTCGGTTTTTTAACAAGCCCCATGGCAAATGTAAGTCCTAAAAATTTTTTTATTTCTGGGACATTAGTTGGTGTCCATAAATTTGCCCTAGCATAGTAAGATCGGGGATTCTGGCTTATGAATTGGGATGCATATAAATTTGTTTGCACGACAATATGCTCTAGCAAGCTGTCTGTAAAAAACAAATTAAAAAAATTAATTGGTCCAAAATCTTCCACCTCCACATTTATACCAGGAATGGCGTTGAAATCAGGGCTGAATGGAGCAGCCGAATCCGAAGCCTCCCATCTGGGAAATGCTAGATCATGTGGCAACGCCCCTTGTACACTGGCGTGCGCCAATTCACTAGTAGCAGGGACAGCGCTTGTTCTGGGCAGTGTTCCCTGATTTGGAGACGTTTCTCCAGTAGCGCTATTTGCCCCTATTGCTGTACTGGTCCTTGGGCTTGAGGATGGAACAGAATCACTGCTCATTTCTGAGCTCTGTGTCGCCGCTACTAAAGCCCTCAAAATCCATATCTCCATCTGAGATTGCACTGTCATCAGTGTCAGAACATAGCAGGGCATACACCTCTTCTGCGGTATAAGTCTGACGGGCCATTTTATTTTTATATTTTTTGACTGGACTGAACGGACCGGACTGAAAGGACGGGACCGGACTGGACTGACCGGACTGATCAGACAGGACTGACTGACCTGACAGGACTGACTGATCTGACAGGACTGACTGACTGATCTGACAGGACTAACTGGACTGATCTGACAGGACTGACTGATCTGACAGGACTGACTGACAGATCTGACAGGACTGACTGACAGATCTGACAGGACTGACTGACTGGACTGATCTGACAGGACTGACTGACTGACTGACAGGACTGACTGACTGTTCTGACAGGACTGACTGATTGACAGATCTGACAGGACTGACTGACTGACAGATCTGACAGGACTGACTGTTCTGACAGGACTGACTGACTGACAGATCTGACAGGACTGACTGACAGATCTGACAGGACTGACTGACTGACTAATCGGACTGACTGATCTGACAGGACTGACTGACTGACAGATCTGACAGGACTGACTGATCTGACAGGACTGACTGATCTGACAGGACTGACTAACCCTAACTCTTACTTTCCTTTTTATTTTTTATTTTTTTCACTTTTACTGTGGCAAGGCTGACAGCTCTTGTCACAGTGTTTCTCCTCTGCTCTCTCACTGAGATCGGAGGAGAAACAATGTATTTATCAGGCAGATCGCCCGGGAAAGTTTGTTGCTAAAACAAACTTCCCTGGTGATCTCTCTGATTGGCTGGTGTGACGCTGACATCATCGAGACCTGAGCCAATCAGGTCTCGATGATGTCAGAGGTCACAGCACCAGGATCCCCGCCGCTGGCAGGTATGTGGGGGGTCCCGATCGCCGACCACCGGCTGTCACTATCTTTTAAATGCCGCGATCGCTATGGATCGCGGCATCTAGAAGATAGGAACAGGTTAACATCATGGGGACCTGATCCAATCAGGTCCCCATGATGCCACATGTCAGAGCTATCGCTCTGAACCGGTACCGCAGCGCTAGCAGGACCCTGGGGGTCCTGAGCGCTGCGGGACCACCCACCGTTTTTAAACATCGGCGCTGCACAGAGCCCAGGCAGCGCCGACGTTTATGTACAGTGGGCGGTCGGGAACCGGTTAAAATTGGTGTTTTTGCAACAGCTATTTCAGTTTGATATATGTAATAACTGTTGGACACAGTAATGTTTCTGCCTTGAAATGAGGTTTATTGTACTAACAGAAAATGTGCAATCTGCATTCAAACAAAATTTGACAGGTGCATAAGTATGGGCACCTCACCAGAAAAGTGACATCAATATTTAGTAGATCCTCCTTTTTCAAAAATAACAGCCTCTAGTCGCTTCCTGTAGCTTTTAATGATTTCCTGGATCCTGGATGAAGGTATTTTTGACCATTCCTCTTTACAAAACAATTCCAGTTCAGTTAAGTTTGATGGTCGCCGAGCATGGACAGCCCTCTTCAAATGATCCCACAGATGTTCAATGATATTCAGGTCTGGGGACTGGGATGGCCATTCCAGAACATTGTAATTGTTCCTCTGCATGAATGCCTGAGTAGATTTGGAGCGGTGTTTAGGATCATTGTCTTGCTGAAAGATCCATCCCCTGCGTAACTTCAACTTTGTCACTGATTCTTGAACATTATTGTCAAGAATCTGCTGATACTGAGTGGAATCTATGCGTCCCTCAACTTTAACAAGATTCCCGGTGCCGGCATTGGCCACACAGCCCCAAAGCATGATGGAACCTCCACCAAATTTTACTGTGGGTAGCAAGTGTTTTTCTTGGAATGCTGTGTTTTTTTGCCACCATGCATAACGCCTTTATGTATGACCAAACAACTCAATCTTGGTTTCATCAGTCCACAGGACCTTCTTCCAAAGAGAAATTGGCTTCTCCAAATGTGCTTTTGCATACCTCAGCCAACTCTGTTTGTGGCGTGTTTGCAGAAACGGCTTCTTTCGCATCACTCTCCCATACAGCTTCTCCTTGTGCAAAGTGCGTTGTATAGTTGACCGATGCACAGTGACACCATCTGCAGCAAGTTGATGCTGCAGCTCTCTGGAGGTGGTCTGAGGATTGTCCTTGACTGATCTCACCATTCTTCTTCTCTGCCTTTCTGATGTTTTTCTTGGCCTGCCACTTCTGGCCTTAACAAGAACTGTCCCTGTGTTCTTCCATTTCCTTACTATGTTCCTCACAGTGGAAACTGACAGGTTAAATCGCTGAGACAGCTTTTTGTATCCTTCCCCTGAACAACTATGTTGAATAATCTTTGTTTTCAGATCATTTGACAGTTGTTTTGAGGAGCCCATGATGCCACTCTTCAGAGGAGAATCAAACAGGAGAACAACTTGCAAGTGGCCACTTTAAGTAGCTTTTCTCATGATTGCATACACCTGGCTATGAAGTTCAAAGCTCAATGCGGTTATAAAACCAAAACTGGCTTTAGTAAGTCAGTAAAAAGTAGGTAGGAGTATTTAAAACAAGAAAATGATAAGGGTGCCCATACTTATGCACCTGTCAAATGTTGGTTGAATGCAGATTGCACATTTTCTGTTAGTACAATAAACCTCATTTCAAGGCAGAAACATTACTGTGTCCAACAGTTATTACATATATCAAACTGAAATAGCTGTTGCAAAAACACCAATTTTTATAAAACATTAAGCTTAAGATTAATAGGGGTGCCCAAACTTTTTCATATAACTGTATATGTACATATGGCCTAGATAGCATCAAGGTTTTACAGGTGCATCTCACAAAATTAGAATATCATCAAAAAGTTAATTTATTTCATTTCTTCAATACAAAAAGTGAAACTCATATATTATATAGAGTCATTACAAACAGAGTGATCTATGTCAAGTGTTTATTTCTGTTAATGTTGATGATTATGGCTTACAGCCAATGAAAACACAAAAGTCATTATCTCAGTAAATTAGAATTAGTGTTGAGCGATACCTTCCGATATCTGGAAATATCAGATCGGATTGGATCGGACCGATACCCCAAAAATATCGGATATTGCCGATTCCGATACCGGAAACCAATGCAAGTCAATGGGACACAAATATCGGAATGAAAATAAACCCTTTCTTTCCTTGTAGGTTAATTCTACATGAAGGAAAACAACTAAGAATAATGTAGAATGTATTGGGGTAGGTGATGGAGACAATAAAGGCATAGAGGTTTAGCCCAATCAAATGGAATAGCAGGAATTAATATTTTTTTTAAGACGTTCTGAGTTACAAAAATATTGACTATGTTAAGCTTTTTTATACAGTACATACCAAAAGTTTGGACACACCTCATTTAAAGATTTTTCTGTATTTTCTTGACTATGAAAATTGTACATTCACACTGAAGGCATCAAAACTATGAATTAACACATGTGGAATTATATACTTAACAAAAAAGTGTGAAACAACTGAAAATATGTCTTATATTCTAGGTTCTTCAAAGTAGCCACCTTTTGCTTTGATGACTGCTTTGCACACTCTTGGCATTCTCTTGATGAGCTTCAAGAGGTAGTCACCAGAAATGGTCTTCCAACAATCTTGAAGGAGTTCCCAGAGATGCTTAGCACTTGTTGGCCCTTTTGCCTTCACTCTGCGGTCCAGCTCACCCCAAACCATCTCGATTGGGTACAGGTCTGGTGGCTGTGGAGGCCAGGTCATCTGGCGTAGCACCCCATCACTCTCCTTCTTGGTCAAATAGCCCTTACACAGCCTGGAGGTCTGTTTGGGGTCATTGTCCTGTTGAAAAATAAATGATGGTCCAGCTAAACGCAAACCGGATGGAAGAGCATGCCCCTGCAAGATGCTGTTGTAGCCATGCTGGTTCAGTATGCCTTCAATTTTGAATAAATCCCCAACAGTGTCACCAGCAAAGCACCCCCATACCATCACACCTCCTCCTCCATGCTTCACGGTGGGAACCAGGCATGTAGAGTCCATCCGTTCACCTTTTCTACGTCACACAAAGACACTGTGGTTGGAACCAAAGATCTCAAATTTGGACTCGTCAGACCAAAGCACAGATTTCCATTGGTCTAATGTCCATTCCTTGTGTTCTTTAGCCCAAACTTGTCTCTTCTGCTTGTTGCCTGTCCTTAGCAGTGGTTTGCAAGCAGATATTTTACCATGAAGGCCTGCTGCACAAAGTCTCCTCTTAACAGTTATTGAAGAGATGTGTCTGCTGCTAGAACTCTGTGTGGCATTGACCTGGTCTCTAATCTGAGCTGCTGTTAACCTGCGATTTCTGAGGCTGGTGACTCGGATAAACTTATCCTCAGAAGCAGAGGTGACTCTTGGTTTTCCTTTCCTGGGGCGGTCCTCATGTGAGCCAGTTTCTTTGAAGCGCTTGATGGTTTTTGCAACTGCACTTGGGGACACTTTCATAGTATTGCCAATTTTTCGGACTGACTGACCTTCATTTCTTAAAGTAATGATGGCCACTCGTTTTTCTTTACTTAGCTGCTTTTTTCTTGCCATAATACAAATTCTAACAGTCTATTCAGTAGGACTATCAGCTGTGTATCCACTTCTGCAGAACACAACTGATGGTCCCAAACCCATTTATAAGGCAAGAAATCCCACTTATTAAACCTGACAGGGCACACCTGTGAAGTGAAAACCATTTCCGGTGACTACCTCTTGAAGCTCATCAAGAGAATGCCAAGAGTGTGCAAAGCAGTCATCAAAGGTGGCTACTTTAAAGAACCTAGAATATAAGACATATTTTCCGTTGTTTCACACTTTATTGTTAAGTATATAATTCAACATGTGTTAATTCATAGTTTTGATGCCTTCAGTGTGAATGTACAATTTTCATAGTCAAGAAAATACAGAAAAATCTTTAAATGAGAAGGTGTGTCCAAATTTTTGGTCTGTACTGTATTTTGTCAGATATTTATGTTTCACTACTTCCATCCTCTTCACCATCTTTTTTACTTCTCCCACACTTTCTCCTTCATCATCCTCAGCATCAGCATCTTTTTCATCAACTTCTTCTTTATCTTCTTCATCTTCTTCTTCTTTACCTTCTTCCTATTATTCTTTTTTTTTACATTCTTCATATACTTCTTATTCAACTATTATTCTTCTTTATATTTTACTTCTTCATCTTCTTCATATTCTTCTTCTTCATCGTATTCTTATTTGTGACAGGCATTCCTGTAGTTGATATCTATAAAAGTTTGAAGATTACACCTTCCGTTCTGCTTGTCACAAAAGATTTACAACAGGATTTGTCCGTGTTCAGTTTGGCCTGCAGCAGCAGGTCTTTTCCAGGGGCACCACGAGGAGGAACGGACTCACCCCCATGCACTGCTTAGTCTTCTTCTGCCTATAATTTAGATAATATCTTTTGCTCTGATTTTTAGTCTTATGCTTAATGTTCTTCTGCTTTTTGTTCTGCAGCTTCTTGTTCTTCTGCTTCTTGGTTTTCTGTATCTTGTTCTTCTGTATCTTGGTGGTTGTTTCCTTGTTCTTTGTCCTCTTGGCCATCTTCTTCAGGGTTATCTTCTTGGTCTTCTTCGGGGTGGTCTTCAGGGTCGTCGTCTTCGGGGTCCTCGTCTTCTTCGGGGTGGTCTTCAGGGTCGTCGTCTTCGAGGTCCTCGTCTTCGGGGTGGTCTGCAGGGTCGTCTTCTTCGGGGTGGTCTTCAGGGTCGTTGTCTTCGGGGTCCTCGTCTTCTGCGGGGGGGTCTTCAGGGTCGTCATCTTCAGGGTCGTCTTCGGGGTCCTCGTCTTCTTCGGGGTGGTCTTCAGGGTCCTCGTCTTCAGGGTCGTCGTCTTCGGGGTCCTCGTCTTCTTCGGGGTGGTCTTCAGGGTCGTCGTCTTCAGGTATTTCAGTATTTGGATACCGAGAAGGAGGCACCTAAGCCAAAGGCACTGCTGAGAACCAGCTGACGGTACTGGAACCCGGATGGGTAGCAGAAGGTACACATGAAAAAAATAGTTGCAAGGCTGCGAGCCGGCCTGAGTTACCGAAACCCACAGTCCTACAGGGGGTGCTTGTCCTATTGGCACTATGGAACCAGCCTTCATTGCCAGATCCCGCAGCCCACATAGGAGTCACCTAAACTGCAGGCACCATAGAGTCGGCTAACCCCACCGCAACACGACAGGACAACGTATTGGAGGCAAAGTGACGTTGACACTACCCGGAAACAGCTGGCATGCTGGAACCAGGCTGGGCAGGAGGGAGTACCCGTGCCAAAGACACTGCCAGGAAACAGTTGGCGGGGCTGTAACCCAAGGTAAATACTGAAAAAAGAGTGGAGCCAGAGGCCTAATTGGAGCAAGTTTTAAATCAGTAGTAGTGTGAATGTGGACAGAGCAGGAGAAATTGCCGGACACACAGCAGGGGACCAGCTGACGTTACTGAACCCCAATAACACTGGAGCAAGCGTTGACTGTGCAAACAGCACTTCTGAGCATCAACTGGCGGTGTTGGAGCTCAGGGATAATACTGAAAACAGAGAGGAGCCAGAGGTGTAATTGGAGCAAGTTTTAAATCTGTAGTAGTAGTGTGAATGTGGACAGAGCAGGAGAAATTGCCGGACACACAGCAGGGGATCAGCTGACGTTACTGAACCCCAATAACACGGCAGCAAGTGTTGACTGTGCAGACGGCACTTCTGAGCAGCAACTGGCGGTGTTGGATCTCAGGGATAATACTGAAAACAGAGAGGAGCCAGAGGTGTAATTGGAGCAAGTTTTAAATCTGTAGTAGTAGTGAGCATGTGGACAGAGCAGGAGATATTGCCGGACACACAGCTGGGGATCAGCTGACGTTACTGAACCCCAATAACACGGCAGCAAGTGTTGACTGTGCAGACAGCACTTCTGAGCAGCAACTGGCGGTGTTGGAGCTCAGGGTAAATACTGAAAACAGAGAGGAGCTAGAGGTGTAATTGGAGCAAGTTTAAAATCTGTAGTAGTGTGTGTAGCATTGGCGTCTCTGCCTTCTTTCAGGCAGAGACGCCGTCCCTCTCACCTCCTCGCTCCCCGCTCTCCTTCCCAGCCTGCTGTCGGCGCGCGCAGCCCTGTAGCTTCGGCGTCTCTGCCTCCTGCCGGGCAGAGACGCCGTCTCTCTCACCACGCTCCCCGCTCTCCTTCTCAGCCTGCTGTCTGCGCGCGCAGTCCCCCGGGCACTGTGCTTAGGGCGCGTGCGCTCCCCCCCTCTTAAAGGGGCCGCACGCGCCGTCCTAAGGAGTCCCCGGCCAATAGCCGAGGGTCCTCCCATATATAAGGCACCTCCTCCAAAATGGAGGTGCCCGAGCAAAGTTGTTGCACAGTTTCTGATCTCTGCTTCAGCCCTCAGGTCCCGCTGCTAGCCTGACTCCTCGTCCTGCCTGCCAGCCTGTTATCTGCCCGTTACCTGCCGAGCCTGCCAGCCTGCTCACCTGGAGCGCTCACCTGTTACCTGCCTGTTACCTGCCCTGTCTGTCTGTCCGCTCACCTGGGAGCATCCGTCTGTTACCTGCAGAGTCCGTCAGCCCGCTCACCTGGGAGCGCTCACCTGTTACCTGCTGTGTCTGTCATACCGCTCACCTGGGAGCACCCGCCTGTTACCTGCTGTGTCCGTCAGCCCGCTCTCCTGGGAGTGCCCACCTGTTACCTGCCTGTTACCTGTCTTGTCGGTCTGCCCGCTCACCTGGAGCGCCCGCCTGTTTCCTGCCAGCCTGCCTGGAGGCTCTGCCGTCACTTGCTGTGACCACCTGTCTGGTAAACCTAGAGACTACTACCTGCTCTGCTGTCACGTACCGTGACCACCTGTCAGCTACCAGAGACTTCTGCCTGCTTGCCGTGTCCATCCGTCATACCGGTCAGTCCCAGCCATCTGACCCGTGGGAGCCACCTGCTCTCTTACAAGGTCGTCCCCAGACTAGCACCTGGTCCCTCAGCCCTGTTCCTCCCTGGTCACGGTGTCGTTTGCTGCCGTCCGACCAGGGTCGGTTCGGGTTGATACTTAGTCACGCCCCTCTGGGTCCCTCCTTGCACCTCGGCACAGAGGTTCCACCACCCGGACCCTTAACAGTGTGAATGTGGACAGAGCAGGAGAATTTGCTGGACACACAGCAGGGGATCAGCTGACGGTACTGAACCCCAATAACACGGCAGCAAGTGTTGACTGTGCAGATGGCACTTCTGAGCGGCAACTGGCGGTGTTGGATCTCAGGGATAATACTAAAAACTGAGAGGAGCCAGAGGTGTAATTGGAGCAAGTTTTAAATCTGTAGTAGTAGTGAGAATGTGGACAGAGCAGGAGAATTTGCCAGACACACAGCAGGGGATCAGCTGACGTTACTGAACCCCAATAACACTGGAGCAAGCGTTGACTGTGCAGGCGGCACTTCTGAGCAGCAACTGGCGGTGTTGGAGCTCAGGGATAATACTGAAAACAGAGAGGAGCCAGAGGTGTAATTGGAGCAAGTTTTAAATTAGTAGTAGAGTGGATGTGGACAGAGCAGGAGAATTTGCCGGACACACAGCTGGGGATCAGCTGACGTTACTGAACCCCAATAACACTGGACCAAGTATTGACTGTGCAGACAGCACTTTGAGCAGCAACTGGCGGTGTTGGAGCTCAGGGTAAATACTGAAAACAGAGAGGAGCTAGAGGTGTAGTTGGAGCAAGTTTAAAATCTGTAGTAGTGTGAATGTGGACAGAGCAGGAGAATTTGCCGGACACACAGCAGGGGATCAGCTGACGTTACTGAACCCCAATAACACTGAACCAAGCATTGACTGTGCAGACGGCACTTCTGAGCAGCAACTGGCGGTGTTGGAGCCCAGGGATTACAGTTCAGGTGGTAGAAACATGAACACAACAGGAGACCTGGATACTGTTGCCATCAATTATTTATTCTGGAAGAGGACTGGCAAATTCATGCGAGATCCAGGCCTTGTTCATTTTCAGAAAAGTAAGCCGTTCAACGTTATCGGAGGATATTCGCATGCGACGGTCTGTTAGTACACCACCTCCGGCACTAAAGACGCGTTCCGATAATACACTAGCAGCAGGGCAAGCCAGCACCTCCAATGCATACTGGCTAAGCTCTGGCCATGTATCCAGCTTAGAGACCCAAAACTTGAAAGGGGAAGAGCCGTCTGGGAGTACACTGAGAGGGCAAGACATGTAGTCTGTCACCATCTGACGGAAACGTTGCCTCCTGCTGACTGGAGCCGTCTGTGATGGTGTAGACATTTGTGGCGGGGACACAAAACTTTGCCACATTTGGGCCATACTGGTCTTGCCTTGTGCTGAGGCCATGCTTCTGCTCCCTCTTTGTGCAGAGCTTCGTCCACTGCCTCGGCGCACTGAGATGCTTTGTGAAGCACTAGCAGCAGTGCTTTCGGGTGGAATGGAGAACATGATGGAATGCACCAGTGCGTCTTGGTACTCCCGCATTTTACGCTCCCGGTTCAACGGTGTTATGAGGCTTTGTAAGTTCTCCCGGTAGCGAGGATCTAGGAGGGTGGACACCCAATAATCAGCCGTGTTGAGAAAGTGGCTGATGCGGCGGTTGTTTCTCAGGCACTGCAGCATGAAATCAACCATGTGCTGCAGACTGCCAACTGGCCAAGAAACGCTGTACCCTGCTTGAGGTGTGATCTCTGCCTGCTCTGCATCACTCCACCCTCGCTATAGATACTGACTACTAGAGCATTGTGTACCTCCCTCCTCTGGACAGATGTCTTCCTCCTCCATTGACTCCTCCTCATCCTCCTCACAAAGTGTCCCCTGCCTAGGCCTTTGTGAGGAACCACGTTGCGCAGACTGTACAGAAGCAGATGGCATTTGTGACTCCTCATCCTCCACCTCTTCCAAAACCTCCTCCCTTAGTGCTTGCAGTGTTTTTTCAAGCAGGCAGATAGTCATGCTGACTAGTGCATCATCTGCACTCGCCATCCGCGTGGAATAATCGAAGGCACGCAAAATGTGGCAAATGTCCTTCATAGAGGCCCACTCAGTGGTGGTGAAGTGTGAACGGCGCGCACTGCGACTTGTTTGCGCCTGCTGCAGCTGGTACTCCATTACTGCTGCCTGCTGCTCACACAACCTCTCCAACATATGTAACGTTGAATTCCACCTGGTGGGTAGGTCACATATGATGCGATGTTCCGGAAGACATAATCGGCGCTGCAGAGCTGCAATGCGCGATCTTGCGTTGCTGGAACACCGCAAGTGAGCGCACTCTATGCGGACCTTGTGCAGCAGTGCATCAAGATCCGGATAGTCCCTCAAAAAACTCTGCACAACCAAGTTGAGCACATGTGCCAGACATGGGATGTGAGTGAGGTTGCCTAGGCCCAGAGCTACCACCAGATTTCGGCCATTGTCACACACTACCATGCCTGGCTGGAGATTCGCTGGCACAAACCACATGTCGCTCTGCTGCTTGATGGCATTCCAGAGCTCCTGTGCTGTGTGGCTTCGATTCCCCCAAGAAATTAATTTTAATACGGCTTGTTGACGTTTGGCCACGGCTGTGCTCATATCGGTCGTAACAGATAACCGTTCACGGGTCAATGTGGAGGTAGACCTTGACGGCTCCTGCAGCGCTGATTCAGAGGAACTGGAGTATGAGGAGGAGTCAATGTGTACAGACTGGATTCCTGCAATCCTTGGAGTTGGCAGAACACGTACCGCGCCACTCTCAAGATCTGTACCCGGCTCCACAACATTTACCCAATGGGCAGTGAGGGAAAGGTATCGTCCCTGTCCATGCTTACTGGTCCACGCATCGGTGGTCAGGTGGACCTTGCTACTGACGGCGTTTTGTAGCGCATGTTTAATTTTTCCCTCCCCATGCTGTTGCAGGGCAGGGACGGCTTGCCTGCTGAAATAAAAGCAGCTGGGCACGTTGTATTGTGGGACTGCCAATGCCATCAAGTTACGGAAGGTGTCAGTCTCCACCAGCCTGAATGATAGCATTTCAAGGGCCAGTAGTTTTGCAATGCCAGCATTCAGAGCCTGTGCTCGGGGGTGGTTTGCCGAGTATGGGCGCCTTTTCTCCCATGCCTGTGCTAACGATGGCTGTAGACTGGCCTGGGAGTGTGAGGATGACAGGGAACGTGGTGCTGTGGGTGGAATGACACTGTGTCTCTGTACAACAGTGCCAGAGGTTCTTCCATGGCGATCCTGTGAAGAAGCCGAACCAGCTGTGTGTGAGCTGGAGGAAGAGGCTACAACACGAGCTGAAGAGGTGGTAGGTGACGCTGTAGGTTGGCCTAGGTCTTCAGTGTGTCTTTGTAACTCCACCACGTGCTTGGTCCGCACATGTTTCCACATATTTGTGGTATTGAGGTTGCTGACACTTTTCCCTCTTTTCACCTTCTGATTACACAGCTTGCATTTGACAAAGCAAATGTCTTCTGCAACTCTGTCAAAAAAGGACCAGGCACTGCAAGTCTTGGGAGCGCCCGCTTTGGGTTTTGGAAGAGCCATGCTCCTAATGGGTGCCGAAGTGGAGGCTACAGGCAACCAAGTCTGCCCCCTCCCTCTCCCTCCTTTTTGGGCCGTTCGGGGAATCTCTTCTTCAGAGCTTCTCCCACCACCTTCCTGTCCCTCACGCCATGATGGGTCAAGGACCTCATCATCTACACCACCCTCTTCAAACAACTGCTTCTCCTGGGTAGTCTCGACAGCACAGTACGCACCAGAAAGTGGCACCTGAGTCTCATCATCAGATGCGTACTGAGGTGTGCTGCTGACCATAGGCACTGGCCCACCCGCCTCTTCAGATTCAGAGAGACAAAACGGTTGCGCATCACTGCATACTACCTCTTCTTCAAATTCTAGAATTCTGCTTGGCTGGCCCCCTCTTTCCAAGCCAAGAGATTCAGAGAACAGAAGTAGAGATGGCTTCTGTCCAGGGCTCTCTGACTGCCTGGGCAATTTGGCAGGTGGTGAAGAGACAGGTGGGTGCTCTTCAGTGCTCAAGACCTGAGAGGATCTGGAACTAATTGAAGTCGATGCGTTAGCTGCCATCCATCCGACAACGGCTTCAATTTTGTCCTCCCGCAGCAGTGGGATACGGCTAGCTCCTAAAACTGGGGGATGCTGAGTCACTGGTGCCCGCTGCAGGCACAGAATCCCCACGTCCTCTCCCTGCAGGCACAGAATCCTCACGACCTCTCCCTGCAGAAACTCCACGACCACATGCCTTACTCCCTGCCTTCTTCATCTTGGTAGACTGATAAAGATAGGCAGAAAAGTACTAAGGGCTTAGTGTGCTTATTCCTGAACAGCTGCTAACAGGTATAAGAAACACTAATTTTATAAAGTGTGGACCAGACTTTAATATGAGCTAATGTGGCCTACACAACTGTAAAGTGGAGTGTTTGGTGAACTTTATTTAGGTTTTTTTTGTCACAAAAAGACACTGGATGTGCCCAAAGATGTAATACCAATAGTATCACAAACTTTTTGTTGCTATTACAATGCAGGAAGGTAACCTACAATGCAATAGATGAGGCTACAAAAAATAGGCTAATACTAATCTGGCTGGGGCTGCAGGGCACAAGGCGGCAGAAAGGCTCCTCTATCTACTCCTATATAGTGTGTTTGGAACCAATCTAGCTGGATACGGATGGAACCACCATACTAATAGGAGAAATCAGGAAAAATGATCAATTTAGTAAAAAAGGACAATGTATGAGGCAGTGACGCACGCTGAGCGCACTACAACCAGACGTGGCTGAAGCACACACTACAGCATGAGCTGCACTCACACACCGAGACCTTGCAGACAGCCGTGAACAGCACAGAGAACTGTGCACTAGCGCTGCAAGGCACAGCGGTTTATAAAGTAGCTTGGGTAAAGCAGAATAGAGCAAATAGGTAGCTAAAACTGTCCCTCAGAACAGCAGCGTCCTATCTCTAACTGAATTCACAGCAGAGTGAGCTCAAAATGGCGGCGGCGGCTTTTATAGTGCATCATGACATCATTTCAGCAGCCAATCACAGCCATGCCATTAGTTAACATGCCTACATGCCTAACAGGATGTGCCCACACTTCTTAGGATCCTCATTGGCTGAATAAAATGAAATTGGCTCATTGCATTATGGGAACTTCCGATTCCGGTATCCGATTTTCTAAAAGTATCGGAACTAAGTATCGGAATTCCGATACCGCGAATATCGGTCGATACCCGATATTTCAGTATCGGAACGCTCAACACTAATTAGAATACTTTATAACAACAGCTTGAAAATGTTTTTAAAATCCAAAATGTTGGCCTACTGAAATGTATGTTCAGTAAATGCACTCAATACTTAGTCGGGGCTCCTTTTGCATCAATTACTGCATCAATACGGCATGGCATGGAGGCAATCAGCCTGTTTCACTGCTGAGGTGTTATGGAAGCCCAGGTTGCTTTGATAGCAGCCTTCAACTCGTCTGCGTTGTTGGGTCTGGTGTCTCTCATCTTCCTCTTGACAATACCCCATAGATTCTCTATGGGGTTAAGGTCAGGCGAGTTTGCTGGCCAATCAAGCACAGTGATACTGTTGTTTTTAAACCAGGTATTGGTACTTTTGACAGTGTGGACAGGTGCCAAGTCCTGCTGGAGAATGAAATTTCCATCTCCAAAAAGCTTGTCGGCAGAGGGAAGCATGATGTGCTCTAAAATTTCCTGGTAGATGGCTGCACTGACTTTGGTCTTGATAAAACACAGTGGACCTACACCAGCAGATGACATGGCTCCCCAAACCATCACTGATTGTGGAAACTTCACACTAGACCTCAAGCAGCTTGGAATTGTGTGCCTCTCCACTCTTCCTCCAGACTCTGGGACCTTGATTTCCAAATGAAAATTGGTCAGCAGTCTTCCCCATGATTGTGGAGCCTACTGAAACAGACTAAGGGACCTTTTTAAATGTTTAGGAAGCCTTTGCAGGTGTTTTTTGTTAATTATTCTCATTTACTGAGATAATGACTTTTGTGTTTTCATTCATTGGCTGTAAGCCATAATTACAGTTATATGAAAAAGTTTTGGGCACCCCTATTAATCTTAAGCTTAATGTTTTATAAAAATTGGTGTTTTTGCAACAGCTATTTCAGTTTGATATATGTAATAACTGTTGGACACAGTAATGTTTCTGCCTTGAAATGAGGTTTATTGTACTAACAGAAAATGTGCAATCTGCATTCAAACAAAATTTGACAGGTGCATAAGTATGGGCACCTCACCAGAAAAGTGACATTAATATTTAGTAGATCCTCCTTTTGCAAAAATAACAGCCTCTAGTCGCTTCCTGTAGCTTTTAATGATTTCCTGGATCCTGGATGAAGGTATTTTTGACCATTCCTCTTTACAAAACAATTCCAGTTCAGTTAAGTTTGATGGTCGCCGAGCATGGACAGACCTCTTCAAATGATCCCACAGATGTTCAATGGTATTCAGGTCTGGGGACTGGGATGGCCATTCCAGAACATTGTAATTGTTCCTCTGCATGAATGCCTGAGTAGATTTGGAGCGGTGTTTTGGATCATTGTCTTGCTGAAAGATCCATCCCCTGCGTAACTTCAACTTTATCACTGATTCTTGAACATTATTGTCAAGAATCTGCTGATACTGAGTGGAATCCATGCGTCCCTCAACTTTAACAAGATTCCCGGTGCCGGCATTGGCCACACAGCTCCAAAGCATGATGGAACCTCCACCAAATTTTACTGTGGGTAGCAAGTGTTTTTCTTGGAATGCTGTGTTTTTTTGCTGCCATGCATAACGCCTTTTTGTATGACCAAACAACTCAATCTTGGTTTCATCAGTCCACCGGACCTTCTTCCAAAAAGAAATTGGCTTCTCCAAGTGTGCTTTTGCATACCTCAGCCGACTCTGTTTGTGGCGTGCTTGCAGAAACGGCTTCTTTCGCATCACTCTCCTTGTGCAAAGTGCGTGGTATAGTTGACCGATGCACAGTGACACCATCTGCAGCAAGTTGATGCTGCAGCTCTCTGGAGGTGGTCTGAGGATTGTCCTTGACTGATCTCACCATTCTTCTTCTCTGCCTTTCTGATGTTTTTCTTGGCCTGCCACTTCTGGCCTTAACAAGAACTGTCCCTGTGTTCTTCCATTTCCTTACTATGTTCCTCACAGTGGAAACTGACAGATAAAATCGCTGAGACAGCTTTTTGTATCCTTCCCCTGAACAACTATGTGGAATAATCTTTGTTTTCAGATCATTTGACAGTTGTTTTGAGGAGCCCATGATGCCACTCTTCAGAGGAGATTCAAACAGGAGAACAACTTGCAAGTGGCCACTTCAAGTAGCTTTTCTCATGATTGCATACACCTGGCTATGAAGTTCAAAGCTCAATGAGGTTAAAAAACCAAAAAAGTGCTTTAGTAAGTCAGTAAAAAGTAGGTAGGAGTATTTAAAACAAGAAAATGATAAGGGTGCCCAAACTTATGCACCTGTCAAATTTTGTTTGAATGCAGATTGCACATTTTCTGTTAGTACAATAAACCTCATTTCAAGGCAGAAACATTACTGTGTCCAACAGTTATTACATATATCAAACTGAAATAGCTGTTGCAAAAACACCAATTTTTATAAAACATTAAGCTTAAGATTAATAGGGGTGCCCAAACTTTTTCATATAACTGTATCAACATTAACAGTAATAAACACTTGAAATAGATCACTCTGTTTGTAATGACTCTATATAATATATGAGTTTCACTTCTTGTATTGAAGAACTGAAATAAATTAACTTTTTGATGATATTCTAATTTTGTGAGATACACCTGTATATAGTGATGAAACATGCAGGGAGTTACTCAGTGAGTATACAGGCCGGGAAACCGGAGCGCACGAGCCACACTCATCAATATCAGCTGGCCGTGGTATACATAGTGACACACCACAGGACAAGCCTTACCACACACCTTTGAGAAAGGAGAACACTCACGGTCTGGGTTTAACATGGGTGAGCATCAGCAGGCTTTAATTTGAAGCTGACTTTTTGTTTCTGGCCTTCAGATGGGGGTTCTTATTTGCATTATATGGGTATTATTTGATTGGTTTATGAACCCCTACTTATACTTCTTTCTGATTTTATGGTGCTATTCCCTACCCTATATCAGACTGTGTTACTCCCTGCATGTTTCCATGTTTCCTCCCTGTATAACCTTGATGCTATTCTGATTTTTGGGAGGCAGAATGAACAAAAAACAGCAATTCAGGAATTGTTTTTTTTTTTTTTTTTATGCCGTTCACCGTATTGTAAAAGTGATAAGGCAGCTTTATTCTTCGAGTCATTAGGAATACAGCTATACCACATTTATATCATTTTTATGTGTTGGCGCTTTTACACAATAAAAACTATTTTATAGAAAAATAATAGTTTTTGCATCGCTTTATTCGGAGAGCTATAACTTTTATTTTTCCGCTGATGGAGCTGCTTATTTTTTGCGGGACAAGGTGACGTTTTCAGCAATACCATTTTTATTTATATTCGACTTCTTTTATTCTACTTTCTGCTCAGCGGTATGATGAAAAAGCATAGTTTCTTGCCTTGTTTTTTTTTTATTATTTTTTTTTACAGTTTTCACTGAAGGGATTAACCAGAGGGACAGTTTTATAGGTCGGGTCGCTCCGGACGCGGCGATACCAAATATGTGTACTTTATTTGTTTTTGTTTTTACATAAATAAATATATTTGTTGGATTCATATTTTTTTTTATCTTCTTTGTTCTTTATTTTGTGTTTTTTTTTTTTTTTTTATATTTTTACAATTTTTTAAAACTTTTTTTTTTTTTACCTTGATCTTATATTCTGCAATGCTTTTGCATTGCAGGGCATCAGATCAGCGTCTCGCAGGCAGGGAGGAGGCGTGTCAGCTCCTGCTCTGAGCAGGAGGTTACAGGCCACCGTCCCAGGGTGACTCCGCTGCCATATTTCGCCTCGGGGTCACCATGGAGACCATCGGCACAATGTGATCACAATCACGTTCCAATGGGAGCCGAGAGGGAGTTCCCTCTGCAATGCCCGTCGATGTTGTCACTAAACGTGGGCATTTCTGCAGGGTGTTAGCTCTCATATAAAGCTGACACTGGCATTTGATCGTGGCGGAAGTATATGTACGGCGGTTTACAGGAATGCAGCTCCCGTAGCGTCGTAGATATATGGCGCATGTCAGGAAGGGGTTAATATTAATGCAATAATTCTAATTATTTAATATTAATTTTAATTGTATCACTTAATATTGAGCAGAATTAAAGGGGTATTCCCATCTCCAAGATCCTATCCCAATATTTAGTAGGTATAATAATAATAATATTAGCGAATACCTCCAATCAGAAATGTAGTATAGTTTCTCTGATTCGCAATGTCGCTTTCCTCATGTGCAGACATTGCAGGACCTTAGGTATCCATGGTTACATCCACTGATATAGTGACAGTTAGTTAGCTAGTTGCTAGTGGTTGTAACCATGGATACCCTAGTCCTGCAATGCCTGCACATGAGTAAAGAGACATAATGAATCCAAGAAACTATACTACATTTCTAATTGGAGGTATTTGCTAATATTATAATTATTCCACCTACTACATTTTGGGATAGGATCTTGGAGATGGGAATACCCCTTTAAGTATGCTGACATCCCCTATATACTGTATGAGCCTGCACACTGCCCCATATATACTGTATGAGCCTACACACA
Organism: Phyllobates terribilis; assembly: GCF_046119375.1. Taxonomy (NCBI): domain Eukaryota; kingdom Metazoa; phylum Chordata; class Amphibia; order Anura; family Dendrobatidae; genus Phyllobates; species Phyllobates terribilis. Next base: position 336,552,908 of record NW_027362771.1, read on the forward strand.
GCCCCCTATATACCGTAAGAGTCCAAACATCCCGCTCTATACAGTATGAGCCCCCACATTGCCTCTATATAAAGTATGAGCCCCCACATAGCCCCCTATATACAATATGGGCACCACATAGCCCCTATATACAGTATTAGCCTCCACATAGCCTCCTATATACAGCATGAGCCCCACATCGCCTCCCATATACATCATGAGCCCCGCATAGTCTCCTATATATAGCATGAGCCCCACATAGCCTCCTATATACAGTATGAGCCCCACATAGCCTTCTATTTTCAGCATGAGCCCGACATAGCCTCTTATATACAGCATGAGTCTCCATATAGCCTCCTCAGAGGCGTAGCTAGGGTTTTGGTTCAGGGGGGCGAAGCTTCTGAGTGGGCCCCTGACCAGGTAACCCTGATTACAGCTATGGTGGCGCACCCTAATAGTGGATGTAGGGGAACCTCAGCAGATGACCACGCTGTTACTAAAAAAATCTCTACACAAAGACCAACACTGATACTACCGCCATATGGTGACCATATAGTTGTACATACCAGTCCTGCAGAACATGTAAGAGATTACAGCACAGTTATAGATGGTGACTTACAGCTGACGTTCTTTCTGATGCAATCACTCACTTTTCCCATTTTTCCATCTGGCCCAGATCGACACGATAACTTCTCCGTCCAGGACTCATCTGCTGTGATTACAACAAAGACACATTTGACTTCTCACATTTCAGGCACCTTCCACATCTATTCCCATCCTGCACAAACTCCTCATCCTGCTAATACCACATTACTTAGCCGCTGCTGTTTGTGTCTCTATTACTGCACCTACTGTGTGCCCTCTAAATGGTAAAACAAACCTCTAGAATATAGTAATGCTGTGTGTAAGTGCCCTAGAAAACAGTGCCCACATTTTGCCCCCTAGAAAGTAATAATGCCCTCTGTTTGCCCCTTTGACAGTCACAATAACTTGAGTTCCCCTATAACAATAAGTGCCCACTTAACATTTAATAATGTCCTGAGTCTCCCCCATGTACAGCTCCCCTCTACACAGTAGGATGCTCTCTTATACATCGTATAATGCCCCCTCACTGTATAGTACTTCCCACACAGTACACTGACCCCTTAGTAGCTTCCAAACTGATGGCTTCAACACAGTATGATGGCCCTCACACTGGACAAAGACCCCCTATTATCTCCCACACTGTATGATTGTCCTCACTGTAATCCCCACACTGTATGATGGCCCCCTAAATTGCATACATATAATATTATGCACCACATAGTCCTCAATATAGTATAATGCACTCCTCATATGCCCCAGAGTGTAACTGTATCAGCGTGCTGCACACGCCCATGCAGTTACGCTAGCATAGCTCTGGGTGGGCCCCTCAGAGCGCGGGGCCCGGGGTCACCGCCCCCTCTGCCCCCCCAGTAGCTACACTACTAAGCCTCCTATGTACAGTATGAGCCCCATATAGCCTCTTATATACAGCATGAGTCTCCACATAGCCTCCAATATACAGCATTAGCCCCACTTAGCCTCTTATATACAGCATGAGCCCAACATAGCCTCCCATATGCAGCATGTCAACCACATAGCCTCCCATATACAGCATGTCCCCACGTAGCCTCCCATATATAGTATGAGCTCCACATAGCCTCTTATATACAGCATGAGTCCCCACATAGCCTCTTATATATAGAATAAGTCCCCACATAGCCTCCCATATACAGCATGAACCCCACATAGCCTCTTATATACAGCATGAGCCTCCACATAGCCTCCTGTATACAGCATGAGTCCCCACATAGCTGTTTATCTGTTCCATTTTTAGAACACATGTAATTAAAGGGAATCTGTCACTAAGGTTTTTCTATGTAATCTTGACCGCAGCAAGGGACAGAGACCCTGATTCCAGCAGTTAGGATGGAATCACAATTTTCTCTGCTGCAGATCTAACAGAACTCAGTTGTTAACCCCACCCACACCACAGCTTTCTGCGTACATTGTAAATTGAGAGAGCTGAGGCCTGATTGGAATACCCTGCTCAAGGCCAACTGTCCAGCAATGATAATCTCCTGCTGATAAAACACTCATTGTAATGAAACAGCAAAACATAGCCCAGTAAGTGACATATCCCTGTAATCAGGCTCTTTTCCTCTATATTATGGTGTTCTCAGATTACAGAGCAACAATCTGCTGACAGATTCCCTTTAATATAAAAAATGGATCAATTGTATAATTGATACAAACGGAAGCAGAGTGACACCATTCACTATTATGGGATCCATCTGGATTGCATTATATGTCCATTTTTAGAACAGAAGAAAAACTATATCATGTTGAACTTTTTCTTCTGTAATGCAATTGATCCATTTTTTTTATATGAATTCCATTTGTCTGTTCCTAAAAATCGAGACAACAAATAGAATGTCAAAATGCTAGTGTGAACGTAGGATATCCTAGCATGATGAAGAAGTTAGATTAACTTTGAAACGCGTTGATTTTATAACCTTTATAAAAAAATCCTTTATTGGATTTTTTTTATCCTGAGTTCATCTTTCTACATGGACTTACCGGCAGCGCAGGGAAAAGCCGCTTTGAATCCGCATGTTTTTTATATACTACAGCGAAATAGACCTGTAATCAAAGCCCATCCATGTGTAGTAACTTGCAAATGTATCTAGCTCACGGACCTACAGGAACTGGAAAAATTGATTAACAATAGTAAATGCAATAAATAATACACAATAATACTTTAAATCGTTTATGTGACTGAAAATATGGCAGAAGATCTGTATAAAACTCTTATCGGGTCATATTGACCCGAACAGTACATATGTAACAATTGTTATTTCACACAAAGAGTAAAAAAAAAAAAAAAAAAAAAAAACTCATAACAACAACACCTATCCATAAACACACTTGCCTAACGATGATTTACCGATCCTCATAATAATCTGCAGCTTCACAAACTTTTTTTCGGGTCAAATAGACTCGAACAGTACGTCAGGGTTAAAAAAGTTATCCACTACCCTAACTCATTTCATTTTATATTCATTAATCTTGCTATTATGTGCCAGTAAATGCTGCCATATGCCTGTTGTAGAAATATATACCTTTATCATGCAGTTAGCATCACTTGGTGACTACCCGCTGCAGCTCTGATGTTTACATCTATTACTTCCTGTCCCCAGGCTACAAGTTGCATCATGCATTGCAGTGGAATTTAAGCTATCACTTATCACGCCCTCTCCATTCTCCATCCAAGCTCCTCCCTACCTCCTCACTCTTCAGGAAGAATGCTCAGGCAAGCTGTCATTCAATCCAAAACGTCTACACCCACCACCAGGAGCACCGTGACTACTTCCTTTTATTTTGTACGATCCTGTGCCGGAAAAGGGAAATATCAGACAAAACAGAGGAAAAAGATTAATTTCATAACAATCCAGGACCATGTGATCCCTGCTGAGATGCGCTCATAGAAGCTATACATCTAATACAAGTATATTACAAAAGGTATTGTTTTGAAGAGCTATGATATATAATGGGGGTGAAAAAGTAGTGGAAAACCCCTTTAAGCTTCTCTCAATAGAACATTGAGAGACTGCAGATTGGTGAATGCCAACTGTGTGCATTAGTCACACTGTTACAATTTCCCTCAATTGCCAGATTATGCGGTTGGTCTCGTGACTGCCAATATTCTATTTGCATACTGGCGGTCATGTGCCTAGATTCTCATCCACTTTTCATATTGTGAAAGGTTGATGAGAATCTATTTAGCATGGTACTGTCATTATACAGGTTGCTCTAGTGGGCCTATTTTGTGATCACTTGCTCAATCTGGCAATTGAGGGGAATCCTGACAGTGTATATAATGCACACTGTCAGGATTCACATAGACTGACAGCAGAAATTTCACTCAAGCCCCGATAACTCCTTCAAGTCTGTTCCGTTCAAATCAAGATCCAGTCTTCTTGTTGCTCTTAGTAGCCAGTCAAGGTCCATGATTGATTTTCAAAGTTTAGTGGGTAAAAGGCAATTGAAATACTAATATATTTTTTTTATGTAGTACAATTTCTTATTTATTAATTGATACAAAAATTATAAGGATATCAATAAATAATATTTGAAATATACTCTGATCAGCCATAAAGGTGTAATTTAATAGGTTTACAGCAGCAGGCAGAACTCAGCTCCATCTGCGGCTCTTATAGGCAGATGATGGCGGTATAACACAGCAATCATCCTCTGGGAATGGTTCGGGCTCTGCTCCTGAGCCCACTCCATATACTGACTCCTGACGGCACTCGTCAGTAAGGAGTTAAAATTTCATCGAAAGACACCATGGTGATGCAATCAGGATTGTAGATTTGTCTGCGTTTCAGCTATGCTCTCTGCAAGATCTCTCACTGATCTAACTAGTAAGAGATCTATTTATTTTATCCCTTTTTGTTTTGTACTATTTGCCTTTTGTATATGTCTTCTTTATTTCAACTTTTTGAATCTTGTAAGCACTGTACCTTTTTTATCTTAAAGGGAACCTGTCAGGTCCCCCATGCCCTCCAACCAGGAACAGAATGAAGATTCTATTGCTCACATGGTGAGAAGCCAGACACAGGTTTATATAATGGAAGGGTGTGATTCCAATAAGCAGCACAGCCAATAGACCACGAGGAGCTCTAAACCCTTTCCATGCCACAAGAAATCTGTTAACTAATGAACTAATTAAACCCTGTAAGTTTAAATAGGACCTTTGCTCTTCTAATCTCAGATGTATCACGGGTCCCAGCAGAATGCGGCACATTAATGACACCTAATTATCATAGGAAACGGGGACATTAGAAATGTTTTTGTAAAACATTTAGCTGAATAACGTTATGCAGGGCTGGTTAGGCCGGGAATTTACTAATGCTCAGGTGAATGCTGCTGGGTTGGAGGGCATGGAGGACCTGACAGGTTCCCTTTTAAATCTAAAATTTAGTAAGTTTGTTCCTTGCTGCAGTAAATGTACCCCCAACTTCGAAGAGTGGAAAGTACATCCTGTTTGTATAACCTGGGAATGCCAGAATACTGGACGTTTCCATTGAGTGCTAGAGAGTCGAGTATGTTTGTGTATGAGAATGTTATCCAATGTAGGCATCTTGCTGGCTTAACAAACGGCAAGGCAGCTATCAATGTGGTGGGGATGTGTGAACTAGCTTTGGGGTGTGCTTAATTCCTTTTTAGTGAAATAGTGCCATCTCCCTTCAAAGCCCTGGCAGTGTGCCCAAACAGTAGTCACATATTAAGGTTAGGCATTTTGCTTTATCCCTAGTCCATAGCTTACAGGTTTTTAGGTCAACATCTTTAGAAAGACTCTGTAGAATTGGTCCCTCATCGAAAGGCTTCATCTCTGATGTATATAATTTTTTACAAAATCCATTTGATAATTCTTTGATTAGACATCCATAAATGCTCAAGTGGGAAAGCTATTTGGGTAGAACTCTAATTGATGCTGACTGGAGACTTGTTTGGTCAAGAGCAGCTATTACGGCATCCTGTATCACTTACACAGAGAACCAATATAAGATTCCATTTCTGGTACCACGCTCCAGAGTTTCTACATAAACTAGACCCACCTATTTCTTCCATGTGTTGGAGATGTGCCTCTTCAAGATGATCTGTCTTTCACCTACTCTGGGATTGTTCCTTGATAACTCCGTTCTGGACTCTAATTAAACAGGTCTTTGATTTGAGCTTACCATTTAGAACCTCAGTTCTTCTTACTTAATGTCTTCCCACAGAATATATCTAGAACTATTATTCTCTTACACATACTAACGGTTGCAAGATGTTTATAGCTTCTCACTTGAAACAAACATCTCCCCCTTCTTTATTTGTCCTATGCACCAGGATCAAATACATTATAAACTTTGAATATCTTACTTTCATGAGTAGAGGGGAATTGGCATGCACAGTCTTTCAAAATACGTTGGAATATAAACATGTAAGCTATGGAATGAGGCAAAATGCCTAATCTTAATATATTGGAATAACGAGAGTTTATGAACAGATAGTTTAGATCTCATCTCAGCATACGTGAGCAATGTACTTGTTATATAGTTAGTTATATCTGCAAAATTAAATAGACCAGTTTTGGCCCAAATACCTGTTAAAGTGGGAGTCAGTCAAGCTTTCAGGGAAATTTAGGAGAAATAGGAAGTATGTAAGGTGGGACCTTGTGGATGACAGTTTTAATCTTTTAGTGCAAGTCCTCCAAATGTATCTGGTGAGATTCATTGGGCCTAGGAGTTCATTTAAAAGGGGATTAAATGAACCATTCCATATTAGAGAGTCAGGATGTACTGGTGCAAGCCAAAGTTTTTCAGTTTCCATCTATTTTGTATAGGCAATTTTAGATGACCATGCTGTAAAATCTGCATAAATGAGTAGCCCAATGAAAAATTACAAAGTGAAGGGTACCCATGCCTTCCTTATTTTTACTTTTCAGCAGGATTGACTGTGAAATTCTGTGATTCTTTCCTGACCATATGAAAATATGTTAAGGAATATACAATTAGAGAATCACTGAGAAAGGTAGAAGCTTTTCAAAGTTATTACCATATAAAGTGACACTCATTTTCAATTGATATTCTATTATCAGAATGTCAATGACCCCTTTCTGCCCTGCATTGTATATTTTCAGCTCAGATGAGAAGTCATTAATGTGAAGTTTCATATGTTTACGGCTCCGCCATTAGACCTCACGTGTAAAGTGACACAATGACACAGTGGAGATGGCTAATGTCATCAACAGGAGCTAATCACTACTATAAGTGCATGGTGACCAATACCAGCGGTCTTGCCCCAGTGATAACTGTGATTGATCAGTCAGTGCTGAAAAAGCTTGTTTATGCAGGATGCCCACAGTCTATCTGTCTTGTGTCTGTTATCAGGAATAGCTGTTCTCAGTGGAAAATACCATAGTTAGCCCCATCTTCTAGCTTGTTTTAATGCTATCGCTGATAATTAAGTTTGCCTAGGGTACCCAGGTACCCGGGTATGCACTGAGTATCGCGGGTGCTTGAGTGACATATTCGAGTCCCCTGCGCCTGCATGTTTTGCAGCTATTAGACAGCCACAAAACACAGGCAATCCCTGCATTTTTGTGGCTGTCTATCAGCCGCGAAACATGCAGCCGCCGGGATTCGAACATATTGGGTATGGACGCAATACTCTGTGCGTACCTGAGCATCCTAAGCAAACTCGAGTGGTGAGCAGTTGCGCGCATCACTACTAATGATGTTGTGCAAGATCATATCTATTTTTCAAAAATGGTATACCTTCTGCCTGGGCTGCTTACATTTATGAGAACGACTGTGTTTCAAAATATTGTTAGACCCCTGCTTATTTTAGATCTCCATTGTAATCAGGTCCCTGCCTAATTCAAACTAGCAGAGGAATCCTCCCATACATCATTAGTGGATCTCTGGGCTTGCTTGGTATGGCTTAACAGCAAGCCAAGTAGTTGTATTCCAAGAATCTGATACACCAGAATTCATATCTTCAAAAAAAACAGTTTTTTTATTTTATCCGTAAAAATCCATGTTGGTTATATTATCTTTTCTTTCATCTTTTTCTTGACGCTAGGTACGGACGAAACGTGGCTGCATTTTTAAAACTGAGGCCACGGCCTCACAATCAGTATTTGGTCAGTATTTCTCAGGAGTGGAAGCTAAAACTAGGTGGGGAACAATAAGAGAAAAGGTATAATAGAAACCGGTGCACTAATTCTGCATTTATCACCCACTCCTGGTTTTGGCTCCCGCTTCTAAGAAAAAATACTGACCAAATACTGACCAAATGCTGATAGTGGGGCCGTGACCTAAAATAAAAGCTGTTTTCTGAAAAAATAAAATTATGGTGCCTTGGAATAAATGTCCCTGACTAATATTAAATCCACAAGATAATGATGGCCCTACTATTTAAAAAACGAATCTGTCATCCTAAGTAGCAGGGTGTCAGTGGGACAGACACTATGGGCTGTTCTATTATGTGCCTCCTGTCCTCAGTAACATTCTCAAACATTGTAGATTTTTCTACTGGCCTATATTTTCTTTCTGGAAAAACTTCAGCTAATACATGGGACCAGATTGTAGGTATCAAATGGGGGTTTTTGTTGGGAAATTTTATTAAATGTGATACCTGTTTCCATAAGACTGGGTCCAGCTCATGGCAAAACCTATACATTATTTTCTTCTCAGTTGCCCATTACCATGTGAGCTAACTGTGCAGTACTCCATGTATATTCCTTCTTCCACACTGATCCAGCTTGTAAATGAACACCAAACTTGGAATTTGGATGTTATATTCATTTTTATTATAAGAGATGTTCAAGGAAGAAATGAATACTGCTCTAAAAAGTATGGCAAAAGATAGACTTGTTTTAATAGGACAACAACATTTGACCATACATGTCTAGATACACTTAATGAAAAAGCCAAGTGTTGCTTCTGTAGATGTGTTAATAAGCACTTTAAAAAACCGAGGATGGATACCCTGTCAGCTTCTTCCCAAACATGACACTTACATTCCCAATGGTATTAACAGCTGCCAAATTAAGACAAAAAGACAAGCACTGACAAGACGACTTTTAAAATGATATACTATTAATCACTTAGTGTGATGGCAGTGGGGGGAATTCTGTAATGCATCAACACCTCTAGCAGAATAGCAGTACGTCAGTATCTTAATCATGCAGTGGGATAAATTCTGTCACATGCAAAGAATGCTATCTCACACCCTGTGCCTTGTGTGTATCATCTGCACCTCAAATTTAGACTTTTAACAACTTAACTTACAATTGGTGATTAAAAGAAAGCACATAATAAAACATCTGTAGTTATTGTGTATAGTCATTTTAGTAGTATTTATACCATTACAAGGCTGTATTTGATTGACAATAGAATAGGCAGTATAAATATTAATATAAAATAAATGTATACAGATGTATTCTGTAGTGTACTTCTAGTCTTTTGTGATGAATTTGTTTCTCAGTTTTAAAAGTGTTAGCATCCATGCTTTTCAAGGGTTTACAATGTATGCCAATTGATTTACAAAGTATTGCACAGAGCTGATTTGGAGTCAACTGGCAAAAAAAATTGTAATGGTACCTTAAGGCTGTGTGCCCACGATGCGTTTTTTAAGCATTTCCGCAGCAGCAAAAACCCTGCAGAAACGCTTAAAAACGCATGGTAGAAGGCCTGCCATGTTCCCCAATGATAATCCGCATGTGCTGTGCACATGCTGCGGAAATTTCCGCTGCGGATTATCATTGCGGAAAAAAACGCAGCAGTACCAGTTATTTTGCCGAAGCGCTGCGTTTTCGCCGCCATTGACTTGAATTAGAACGCATGGATTACGCATCACTGTATATGTAGATGCGCATTCCATGCATTCTAATGTGCGGATGGTACCCAGGTCTAGAGAAGAGGAGACTCTCCTCCGGACCTGGGTACCATAGAACCTGTAAAAAAAAAAAGAATAAAATAAAAAATAAATATATACTTATCTTCTGGCGGCCCGCGGTGCGCTCCTCCTCGCATGCCGGCTGTTCGCGATGGACTGAAGTACCTGCGCTGACGTCCTAGTCATGTGACAGGTCACGTGACGCTGACGTCGGCAGGTCCTTCAGTGTACCGCTGCCGGCAAGGGAGAACGGAGGGAAGAAAGACAGCGCGGGCCATCAGAGGGTAAGTATATATTTATTTTTTTATTTTTGACCATTCTTTCGGTCACAATATATAAATCCATGCCGTTGCAGATACCAAACATGTATAGGTTGTTTTTTATTTAAGTAGTGAAAAAAAATCCAAAGTTTGCAAAAAAAAAAAGTTGCCATTTTCTGAGACCCGTAGCGTCTCCATATGTTGGGATCTGGGGCTGGGTGAGGGCTTATTTTTTGCAAGTGAAGTTGACATTTTTATTGATACCATTTTGAGGAAGATATGATCTTTTGATCGCCTGTTATTGCATTTTATTACAATGTTGCGGCGACCAAAAAAACTTAATTTTGGTGTTTTGATTTTTTTTCTCATTATGCTGTTTACCGATCGGATTAATTCTTTTTATATATTGATAGATCGGACGATTTTAATCACAGCGATACCAAATCTATGTATATTTGATTTTTTTTTATTGTTTTATTTTGAATGGGGCGAAAGGGGGGTGATTTGAACTTTTATATATTTTTTAATTATTTTAATATTTTTGAGAACTGTTTTTTACTTTTTACCTGCTTCAATAGTCTGATCGCCTGTGCAACTTGTGTGTAGCTAAAATGCTCACTTGCCGGCTCTCATAGCATCCCGGCAATGACAACCACAGGGGTCTCCTGCAGACCCTGGGTTGTCATGCCAACCCAATGGCGACCCACGGTCATGTGACATGGGTGCCGATGGACGGGACTAGTGATGCGCTTCTAGCTTCTAGGCATTTAACATGTTTACAGCTGCGGGTGGATTACGATTCCACCCGCGACTGTTAGCGGCACATGAAAGCTGATCAGATCAGCTGTCATGTGCTCGGTAACATGCGGGCTCAGTGCCAGAGCCCGCATGGAGTGCAGGGATGCCACCTTGGATGTACTCATACGTCCAAGGTGGTAAAGGGGTTAACTAGTGAGCTGCTTCCAAATGGAAGTCAGTGTAGAATGGTCTGCTTACTTCTTTAAATTTCTTTGCAAGTTTGGAGACCTGAAGCAGCTAAAACAAGCTAAAAAAAACTGAACAGTTGAAAGATCCAATTAAAAAGGTTGTCCACTACTCAATCACAATATTCCACCACTTAAAATATTAATAGTCTGTACTCCCCTCTGGTGCCGACGTCGTTTCAGTGCCAGATCTCCCATAGATTGACTTTGTCACATGAGCCCTGCAGCCAATCTCCGGTCAGTAATGGGCCGCTTCACTCTCACTTCCTTAGGCCACGGCCCCACTATCAGTGTTTGGTCAGTATTCGGTCAGTATTTTTTCTCAGGAGTGGATACCAAAACCAGGAGTGGGTGATAAATGCAGAATTGGTGACTTGTTTCTATTATAACTTTTCTCTGATTGTTCTTCACCTGGTTTTAGCTCCCACTCCTGAGAAAAAATACTGACTGAATATTGACCAAATACTAATAGTGGGGCCGTGGCATTAGAATGTAACTGACATCTAGAGGAAGTCAGGGAGCAGTGGTATCTCTTACTTCTTCCCGATGTCAGTTTCGTCTGAAGGAAGTGAGTGAAGCAGCAAATTAGTGGACCCTGATTGGCTGCAAGGATCACAGGACATAATAACATCATTGGAGACCCAGAGCCAATAACACTGCAATGGTACTGGCACTGGAAGTGAGTACAGTTTGTTATTATTTTACCTGGCAGAATATGGTGATTAAGAAGGGGATGTCCGAGTAGGAGGACCTTTGACCCCGGACTTGTCGTCATGGTCAGAGGTTCATTTGTATTCACATTATTAGAGACGGAAATACAAATTAATGCAGAACCCTCTCCATTTGCAAAGACGCTGGAGGAGGGGAGATTTTATAAAAAAAAAACTGGCAGAATGAACAAATTAACCACTTATTTTTTTTCGTACATTGTTCACCATGTGATAAACTTCTAAAACAAATTTATAATTTGAGTTAGTCATATTACAGTGATACCACATTTGTATCACTTGTTTTGCTACTTTTCATTTTAAAAACAAAAAATTATTTGTTTTTGCATAGCCATATTTAAGAACTGTAATATTTTAGACTTTTTTGTTGACAGAACTTTGTAAGGGCTTGCTTTTTTTTTGATAATTTGACGTTTTCAGGGATACTAATTTGCTTTCTATAAGACCTTTTAATCTCTTTTTATTTTCACCATATGGGTTAAATAATGTGACTGTTTCATAGCGAAAATCATTGTGTACAAGTGGATACCAATTACACGTACAGTGGGGAAAATAAGTATTTGATACATTGCCTATTTTGCAAGTTTTCCCACCTTCAAAAAATAGAGAGGTCTGTAATTTTTATTGTAGGTACACTTCAACTGTGTGAGACAGGATCTAAAAATAAAAAACAGAAAATTACATTGTATGATTTTTAAATAATTAAATTCCATTTTATTGCATGAAATAAGTATCTGATCACCTACCAAACAGCAAGAATTATGGCTCTCACAAACCTGTTAGTTTAAGAAGCCCTCCTACGCTGCACTCATTACCTGTATTAATTGCATCTGTTTGAACTTGTTAACCGTATAAAAGACACCTGTCCACACATTCAATCAATCACACTCCAACCTCTCCACCATGGCCAAGACCAAAGAGCTGTCTAAGGACACCAGGGACAAAATTGTAGACCTGCACAAGGCTGGGATGGGCTACAGGACAATAGGCAAGCTGCTTGGTGAGAAGGCAACAACTGTTGGCACAATGATTAGAAAATGGAAGAAACACAAGATGACTATCTATCTTCCTCGGTCTGGGGCTCCATGCAAGATCTCGCCTCGTGGGGTAAGGATGATTCTGAGAAAGGTCAGGAATCAGCCCAGAACTACATGAGAGGACCTGGCCAATGACCTGAAGAGAGCTGGGATCACACTCTCAAACATTACTTTTAGTAGCACACTACACCGTCATGGATTAAAATCCTGCAGGGCACGCAAGGTCCCCCTGCTCATGCCAGCACATGTCCAGGCCCATTTGAAGTTCCCCAATGACCATCTGGATGATCCAGAGGAGGCATGGGAGAAGGTCATGTGGTCAGATGAGACCAAAATAGAACTTTTTGGTATCTTCTCCACTCGCCATGTTTGGAGGAAGAAGGATGAGTACAACCCCAAGCACACTGCCCCAACCGTGAAGCATGATGGGGGAAACCTCATACTTAGGTAGTGCTTTTCTGCAAAGGGGACAGGACGACTGCACTGTATTGAAGGGAGGATGGATGAGGTCATGTTTCGCAAGATTTTGACAAACAACTTCTTTCTCTCAGTAAGAGCATTGAAGATGGGTCGTGGCTGGGTCTTCCAGCATGATAATGACCCAGATTGACTCCGTAAGAAGAATTTCAAGGTCCGGGAGTGGCCTAGCCAGTCTCCAGTCTTGAACCCAGTTGAGACTCTTTGGAGGGAGTTGAAACTCAATGTTGCCCAGCGACAGCCCTGAAACCTGAAATATCTGCAGAAGATCTGTATGGAGGAGTGGGCCAAAATCCCTGCTGCAGTGTGTGCAAACTTGGTGAAGAACTACAGGAAACGTCTGACCTCTGTATCTGCAGACAAAGGTTTCTGTACCAAATGTTAAGTTCTATTTTTCTATTGTATCAAATACTTCATGCAATAAAATGCAAATTAATTATGTAAAAATCATAATTTTTTTTAAGATTCTGTCTCTCACAGTTGAAGTGTACCTACAATGAAATTTATAGACCTCATGTATAGACCCTTTCAAAATCGGCAGTGTATCAAACACTTATTTTCCACACTGTATGTCTAGGGTGGTTTTTGTGTATTTTTGGTTTCACAAAAAACTCTTTGCTTTTTATGTTGAAAAAGTGTATGTGCTTTATTTTGTGTTGTACACATTTTTACAGAATTATTATTGAATTATTTGCTAAATTCTACTGTGGGAATTGAACACTCAATAGGCTAATCGCTTGTGTATGCACTATAATATGTATATGCAGCCTATTACAGCTGTTAGTTTTACACACAGTCTATTAGACCCTGCCTTATAGGCCACCATAGCTGACAGACTCGGAAGCCATTCTGAGGAGGCCAGTATCGTGAAAGAGGGAACCCCCTGTTCAGAACCATCAATATGCTGCTGTCACGGGTGTGTCAGGTGTGACAGACAGTCATTCTGGATCTAATTGTAGAAGGTCATTGTGCTTGGCTCTGCAGGCACCTTCTTGATCTTTTCATCTCTGAAGTGTAGTGATATCCTTCTCCCTCTAGGACCTAGCAGTGACCTCCACCTTCTGCTGCTAATTGACACACCCTTGCTGGATGTTTAAATACCTTCAATCTCTCCAGAGAGTCGCCGGTGATAACTCTATGTTCCTCTGTCCAGGCTTGAAGTACTAGTAGTAGTGTCTTCTTGGAGTGATCTCTCTGGCGTCTTCTCAAGCAAAGGGTTTCCCTTGTCTGTTTACCTGTTTGTCTTTAGTTGCAGTGGGGGCTGACTAGTGCTCACCCCATCCTCTCCCTCTTTAGGGCCTATCGCAAGGGGCAGTCAGGGATTAGGGTTCCTGCTCGGCGATAGGTGCGGAACTTATTTAGGGACATTAGGGGAGCCAGGGTGTTGTTAGATCTCCTTAGGGGTCTTCACTCCCCCTTTCCCTAGTGTTTGGGCTCCCCCCCCCCCCCGCTCTTCCCGTTGTTGTGCACTTAGTCTTTCCCTCATCTTGCGTCACAGCTTCAGAATACTTTCCAGATTAGGATATGTATATCCTATATTGGGAACGGGTTAGAAGTGCCTTCTTTTGCGAAAAAGAGTGGAATAAGGCTTATTTATTAGGTCCTGGAAAACATAATCAGTAACTAATTATATCACCATTAGCAGAACTAATTTCGTACACTTTCCCTGGTTTGATTTTAGTTTTAAGCATTTTTGTTCTAAATTCTGGATAATTTTGGATAATGAAATGAATACCATTTTGGATGTTTGTAATATTTACTGTATTTTAAAACTAATGTTTACTTTTATGTGGTATCAGGAAGGCTTCTCACTAATTTCTGCAAAGTCATGGCTAAAGATCGGAAAGAAGTTAGATTGGCTGCTCTTTGGTTCAAAAATAAAGGTGAGCATTCGATTTAATAATTTAGAGTTTTTTGCGAACATTGCTTCAGCACATATGTCAGAATTTTTACACTAAATAATATGAAGGAATAGTGAGCATTAGGCCATGGCCCCACTATCAGTATTTGGTCAGTATTCGATCAGTATTTTTTCTCAAGAGTGGGAGCCAAAACCAGGAGTGGGTGATAAATGCAGAATTGGTGACTTGTTTCTATTATACCTTTTCTCTGATTGTTCCTCACCTGGTTTTGGCTCCCACTCCTTAGAAACAATACTGACCGAATACTGACCAAATACTGAAAATGGGGCCATGGCCTTTATCTGAAGGAGGTTGTTTTAGCAGCATGTGCATGGATTATCACAATCCTCATTTAGCCGCATAGAACTGTCACATAAATATCTGCTGCAAATCTGCCATGTGTGAACATACCTTTTATGTTTGATTAAAATAATTCAGTTTTTATATTTGGTTTATACACATTGGTGCATATTTAGCAATACTTTCTAATTTGCAGGTATGGTGAACAAAATTGGGCTAGATATTTTTAAAATATGCTTGATTTCTCATAGTGATTAATTCTGTTTGATAAATCTAGTGTATACTAAGTTGATGTAGTCTGTTTATACAGCCTATTAGTTGGCTTACTGTTTGCCATAAATTTGTGCCAAAATATTGGCCCATGTTTTGACACATAGGCTCCGATACGTTTGTATGCCAGTCTTGATAAAGTGTGTGCTGGATTAAGCTGCACCAAATTCATTAAGAGGCAGACCCATCTGTAAGCTGCCATGTAATGTACACTGCTCAAAAAAATAAAGGGAACACTCAAATAACACATCCTAGATCTGAATGAATGAAATATTCTCATTGAATACTTTGTTCTGTACAAAGTTGAATGTGCTGACAACAAAGTCACACAAAAATCATCAATGGAAATCCAATTTATTAACCAATGGAGGCCTGGATTTGGAGTCACCCCCAAAATTAAAGTGGAAAAACACACTACAGGCTGATCCAACTTTGATGTAATGTCCTTAAAACAAGTCAAAATGAGGCTCTGTATTGTGTGTGGCCTCCACGTGCCTGTATGACCTTGCTACATCGCCTGGGCATGCTCCTGATGTTGTGGATGGTCTCCTGTGGGATCTCCTCCCAGACCTGGACTAAAGCATCCGCCAACTCCTGGACAGTCTGTGGTGCAACGTGACATTGGTGGATGGAGCGAGACATGATGTCCCACATGTGCTCAATCAGATTCAGGTCTGGGGAACGGGCGGGCCAGTCCATAGCTTCAATGCCTTCACCGTACAGGAACTGCTGACACACTCCAGCCACATGAGGTCTGGCATTGTCCTGCATTAGGAGGAACCCAGGGCCAACCGCACCAGCGTATGGTCTCACAAGGGGTCCGAGGATCTCATCTCGGTACCTAATGGCAGTCAGGCTACCTCTGGCGAGCACAAGGAGGGCTATGCGGCCCTCCAAAGAAATGCCACCCCACACCATTACTGACCCACTGCCAAACCGGTCATGCTGAAGGATGTTGCAGGCAGCAGATCGCTCTCCACGGCGTCTCCAGACTCTGTCACGTCTGTCACATGTGCTCAGTGTGAACCTGCTTTCATCTGTGAAGAGCACAGGGCGCCAGTGGCGACTTTGCCAATCCTGGTATTCTGTGGCAAATGCCAAGCGTCCTGCACGTTGTTGGGCTGTGAGCACAACCCCCATCTGTGGACGTTGGGCCCTCATACCACCCTCATGGCGTCGGTTTCTTACCATTTGTGCAGACACATGCACATTTGTGGCCTGCTGGAGGTCATTTTGCAGGGCTCTGGCAGTGCTCCTCCTGTTCCTCCTTACACAAAGGCGGAGGTAGCAGTCCTGCTGCTGTGTTGTTGCCCACCTACGGCCCCCTCCACGTCTCCTGGGGTACTGGCCTGTCTCCTGGTAGCTCCTTCAGCCTCTGGATACTATGCTGACAGACACAGCAAACCTTCTTGCCACAGCTCGCATTGATATGCCATCCTGGATGAGCTGCACTGCCTGAGCAGCTTCTGTGGGTTGTAGAGTCCGTCTCATGCTACCACGAGTGTGAAAGCACAACCAACATTCAAAAGTGACCGAAACATCAGTCAGAAAGCATTGGTACTGAAATATGGTCTGTGGTCCCCACCTGCAGAACCACTCCTTTATTGAGGGTGTCTTGATAATTGGCAATAATTTCCATCTATTCTCTATTCCATTTGCACAACAGCCTGTGAAATTGATTGTCAATCAGTGTTGCTTCCTAAGTGGATAGTTTGATTTCACAGAAGTTTGATTTACTTGGAGTTATATTCTGTTGTTTAAGTGTTCCCTTTATTTTTTTGAGCAGTGTACTTTGTAATGAATCTCGGCGCTCCAATTCTTTGGTTTTTGAAGCTACTTTATTTTGCAATGCCTACACAACAAAAATTATGTAACGTTTTGGTCGGTCTTCAGAACTTCGTCAACCAAACAACACAGGTGGGCATCATAAACAAGTATACCAAGGAGTGCAAAAAAAAACTGGTGGCAATGTAATCAATATGTGGAAAGCAGAGAAGATAAGCAAATAAAAAGGCCTCTGGATCAGGGGTGGATTAAGAGTAGCAAGGGCCCCGGGCAGTTTAGAGGGTGCGGGCCCCTCTACCCCACACACACACCTGATATGTCACATGATCCCCTGTGATAGATCATGTGATAGTTCACGTGAAATTAATTTGGCACAATATTAATTATAATATTTTTTTTAGGCTGTGTGCTCACTATGCGTTTTTTAAGCGTTTCCGCAGCTGCAATTCCGCTGCAGAAACGCTTAAAAAACGCTTGGTAGAAGGTCTGCGGATTATCATTGTGGAAAAATCCGCAGCATTATCAATTATTTTGCGGAAGTGCTGCGGTTTCGCCGCCATTGACTTCCATTGGAACGCATGGAATCCACATCACTGCATCTGTACATGCGGATTCCATGCGTTTCAATGTGCGGATGGTACCAGGGTTTGGAGAAGAGGAGACTCTCCTCTGGACCCGGGTACCATAGAACCTTTAAAAAAAAAATAAAATAAAAAATAAATATTATACTTACCTTCTGATGGCCCCTGGTGTCTTTATCCGATGCGTCCTGGCTTGCCGGCAGCTCGCGATGGTCTGAAAAGGACCTGTCGTGGCGTCATTTAGTCATGTGACGGGTCACACGACCGCTGACGTCGGCAGGCCATCAGAAGGTAATTATATATTTATTTTTTATTTTTTACCATTCTTTTACGGTCACAGTATATAAATCCATGCTGGATGCATGGATTTATATAGTGTGACCAAGTTGTCAAGCACTTTCCAAGTGATGCTAAAATCGCTTGGAAAGCGCTTGTCAACCCGAATGCAGAAATGCATGTGAAGAACTCTTCACTTCCGCTTGTCCCTGGCAGGAAAAACGCATGTAAAATCTGCATGCGTTTTTTCTGCCAGGGAGATGCAGAAACGCTCAAAAAATATCCGGAGCATTTCTGCATTGTGGGCACATAGCCTTACATTAATTGTATGACTCAATATTGAGCACACGTAGCCATTATACACAGCAGGAGGCCGCACGTAGCCATCTATACACAGAGGTAGGCCTCACGGCGCCATCTATACACAGCGGGGGGGCCGCACGTAGCCATCTACACACAGCTGGAGGCCACACGTAGCCATCTATACACAGCGGGAGGCCACACGTAGCCATCTATACACAGCGGGAGGCCGCAGGTAGCCATCTATACACAGCGGGAGGCCGCACATAGCCATCTATACACAGCGGGAGGCCGCACGTAGCCATCTATACACAGCGGGAGGCCGCACGTAGCCATCTATACACAGCGGGAGGCCGCACGTAGCCATCTATATACAGCGGGAGGCCGCACGTGGCCATCTATATACAGCGGGAGGCCGCATGTAGCCATCTATACATAGCGGGAGGCCACACATAGCCATCTATACACAGCGGGAGGCCGCACATAGCCATCTATACACAGCGGGAGGCCGCACGGCGCCATCAATACACAGCGGGAGGCCGCACGGCGCCATCTATACACAGAGGGTGAGGCCGCACGGCGGCATCTATACACAGCAGGAGCCCGCACGTAGCTATCTATAAACAGCTGGAGGCCGCACGTAGCCATCTATACACAGCGGGAGGCCGCACATAGCCATCTATACACAGCAGGAGGCCGCACGTAGCCATCTATACACAGCGGGAGGCTGCACGTAGCCATCTATACACAGCGGGAGGCTGCACGTAGCCATCTATACACAGCACGAGGCCGCACATAGCCATCTATACTCAGTGGGAGGCCGCACGGCGCCATCTATACATAGTGGGAGGCCGCATGCAGTCACGCACACACAAACATATACAGACATATACATACACGCATAAACACATTTGAAACACAAAAATACATATAAACAGACATCACCCAATGATATCTGCCTGCACACACACACACTCACTCAATCACACACACACCATTCCCCGGCTCCAGTCCTCCTGCTCCTCTCCGGTGCAGCAGTGCAG
Source organism: Phyllobates terribilis (assembly GCF_046119375.1). NCBI lineage: Eukaryota > Metazoa > Chordata > Amphibia > Anura > Dendrobatidae > Phyllobates > Phyllobates terribilis. The sequence goes on from NW_027362771.1 coordinate 336,572,302, forward strand.
GCCGGGCGCGCACTGCGTGACGTCACAGCTAGGAGACACGGCCGCGCACAGGGCCGTGTCTCCTAGCTGTGACGCGGCCGGGCCAGCACAGGGAAGTTTACAGCTGCAGTGCTGGCCCGGCCGAAGAAGAAGTAGCGGCCGTGCGCCGCTGCTGGGGGAGCGGTCCGGGGGCGCCCCCCGCCACTGTCTGCCGGTATGTGCCGCGGCGCCGCACATATAATGAGAGCAATCTGGCCATAGATATCCCGGAGCCAAGATTGCCCTCATTATAATCCGCCTATGCCTCTGGTACATTCAACAGATAAATACATATGTATAAATCTTTATTAAAAGATTTGTCCACTTTTGAAGCCATTTTTTTTTTTTTATACTTAACCCTGCTGTTGTGTTTGGTCAAAAATGACCGAATTTGAAATTTGATATTTTTTAAAATATTCATTATGCGGTTCTGAAACTTGTGGTTAATTGACTTTTTTTCATTTGAGGGGTTCTTACTATGGGTATATTTTTTTTTGTTTAATTTTTGCGCCACGTTTTTTTTTTTTACAAAAATGACCGATAGCCTTTTATACTAATCTCCAGCCATTTTTTGAGTAAAATAAAAGAGTTATAAACTCATTTTGAATTATATACTGCATCTACTACTATTTATCAATTTATCTAGGTCCTTTTGGTCTGTGCAGATTTACACATACATACATTTTCAAATTACGACACAGCAGTTGGATTCGCTTCCAGTATAGTTATGTGCAAATTTTTTTCGCTGTATCTTATTTACCCTGCTGTTCATATATAAATAGTTCAATTCAGTTGTCAATTCACATTGTAAATGAAAAGATTTTCTTATTTTCCTTGTGTTAGCTTGTTCTATTACTGTGATATACTCAGCTATACATAGGGAAAAACACTGGAGAAAGCTGAAAAAAATCAAGGTATGCGAGTAGTTTTGGATTTGACACACGGACTCAAAGGACAAAATGTTACATGTGACAATTTTTTCACATCATACTTACTGGGGCAGATGTTGCTGAAAAGAAAAATGACCATGCTGGGTACTGTTAGAAAAAATAAGCCAGAACTGCCGCAAAGTATCCTCAGTAAGAGAGACGTTTATAGTTCTATGTTTTGTTTTACTAAGGATACAACAGTAGTTTCTTACATTCCCAAAAAACACAAACAGGTCATTCTGATGAGCACAATGCACCATGATAGTGCAATCAGTAATCGAGACAACAGAAAGCCGGACATAATTTTACATTACAATGCCACAAAAGGGGCAGTTGATACTCTAGATAAACTCATAGGCACTTACACCTGTAAACGCAAAACAAATCGTTGGCCAATGGTTGTTTTTTTACAACATTCTTGATGTGTCGGCATACAGTGCATTCATGTTATGGAGTGAAATACACCCAAATTGGGACAAAAATAAACTATATAAAATAAGAATTTTTATAGAGGAGTTGGGAAAATCACTGGTTAGCCCATATATCGAAAAAAGAAAAGTAACACCCAGAGATGATGGAGCGGCAGCCATTGTCCAGAGGATCCAACAGCATGCTAAAGAAAGTGAACCAACTGCTTCCACCGGCACTGCTACGATACCCATGGCCTCCACCAGCAACGCAACCAGTCTAAAACGGAAACGATGCCCCTTCTGTCCAACATCAAGTAATCACAAAACAAATGTGATATGTTGCAGTTTTGCAAAGTACCGTATTTTTCGGACTATAAGACGCACTTTTTTCCTCCAAAATTTTGGAGGAAAATGGGGGGTGCGTCTTATTGTCCGAATGTTGGGGGTGTATGTATATATATGTGGGGTGTGGGGGGAGCGGTAGCGGTGGAGGAGCGGGGCACAGGAGGCAGCAGCCGCCCGCTGCCACCTACACTGTCCCCGCTGCTAAAGAAAATGAATATTCACTGCTCCCCACGCCCATGGGGCATGGGGAGCACTGAATATTCATGCTCCTTAATAGCAGCACACAGTGTAGCCGCGCTGCGGCTGCCGGAATCGCCTGTGCCCGCTGTTAAAGGGCATGAATATTCAACCTCTCTCCACGCCCATGGGCGTGGGGAGGGGGTGAATATTTATGCCCTTTAATAAGCGGGCACACGAGATAGCCGGCAGCAGCAGGAGCCGCAACGCGGCTCCACTGTGTGCCGGCTATGAAGGAGAGTGAAGTCACTGCTCCCTGCGCGCACAGTCCCGGCGTGGGGAGCAGTGACTTCTGGCAGCTGACCTCTCCTTGTGAGCCACGCATGGCAGTGACGTCATGCGCGGCTCACATGGAGAGATCAGTATATGCAGACAGGACACAGCGCTGGAGGAGAGAAGAGAGGTGAGTAGGAGTGTTTATTTTTTTTTTTATGTGCAGCATGATGGGGATTTGGGGGACCATGCATACCAGGATAGGGATGAGGGGTGCCATGCATATCAGGATAGGGATGAGGGGTGCCATGAATACCAGGATAGGGATGAGGGGTGCCATGCATACTAGGATAGGGACGAGGGGTGCCATGCATACCAGCATAGGGATTAGGAGTGCCATGCATACCAGGATGGGGATTAGGGGTGCGATGCATACCAGGATGGGGATTAGGGGTGCCATGCATACCAGGATAGGGATGAGGGGTGCCATGCATACCAGGATAGGGATGAGGGGTGCCATGCATACCAGGACAGGGATGAGAGGTGCCATGCATACCAGGACAGGGATGAAGGGTGCCATGCATACCAGGATGGAGGGGTACCATGCATACCAGGATGGAGGGATGCCAGGCATACCAGGATGGGGATGGGGACCACGTATAAAAGGAAGGGGGGAGGGCATATATACCTGGATGGGGGATTTTGTCAGAATTGGCGGACATTACACCTATACCAGTGTCAGCAGAAGACCCCCTCCCCTTTAAAAGTGCATCATGACCACATTTTTTGCTTACATTTTTTTTTTCCTCCTCTAAAACCTAGGTGCGTCTTATAGTCCGAAAAATACGGTACTTATGCAAAAGACATGTAAATTATACTTGTGACGAATGTAAACAGTAAATTTAGCACCGTGAACCTTATTTACCATTTTATATTGAAAAAAACTGAACTTTTTTTTTTATTTATTTATTTTTTTGAAAAAAATATATTTACATAGTTTCATGTTATTAGTTATAGTTTACAGTTATATAAAGAATATTTATGTGCAAATGTGCAATATGCATGAATATTGCAATAAGGCCATGTAACATTTTTTGATACAAAAAAAAATTAAAATTAAAATTTTGATTTCATTTTTCATTTGTTTATGAACAACCATGTTCACATACAGTATAATAATGCAACTGGTAATCAAATAAAACTCTTAAATTAGCTAAAAATCAAGATTTTAATAGGTCCGCAACATTATAAGTGTATAGTAGACCCGAACAGAACAGCAGGGTTAAATGCATATATTTTTGACAAAAAAAATCTTTTTTTTTGTGCAATTGGGTTTCATAAAAATGTTTACACTGTTGCCATCTATAGCCTTTGTGTTGTGCTGTCTATTACTGGCTGCGGAATGTGCTAAGAGTCTGATGGTGAGATCTTTCTGAAGGTCCAATAGCAACTTTTCTAACTCTTTTACCTGTCCTTTTTGAGCTCCTCACAGCTGATATATGACCAAAGGCCACATAAAGGTTGAATATGCAAGGGAAACAAAGAGCCTGTAAAAGACAAACAGTCTAAAAATTTTAATGAAACCTTTTTGCAAAACAGATTTTTTTTAGCTCCAAATGCATGCATTTAAGTAAAAAAAAAAAATGTCCCTAGAGGAGGACAATAAACATACGTGACAATGACAACACAAGAAATTGTTAAAAACACTTAAAACCGCACTAATAAATACATACATGCCAGTTTATAATGTAGCCAAACAGCTCCTGAATGGTGTGAATAGACAAATATCGAAAACACTGATGTATCAGCTCGCACAAGCACGTGATCACTGTCACGGCTCATCTGCAAGAACAAGACTCATGTATGCTGACATAGTAGTGCACACTGTCATGTGAACACAGTAGATCAGCTGATAGCAGATCCTTGGTTAAGAATACTGTATAGTGGTATAGTAAGAGTATGTTCACATGTTAAGCATTTGGTGTAGAAATTTCTGCATCTCTTGGGAGGAAAAACATAGCTGCAAAAACATGTATTTTTGCTATGTTTTTTTACTTGCGTTTTTGGTGCAGATTATTCCCCACTCATTATTGTGAGTGAAATCTGCAGCAAAAACCCTGAAAGAATTGACATGTTGCAGATTCTGTGTGGGGGCTCTTCTACTGATTAGGGGCCCTCATTCTGTGTTGGGACATCATACTGACAGGCCATCATACTGTGTAGTGTATGTGTGTTTGTTTATATACAGTGTGTATATATATATATATATATATATATATATATATATATATATATATATATATATATATATATATATATATATATAGTACAGACCAAAAGTTTGGACACACCTTCTCATTTAAAGATTTTTCTGTATTTTCATGACTATGAAAATTGTACATTCACACTGAAGGCATCAAAACTATGAATTAACACATGTGGAATTATATACTTAACAAAAAAGTGTGAAACAACTGAAAATATGTCTTATATTCTAGGTTCTTCAAAGTAGCCACCTTTTGCTTTGATGACTGGCATTCTCTTGATGAGCTTCAAGAGGTAGTCACCGGAAATGGTTTTCACTTCACAGGTGTGCCCTGTCAGGTTTAATAAGTGGGATTTCTTGCCTTATAAATGGGGTTGGGACCATCAGTTGTGTTGTGCAGAAGTCTGGTGGATACACAACTGATAGTTCTACTGAATAGACTGTTAGAATTTGTATTATGGCAAGAAAAAAGCAGCTAAGTAAAGAAAAACGAGTGGCCATCATTACTTTAAGAAATGAAGGTCAGTCAGTCCGAAAAATTGGGCAAACTTTGAAAGTGTCCCCAAGTGCAGTTGCAAAAAATATCAAGCGCTACAAAGAAACTGGCTCACATGAGGACCGCCCCAGGAAAGGAAGACCAAGAGTCACCTCTGCTTCTGAGGATAAGTTTATCCGAGTCACCAGCCTCAGAAATTGCAGGTTAACAGCAGCTCAGATTAGAGACCAGGTCAATGCCCCACAGAGTTCTAGAAGCAGACACATCTCTTCAATAACTGTTAAGAGGAGACTTTGTGCAGCAGGCCTTCATGGTAAAATAGCTGCTAGGAAACCACTGCTAAGGACAGGCAACAAGCAGAAGAGACTTGTTTGGGCTAAAGAACACAAGGAATGGATATTAGACCAGTGGAAATCTGTGATTTGGTCTGGTGAGTCCAAATTTGAGATCTTTGGTTCCAACCACTGTGTCTTTGCGCGACGCAGAAAAGGTGAACCGATGAACTCTACATGCCTGGTTCCCACCGTGAAGCATGGAGGAGGAGGTGTGATGGTGTGGGGGTGCTTTGCTGGTGACACTGTTGGGAATTTATTCAAAATTGAAGGCATACTGAACCAGCATGGCTACCACAGCATCTTGCAGCGGCATGCTATTCCATCCGGTTTGCGTTTAGTTGGACCATCATTTATTTTTCAACAGGACAATGACCCCAAACACACCTCCAGGCTGTGTAAGGGCTATTTGACCAAGCAGGAGAGTGATGGGGTGCTACGCCAGATGACCTGGCCTCCACAGTCACCAGACCTGAACCCAATCGAGATGGTTTGGGGTGAGCTGGACCGCAGAGTGAAGGCAAAAGGGCCAACAAGTGCTAAGCATCTCTGGGAACTCCTTCAAGATTTTTGGAAGACCATTTCCGGTGACTACCTCTTGAAGCTCATCAAGAGAATGCCAAGAGTGTGCAAAGCAGTCATCAAAGCAAAAGGTGGCTACTTTGAAGAATCTAGAATATAAGACATATTTTCAGTTGTGTCACACTTTTTTGTTAAGTATATAATTCCACATGTGCTAATTCATAGTTTTGATGCCTTCAGTGTGAACGTACAATTTTCAGTCATGAAAATACAGAAAAATCTTTAAATGAAAAGGTGTGTCCAAACTTTTGGTCTGTACTGATATATATATATATTTGTAATTTTATTGAATTCTTTCCTTCTTCCTTTTTAAAAGAACAATTTTTGACAAGAGGTTCACTATGAAGATTTTCTTTTACATTCTGTTCCCACTTTGGAGATAGCTCTCCACCTATGACACATCTACCTACCGAAGCACACTATGAAATACCTGAATTTGAATCCAAGACTTTTTTATTGACACATACAGTGGGTACTGAAAATATTCAGACCCCTTTAAATTTTTCACTCTTTGTTTTATTGCAGCCATTTGGTAAATTCTAAAAAGTTCATATTTTTTTCTCATTAAAGTACACTCTGCACCCCATCTTGACTGAAAAAAAACAGAAATGTAGAAATTTTTGCAAATTTATTAAAAAAGAAAAACTGAAATATCACATGGTCATAAGTATTCAGACCCTTTGCTCAGTATTGAGTAGAAGCACCCTTTTGAGCTAGTACAGCCATGATTCTTCTTGGGAATGATGCAACAAGTTTTTCACACCTGGATTTGGGGATCTTCTGCCAGTCTTCCTTGCAGATCCTCTCCAGTTCCGTCAGGTTCAATGGTGAACGTTGGTGGACTGCCATTTTCAGGTCTCTCCAGAGATGCTCAATTGGGTTTAGGTCAGGGCTCTGGGTGGGCCAGTCAAGAATGGTCACAGAGTTGTTCTGAAGCCACTCCTTTGTTATTTTAGCTGTGTGCTTACGGTCATTGTCTTGTTGGAAGGTGAACCTTTGGCCAAGTCTGAGGTCCAGAGCACTCTGGAAGAGGTTTTCATCCAGGATATCTCTGTACTTGGCCGCATTCATGTTTTCTTCAATCGCAACCAGTCGTCCTGTCCCTGCAGCTGAAAAACACCCCCATAGCATGATGCTGCCACCACCATGTTTCACTGTTGAGATTGTATTGGGGAGGTGATGAGCAGTGCCTGGTTTTCTCCACACATACCTCTTAGAATTATCATCAAAAAGTTCTATCTTCGTCTCATCAGAACAGAGAATCTTATTTCTCATAGTCTGGGAGTCCTTCATGCGTTTTTGAGCAAACTCTATCTGGGCTTTCATATGTCTTGCAATGAGGAGGAACTTTCTTCCACCTCCCTACTGCATCTCTGGAGCTCAGCCACAGTGATCTTGGGGTTCTTCTTTACCTCTCTGACTAAGGCTTTTCTATCACAATTGCTCAGTTTGGCTGGACGGCCAGGTCTAGGAAGACTTTTGGTGGTCCCAAACTTCTTCCATTTAAGGATTATGGAGGCCACTGGGCTCTTAGGAACCTTGAGTAATGCAGAAATTCTTTTGTAACATTGGCCAGATCTGTGCCTTGCCACATTTCTCTCTCTGAGCTCCTTGGGCAGTTCCTTTGAGCACATGATTCTCATTTGGTCTGACATGCACTGTGAACTGTGAGGTCTTATATAGACAGGTGTGTGCCTTTTCAAATCAAGTCCTATCAGTTTAATTAAACACAGCTGGACTCCAATGAAGGAGTAGAACCATCTTAAGGAGGATCACAAGGAAATGGACAGCATGTGACATAAATATGAGTGTCTGAGCAAAGGGTCTGAATACTTATGTGATATTTCAGTTTTTCTTTTTTAATAAATTTGCAAAAATGACTACTTTTCTGTTTTTTTTTCAGTCAAGATGGGGTGCAGAGTGTACTTTAATGAGAAAAAAATGAACTTTTTAGAATTTACTAATTGGCTGCAATGAAACAGAGTGAAAAATTTAAAGGGGTCTGAATACTTTCCGTACCTACTGTATGCAAATACAGACTCCTTTTTGACACATATAAACACAAGCTTTTTTATTTCACAATCTTCAAACAACGAAAAGTTAAATAATGCCAATAAACTGTTTTTACTTTATTTTCTTATTAAAATATGTTCTTAATGAATTGTAAAAAAATGGATGTTACTGTTTTCCTCTCCTCATTTTCTTGGAGCCTTTATTTGAATTTTTATTTATTAATACAGTATTTAACTGCATGAAATTGTATCTGTCACTCTACATGTGGTTGTCCCGAGGAAGAAGTGAGGTTGACTTTGAATTGCGTTGACAATCAGGGTCGGACTGTGATGTCTGGGGCCCACAGTTGAAATTGACCCTAGGGGCCCACCCTACAGCTATATGCAAATATCTGTAAGCTGTTATCCCTGTTATAGTGGAGCATCGACTGTACAACAGGGGCAGCTCCTGCATATCTACTTTGCGCCACCGTAACTGGGATGTACAATTATGGTAGTTTGCATTAAAGGGGTTCTTTGGTTAAAACACACTGATCCGTGGACTCCATTGGATATGTGATAACTTATTGATCGTGTAGGTTCAACCTTTGGAAACCGCACCGATCAGAAGAATGGAGAAGTTTTATCCCTGATAGGACACTTATCCCCATTTTAAAATGCAGTGGCAGGTGGGATATCTGGAGAGATGGGATATCTGGAGAGATATCCTTTTGTTTAATAGGAGTGATTAGACCCAAAACAAGAGGGGGTAATTTAGATAGAGCAATCCTAAGGAAAGAATACGAGTGGATCTTTAGGATGCAGTCCCTGGCCCTGAAGGGGCTTAATGAACACATGTCATGTACATGTTTTTTGTGACAAACCCCCCCCCTTCCTTTCATGTCTCCTGATTGGCCTTACTCCTTCCTTAACAGTTTTTCTTGCTAGCATCACCCTGTGTGTTGCCATCCTCCTTAATTCCACCCTATGTGCCGGGGGTGTCTCACTGTGCCAAAAGACACATATCCTCTTGGTATATTCCTCCATATATATAAAAAAACGCCTATATTAGCGTTATGTATATTCCAACTAATGGGAATAACTTTCTCTCCCTTCTTTTTTTCTCCCCCTCCCCTTTTTTTTCTCTCCCTCCTTCTTTCCATACACATATTCCCTGGAACCTCCCTTTATAGTAAGGAAGGCAGTATGTTACAGTTTATGATAGTATGTGCAGTATCTTTGTCGCCCTATTATGTGAACACTGATTTTAGGAGTGACTACAATCTAGTATATCCATGGCTGCACTGGATAAGAGCAAATAGAATTTTTTGGGCATGGAATCAAGTATCATACTGAATTATGTATTCCACTACATGAATATCTGGGTTTAATTGTCCATTTTGCGAGACTGTTTATATCCTCCCTCATTGGTCTGTGCTCCACTGTAGAACACATTGGTATACATATATGCCTCTATGTGCCGGTGTTCTGCCCTCGGGCAGGTCACTGTGCTCGGGCTGGAACGCACACATAATTGATCTGGCGGAGGGATCACCTCCCCCGGGTGCACCATTGCACTTCGGGTTGGAGCGCACATGCTGTCAAACTGGTGGAGGGATCCCCTGCTCCAGCTTCCTATGCTCCTTATCAATTACGCAGCCTCACTGGCGTGCGCCTCATCACTGCCGGCACGGCACGCCGGTTTCTCTGCAGTGAAAGTTAAGCCTCTTGTGCTGACATACAGGACATGCGCACTTCGTCTCCTGGGGACAGGGGAGCCTATTGACACATGGATAAGCTCTCTCTTAGGGGCGTTGGGGAATGCTCAATCTATCAACAAGGGGGATATTTAAACCTGGCCTTTGACATAGCTCTTAGAGCCAGCCATCCTGCAGCAGCTTTTATCATGCAGCTCCAGCTTTCATGATTCCATAATACTTACATCGGCCTCCAGATGAACCAAATACAGTTGGGGAAACGCGTTGAGGCGCTAATATGATACAAGATAAGTCTATTAATTTTCTTTTTGACAAAATGTCTATCAATATCTCCTGTATACTTTGATTCGAAATAGGAGCAACTCTGTATTAGACCAGGCAGTCACCTTATTACCCTGTTTAGATCACCTGATAGGTATTAACAGGGAAAGACAGGGACAGCCATCGCTGAGTGGGGGCGCCAAATATGCAATTTTAGGCTGCCAACCTCCACGTTAGGCAGGATTTAATTACTGTCATATCAGGGCTTTTCGAGGCCATCATATCACTTTGGGAGCCTTTATTGTCTTCTAATAAGACAGCAAGTTATTTTAATACACGGGATTTTTTGGTGTGTTTTTTTTTAATCAACTAAATAAAATCTATTGTTTTAGAGGGAATACATGTTCACGTATTAGCAATCTCCTCATACATATTGAATACTTTTCTTCACACCATGACCAGACCACATATTACCACCACATAGTGACCAATAATACCACATATAAGGGACAAATACCCCCACACCATCACCAGATCACATATTACCAGCATATAGCGACCAAATAATACCACATACAAGGGACAAATACTGGCACACCATGACAAGATCACATATTACCACCACATAGTGACCGAATAATACCGCATACAGGGGACAAATACCGCTACAACTTGACCAGATCACATATTACCACTACATACTCACCACATAATACCACATACAAGTAACAAATACCGCCACACAATGACTATACCACAAATTACTACCACATAGTGACCGAACAACACATACAAGGAACAAATACCGCTACAACATGACCAGGTTACATATTATCACCACATGGTGACCAAATAGTACAATACTGATCATAAATACAAGAGAATGCCAAGAGTGTGCAAAGCAGTCATCAAAGCAAAAGGTGGCTACTTTGAAGAACTTAGAATATAAGACTTAATTTCAGTTGTTTCACACTTTTTTGTTAAGTATATAACTCCACATGTGTCAATTCATAGTTTTGATGCCTTCAGTGTGAATGTACAATTTTCATAGTCAAGAAAATACAGAAAAATCTTTAAATGAGAAGGTGTGTCCAGACTTTTGGTCTGTACTGTATATAAGTATATACCCAAGTATAAGCCGAGGGGGGCTTTTTCAGCATAAAAAATGTGCTGAAAAAGTCAGCTTATACACGAGTATATACGTTATGTTCTCCACTTGCCACCATAAACTAATAATGTGTGTTCCTCAATATGGCCCCCAAACAGTAATTTGTCCCCCAGCTTGGCCCCCCATGTTCCTTGTCCAGCCTGGCCTCCATGTGTCCAACCTGCTTCCCCATGTGTCCAGCCTGTCCCCTCCCCCATATATCCATCCTGGGCCCCATGAGTCCTGCCTACCACCCAATTTATCCATCCTGGGTCCCATGTGTCCAGCCTGCCCCCCCATATATCCATCCTGGCCCCATCTGTCCAGCCTGCCCCCCCCCATATATTCATTTTGGTCCCCATGTGTCCAGCCTGCCCCCCATAAATCCATCCTGGCCCCCATGTGTCCAGCCTGCCTCTCCCTATATATCCATCCTGGCCCCCCATGTGTTCAGCCTGCCCCTATTTCCATCATGGCCTCCATGTAACCATCCTGGCCCCCCATACATCCATCCTGGCCCTTTTGTAACCATTCTGCCCCCCCTGTGTTCAACCCGCCCCCCAGATATCCATTCTGGCCCCCATGTGTCCAGCCTGCACCCTCCCCCCATATATCCACCCCCCCCATATATCCATCCTGGCCCCATGTGTCCAGTCTGTCCCCCCATGTGTCCAGACATCCCCCCATATATCCATCCTGGCCCCATGTGTCCTGCCTGCCCCCCAAATATCCATCCTGGCCCACATGTGTCTAGCCTGCCCCCCATGTTTCCAGCCTTCCCATCATATATCCATCCTGGCCCCATATGTCCTTCCTGCCCCCCAAATATCCATCCTGGCCCCCATGTGTCCAGCCTGCCCCCCATATATCCATCCTGGCCCCCATGTGTCCAGTCTGCCCCCCATGTGCTCAGCCTGCCCCCCATATCCAGCCTGCCCCCCACCCCATATATCCATCCTGGCCACTATGTAACCATCCTGGCCCCCATGTGTCCAGCCTGCCCCCCCCAATATCCATCCTGGCCCCCATGTGTCCAGCCTGCCCGCCTATATATCCATCCTGGCCCCCATGTGTCCCGCTTGCCCCCCATATATCCATTCTGGCTCCCATGTGTCCAGCCTGTTCCCCCATATATCCATCCTGACCCCCATGTGTCCAGTCTGCCTCTCCCCATATATCCATCCTGGCCCCCCACCCATGTGTCCCGTCTGCCTCTCCAATATATCCATCCTGGCCCCCCACCCATATATCCACCCTGGCCCCCATGTGTCCAGCCTGTCCCCCCATATATTCATCCTGGCCTGCATGTGTCCAGCCTGCCCCCAATATCCATCCTGGCTCCCATGTGTTCAGCCTGTACCCCCATGTATCCATCCTGGCTCCCATGTGTCCAGTCTGCACCCCCCACATATATCCATCCTGGCCCCAATGTGTCCAGCCTGTCCCCCCATATATCCAGCCTGCCTCTCCCCATATATCCATTTTGGCCCCTATGTGTCCAGTCTGCCTCTCCCCATATATCCATCCTGGTCCCCCATGTGTCCAGCCTGCCCTACTACCCATATATCCATCCTGGCCACCATGTGTTCAGCCTGTCCTCCCATATATTCATTCTGGCCTCCATGTGTCCGGCCTGCCCCCCATATATCCATCCTGGCCCCCATGTGTTCAGTCCGCACCCCCATATATCCATCCTGGCCCCCATGTGTCCAGCCTGCCCCCCATATATCCATCCTAGCTCCCCATGTGTTCAGCCTGCCCACACCCTCCATATATCCGTCTTGCCCCCCCCATATATCAATCCTGGCCCCAATGTGTCCATCTTGGCCCCCCCATATGTCCAGCTGGACCCCCATGTTTTCAGCCTACCCCCCTCATATATCCATCCTGGCCCTCATGTGTCCATCCTGGCCTACATTGTCCAGCCTGCCCCACCATATATCCATCCTGGCCCCCATGTGTCCAACCTTCCCCCTCATATATCCATCCTGGCCCCCATGTGTCCAGCCTGCCCCCCCATATATCCATCCTGGCCACCTCATATATCTATCCTGGCCCCCATGTGTCCAGCCTACTCTCATATATCCATCCTGGCCCCCATGTGTCCATCCTTGCCCCCATGTGTTCAGCCTGACCCCCCATATGTTCAGCCTGCCCCCACCCTCCATAGATCCGTCTTGCACCCCCACCAATATATCCAGCCTGCCCCACCATATATCCATCCTGGCCCCCATGTGTCCAACCTTCCCCCTCATATATCCTTCCTGACCCCCATGTTTTCAGCCTACCCCCCTCATATATCCATCCTGGCCCCCATGTGTCCATCCTGGCCTACATTGTCCAGCCTGCCCCACCATATATCCATCCTGGCCCCCATGTGTCCAACCTTCCCCCTCATATATCCATCCTGGCCCCCATGTGTCCAGCCTGCCCCCCCCCATATATCTATCCTGGCCCCCATGCGTCCAGCCTACTCTCCTCATATATCCATCCTGGCTCCCTTGTGTCCATCCTGGCCCTCATGTGTTCAGCCTGACCCCCCATATATCCATCCTGGCCCCCCATGTGTTCAGCCTGCCCCCACCATCCATATATCCATCTTGCCCCCCCCACCAATATATCCAGCCTGCCCCACCATATATCCATCCTGGCTCCCATGTGTCCAGCCTGCCCTCCCCCCCATATATTCATCCTGGCCCCCTCATCTATCCATCCTGGCCCCCATGTGTCCAACTTTCCCCCTCATATATTCATCCTGGTCCCCATGTGTCCAGCCTGCCCCCCCATATATCCATCCTGGCCCCCCCATATATCCATCCTGGCCTCCCCATATATCCATCCTGGCACCTCCATATATCCATCCTGGCCCCTCTATATATCCATCCTGGCCCCCCCATATATCTATCCTGGCCCCCATGTGTCCAGCCTACCCTCATATATCCATCCTGGCCCTCATGTGTCCATCCTGTCCCCCATGTGTCCAGCCTGCCCCACCATATATCCGTCCTGGCTCCCATGTGTCCAGCCTGCCCCCCCATATATCCTTTCTGGCCCCCATGTGTCCAGCCTGCCCCCCATATATCCATTCTCTCCCTCATCCCATTCTGCATCCACACACAGAAAAAAAAAATATTCCTCCTACCTTCCTGCACTCCCGGAATCTTGCAGTGTCTTTGTGGTGCGCTCTTGTTAAAATGGCCTCTGCTAGGTCAGCGGCTGACATGATTTCGCCAGTCACATGACAGTGACATCATACGCCGGCGACGTCAGCTTCGAGACGTGCGACGCGATGGTTCAGGTAATGAACGCTGCGTGCGCACGTCCCTGCATATATTCTGTCTCATCTTTTAAATGGTCCATGCTCTTTTTTTTTTATTCTTCTTTTTATCCCTTTTGTCTGCAGCAAGAGCTGCTTGCTTATTGTCCTGTAGCTCCTATTGCGCTTTACATGTTTTTTTAACAGTCCTGTCAGTGACTGACAGATCTTGGGCAGAGGAGACAGGTCATTGAAACAAGATAGAGATTAAATCAGCATTAAAGTGCCTTCATACCTTTTACATGTATTATTTTTGGGCTATAAAATCCTGATGACTGGTTCACTTAAATGGGCTATGTTGGTTACCACCGATTTACTGTTCTACTTATTTTCAAAAGTTGTCAGGTTCAGTTATGAAATTAACCATTTCTTAATGATTTTCACCTCCTGAATTCAAATTTGACAATGAATACTTTTAGTTGCTTATATGATATCAAAGACGTTTCCTTTTACTGCTACATATAATTAATGCATAAAAGTTTCCTTACTTTGAAACATTATTATTTTTGCAAATATAAAGATGCAGAATATTTTGTAATACCTATTTTCTGATATTTATTTAGAGGAAACTTGGAAGCAAATCAAATAACTAAAACATGTCTAAACACTATTGCGAATTATAAATAGTTACAGAAATTGCGCTACAAAATTTTGTCCTCATTCATTGACAACTCTTTTGCTTGTCTCTTGTACTCCTGCATTGGATCATTTCTTTCTGTTGTCCAACAGTAATCTGTAAGCATTGATGGATTCTATTTTCCTTGATATCTCTTCTCCAGTATCTTGGTGAAATCTCTCACCGTGCTCGTCGTTCACTGCTCTGCAGTTAGGTGGAATAAAGATGTGAATGTAAGAAATGAATTTTAAAGACATGTTACAGCCAAGATCCTTATGTTTTGAGGAGATTTTCACTAACTCTTCATAGTTATCTGCTCTTGAGTTTCTCAAAAAATTAATTACCACTAATGCAAATCCTATCCATGCAGCCATTTCCTTGCCTGCAGCAAACAGAGAAACTCT
The DNA here is from genome assembly GCF_046119375.1 of Phyllobates terribilis. Classification (NCBI taxonomy): domain Eukaryota; kingdom Metazoa; phylum Chordata; class Amphibia; order Anura; family Dendrobatidae; genus Phyllobates; species Phyllobates terribilis. The sequence continues at coordinate 336,587,583 of NW_027362771.1, forward strand.
TCATCTTGAAGAAGCTTATGAATCTAAGGTCCAATAAAGAATCCTTCCTTCATCTTTGCTTAACTCAACCTTGGAAGTTTATCAATGAGACACTTGAATGCTGTTGCATTTTTATCCATTGCTTTTACAAAGTTCTTCATTAGGTCCAACTTGAAATGCAGTGGTGGTAATAAAATCTCAAGTGGGTTAACAGGTGCTAGATGCAGGACATTTTCCCAAAACGAGGTCACTTTGTGGGGAGTCTCTACTATTGTGGCACCTGCAAATGTGACATGGTGTCTGCAATCTATTCCTGCCAAATGTACACTCTTTCCCTTCTGAACCCTGCCATGTGCCTAAGCAGTACTTTTTGACCACTTATGGAATATTGCCACATTTGGGATAAATTGGATATCAGATTTTGCATGCCATCTTATATTATTACCCTTATGAAAATGAAAAACTTTAGGCTAAAGCAACATTTTTGTGTGAAAAAAAAATATATTTTTAATTTTAGTGTCCCAATATTATGAAGCACCTGTGGGTCCAAAATGGTCACTACACCCCTGAATGTAATCCTTGAGAGGTATAGATTCCAAAATGAGGTAACTTGTGGGAGATTTATGCTGTTTTGCCCCTCAGGGACAAACATAGCTTCTGCAATTTATTTCAGCCAAAATTTCACTCTAAAAAAAATCAAATGGGGTTCCTTCTCTTCGGAGGCCTGATGCGTGCCAAAACAGTTTTGATCCAAATATAAGGTATTGCTGAATTTGGTAGAAATAGGGTAATAAATTGTAAGGTTTATTTTCTCTTTATTACTGCAGTATTAGCCATAATGCCCGCTCTGGCTTTGTTTTTCAAACAGCACCAGAAAATACTGGAATGCCCAGAAGAGCATATGTGTACATAACCATGCTGAAACTGACAGCTGTAGATTTAACCTCTTAACGACCGCCAATACGCATTAAAATGACGGCCACTAAGGGACCTTACTCCCTGGAATAAGGGTATAGCGCCCCCCAGAGTCTGAAAATCTCCAGTTTTCTATTCTAGTTTCCTTACCAGTTTTTATGTATTTTATGTTGTATTTTAAGTATATGTCAATAAAAACTCCATGTTTTATTATACTGGCGCTAATCTTCCAAGTCGCTTATAGGTTTATAATGCTTTATATGGAAGTGCTCTTGAAATTTTAGGGCTAAAAAAATGTTTTGGATTATTTGCCATTAGAGTTAGCCTTAGGGTTAGGGTTTTTTCAAAAGTTAAAAAAAATTAGGACAATATGACAGCTAGTGTTGAGCGCAAGTGCTCGCTACTGGAGTTTACATTCGTGTATGTGTAAGAGGGTGACCGGGATGATCATGCGCCTCTTCCCTCTTTGTGCACATAATGTTGTACTCTGTGTTTATATATGAGTATGTATATGACCTACTGTCTGATGTGTTAGTTACAGGGTCATATATACAGGGTCATATAGGATAGATATAGATAGAGTATTAGCTTAGGAATGGGATAGTGCAGAGGTGGGCACTATAGCATAGGAAGTATTTAGTTATTAGACAGGAAACAGTTAATGGGTTCAGGAGCTGCTCCAATGTGGGAGGGGCAGGCTGAGAGAAGTACTGGGACACTTCCTGATTACAGTTAGTTGGAGTTAGAGGTAGAGTGAGAGTGAAGCAAGATATGACAGAACAGTAGTTGGAGGTCCAGGGGACACCAGTTGCACGGTCTGTCCAGCAGCAGAGGAACGACGGTCAGAAACTTTGAAGTAGACTTTCCCTTAACGTTCGGGGCCTACGGTCCACAGGAGCCAGCAAAGAAGCTTGTCTCAAAATCTTCCCAAAATGGGAAGTTGGACGGGGAATAGCACAGAGAAGACGGTATGGGACTCTTAGAACTGCAGAGCGTCTCATATGCCAAAAAGGTAGACTATGGAAGGGATAGCTCAGGAGAAACGGACAGTGAACATTAATACATGCGGTTCAATGGACTGTGAACCTGGAAAAGAACGTACCCAATACTGTGTGCTGTATGATGTCGAATTTGGACGTTTAAGTAAAGTTCTTTTTTATAAAACGGAGTAGTAGTCCCCTAATCTGTGAGCGGCAGTTCCTCAAGTGGAAGAGCCGAAGACAGCAGAGATCTGCGACCAAAACGTCAGTGTTACAGCACAGTAGAAATGGGACATTTGTCTTTGTCAGGGAGCCAGGGTGTGGGAACACAGCAGCAGGCCCTCACCGCCACTATCACCCTGAGCAGGGCTGCCACCAGGAATTTCAGGGCCCAATACTGGCAAAATTTTCGGGTTCCCCTGAGACTCCGCCCCAGGCTCCACCCCAGCTCCGCCTCCATCCCTCAAACCTTCCAGAGTCCCACCGCCCACTCTTGGAAAAACTCTACGTTCTCACCAAACACACATTAACAGTTCCCATCGAAAACCATATCACATACATAGCCAGCAGCTTTTGTTTTGGCCAAAAGATTTCTTAAGCCGCTACTAGGACAAGGGGACTCTTCTGGCCGGGCTCTACTCTAACGTATTAAACATTTCTTATAATACCCAATACTCTTTTTAAGTATATTTTTTCTTTAATTTTTTCTTTAAGGGAATGTGTCACATAAATTTTTTAAAAATTACCAATAATACCACGTAAGGCTGTGTGCCCACGAGGCGTTTGTTTTTTAAGCGTTTCCGCAGCGGCAAAAACGCTGCAGAAACGCTTAAAAAATGCATGGTAGAAGGCCTGCCATGTCCCCCAATGATAATCCGCATGTGCTGTGCACATGCTGCGGAAATTTCCGCTGCGGATTATCATTGCGGAAAAAAACGCAGCACTACCAATTATTTTGCGGAAGTGCTGCGTTTTCGCCGCCATTGACTTGCATTAGAATGCGCCAATTCCGCAAGACTGCATCTGTACTTGCGTAATTGGCGCGTTTTAATGTGCGGATAGTACCCGGATGTGGAGGAGAGGAGAGTCTCATCCACACCCAGGTACCATTAAAAAAGCTGTAAAAAAAGAATAAAATAAAAAATAAATATTATATTTACCTTCCGGCGGCCCGCGCTGCGCTCCTCCTTGCTTCCCGGCACTTTGCGATGGAATGAAGGACCTGCGCTGACGTGTCATGTGACGTGTCACGCGACGCTGACGTCGGCAGGTCCTTCAATCCACCGCTGCCGGCAAGGGAGAACAGAGTGAAGCAGGACACCGGGGGCCATCGGAGGGTAAGTATACATTTATTTTTTTATTTTTAACCATTCTTTGGGGTCACACTATATAAATCCATGCTGTTTGCATGGATTTATATAGAGTGACCAAGTTGACAAGCACTTTCCAAGTGATGCTAAAATCGCTTGGAAAGAGCTTGTCAAACCGCATGCGGAAATGCAAGTGAAGAACGCTTCATTTCCGCATATCCCTGGCAGGAAAATGCATGTACAATCCGCATGTGTTTTTTTCTGCCAGGGAGATGCAGAAACGCTCAGGAAAAAATCCTGAGCATTTCTGCATCGTGGGCACATAGCCTAAAAGGGACAAATACCATCACACCATTACCAGACCACATATCACCACATGGCGACCAAATAATACCACATACAAGGAACAAATACCGCCACACCATGGCCGGACCACATATTACCATGACACAGTGATTGACTACTACAATACTGATCATTAATAAAAAAAAACACAATACTAATATTACCATAAGTGCCATTGTACACAGGAGCTCTGCACATGGTATACAGTGTATAGTGTAAGTGTACAGGTAATACAGGGATCACCAGTGACATTATACACAAGAACTCTGTATATAGTGTATAGGTAATACGGGGATCACTAGTGACATTATACACAGGAGCTCTGTATATAGCATCAGTGTACAGGTAATACAGGGATCATCAGTGACTTTATACACAGGAGCCCTGTGTATAGTATGTAGTGTATAGTGTCAGTGTACAGGTAACACGCCGACTCACCGGTGACGTCTCTAGTTGAAGTACTTCATCTTCACTTTTCTTGTTCATTCCTCAGAGACCGCCATCACTTCTTCCAGCCAGAACTCGTCAATGCATAAAATAACAGTTATCTAGAGCAGCTTCCAGAGCACATTCCCCAATTTTTCCCCAACTTCTACACTACACCAGATGAAGAAAAAAAGTGACATAGTGTTGCCCTGCTCAGTAACAGGACCCCCCCCCCCACTGAAAACAGTATCCTCAAAAATAAAATATATCAGAGCAGTAATAATATCCATAATTAGCCCCTACAGTAATAATGTCCTACATCCTGCTCCCATATGTCTCCATTGTGGACCCCATATGTCTTCATCTTGCCCTCATATGTTCTCCTATCCTGGACCCATGTGACTTCATTCTTCCCGCATGTCTCATATGCAGCCCCCATGTCTCAAATACAGCCCCCATGTCTCATATACAGCCCCCTTGTCTGTCTCATATACAGCCCCATGTCTGTCTCATATACAGCCCCCATGTCTGTCACCTATACAGCCCCCATGTCTGTCACCTATACAGCCCCCATGTCTCATAAAAAAAAAAGTTACTCACCTTGTCGCCACTCCAGCAGTGAAGCTCCGTCATTGCTTTGACACGCTGACGCCAGCCAGTCACAGGCCGGCACTAACGGCATATGCCAACGACGTGCGCGTGACACAGCTGCCGGCCTGTGATTGGCTGGCGGCCATTAACTATTGCCGTGCGGGAAGACTCCCATACGGCAATAGATTTAAAGTGAACGTGCGTCTGAGGAGGCAAGTTGAGTTGGCTGGGGCCCGGTGAGCAGACGGGGGGGCTTAGGACCGTCGGAGCCCCTCTGCTCACCGGGCCCCATATGCCAGTAAGGGCAATAATGCCCTGATGGCGGCCCTGAACCTGAGCCCCTCACATATGCACCAAGTATCGCGGGTGCTCAATTGACATGCTCGAGTCTCTGCTGTTAGACAGCCAAAAAACATGCGGGGATTGTCTGCCATCGCTGCCATAATCTCATCATGTTAGCTTGTTTTTTTTGGGTATCTAACAGCCGCGAAACATGCAGGGCGGGGACTCGACCATGTAGCTCGAGCACCAGAGGAACACTTGAGTAGCGAGCACTTGTTCTCAACACTAATGATGACACATTTAATATAATGACCTAATGTTATCAAATTCTGTGTCGTATCTTTTGGTTCAAAATCCTCACTATACCCCTAGATAAAATCCTTGAGGGTGTAGTTTCCAAAATGGGGTCAGTTGGGGGTTTCCACTGTGTATGGAGACTCAGGGGCTCTCCAAACGCAACATGGCGTCCACTCTCAATTCCAGCAATTTTCACATTCAAAAAGTCAAAAGGTATTGCTTCCCTTCCAAGCCCTGCCATTTGCCCAAATAGTAGTTTTCCCCCACATATGGGGGGTATCGGCATACTCAGGAGAAATTGCACAACAAATTTTGGTGTTCATTTTCTCCTTTTACCTTTGTCAAAGTAAAAAGTTTGGGGCTAAAGTTTAAATTTTTGTGAAAGAAAGTAAAATGTTCACGTTTTCCTTACACGTTCCATTAATTCCTGTCAAGCTCCTGATGGGTTAATAAACTTCTTGAATGTGGTTTTGAGGGGTGCAGTTTTTAGAATGGTATCACTTTTGGATATGTTCTGTCATATAGGCCCCCCAAAGTCACTTCAAATGTGATGTGGTCCCTAAAAAAAATGGTTTTGTAAATTTTGTTGTAAAAATTAGAAATTGCTGATCAACTTTGAAAATTGAAAAAAAATGATGTTTCAAAAATGATGCAGATGTAAAATAGACATGTGGAAAATGTTATTTATTAATTATTTTGTGTGGTGTAACTATCTAATGGCATAAAAATATAAAGTTTGAAAATTGCAAAATTTAAAATTTTTGTGGTCAAATTTTGGATATTTTCATAAATATACGCAAATCACATCGACCAAAATGTACCCCTAACATGAAGTACAATATGTCATGGAAAAACATTCTCAGAATCACTGGGATCCATGGAAGCATTTCAGAGTTATTACCACATAAATTGACATGGTCAGATTTAAAAAAATTTGTCCTGGTCACTAAGGTCAAAATAACTCAGTCACTAAGGGGTTAAGCAGTTGTTGATTAGTTATTAAATCATCAGAAATCATGTTTTAAAACAAAAAATGAAGAGTTGGTGGCAAAAATGTTCCTATCCCACAAATTTCAAATCTGCAATTCACTTTTTAATATTGTGCTTTCAGCGTAGTGTAAATAGAAACCATTATACAGTCACTTTTAACCCCTTACTGACATTGTCAGTAATAGTACGTCCCTGTGCCCTGGACCTATTGGACCAGGTATGTACTATTACGCACAATGTGATCGTGCGGGGCGATCGCCGCTGGGTGTCAGCTGATTCTCACAGCTGACGCCCGGTACTATGTGCCAGGAGCAGTCTTGCACCGCTCCCGGCGCATTAACCCCCGAAATGCTGCGAATGAAGTCGAACGCTGCATTTCTGGGGCAGACAGCGGCAAGAGCTCCCCTCTTACCTTGTGTGTGCTGGGTCCCGATCGTTGCCATGGTGACCCGATGTCGTCATGACAAAAAAAATATTTTTTCTATAAAATAGTTTTTATTGTGTAAAAGCATCAAAACATAAAAAAACAATATAAATGTAGTATCGCTGTAAACGTACTGACCCGAAGATTAAAGCTGCCTTATCAATTTTACCACACTCAGAACGGCATAAAAAAAGCCAAAAAAACAATTCCTGAATTGTTGGTTTTTGTTTATTCTACCTCCCAAAAATCGGAATAGAAAGCGATCAAAAAATGTAATTTGCCCGAAAATGGTAACAATAAAAACGTTAACTCGTCCAGCAAAAAACATACCCTTACATGACTCAGTCAGTCGAAATATGGAAAAATGGTTTAAAAAAAAAAGCATCTTTTTAGTGTGTGACAACTGCCAAACATAAAAACTCGATATGAATCTGGTATCGCTGTAAAAGCACCAACCAGAAGAATAAAGTCATCTAATCACTTATACCGTACGAGGAACGGTGTAAAAAATAAACTCTAGGGTTAGGGTTGTGCTAGGGTTAGGGTTAGGGTTATGGTTAGGGTTGTGTTGTGGTTGGGATTTTTTCAAAAGTAAAGAAAAAAAAATGATGACGAAGAATAAAGCTGCCTTATCTATTTTACCACACGCAGAACGGCATAAAAAAAAAAAAAAAAGCAATTCCTGAATTGTTGGTTTTTGTTTATTCTGCCTCCCAAAAATCGGAATAGAAAGCGATCAAAAAATGTAATTTGCCTGAAAATGGTAACAATAAAAACATCAACTCGTAGTGCCAAACATAAAAACCCGATATGAATCTGGTATCACTGTAAAAGCACCAACCAGAAGAATAAAGTTGTCTAATCATTTATACCGTACGAGGAACGGTGTAAAAAATAAACTCTAGGGTTAAGGTTGTGCTAGGGTTAGGGTTGTGCTAGGGTTAGGGTTACGGTTAGTGTTAGGGTTACGGTTAGTGTTAGGGTTACGGTTAAGGTTGGGGTTAGGGTTGTGTTGGGGTTGGGATTTTTTAAAAAGTAAAAAAAAAATGATGACGATATGGCGACAAGTGTTGAGCACAAGTGCTCGCTACTTTAGTTTGCGTCAGGTGCTCGGGTATTCACCGAGTATCGCAGATGCTCAAGTGACATGCTCAAGTCTCCGCTCCATGTTTCGCGGCTGCTATACAGCCAAAAATACCTTGCGGGGATTGCCTGTCATGCACAAGCTATCCACACGTTTTTTTGGGGTGTCTAAGAACCGTGAAACATGCGGGGTGGGGACTCAAGCATGTCACACGAGCACCCGCAATACATGGTGCATACCCAAGTACCCAATGCAAACTCAAGTATAAAGCACTTGCCCTCAAGACTAATGACAACTTGTTCAATATGATGACCTAATGTTATCAAATTCTGTGTCGTACCTTTGAGTTCAAAATGTTCACTATATCCCTTGATAAATTCCTTGAGGGGTCTAGTTTCCAAAATTGGGTCACTTGTGGGGGGTTTCTGCTGTTTAGGGACATCAGGGGCTCCCCAAACGGGAGATAGCATCCGCTAATTATTCAAGCAAATTTTTTTTAAACTTAATTTGTTTTATTAAACAATTTTATAAACAATTACACATTGCATTTGGTAATAGAAAACATCCAGAGACATCACATCAACACAGATCTACATCTCTTACAGCAAATGAGAACATATTAAAATAAACTGATCGGATGAGTTATCACGTGCATATGAGTGATTTCTTTGTCCTGTGGATGTCACATCTTCTGGATTTATATAAAAAAGAAAGAAAAAAGGGTATTTAGTATTTACCTAATTAAGATACAATTCAAACTTTGAACCCTCAACCACAACTTATCAAACTTGTGCTGTCTTTATCCTTTCCATGCTCAAATTGACTCTCATCATAATATATATATATATACCTACATGCCTGCCCCTATAAGCACCATTTGTCACTTATAACTTGTGGTTTTCTATTTGTTCTCACATCCATTTCAGATTTACTCTCCCAACTCAGACCCCTTGCCTAAGTAGAGACTGTAAGACACGAAGAATTCCAATAGTCCTATATTTTGGAGAATTTTAACGGACACCCTCTATTTTGGTATACTATCTTTTCGAATGGGATGATTGAGTTAACCAATGCGATCCAAGATCGCAATGTTGGTTGTGAATTGCCCATCCATCTCAATGCCAACAATTTCCTGGCCAAAAATAAGGTTTCTCTCAAGAAAATCTTAATATAGTAATCCCAGGCATCATCCTCCACTACCCCAAAAAGGCAAATCAAAGGATCGCATGGAATTGGGATGGATATTAAGGAAGATAATAAAGAGGTTACTTCCTGCCAGAAGGATCTAATAATTGAGCAGTCCCAAATTAAATGAACAAAGTCAGCATCTATGAAATGATATCGTAAGCATTCTGAATTAGAGGAATGCCCCATTTAATATAGTCTGAGGGGTGTGAGGTATGATTGATGAATAATATATAGCTGAATCAACTTATTATTGACGGATGGGGAGACAAAGGACGGGGTCTCCAAAACTCCCTCCCATTCCGTCTCCCCCATATTCGGAATCAGAAGTCTCCACTTATTTTTAGCTGGCAAAGGGTTCCGATCTAAGCCTGTTGATAACAAGTATGTATACAAGCTGGATATAAGACCTTGTGGATCTTGAGATTTAAGTATTCCATTTAAGGGAAGTGAGAAAATAGTTTGATTTATTTCTAAATTTTGTAGGTGAAATCTGAGCCCAGTTCTAAGTTGCATGTATCTGAAGAATTGAGATCTTGGAATTTTAAATTTATTTTGCACCTGTTCAAATGGCATCAGTATAGACCTTTCATAAATGTCTCTTAACAAATAGACCCCACTAGCCATCCAAAAGGAGGCAGATGGATGTTCCACTAATGTCACAAAGTACGGATTCCCCAATATAGGCATTTCAGCTATAACATGTAAAGTCAATCCTTTTCTGTGCCTCTTTCCATACCGTTCTCGCCAATCTATATAGCGGTAACATCTTAATGGCAGTAGATTTATTCAATTCTAGAAAACCCAGTAAACAACCTGTGCCTAAAATGTGTGCCAAATGGTTCTCAGAATTCGGGAACTGGGAGTCAGGCATCCAACTGCGGATCGCTTTTAGTTCACCTGCTAAATAATACAGATGGAAATCAGGCAGAGCTGCTCCTCCCATATCTTTAGGCCTTTGAAGGGTAGATAACCTGAGTTTAGGTCTGGAGTTCCCCCAAATAAATGTGGACATCAAAGAGTTAAGAGATGTGAAGAATTTTTTAGGGACCGGTACTGCACTATATTGTAATATATAGTTAAATTTAGGGAGTAAAATCATCTTAAGTTAATCCTTCCCGACACTGATATCGGTAATTTCCCCCACAAAGAAAATTTATATTTGGCGTATTCTAATAAAGGGAAAATATTAATCGAGAGGTCCTCTCTATCATTTCTATCAATCATACTTCTCAAGTATTTGAAACATGACACTACAAGTAAATTCAAGCAAATTTTACATTCAAAAAGTCAAATGGCGCTCCTTCACTTCCAAACCCTGCTGTGTGCCCAAACAGTGGTTTTCTCCCACATATGGGTCATCGGCTTACTCAGGAGAAATTGCACAACAAACTACATGGTGCAATTTCTCCTGTTACCCTTATCAAAATGCAAAATTGGGGGCTGAAAAGCATTTTTGTTGGAAAAATGTGAAAATTTTATTTTTACGGCTCAATGTTCTAAACTTCTGTGAAGCACCTGGGGGGTTCAAGGTGCTCACCACACATCTAGATAAGTTCCCTGAGGGGTCTAGTTTCCAAAATGGTGTCACTTGTGGGGGGTTTCCACTGATTAGGCACATCAGGGGCTCCCCAAACGCAACATGGCGTCCGCTAATTATTCAAGCAAATTTTACATTCAACAAGTCAAATGGCGCTCCTTCCCTTCCGAACCCTGCCGTGCGCCCAAACAGTGGTTTTCCCTCACATATGGAGTATTGGCGTGCTCAGGAGAAATTGCACAACAAATTCTGCGGTCCATTTTTTCCTGTTACCCTTGTGAAAATAAAAAAATTGGGGTCTAAACTAACATTTTTGTGAAAAAAGTTTAATGTTCATTGTTTTCTTCCACATTCCAAAAATTCCTGTGAAGCACCTGAAGGGTTAATAAAGTTCTTGAATGTGGTTTTGAGTACCTTGGGGGTGCAGTTTTTAGAATGGTGTCACTTTTGGGTATTTTCTGTCATAAAGGCCCCTGAAAGTCATTTCAAATGTGATGTGGTCCCTAAAAAAATGGTTTTGTAAATTTTGTTGGAAAAATTAGAAATCGCTGGTCAACTTTTAACCCTTATAACTTCCTAACAAAAAAAAATTTGGTTCCAAAATTGGGCTGATCTAAAGTAGATATGTGGGAAATGGCATTTATTAATTATTTTTTTGACATATCTCTATGATTTAAGGGCATGAAAATTCAAATTTTGAAAATTGCGAAATTTTTGCCAAATTTCCAATTTTTTCACAAATAAACGCAAGTCATATGGAAGAAATGTTACCACTATCATGAAGTACAATATGTCACGAAAAAACATTCTCAGAATCAGTGGGATCCATTGAAGCATTCCAGAGTTATTACCTCATAAAGTGACAGTGGTCAGAATTGTAAAAATTGGCCTGGTCATTAACGTGCAAACCACCTTCGGGGGTAAAGGGGTTAAATTAAAATAAAAGTGGGTGAGAATACTTGCTTATGCTCTCTGCAGACAAGTCTTTGTGCCTAGGATCTAATGTTCACATTATTATTGAACAATTCAAGCTGATTTTCAATGACTGTTTCCTTCTTCAAAGAACTGCAGTGGATTCCAGCAAGGCAGAAAATAGAAATGCGGATAGTTTCTCTTATACATCTTTTTGGACATAGATCTAATATAATGCAGGTGATTGGCTAAAAGGAGGTTTGTTATTGATCAAAAGCTATGCAAATGTGAACATCACCCACACCTAAATGCAAAGCTATTGGGGCATGTCTAAATTTTATGCTATGTTCACACATCAGTTTTCATTTTATAGTTGTGTAAAACAGACCGTTTTTCTTTCATGTGTCTTACCTTCATTTTGCATCCATATTGTATCCATTTGGTTTTTTGATCATTTTTTTAAAACTGAAAGAGGTAGACATTCTGAACGTTGTTTTTCCATTGACTGTTAACAATGGATCCATTAAAAATGGATAAAACATGCATAGGTCACAAAAATATTAAAAATAAGTGTCCGCACACCTTTAGTATTAAATTCATGTACTAATGCCACAACACAAACATAAACACATATAAAAGGTACACAGTGACGTGGTTGAATGTCTTTTGCATTTTTCGATAAAAAAAAAAATGACCCAGTCGCACTCACCCCACTCCCCTTCCCGATTGACTGGGCTGTAGGATGAAAGTCTCACTCCTGGAAATAATTCCCTTTGCAGTGATTGTAACATAAAGAAAGTTTTGTAACATTGTTTTGTTACATTGGTGGCTCAGTCATCACAAAACTAACAATTATTTGTAATAAATGTCTTGCAGCAAAGTAAATGTACAATTTTACAGTACTTACACTTTTTTTTATTGAAACACGCTTTATTTGGTTGATGATGGTCATGGCGATGTTTCTCCAAACACTGGAGAATAAACTGTCTCAGGTCTTCTTGATTGCTCAATATTGAATTGAATGTACTAATGAGTGCAATGGAGCGTTCGATGGCATCATTCATGATTTTCAATCCAACGACTTTTGAGGATGCATCGATGTAACTTGCATTAGTGTGCCACAGACAAGGATCTTGATGAAGAAAATCTTACTTTATTTCCAGTGCAACGAACAGGTTTTTTGTGTTGGACGATATGAAGTGATGAAACTTCTTGTGGTGTGACACAAGATCTTCGACAAGCTGCACACGAGTTGAGCAGACTTCGTTTCCTTCCTTCTGCAGAGCCAGTACCTTCTCAACCTTTTCTCCAGTTGGAACCTCACTCAAAAAAAAACAAAAAAAACAGACCCACCATAATCTCACTGAGGTACCACAGGTGTCTTGAAAGTTTTTATTGCTGCCTCAGCAACAGGCGCATTGATTTCTTTGTATACTACAAGTTTTACAGTAATGTCAAGTCATTTCGCAGCGATGTGGCTGAGATCTGACAGAGGTACCAAGCCTTCAAGTATAAGCTGTAATATCCCTGGCGGCGTGCTGTCATGGCTTACCATCTCCCACCATGCAAGACCGCCAACTTATCTACCAGTCCAGGCTGTGCACCATACTCCTCTACTTGCTGTGTGTATGTCTCTTGTCTGCTGGCTTAGGGCGGCGGCGCTGGAACTCTGGAACTTCCTGATTCTTAAAGTTAGTGTACGCAGTCCTAATGCGTCCCCAGCCTATTGCTGTGAGTCACTGGATACTTAAACCTCCTCCACACAGTGGCAGGTGCCTGAGCAACACATTCTTACAGTGTGTTCTGTGCAACTGTGAGTTGCCAGGTCCTGTCCTGATTCTAGTCTATTTCCGCCACCCTGGGGCTGAGTACCCAGGCCCGTTACCTGTATCTGTGACTTCTAGTCTATTTCCGCCACCCTGGGGGCTGAGTACCCAGACCCGTTACCTGTATCTGTGACTTCTAGTCTATTTCCGCCACCCTGAGGGCTGAGTACCCAGGCCCGTTACCTGTATCTGTGACTTCTAGTCTATTTCCGCCACCCTGGGGGCTGAATGCCCAGGCTCGTTCCTGTATCTCGTTCCTGTGTCAGTTCCTGTCTGAACTGTGTCCTAGCCTGTTACCTGTTTGTCACTATGTCTGATCCTTACCCTTTTCCTGCAGTGTCTGAACCAGTACCTAACTCCTACTTGTTGTCTCTGTACTTCTGTTTGTGAGTTTTGTGTCCACTCGCTACTTCATAGCAAGTACCTTGTGTGTATCTGGTTCTGCTTGTCCCGTTTCCCTGCCTACGTATCTACCTCCTGTGTTCTGGCTATCTTCCTGTGTTTCCCGGTCCCTGTCTATTCCATGTGAACAGAGCCCTGTCCTGTCTGTCCGCTCCTGCTGCACTGCCCTGCTCCGCTTCCCATCCACACCTGTGGCTCTGCTCTACCCTGCTCCACTTCCTCTCCGCACCTGCGGCTGTGCTCTGCTCCGCTTGCCCTTCGCACCTGCGGCTCTACTCTGCCCTGCTCAGCTTGCCCTCGCACCTGTGGCTCTGCCCTGCCCTGCTCCGCTTGCCCTCCGCACCTGCGGCTCTGCTCTGCCCTGCTCTGCTTGCCCTCCGTACCTGCGGCTCTGCTCTGCTTGCCCTCCGCACCTGCGGCTCTGCTCTGCCCTGCTCTGCTTGCCCTCCGCACCTGCAGCTCTGCCCTGCTCCGCTTGCCCTTCGCACCTGCGGCTCTGCCCTGCTCTGCTTGCCCTCTGTAACTGGCGGCTCTGCTCTGCCCTGCTCCGCTTCCCCTCTGCACCTGCGGTTCTGCTCTGCCCTGCTTCGCTTGCCCTCCACACATGCGGCTCTGCTCTGCCCTCCTCTGCTTGCCCTCCGCACCTATGGCTCTGCTCTGCCCTGCTCCGCTTGCCCTCCGTACATGCGGCTCTGCTCTGCCCTCCTCTGCTTGCCTTCCGCACGTGTGGCTCTGCCCTGCTCTGCTTTCCCTCTGCACCTGCGGCTCTGCTCTGCTTGCCCTCTGCACCTGCAGCTCTGTTCTACCCTTCTCTGCTTGCCCTCCGCACCTGTGGCTCTGCTCTGCTCTGCTTGCCCTCTGGACCTGCGGCTCTGCTCTGCCCTGCTCCGCTTGCCCTCTGCACCTGTGGCTCTGCTCTGCCCTGCTCCGATTCCTCTCTGCACCTGTGGCTCTGCTCTGCCCTGCTCCATTTGCCCTCCGCTCCTGCGGCTCTGCCCTGCTCCGCTTGCCCTCTGCACCTGCGGCTTTACTCCGCTTGCCCTCTGCATCTGCGGCTCTGCTCCGCTTCGCCTCTGCACCTGCGGCTCTGCGCTGCTCCGCTTCCCCTCCGCACCTGCAGCTCTGCTCTGCCCTGCTCTGCTTCTCCTCCGCACCTGCGACTCTGCTCTGCTCTGCCCTGCTCTGCTTCCCCTCTGCACCTGTTGTTCTGTTCCTGTATCCCAGTCTATACTGGTCCCTATCCAGCTTGTTTACCTACCTGCCAGTACCGGCCTTTCTGCATACCAGCCGTGCCTGCCAGTACTCGCCTGTCTGCATACCAGCCGTGCCTGCCAGTACTCGCCTGTCTGCATACCAGCCGTGCCTGTCAGTACTCGCCTGTCTGCATACCAGCCGTGCCTGTCAGTACTCGCCTGTCTGCATACCAGCCGTGCCTGTCAGTACTCGCCTGTCTGCATACCAGCCGTGCCTGCCAGTACCCGCCCGTCTGCATACCAGTATGACCGGGGGCTGACCTGGAGTAGCACCTGGGCCTCCTCCCACGTCCCTCCTTGGACTATGGAGTCGATTAAGCCGCCGTGCGTCTGTCGTCGGATCTGCCGAGGTCCCTAGTCACGCCCCTCCAGGCACTCCTCGGTTTGTGGCCCAGTGGGACCACTAACCACGGTCACGCCAAACAGTCCGGGCGTGAGCGTAACATAAGCGGACAGTGCAAAATTGAAGGAGATTTTTTAACTCTGTCAAAGTTAAATGAAATTGGTGATGAAATATGAAGATCTTCAGAGCGTATATCACTTTGGCCATCCATAGGGCCCGGTACTAGGCGCCTGGAGTATTAATGTGTATGTCTGGGTTTGCCATCGAAGCAAGAAACAGGAGTGCCCGTGTTAACAATTCCTTGTAATCATCTCTTGGATGGCATTGTGCAAGCTGTTTGGTGCAAAATTCAACTATTGGAGACCGATCAGAAGAGAGTTGCAGTAGTGCAGACGAGAGTGAATAAGAGCAATGGTAAGAGTTTTAGCAGTTTCAAAGGTAAGAAAAGGTTGGATTCTGGATATGTTTTTAAGATGCAGGTGACAAGAGCGAGTGAGTGATCGAATATAGGGAATAAAGGAAAGTTTAGTGTCGAATATGACCCCAAGGCAGCGAGCATAATGCTTGGGAGTTGTGATTGAACCCTCCAAGGTAATTTCGATGTTAGGTTAGTAGAGGGGAGAAAAAAAAGAAGTTCAGTTTTGGAGAGATTCAGTTTAAGATAGAGGGAGGACATGATATTAGAGACAGCAGACAAACAATCCTTGGTATTTTGTATTAGGGTAGGGGTGATGTCAGGGGAAGAAGTATATAATTGGGTGTCATCAGCATAGAGGTGATACTGAAACCCAAATCTGCTGATTGTTTGTCCAATAGGGGCAGTGTATAGAGAGAAGAGGAGGGGGCCTAGGACTGAGCCCTGCGGGACCCCGATAGTAAAGGGACGAGGAGAGGAAGAGGAGATGGCAAAAGATACAGTGAAGAATTGGTCAGAGAGGTAGGAGAAGAACCAAGAGAGAACTGTTTCCTTGAGGCCTATAGAGCGGAGCATAATGAGGAGGAGCTGGTGATCCACAGTGTCAAATGCAGCAGAGAGAATCAGCAGGGAGGAGTGAACTTTGGATTTAGCTGTTAGTAGATCATTAGAGAATTTAGTGAGGGCTGTTTCAGTGGAGTGTAAAGAGTGGAAACCAAATTGTAGAGGATCGAGAGGAGAGTTATCTGAGAGATAGCGGATTAGACAGGAGTGGATCAAGCGTTTCAGGAGTTTAGAGATGAAAGGAAGGTTAGAGAGAGGTCTGTAGTTAGCAGTGCAGTTCTGGTCCAGGGATGGCTTTTTAAGTAAAGGGGTTATGATGGCATGTTTAAATGAGCAGGGAAAAATATCTGAAGAAAGAAAGAGGTTAAATATTTTAGTCAGGTGAGTGGTGACCACTGGTGAGAGAGACTGCCGGAGATGTGACGGAATGGGGTCACTGTTGCAGGTTGTAGGCCGAGAAGAAGTGAGGAGCTGGGTAACTTCTTCTTCTGTAACAGGCTCAAAGATGGCTAGAGAGCTCGAAGTGCGGCAGGGAAGGGGATCCAGGCATTGGGGAGATTGGACTGAGATGTCCTGATGGATGTGGTTGATTTTTTCTAGGAAATAAGTGGCCAGATCCTCACCGCTGAGGTTGGTGATGGGGGCTTGTTAGTGATGAGCGAGTACCGTAATATTCGTAATCGCTATACTCATAACGAGTACTTTGTAATAATCGCGTATTCATTCCGAATAGCGAGTACAATATAAGTCAATGGGAAATGCAAGTAATTTTCTGCTGGACCCTACAAAGAGGTCTGGGGGCCTGAGGAAAAGGCTGAAATGGATGGGAAAGTGATGAAACAGAATGGGAAGAGCCTGGAGAATGTGCCTGCATGTGTTTCTGATTCACATATGGTTTCTGGGAATAAGTTTGTCGCAGTATTACGCCACTTTTACAGACACATAAGAACAACTACCAAACCTAACCTAAATTGCATTTAACGGGCCAGAAAGGTTAAGACAATTATTCCTGCACAATCACTTGTATATAAGGCTAAATAAACCAGAGAAACAAAAAATATCCCTTTTAGCCTTTGTTCACACATACTGTTGTGGCTTTTTTTGCCTTTTACAATTGGGAGGGCCCTGACATACATTTTGTAGGTCCCTCTGTCATACATCATTTTTAGTTTGCTATTCCCCAGCACTTTACAAGCACAGCTAGAACGTACTAGTAGGTATGTTGATCTTTGACCTGAGAAGCCTCAGGTGGCTCTGTAACATGCGTTTTGGAGGGACAGCTGTTACTTAGACATTTGGGAGGTCCCTCCATCATTGACACTCAGATAGTGGAATACATATTCAATAGCAGTTTACAATATACCCATTGTAGAGTTGGGCTTGACCCTCCTCCTCCACCACCATGTGATACTGCGGCCTTAAATTCAAATGTTCAGAGGCTCTTCAGTAGGCAGGAAAGCTGAGTTTTGTGAGAGCTCTCGTGTGACCCTGTAACATACATAGAGATTTTGGAGGTCCCTCTTGTGTACATATATACATTTGAGAGTGCCCTCACTTATTCATATTGTAGGGCCCTCATTCTATTATTTAACTCATTTAAGGGCGGAGACTACAGAGAAAAAGGCCAAGAGACATGGAGAACTAGAAGGTAGCAGTGAGTGCGGCCTGCGAATCTCAGGTATGGCTGAACTGTGAACCGGAAAAGCTGCACTAGTCAACTGGATGATGAGCTCAAATATATCACTTGTGCAAGTCAAAGGACAAAGGATATATGGTGCTCCAACCCAGGATGGGTTGGAGAAGCTTCTCCAAATGGCTCAGAGATTTTGATTGTCTGTATTCCCCAGATTATATAGGAAGAAAAGACTTCTTGATACTGTACTACTTGGTCCAGTGCAGAATGTGCATCATATTGCCAAAAATTACTCCTGGGGGCTGTGTCATAGGTGCAGGAAGATTCCATTACAAGGGCCTCCCTTGTCTAACATTATCTACGATGGAGTACTGTAGTAGTTGTGGCCCTCAATTCAAGTTTTCAGAGGGTCATCATTCAGTCATCAACAGTCAGTATAAATTTCTATTGAATATGTATCCCCTATCTCAGTCACAATGTGGCACAACCTGTGACAAGGGCCTCCAATGACAAATATTAGTTTGGTAGGACCACTATACATTCCAGATTTGTCCACTGCACAATGTGCATAGGATTTGTACAAATGAGACCTATGGGCTGAGTCATGGTTGACGTAGGTAGCCACCATCCCAAGGGCCTCCAATCACAAATAGTAGTTAAGCTGGAGTAGGAATACTGTCCTGGTTTGTCCACTGAACAATGTGCATAGGGTTTGTAAAT
Organism: Phyllobates terribilis; assembly: GCF_046119375.1. Lineage (NCBI taxonomy): Eukaryota > Metazoa > Chordata > Amphibia > Anura > Dendrobatidae > Phyllobates > Phyllobates terribilis. The sequence goes on from NW_027362771.1 coordinate 336,605,999, forward strand.
ATTAGCCCTATGGGCTGAGTCATGGTTGATGTAGGTAGCCACCATCCCAAGGGCCTCCAATCACAAATAGTAGTTAGGCTGGAGTAGGAATACTGTCCTGGTTTGTCCACTGCACAATGTGCATAGGGTTTGTAAAAATTAGCCCTATGGGCTGAGTCATGGTTGACGAAGGAAGGAAACAGGTTTTTATGGGAAAGGGGTGATGTTAGCAGCAGTAGCATGAATTTGCATTTTTAGTAAATTTAGGTTGGCTTGCTGTCATCTGGAGGGATTACAAACTGTGGAGATATCCAGTCCTTGTTGAATTTAATCAGAGTAAGTCTGTCTGCATTTTCCGTGGAGAGGCGTGTTCGCCTATCACTGATGATTGCCCCAGCGTAACTGAAAACACTCTCAGAGACCACACTAGTAGCCGGGCAAGCCAGCACCTTCAAGGCATATAAGGAGAGGTCAGGCCAAGTGTTCAGCTTAGACACCCAATAATTAAAGGGAACTGAAGCGTCAAAAAGGACGCACGTATGGTCACTTAAGTACCCCTTGACCATTTTCTGCAATTTATCCCTCCTTGGCATTGTTACAGGCACAGATAGCCCTTACTGTTGTGCTGGTTTATTGAAAATTGCCCAATTTGTGCACATTTTTCCCCCACCTTTGTTGGAGCTGGTGTTCGTGTCTCTCCCCATTATCCCTTGGTGTTGAAAAGAGCTGGTACCTCTGCCACCTGCATTGTCTGAGGGTGATGTTTTCAGCAACTGATCTACAAAGGTCCTCTTGAACGATTCCATTGTAAAACTCTTTTGTGACTCCAAAAGAAGAGAAGCAAATTTCTCCTTGTACCGTGGATCGAGAAAGGTGGCCAACCAATATAGGTTGTTAGATAAAATGTGTATCACACGAGGATCTTGTCACAGACACTTACACATGAACTGTGCCATGTGGACCAAGCTGCAAATAGGCAAATGTTCTGTGTCCCCAACAGTAGAAAAAGTACCCATCCTCTCCTCACGCTGACTCGCTTCCTCCTCCACCTCCTCATCCAGCCCATCCAGCCTGGACAGCCATGAAGCTTGGTTGGGTGTCCCCTCTGTAGCATTAAGAGTCTCCTCGGTGGCACAGAAAAACAAGTCCTCTCCCTCCTCACCTTCCTCCTCATCACCCATTGTTGCCTCAGAATATTGGCTGGGCTGGGTAGTAACACCCATTGGGAAATCTGACTCCATACCAACATGCTGGGCACTCAAAGCTTCCTCTTTGAGATTGTGCAGTGATTGCTTCAAGAGACACAGCAGCGGGATGGTTACGCTGATAATAGCCTGATCACCGCTCACGAGGTTGGTGCAGTATGCAAAGTTCTCAAGACCCTCACAAATGTCAGCAATCCACACCCACTCAACAGTTGTTGTGTCTGGTGGCTGACTCTCAGTCTCACGAGCATGCTGAAGCTGGTATTCAATTACTGCCCTCTGCTGTTCACTAATCCTCGCCAACATATGATAGGTGGAGTTCCACCGCGTGAGCAGGCCGCAAATGAGTTGGTGACTTGGCAAATTCAAGCCCTTTTGCAGCTCTGTAAGAGCAGCAAAAGCGGTAAAGGAATGGCGAAAGTGGGCACTAATACGGCGCACCTTCTCAAGTAGGTACAGCAAGTCACGATAAGTTTTCAGAAATTTCTGAACAACTAGGTTCAGCACGGGAGCCATGCATCGCACGTGTACTAGCTTGCCGACCTTTAAAGCCGACACCAGGTTACGCCCATTATCACAGACGACCAGACCGGGTTGGAGCTGCAGCGGGGAGAGCCACTGATCGGTCTGTTGTTTTAAAGCTTGCCACAGCTCTGCTGCAGTGTGTGTTTTCTGACCTAAACAGATCAGCTTCAGCAGAGCGTGTTGTCGCTTTGCCAATGTGCTGCTGCGCAGGTCCCAGCTTGGCAGTGATGGGGAGTTTAATTCAGCAGAGGGAGAGGAACTGGAATATGAAGAGGCTGAAACCCTGACAGAAGTTGGGCCCGCTATTCTTGGCGGGTGTAGGATGTGTGATGTTCCCGTTTGCGCCTTTGTCCCATCCTCCACCAGGTTCACCCAGTGTGCCGTGACAGAAATGTATCGTCCCTGTCCACAACAACTTGTCCAGGTGTCTGTTGTTAGGTGGACCTTCCCGGTTACGGCGTTGGTGAGAGCACGGTTCAGATTGTTTAACACATGCTTGTGTAACGCAGGGACGGCACATCAGTCAAAATAGTGGCGGCTGGGAACACTGTATCGTGGGGCAGCCACAGCCAAGAGATCACGGAAAGACTGTGTTCTCACAAGCCTAAACGGCAACATCTCCACAGCTAGCAATTTGACAATCTTCGAGTTTAGTATTTGTGCCTGTGGGTGCGTGGCTGGGTATTTACGCTTTCTTTCCAAGCTCTCAGGCACTGACAATTGGACGCTTTGCTGGGACAAGGAAGTGGATATGGTTGATGTTTGTTGTGTGTGAGCAACCGCAGCTTGTGGGCAGAAGGTATGAGCGCCTGCTTCCTGAACAACAGATTCTGAAGGACATAGCCCAGGCAACATAGCATTGGTTTGACCCGCAGACGCAGATTTGGTACCCTGGTGTTCCGCCCACCTACTGGGGTGCTTGGCTGCCATGTGGTTTCGCATACTGGTGGTGATTAGGTTGCCTTTACCCTGACCTCTGCTCAACTTGGTATGCCAGATGCTACAGACTAAAATGTTTTTCTCTGAAGGACTTTCAGAAAAGAAATTCCTCACAGCAGCTGAATGCCCTCTTGCCCTGACTTGGTGCACAGCGGGGATGCTCTTGGGAACAATTGACCCAGTTCTCACTCTGGGCAAACCATGACTACTTGGTGCCTGTGTTGGTGCTACATATCCATCTTCCTCTGTGTTGCGGTCATGGCTATGCATGCCAACGGTCCAGGTTGGATCAGTGGACTCATAATCGACCACCTCGTCTTCCATCTCATCCTCCTTCCCAGTTGACATTGTAGGCTGACCTGATGGCAACTGTGTCTCATCATCATCAGCCTCCACCGCTGGAGACAATAAATGACGTTCCACCAAGTGGCTTTCTTCTGGCCTTAGGCCTCAAATACTTGAGCATCAATGCATGCCACCTCCTCTTGTCCCTCTTCAGTGCTGCACGGTGATAGGCCAGAGCCAACCAAAGGATACGTACTAAGCAGATCCTCGGAGTGGCCAAGATTGGGGTCATATGTCTCCTGTGATTGATAATGGCGGGAGGAAGGAGAAACAGCTTCAGGATTGGATGGACCAGCCTTCTGTGTATCCACAGTAGACTGTGTGGTCGTGGAAGATTTGTTGCTGCTTGACAAATGTGTAGAAGCCTTGTCTGCTGTCCAAGACAGAATCTGCTCTCGCTCTTCTGGCTTCCACACACTTTTATGTTCCAGACCGGGAAATTTTTCCAGGAAGATAGTGGATGCATCAAGCTTCTTCTGACCTGACACAGACTGAGTGCCTTCTCACGCACCACTGACAACACCACGTCCCTTAACAACAGGCTTTTTTGGCATTTTGGGTTTTGTTGACAGATTTTCAGATGTTGATGGCACAAGCCAAGCTAGCTATCACAGCCAAAATAATGGTTAAAATGGGCTGGTGCATGCTTTGTAGCAGGCAGTAGGAAATGTTTGGACTACTGCTTTGTGCAGTGCACTCAATGATTTTTTAAGTGGACTTATATGGACAGAAGGCAGGCTGACACCCCAAAATAGTGGTTAAAATTGCCTGGCGCGTGCTTGGTAGCAGGCAGTAAGAAATGTTTGGCCTACTGCTTTGCGTAGGGCACCAAACGCCTTTTTAACTGGACTAATGTGGACAGCAGAATCCAGGCTCTTACCCCTAAAACAGCAGGGAAAATAGACCGGTGCTAAAAAAAAAAAAAATGGCAGCACAAAATACTACTTTTGTGTGTACTGGAAAAATATTGCTTTGCCTCTGACCAGAGCTGTTTTAAGATGGACACTGGAAGAACACTACCTAATACACTCCCTACCTAATACACAATCTCTCCCTCCCTGTACTCTGACTTTGTTGTGTGCCTTCAGCTCTGAAAAAAGCTATATGGTATTATGGAGCTAGTGATCCGCTCCTTTAAGCACAGAACTAGTATACACTGCAGGTAGCCCTTAAAAGAGTTTTTGTTTTATCAAGAGGTGTAAACACTCTCCCTAGCCGCTCAGCGATCTCTCCCTAGGATATTACAACGCAAGCTCCAGATGCAATGTGCACAAAATGGCGGAGGCAGGGCTTAAATAGACCCTATGATGCTGGGCGGCCAGCCAATCACAGTAATGCCACAACCAAGATGTCTGCGGCATTACTGTGATTGGTTAAGAAGCCCAGCATGTTTAGTGGCTGCAAAGAAGGCGCCAAAACTGCAGGGCGGGACATCCGAATATAGCGAGGTTAGTACACAAATACTCGCAGAATAACGAGTAACATGAATACCATACTATCCGTGCGAATAGTAAAGATTACACTTGCTCATCACTAGGGCTTATGCTTTAGGGCTGACGAGAGAGTTTAAGGTTTCAAAAAGTCATTTTGGTTTGTTGGGTAGTGAAGTGATGAGGGTGGTGAAGAAGGATTGTTTGGCCAGATGAAGGGCAGAGTTATAGGTTTTGAGCATAAACTTATAGTGGATGAAATCCTCTGCTAAAAGAGATTTTTTTCCACTGACGCTCAGCACACCTTGAGCAACGCTGAAGAAAACGTGTTTGCATTGTATGCCAGGGCTGCCGTTGTCTGTGTAGGGACTTTCTACGTGTAGAAGCTGCTCCTTCATCTAGTGCACTCTTCAGTGTATTATTGTAGTGTGACAATGCTAAGTCTGGACAGGAGAGGGAGAAGATGGGGGCTAAAGATATGTGTGGAGATTTTCCATAAGCTGCTGGGTGTTAATAGTTTCATGTATTCCTATAAGTGTGGTAAGTGGGGGTGTCCCGGGTGAGGAAACAATTCCTGACAGAGAAGGAAAGAAGATTGTGGTCCAAGAGCGGGAGAAGGGAGTTAGTAAAGTCATGCAGAGACGGTAGAAGACCAGGCCCAGAGTATTCCCGTCTTGCGTAGGAGAATTAGTAAACTGTGAGAGGCCGAATGAGGAGGTTAGAGAAAGTAGAGGAGAGGTAGATTGGGAGAGGGGATCATTGATGGGGATGTTAAAGTCTCCCATGATGAGGGTGGGGATGTCACAGGATAGAAAGTGAGGAAGCCAGGTAGCAAAGTGATCCAGGAACTGGCGGGAGGAGCCAGGAGAGCGATACACAACCCCCACTCGCAGGGAAAAGAGTTTAAAGAGTCTGATGGTGTGAACTTCAAAGGAAGGAAACATAAGTGAGGGAACTGGGGGGATGACCTGGAAAGCACATTGTGATGAAACAAGCAAACCAACACCTCCACCCTGTCTGTTCTCAGGTCTGGCGGTATGTGAAAATTTCAGCCCACCAAACGAGAATGCAGCAGCGGCGGTGGTGTCTCACTGCTGGATCCAGGGTCTGTACTAGCCAGAAGGATAAGGGAATTAGAGAGGAAAAGATCGTGAATGTAAGTTAGTCTGTTACACACAGACCGTGCGTTCCAGAGAGCATAATGGAAAGCGATAGGAGAGCGCATGCACTGAATGTTAATAAAATTAGCAGGGTTTCTATATGCAGCTGGAGGAGAGTAATGTATGTGTAGCACCCTGAGGATTCGGCTGCTACAGGGGTATTGCACCTCAACCCAGAGGTGTGATATTCCACTCCCGGGTAAGGATGGAGTGTGGACCTGAGCTCGGTAGGCTGCATGCACTACACACATCCCATTTCCGAGGGGCAGGCCGACGGTACTCCCACTTAGAAATGTGCAGGTACGACCGAGTCTGTTCCTGGCTGGAGTGGGAGGGGGGTGGTACATCCCAGTAGTGTAGGGGCAGATAGGGGGAGCAGCCTGGGTAAAGATAGGAGCTCATTGGGTGCTGGTCACCTGAGCTCACACATAGAGGGAGTATATAAGGTGGGAACCATCTTAGATCAGGGTCAGTCTGTCAGAGTCAGTAAGAAGCAGAGGTCCAGATGAGCCTGCAGAGAGAGAGTGGAGCAGAGAAGGAAAGACCCAGAGAGGGAAAAAGCAAGGACTCTGAGAACCCAAATTCAATCCCCGGGTGAAGAGTCGGCAATAGGGTACCGGATCCCAAACTGGTGGGGGCAAAAGCACACCCTAGCCAGAGACCGGAGGCCGTGGGCAGCGTCTGCCACGGCCACCCACCACATCCACCCCGAAGGCAAACCACGTGGAGGGTCAGGGAACCCAAGGCCAAGGGTCTCCCAACAGAAGGCCCGAGGGAGCTGGACCTAGGTGGATCACTAGTGGGGACGGCCAGAGGAAAGGACAGAAGGAGAGCTCAGGGTCACGCTCCGGACTTGTTTGGGGGTTTGCTGAATCCAGGACCTGGTGGACGCAGCACGGCTCGGGTGGTCACTTGAAGCTGGAGTGACCGGAACATCAGCAGTGAGTAAATACCTTAAACTGCACAACCCGACTCTGTCTTCACTTAACATCTATGCTGCACCACCACAACCCCCATCCTCTGCACCTGACCCCCTGAGGCTATACCCCACCCGTTGGGGGTTATACTACCAAAAGCTGCACCAACACCATCAGCCTCAGCGGACCCTGCTGCAGCGGCGGCCATAGTGACCGCAATACAACGGGTGGCGTAGTCGACATTAAGAACTTTATAACATCTGTAGGACTGCCACATACTCTGAGCTTGACACCCTGGGCACGGACCGGGTCACAGCCACTCGGAAGACTACAACTCCCATCTGATCCGGCTCCGGATATTCCCCTAAAGAATATGGCCCAGGGGGCGCGTCATATGCTTATGGAGGGAGGCCCAGGGTTGGGGGAGATGTTGCCTGCGACAAGTAAAAGGAGAAAAAAGAGAGAGAGCAGGTGGTGCAATGATTTGTATGAACGTTTTGAGTGCTGTATGGAGGTAGTGGATGGATTGGAGTGGGTGACAAATGTCAGTAGAGCCTCAGTTATGCATGGGAGAAGGGAGGGGTTGATATGGAGAGCGTGCACAGAATGTGTTAACGGGCGGGCGAGTTGTGAGAGAGCAGAAGTTAAAACAAATAAGAAGCAGATTGATATGACCAATGCATAATGCAATACAATTGACCAAGAAGATCGTTTGTTTGAATATCTTATGCACATTACCTTTTTCCTGCCCTATCCAACTGCCATTTGATAAAACTGCTAAAAGCACTTTAAACTATTGCACTTAAAATCTATTGGACGCTTGACCCCACATACGTGCTATCTCTAGCCAGAGCTGAATATACAGTACAGACAAAAAGTTTGGACACTCCTTCTCATTTAAAGATTTTTCTGTATGAAAATTGTACATTCACACTGAAGGCATCAAAACTATGAATTAACACATGTGGAATTATATACTTAACAAAAAAGTGTGAAACAACTGAAAATGCTCACCCCAAAGCTCACCCCAAACCATGTTGATTGGGTTCAGGTCTGGTGACTGTGGAGGCCAGGTCATCTGGCGTAGCACCCCATCACTCTCCTTCTTGGTCAAATAGCCCTTACACAGCCTGGAGGTGTCTTTGGGGTCATTGTCCTGTTGAAAAATAAATGATGGTCCAGCTAAACGCAAACCGGATGGAAGAGCATGCCCCTGCAAGATGCTGTGGTAGCCATGCTGGTTCAGTATGCCTTCAATATTGAATAAATCCCCAACAGTGTCACCAGCAAAGCACCCCCACACCATCACATCCTCCTCCATGCTTCACGGTGGGAACCAGGCATGTAGAGTCCATCCGTTCACCTTTTCTGCGTCGCACAAAGACACGGTGGTTGGAACCAAAGATCTCAAATTTGGACTCATCAGACGAAAGCACAGATTTCCACTGGTCTAATGTCCATTCCTTGTGTTCTTTAGCCCAAACAAGTCTCTTCTGCTTGTTGCCTGTCCTTAGCAGTGGTTTCCTAGCAGCTATTTTACCATGAAGGCCTGCTGCACAAAGTCTCCTCTTAACAGTTGTTGAAGAGATGTGTCTGCTGCTAGAACTCTGTGTGGCATTGACTTGGTCCCTAATCTGAGCTGCTGTTATCCTGCGATTTCTGAGGCTGGTGACTCGGATAAACTTTTCCTCAGAAGCAGAGGTGACTCTTGGTCTTCCTTTCCTGGGGCGGTCCTCATGTGAGCCAGTTTCTTTGGAGCGCTTGATGGTTTTTGCAACTGCACTTGGGGACACATTCAAAGTTTTCCCAATTTTTCAGACTGACTTATCTTCATTTCTTAAAGTAATGATGGCCACTCGTTTTTCTTTACTTAGCTGCTTTTTTTCTTGCCATAATACACATTCTAACAGTCTATTCAGTAGGACTATCAGCTGTGTATCTAACAGACTTTTGCACAACACAGCTGATGGTCCCAACCCCATTTATAAGGCAAGAAATCCCACTTATTAAACCTGACAGGGCACACTTGTGAAGTGAAAACCATTTCCGGTGACTACCTCTTGAAGTTGATCAAGAGAATGCCAAGAGTGTGCAAAGTAGTCATCAAAGCAAAAGGTGGCTACTTTGAAGAACCTAGAATATAAGACATATTTTCAGTTGTTTCACACTTCTTTGTTACGTATATAATTCCACATGTGTTAATTCATAATTTTGATGCCTTCAGTTTGAATGTACAATTTTCATAGTCATGAAAATACAGAAAAATCTTTAAATGAGAAGGTGTGTCCAAACTTTTGGTCTGTACTGTATATGAAATGCATGTATACTGTATAGAGGACTATGGGGAGTGCATTATACTGTATGGAAGACTATGGGAAATGTATTATTCTATATGGAGGACTATGGGGTATGCATTATACTGTATAGACTGCAGAGGACTATGGGGAGGGCATTATACTATATGGAGGACTATGGATTGCATTATACTGTATGGAGGACTATGGGTAGTGCATTATGCTATATAGAGGACTATGGGGAATTCATTATACTATATGGAGGACTGTGGGGTGCAGTATACAATATTGAGGACTATGGGACCCATTATAATATACTAGATGGTGGCCCGATTCAAACGCATCGGGTATTCTAGAATATGTATGCGGTACACCGGGCGCAATCAGCAGAGCGGTGTTTAAATTTGGCGCCAATATCGCTGATTGGTCGTGGCCGGCGGCCGCGACCAATCAGCGAACCGTGTTAGTGAGGGACGGAGAGCCTGTTTAAATTTGGCGTCAATATCGCTGATTGGTCGCGCCCGATCAGCAGAGCGGTGTTTAAATTTGGCGCCAAAATCGCTGTTGGTTGCGGCCGGCGGGCGCAACCAATCAGCAGAGCGGTGTTTAAACTTGGCGCCAAAATCGCTGATTGGTCTTGTCCGGCGGCCGCGACCAATCAGCAGAGCGGTGTTTAAACTTGGCGGCAATCTCGCTGATTGGTGGCGGCCGCGACCAATCAGCAGAGCGGTGTTTAAATTTGGTTCCAAAATCAGCGAACCGTATTACTGAGGACCGGGCAGCGGCGTCGTCCCTCCCTTCACACTTGCCGTCGGGAGATCAGCGGCCCAAGCCGCTCATCTCCCGACGGTAGCCGCATGGGGGTCAGCGGCGCCGCAGGTCGGGGTATTTATGCTGCTAGCGCCGCTCATCTCCCGGCTGCATCGCCGCTGACCTCCGTGCGGCAGATGAGCCGCTAACGGCCGCCATCTTTTTCTGAAATCCCGCGTCGCTGATTGGCCACGGCCGGACCAATCAGCGACGTGGGATTTCCTAGACAGACAGACAGACAGGATAAGACGATTATATATATTAGATGGGGGCTATTATATTTGTAGGGGTATGTGGGGACCATTGTAATATTTGGAGGACTATATGTGAGCATTTATAATTTATGGAGGGCTATGTGGGGGCCATTATACAGTGTAGCAATTTTACAGTGTGAAGTTTTGTGTGAGGTCCATCATACTGTGTGGGGGCCATTATACAGTGTGGTGAGGTGTGGAGCAATTATACTGCACGGAGGCCTGTGTGGGGGTGACAGTTGGGGATCATACTGTTTTTGGGTCACTATTAGTGTTGAGCGATACCTTCCGATATCAGGAAATATCGTATCGGATTGGATCGGGCCGATACCCAAAAAGTATCGGAT